>NC_071611.1:44042072-44734384 GCF_024509145.1 Vidua macroura
TCTATTCTCAGGACCTCCTGCCCCAACATCTGTTTTTGAGACCCTTCAGGGGTCTTCTGTTACTGTACCCTCATTTTCTTCCTTGCTGAATTGTTTCTTGGAAAATGATGCAATTGTAGCAAACAGAATGAAATCTTCCTGTTGGAGAGGGAAAACTCTGGTCCAGGAAAGGAACAGAACAAATGGGCAGGGGGAACAGTAAAGTGAACTTTTTCCAGTTGAAAAATACAAGTGTCTGGACAGACAGCAACCTTCATCATTCTCTGTGAGAGATGTAGCAGAGAAGCATGCCATGCTGCTGTCATAGCCCTCTCATCTGCTCCTTTTTGTTAAGGTCTGGCCTTTTAGAAGATTGTCCCATGCACCTAATGGTGGCCATGCTGGTACAGGCTGAACTGAGACCCTACTTTGGTTTTCTCATCCATGGATAAGAAAAGCAGGCAAAGCAGGACCTGCTGGTGGGAGTGGAGGATTGCAGCAGAGCAGGATTTTTGTTGTCCCTTAGTTTAGTGCACTTTTATCTCCATGCACATAGGATCTCAGCATGTGTGAGCACAGCTTTGGTGCCAACATGACTAAAATAGCAAGCTTTCGTTTGGTGGTGTTACTTGGAATGGGAGCCACCACTCATCAGAGCATTGGAATTTGTGTGCTGCAGAACTGAGTGCCTCTAATTGCACAGCATCCCAGGCCTCAGTCTGCCTTAAATCCACTTTGTTTAATTTACATTAGCCACTGTTGTTCATATCCATATTAGGCACCATTGTTCACATACATGTTGAGCTCCTGGCTTTCAAAGCATTAAGTTGCTTAAGAAACCATTAAGTTAAGTGGTCTCTCATGTGCCCCTGCGAAATGTCTTCCAGACTGATTTGGGCCTTTCTTTTCATTTCCCAGAAAAATCGCTATGAGATTTATGTTGGCCTACTGAAAGAAGGAGTGAAGGAGCTGCTGAGCGGAGGAGAGAACGATGTGCCAGGACTGAAGAAATCCCACTCAAGTCCTTCTTTGAATCAGGAGTCTCCAGTTAGTGCCAAGGTGAAACGCAATGTCTCAGAGAGGAAGGACTACAGGCCAGAAACACCCAGCATTAAGCAGAAGGTCACTTAAGGTGGAAATGAGAACTAGGGGAACAGCCATGCAGCAAAGAATTGGTGGTCAAAATTTTTCATTTAATAACCTGTCATTCACAAAAAATAAGTGCATCTGCCTGAATGGGGTGTTAGTGACATTTTCTATTGTATATTTTGCTGTTTCTGTGCAGATTGTGGGAGATGTCTTTGCTCCTGCTTTGCTTTGCTTTGTTAATTTATCATTTAGCAATTGAAGCATCGGGACTTTTTTGTGTTATTCTTTTTCTAAAGGAGCTGGGGAAGGGATAGAGCGCTGTGACGTTTATTTTGTCTCCTCCCCATTTATCTCCTCCCATCGGCATGTGACTTTCATCTCTCAAGTCACTTGTCACTTTATTTACGTGGTGGGTGGGAAAAATAACTGGATAAGTGCTGCAGTGCTGTGAATGTGAGCTGTAGCTGTGAGAAAAGCTGTGCAAACATGCAGCTGCAGAAGGCTGACTAGAGGCTAGGGTGCTGGGAACACTAGTTTCCTGACAACGTGGGGCATGTTGGTACTGGAACTTAGCAGCAGGTGGTACAGTAAATAGTCACTGTTGCTTATTGTTACTGCATTGACCCTGGACAATTCACGAGTGTAAAGGAATGAAACCTGGAAACCTCTGGCAATGCTGAGATGACGGCATTGGAATATTTTGTTTGCTTCCTTCCAAGCAGAGAGCCTTCTCCTGAGTTTGCAGGCTGGAAGACATCCAAACCCATGCTGTCTCTGCAGTCAGGAAGATTAGGGATTACCCAGTTGGAATGGCTATCTGGGCTTCACATTTATTTGCAGAGAAGGCTGCTGTAGATGTCAGCCATTAGCATTATATATTAATTATATACATTAAAGACAAAGGGCCTCTGTGTAGTTCTTAACTATACGTTCTCACTTAGCTGCTATATAGAGCCTTATGATATATTGTGTCCTGTTGCTTCCCCTTCAAGGGGTTTCCTTGTTGGTGTGCACAGAGAGCTGCTTTCAATTCCTCTCATAGTGACAAAGCACTTCGCCTTTTTTCTTCAGAATGGGATTCTCCTCAGTTCTCCATTTTCCTTCTTTAGCTCATATATAGGTGGAAGAGGCTGGTGCCTCCTCACAGTTTCTGCATACCCTGTACCAGGCTTTCCAAGGGGAGCACAGGTCTGAGAGAGACCACCATGTGTAGGTCTTTCCATACCTGAAAGACCCCTGTTTGTGCCATAGACCCTTGGGGCGGCCAGCAGTTTTCAGGCACAGACAGCAGAAAGATGACATAGAAATAATTTTCCTGCTTCCCAGCCCCTCTTGTCTGGGCAGTGTCATGGCTCTGTTACCTAACCTGTTACTGAATTTTAATCTCAATTTTTATACTGGCCCACAGGGTGAGCTTGGACAGGTCTCTCCCATTTCCCTAGATGAAGTAGTACTACCAAACTGGCCTTTACCACAGAGCACCTTGGGAGATAATGTTGAGGGCCAGTTCAAAATTGCTCCTTGCTGTTCATTCTGTTGTGCCTGGCACAGGACAGTGTTCTTGTTGAATGCAAGTCTTGATGCATAAAGAAATGTCAAGATCCATGCAAGGACTGTTTAGAAATGCAATGGTGCTTTCAGCCCAAATAGTCAAAGGGCCACACATCAAAAAAATTGCTGCCTGAGTGGATGTGTGTTCTGTCAGGCTTCCCAAGGGCTCAGGTCAATTTATCTAGTTTTATTGAGCTGCCAGTCCAGTGGGCAGAACTAGGAGTGATTAAAGAGAAAAGGCCCTTAACAGGCACTGCATAACTTGCCTCCCATACTGAGTACCACCGTGCAACAGCTTTCCTGGTGTTGTGCTGACTGTTGGCTGTAACAATGGTGTTGCACTCTCAGATGTGAGGTTTTGGGGCAAATTTATCCTTGCAGCTGCAGCCTGGCAGCAAAGCCAGATGAGACTGTTCTCACGAGCGATGTTGGGATGTACATCCGTCTGGCATCTGCCACTGAGAGTGGCCACTCTGTGCTAAAAGTCAGGAGGTTGGCTCCTAACCGTGGCAACGTTGCTAAAAGCCGCAGAGTCCTGAGTAGAAATTGGCAGTGCTTCCCAAGTGCTGGGGTTTTAGAAGTTGTGCATTCCAACTGAGGTGGAGTTAATATTTAGTTCTCTTCTTGAAGAAGAGAGATGTCTTCTGCTGCTGGAGCCAAAGTCATATGGTGCAGCTTATTGTGTGGGGAGACTCAGTGTGGAGATGCATGATACTGCTCATTGGGAGGGATTATTTGGAGTAATTAAGAGTGGTAGATCAACAGCTCATGGAGGGGAAACAAACACAGATCCCTGCAGCTGCTTGTCAGGCTTTGGAGGTTGAAAACGAACAAGCAGAAGAGAGAGAAGAAATTCATGTGGGGAATGCTGAATGCACCTTTGGGAAGAAAACTAAACCTCTCTGTTATGATTAAGGAGTGGTATTTAGTGTTCCCACTGAGACTCTCCAAACCACATGGCCCTTGCTCACTCCCTCCTTCCCCTCCCCATCCTTGCAGTGGGCTGGAGAGGAGAATTGGAGGCATAAAAGGCAAAGATCACAGGTTGAGGTAACAACAATTTACTGAAAACAGCAATGAGATAAGAAAATGAATGGTAAACAACAGCAGTATTAAAAACAGAGTGTTCAATAATGCTCACCACGCAGAACCCAACAATACCCAACCACTTGCTTCCTGATACCCAGACCCAGAAGGGGTATCTTCTCCTGTTCCTGGAAAATGACATGAGATGTTATAGAATAACCGTCAAGTCCAAGCCATGCTCCTGCTGGGCTACTGCATAAATCAACCCCATTCAGGCTAGAACCAGTACATCATTCTGTGAATTATTTTATATACCAATAGGATACATGCAGCAGAAACAAAACCTAAAAAAGGTGCAGATATATAAATAAAAATGGCCCTGCTTGGCTGTCAGGGTTGGGTTGAGTAGATGATCTTTTTGAAGGCAGGCTAGAACATGCTTGGCAAACCTCATGTGTTTATGGAGTGCAGTGCTTCAAAAGGCAAAGAGGTGACTTTTAGCTTTATTCTTCCCTTGCTTTAAACGTATTTTGGTTGCTGAAAATTCCAGTTAAATTGCTGAGCTCAAAAAGAAATTACTCCTGTTAAATGCTTTTTCCAGCTTTGACACAGAAACTGGGTAATTCCTCTTCAAAGTCATTGCAGAAAAGATGATTTGAAGCAATAGGAAAAATCAAAAAGTGTACTGCAAAAAAGATGTTTTTTTCATTATTTATTATCTATTTCCATGTATACTTGTAAACCGATAGGGTATTTTTTAGGTCTCATCTGAGTGTATAAAATGCAGTTTTTCTCTGCATTTTTTAGTCTTTAAACATTTGTTGAGCTTAGAGCAGTCTTGCTGAGACTGCTGAGGTGTGCAAATCAGTTTACCCAGAATTTATAGTTTCTGCTCCAGTTTTAATTAATGCCATTTTCCTTTGTTGCTTTACAATTTATAAGCATCCCAGGCACCTGTGTAGAAATGCATGCTTTGGGGAACAAGAAAAAACAGTGATCCTGTTGTGGAAGTCTAAGACTCCTGCCCTCCCTTGGGAATAGGTTCATCTACCAATCAGTACTGTAATTAATTTTTTTCCCTCCTGATGATACTATAAAGGATAGGGCAGGTTCTCAGGTGGTCTAAGTGGTGCATCTCCTTGAGTAGCACCATTAAGAGTCTGACCAGGTAAAATGGTCAGCATGGTACCCTGCACCCTGCCTTTCTTTGCTGAAATACTTGCCTTTAGGGGAGATCAGGGCTTGACTGCAGCGACTCAGGAGCTCTGGTTGCAGTATGTAAGGATATTCTGCTGGTTTCCAGCCCTCCTCTGGGACTTGAGCTGCAAATCACTGGAGCAGCCTGCAGTTTCCTGGGTGTGCTCAGTGTAAGGAGTTACTGGCTGGCCGCAATGAGCATGTGTGCAATGTGGGAGAGCCTTTGCATTGGTGATGCAGGGAGGTGTCATCCTTCCTTGTCACCCTCCCTCCTCCAGTGTGCTATCATTGCTCAGGTGAGACCTCTGCCTGCATGTAGAAGCAGGAATCTAAAGAGGGGAGCAGGCTAAGGCTAACACCTCCTTACTTCACCTTTCTTAAGGTGCAGACAGTGGTTCTGCACCCAGCTCTGAAGCGTTGCTGGCTCCTGGGGCTGAAATGTCTTGCAATTCCCAACTAAGGAAGGAGAGACAGGAAAGGGCCCCACTAGTCTGCTCCTGACAGCAGAGGGCTGATGGAGAAGGAGAAAGCTGCCTTCCTCTCTCCCCACCCAGCAACCAAAGCAGGTGAAATACTCTCCTGAAGCCAAAACCATATTCTTCTGTATGATTCAGCACAATGTAGGGGACTGTTTCAGATGGATTTTGTTCATCAGCGGCTGCAAAAAGACTCCTTGGACTAGCTGTGTGTTTGTCTGCATCTTGCAGATAAATTACGCATGAACATGATTACAGCTTCTAAATCCAGTATTTATATTGTGTCTTTAGTTGATGTAGAGAGATAAGTCATCCAGCAGAGTGATTAATGCAACAGAGTTATGCAGGAATGCTGTTCAGCTGTGTTGCCGACTCAGAGTTTTTCATCTGTAGCCAGTCACTTGTAAATGGCTATCAGAAACTTTCTAATAATTAGTAACAGCTCCTCACTAAAATACTTTCCCTCTGATCCTGCCTGCTCACAGGTTGCAGTCTGTCAGTGCTTAAGGGGCTCTTCTGGAGACCAGTGCTCTGCACAGCCCTACTTTGTGGAGGAGTTTGGCCTAACAGACCTCCAGGGACTGGAATTGTTCAGTGACTTTTCACAGCTCCAATGCCTTCAGATAACAAGGCTGGTTGCTCTTCTGGCTTGAAAAAGCCAAAACTTTTGCCTTTCTCCAATGGGAAAATGAGGTTCTTGCTTGACTAGAGTAGGCCATTCAGTGAAGATGTGGTTATGGCAGTGGAAGAAGTCAGAGATTACATGTTTATCATCAGGCTTCTTGGGGGCATTGTATGGCAATGTTCTCCTTGAAAATGAGAAAGGCTTTTCTCTGCAGATGGCTTACTGCTTACTGTGTCTGCATTCTCCATTTTAAAATGAATTTTGGTCTTATTGCACTTAGTCTGACAGCTCCTCCTCCTTTTCTGACAAGCTGCTCTTGTCTGTCATCTTAGCACCTCAGCTGCTTCTGTATAACAGGTCTGTTTCCTTCCATGCTTGCAGAAATCCAGAAAATCTGACTCTCCCATCTTGCATTGAGAAAACCTTCTCTGAAGCAGTGCTGCATTGAATGGATAACCCTGTGAACAGCTTTTTCCCTCTGCTTGTCGGTAGCCTGTGTTTCCAGCCACAGTTATAGCTGGGAGGTGTGAGACTGAATTTTAGACTGCCATGATCCTCTAGTTGTATGCTGCAGAGAGGCAAAGTCCCCCTTCCCACACTTAGACCAGACACTTGCAATATTCCTACTCTTCTAGAATCCAGGTTGTTGGAAACACTGGCTGCTTCTGCAGGGTCAAAGGCAGTATACACATCTTATGCCAAGCAATCTTACAATCTTAAACCATCTGCTGCTTGTTTAAATTTTCTCCAGTATTGCTCTCCCCAGGCTCTGGGATGTCACATCTGCTCTGAGGGGCCAGTTAGGAAGTCCACATTTCTCGTCAGAGCACAATCATTGCTCGTCAGCATGTGTTCTCAGCATCTGGTATCTAGACTTCCTAGAGGGATGAACCATAGAAGCTGTCTCAGAAAAAGATAGTGTACAGCTTGTGCTTTTTAAAGGATATTTTTAGTGCATACAGAAGCAGTATGTCTGCTCCTCTCCTCTCCTCTCCTCTCCTCTCCTCTCCTCTCCTCTCCTCTCCTCTCCTCTCCTCTCCTCTCCTCTCCTCTCCTCTCCTCTCCTCTCCTCTCCTCTCCTCTCCTCTCCTCTCCTCTCCTCTCCTCTCCTCTCCTCTCCTCTCCTCTCCTCTCCTCTCCTCTCCTCTCCTCTCCTCTCCTCTCCTCTCCTCTCCTCTCCTCTCCTCTCCTCTCCTCTCCTCTCCTCTCCTCTCCTCTCCTCTCCTCTCCTCTCCTCTCCTCTCCTCTCCTCTCCTCTCCTCTCCTCTCCTCTCCTCTCCTCTCCTCTCCTCTCCTCTCCTCTCCTCTCCTCTCCTCTCCTCTCCTCTCCTCTCCTCTCCTCTCCTCTCCTCTCCTCTCCTCTCCTCTCCTCTCCTCTCCTCTCCTCTCCTCTCCTCTCCTCTCCTCTCCTCTCCCCTCCCCTCCCCTCCCCTCCCCCCTCCCCTCCCCTCTCCTCCCTTCCCCTCCTCTCCTCTCTGCCATAGAGAGCATAGGTGTAGCACAGTGGGTTGCTTCACCTGGAGCTTCACTGTGGAGACCTGAGCTCCAGGAAGAGGCTCTGTCAGCCTTCAGAGAAATGCTACGACCTGAGCTGAGCATCAGTGCCCAGGACGATGATGCTATATGAAGAAGCCAGTGCCACCCTCTATGGCTGGTCACCTGCTGGAGACTGTGAGCTCTAGCATTGCCCTCAGTGTTGGAGGTAATGAGAAATACTGGCTTCCTTTTCCCTCTAGTCTGTGCTTCTTGTGTTGCTTGCTGTCTTTACCACCTGCTGCTTTTCTCCCTTGCGACAGCAGCACCCTTATCCAGGGGTACAGGGGTACAGTCCCTTTGTGAGAAGACTGGTTTAAATGAGAGCAAAGAGGAGAGGTCCTTGGAAAAAGTCTGAATGCCATCTGGGAGTACCTGCTCTGCAGATAGCAGCATATAGTTGAACACTGAAAGGAGGCAGGCGCAGCCTTGCCTGAGAGAATGTCCCTTGCACAAATATTTTGTTAGCTGAATTAAGGTTGTGTTTTAGTTATTTATTAGAGCCCATCCCTTACCAAATGCAAGCAAGAACTTTCACAAAGGTTGGACCATTGACCTGACTTTGCCCTTGTGGTCAGGAGGAGCAAATTTAGGCTAGTCCAAGGCATTCTCTCTTGCCTGCCTTTGAACACCTAATTATTCCATAAAAAATTATAGATGTTTAATCAGTGAGGGACTTCCCCTGGCATCTGCTTTTAAAGCGAGCCAGGAACCAGCTGGGGTACAGGGCAGAGGTTTATTTGGACCAATAAAGGTACATCACTTAGCAATGCAAGCATTGAAAGTGCAACAAGCCACAAGGGCAGGATTTTTCTCTGACATAAACCACTGTAATTAGTAGCCACTCTAGCACTGATCCTGTCTGTAACTCACCTAAATGAGACTAGCACAAGAAGATAATTCTTGTCTAAACAGGCAAAGTTTCAGCTTGGGCCAATTGAGTATCATGATGTCGTGACAGAGCAGCTAGCTAAGCTGTCATGAAGACTTGTTTGACACAAAATCCTCCAACTCCTCTTAGGCTCTTGCTGGCAAGAGGGAGATAAATGCTATCGAGTCTATGTCACCACACAGGGCAAATTCTTAACACACACACTTACGAAAATCTCATACTCAGAGCTGTCAGATTCTGAAAGACTGTAGGATGAGAACAAGGGTGGGTTGTGGTTGGTTTTTTTTTAATTTGTACATATTCATAACAACTATGTCCTCTTACTTGAGTCTAAAATATAATTTGGCTAATAGGACAGAGCTTTTTGGCTGTTGAAAAACTTTAAAATCACTCCTCTGTGTGAGGTACACTCTGAGACTTACATTACTTGGTGAACATGTTTAAGTGATGCCTATAGATTTGTGTATTTCCTAAGTATGGCTTCTATGGCTCAGCACTGCAGAACATGCTGTTTTCTGAGGCTTGTTTGGTCAAAGCACTTCAGCAGCTGCAAACATTGTTAGGATGCTTGTTGTTCTAATTGTTCTCAAATGAGGTTAAACAGCTATCAGAGCTTTTGCAGATTTAAGGTATACTTTGAGCTGCCTTGATTTTCACGTGTTGTCCACCAGGTGCTGCCTGTTGTTTTACGTGTTGAAAGCAAGGCATGTATTTGAGAGTCTAAGCAAGAGCTAGTGGGTGGAATTTTCTGCTAGCTTAACACTGGGCTGACTTTCTCCCTGTTTATATCAACTGATGCCTGTACAAGGAGCATCCATGCTGACTTCTTCTGAAAATCATGCTCTGGGGATCTAATGCACAGCTTTACTTCTGAAAATGTTGATCTTGCTCTGTGAAAATTCAGCAAAGGGACATCATGTCCAAAGTGTCCAAGAAGGACAGGTGCCTGTGATGTCTCCTACAGATACAGCAGTAGTGAGTTGTTTGTTTTTTTTTTTCTACAACTGTTCAAATTTCCAGAAGAGTGGCTCATCAGTAGGGAAGAGAAGAACAGCAGGGCTGAAATATCTGTCTTGGGCATCTCTTATGTCTCATAGAGGTTTCTTTTGAGAGCATTGAACAACCTTTTAACAAGTTGCTGGTTAGATAGGGAAACCTGGTGAGTTTTCCTTTTGTGTTCTAGTAAGGGCAACAGTAGCATGATCTGCATTATTCTTGGAAAGAGAGCAAAAGCTGACCGTATGATTCTTACCTGGAGTCGTAAAACTCTTTATCATGCAGTTAGGTTGAAGCAGTTGAGCAACTTCAATAGTGAAACTATGCCTTAGCACTGGACCACAACCAGAGTGATTGCGCCTTGCAGAACTGAGACGTGAGTGAACTGCAGCTCAGAATTCCATTAAGGATACCACCCTGTCACCTTGCTTTGGGCAAGCTGTAGTCCAGTAATCTTTTTTCGAGTACTGGGCTTCTCCCTTGGTTTTCCTGCCCTCCATGGTGATGGGAAGATGCGGGTGAGCACTGTCAGTTTCAGAGTCGTGGTTAAGAAGTGTCATTTACCCTCCACCTGAGCTGTTGCTCTATTGTTTTCCCTTAGGCTGAGAAAGAGGACTGAATTTTCAGTCAGTGTTGCTTGGTAGCCAATGGGAAGCATAACTCTCAGCAGTGGTGATGCAGAAAAACATTTTGCACATGCGTGTACATACACCTTATACATCTCTTGTGTGCAGAACTAACCTTAGAGGACCTGATAACAGTCCTTACAAGACCTTTCCTCTGGGTGGTATCCAATCGCTTCTATGACGTGTAGGAACCTTCTTTTTGGTAACCTTGCATTCAGTTTACTCTCATCACTGAATTGCTGGAGTGCTTTTCATGTAATACACTAGAGACAGTCCCAGTCTCACCACTTTGTGGTAACTTCTTGGTCTGCTGTGAAGCAACAACATTGAGGTAGCCATTAAATCTTTTCCAGCAGCATGGAACTTGCTGTTCTGACTCTTGGGGAGGTCATCATCTCAGGTTTGACGCTATCCTACCACCAGAACACCCTGTTTTGTCCCTGGGAATAGGCATGGCCAGAAAAGCATGCTAGGTGGATGGAGTCAGAACTGTGCAGACTTAAGTCAAGCCCTGGTTCAGGGAAGATTTTTCCATGTGCTGCTGATGTCCATAAGGACTCAAACATATACTTGCTTACACAGAGATGCTTTCCTGAAGCAGAGTTGTCACTCTTTTCTACAGGTATCACAGGATGCCCTCCCTTATTCTGCTTCATGTATCTGGTACTAGAATGATCATTTCCTGATTAATGAAGGCACTTAATCAGTCCTCTTCCCCTTGGAAGAAGGACTTTTGGGGATATTATATCATTTAAAATAATATTTTGGAATTTAAGTTTACATTGCTTTATTTTTCACTTGAGGTGACTGTATATAAATATTTTCCTCTATTTTATCATTGCTGATAAAGTAAGCCTACAGTATACAGACAAATAATTTGCCTTTGATGTATTGAAACTGTGAGATATAAAGTAGACTTCTCTCTTGTGTCCATGTTCCTTACTATAACTCTGTTCCTCTGTGTTTTTATAAGTTGGAATAAATGTTGCTTACAGGCAACAAAGAGCCTGCAAGCTTCCCAATAATTTTTGTCATTGAACTCAAGCAACCCTGTTGAAGGATCTCACATATGTATAATGATATATGTATATGTACAAACTTTAGAAAGAAATAAATCAAATGTATTTCACGTTCTGCAGCTGAATGTTTTTATTTAAACCCTGACAGTTACTTCTACAAGTAGGAACAAAAAGGTGGCTTTTCAGTGGCTGACTGTCCTATGTC
Organism: Vidua macroura; assembly: GCF_024509145.1. Classification (NCBI taxonomy): domain Eukaryota; kingdom Metazoa; phylum Chordata; class Aves; order Passeriformes; family Viduidae; genus Vidua; species Vidua macroura. The sequence goes on from NC_071611.1 coordinate 44,053,287, forward strand.
TGACACTTGGCAGTCAGTAGTTTCAAGGTTTCCTGAGCTCAAGCATATGTGTACCGTCTGCCTTACAGTCTGGATCTGACCTGCAGTTGGGGTAAGCAATGGAGCCAGTGGCAATTTGTGCACATTAGTCCTGTGTGAAGGCAGCTGGAGCACATCTCTTTTCCTTCTGCACCTGTACAAGAAGTGGCACCCCTTCCAGCTTTGTCAGTGTGTGTAGCCTGCAGAGCTACCACTGCTTGCTGTGAAGAGACAGCAAGAGAATTGACTGATTTAAAATGGGTTTACCAGCATGTGGATTAAAGGAGCGAAGCTGCAGCAAACAGCTGTTCAGAAATGATTGGGAGTTGATCTCAACATTTATATGAGGAGGTCACTGTTGAGGTTGGGAATTGCTGCTGACATGGCACATAGGAAGAAAGGACCCCTGAAAGGCAGAAGAGTCAGACAGTAAAAAAAGATGGAGTGTAAAAAGGCAGAGGTGGGAGTGGTTAAGAAACTATGCCTATTGAAAGTAAGGAGAAGCACTCTGTACAACACACAGCAAACAGTGTTGTGCTTGCAGTTCTTGGGTTGGACATAATTCAACATGGGAAGTTAGTCTGCTGTGTGGAGAGTGGGTCACAGAGCAGATGGAGAGGATGTGTTCAACACAGGTGGGGCATGCCCGAGATTTACAACAGGGCTAGCAGCTTGTACTTGCAACAATAGTAAGGAAGAGATGTTGTTTCTTACCAAGATTTCTGTGAATGTTTGACTATGTTGATGTGACTGTTTCTTTATATTTTTCCTCAGCATGTTGCCTTTAGATGAATGGTAAGACTTTCACACTTGAGATAGCTCTCTGTGTGTGTTTGTTTGTTTTTTTTCATACTATGCCTTAGGGTATCAGATTTTTCACTGTTGTACTAACCTGGTTGCTTCAAAGCCTTTGGGATCTTTTCTTCCAGTGCAGGCTTCTGGATTAATATGTTTTTAATGAAAAGACTAAACAAAGTGTTGGTAAGGGTGGATGGGAGTATTTTACAGAGATGTATTAAATGCCTCCTCTAAGCACAAATGAATGTTTGAACTGTGTCTGAATGTTAATGTCAGTACTGCTCACCACATCTTTTCTTATTATTTCTTCCTAGCTGACAGAGTCAACGCTGAGCATTTTCTGGTGTTTTTCTACCTGGAATCATTAGTCACGTCACGTTTCTCACAATGCAGTGAGCTAGAACAAAATGACAGAACAGGTGCAAACTGAAAGACAAATGCATTTATATTCTCCTCATTGTCCATTTTCAGTTCAAGTTTCCAAGTACAGAATATAATTATCAAGGAAGACTGAAAAGGCTATTTTGTGTATGCAGGAGAAACCTCTACAGTCTACAGCAGCTACACATTTTTTGGGTATTTATGAATAATGTAGCATGAGAAAGAGACTTAGCCCAAAGTAATGCACAGTTTGGTCTGAAATTGTCATGATTATCTCTAGATTGGAAATGAGAAAAAAGTTCTTACCCATTAGAGCACTGATGTACTGCAGTGGCCTCCTAATCTACAAGGTAAGGGCAAAAATACCCAGTGGCTTTTAAGGTAGAGCTGGAAGAGAAATCACGTAGTGATAACCCAGGTTTTCATTTTTCAGGTCATTGCACATTGCATCTATTTCTTTCCATGTTTGCTACTAAATTGATGTTTCTCAAATTATGTCAGCCACTATGTTAACTATTTCTCCCAGAAAAAGGGCCATCCTAGAAAACATGATTTACTGCAAAACAGCTATCCACCTTGCCAGGTTTTCTGTGTCATGGGCACATTTATTTTAGGACATTTTTTCTGGTCCCATTCCACAGCTAGCTTTTGGATAAATCAGTATATAAATGATGCAGGTTTTTGTTTGGATGGCTTGCTCCTCACAATAAGATGCAAAGACAAGGAGCTAAACTGGGATCAGATAAAGGAATCAAGACTAAGTAGACTTATTTGCCTTGGAGAATGTGGAGGTAATATGTTGCTGTTATTAACTGGAAGTTTGTGGGGATGTTTTTGTCCCCTCTTCCCAGGCAGAGTGTAATAAAAGGCTGAGTTTGCCCAAAAACAACCTCGGGAAGTTCAGACTTTGGGACTGGTTTTGTTGAATTTGGCCAGTGAAGATAAACTAACAAGGGGTGTGTCTTGGGGAGGAACCTGGTCAGAGAAGGGGAGGCACAAGAGTGGCAAAAAAAGTTGTTCCAGGAAATATAAACAGTAATGAATAAAGCAAAAAAATCAGATAAAGGAACAAAAGAAGAGGGAACCTTCTGAAAGGAGGAGTGCAGGCGCCTACAGATGCATTGCTGATTTGCAGCCTAATCTGCCAGGAATTCCCTTCAGGAGGACTGTATCTGGAAAACTTGCTGTGAGAGGGTAGGCTTCAGAGGGATAGATTTCCACTGTGGTGATATGTCATATAAAGAGGTAAAATGATGGATTTGTAAGTTAATAGTTGATGTATGTGATTCATAAGATCTAAGAGTGTGAAATAAGCACTTTTTGTAATTGTTCTTATTTCCCCATTGCTTGCAGAGGCATTTTGAATACTGCCAGGGCTTGCCATGGGTCAGGAAAGCACGCTGTGCACTGGCCTTCAGTTGTGGAATTCTCAGAGTTAGCCAAGGTAGATATTCCTTCCTGCACCTGGTAGCTTGGAAGAAAGCAGCATCCCTGGGGCTGGATGTCTGCTGGATGGGGTGTGTTTTTGCAGAAAGGACAGAAAGAAAACCCAAAACGCAGCTGAAGCTTGTTTTCTACCATCACTATTCTACAATTGTTCAAAATAAGTGGTTCAAGGGGATGGATATGGTTTGCTTTCTTCTCTCCAAGAAAATGTTTTTTGTTCAGCCAGAAGTCATCTTCCTACTCTACCTCATTCAGAAGTGCAGTGTAGATGTGCCCCATCAGCTCTTTGGAAGGTGAATATTTTTAGTGGGCTTGGGCAACCCTCTCCTCTGCCCAAATGTCCAGCATAAAAAAAGTACACTTCTTTTCAGGGTAATTCCATTCAGGACTTGTAAACCAAGATGTGTCTTGCTGAACACTTGCTGTGAGTGCAGTCTTCAGCACAGACATGTGCCCTCTCCTTTGAGAAGAAATTATTTTGATCGAGAAGGTGACAGGGATGCTGCTGTGAGGGTAGGTGTGGAAAATGCTCCTGTCCAGTCAGAAGTGCATGTGTGATACTCAGCTCATGGTGTGCTCTGCTTCCTCTTCCATCCCATGCTGGGCTGAACTGTGCAGAGCACCCTGTAAGTACAAGTACTGAGACAGGGCTGGATGGAGCCAATGCCATAAGCAGCATAATTACCTGAGTAATAAAGATGTTAAGAGATGCTCAGCTTGGCATAAATTTGCAGTGGTCTGTGCCTGGGACAGGACTATTTTCCACGTCTAGCTGCTGGGACAGTTTTGTGGGGGCCTTGCAGCCAGCCAATGATAGCAAGAATGGTGTAAAACCGAGTCCTGTTACCACAGCCATACCCATGCTGCATTACTTAGGCAACTGCAGTGTGGGCAGCAGTCAGAGATTGTAATTGTTTGATGGGGGAAAAAAGCCCATATACATACACATGCAGAATTAAAAAATAAAGTGCTCTTTCCTTTTAGCTGCAATTTCTGACTGCACTTTGGACAAATTGTCAGAATCCACATTCCCACTGGCAGAGAGCCAGGCTCCCTGGCACGCTGATTAAATGGTGTGTGGGCAAAATGTAGGCAGATGATGGGGACTTGGTATACTGAAACCTTACAGAGCTGTGTTTTCTGCTGCTTTCTTTCTCTCTCCAAAGTCCTTTCAGGCTAGTTTTTTGGCCATCTTTAACTAGATCCTTTTTGGGGTCTGAACATCCAACTTTGGGAACTGAGGAGAGGCATGAAGCCACAGAGGTAGCTGCTCAAGGTACATAATCCCTAGCTGCTTGTTCCCTTGCAGGTGAGTACATAACCCTCTGAGTGCCGTGAAGGTGGTTGAGAGACCAAAATGTTGGGCTTTGGCAATATAAAGGGAATTTTTGCATGTAGATGGGAGACCTCTTCTGTGAAGGACCGAGTCAGCCAGTAAGACATGCTTCTGGTCCAGTTTCAGTCTTCTTGGGAGCTCCATCTGTAACAGTTCCTCTTGGAGTATGGCTTTACTTCAGTGAGCTACTCTGCCTTTCTCCGTCCTTGGGGCACTGGGCTCCATCCAGCTGACAAGCATTGGAACTGGGGATTTTGAGATGTCACACTTCTAATCAATCTGGTGCTTAGATCTCACAGCTGTAGCATTTACACTGCCATGCGTGTGAAGACTGAGGACTGTTGCATTTTTCCCAGGATATATATCTGCCTGTCATGGTGGGCACTCTTGGTTTACACTGACTTGCCTACTCACTTTTTATTTGGTTTCTTGTTTCTATTAGGGCTTGACAAAACTCAGTCAGGAAGGTAAGATGAGTTGTCCTTTGAACCCAAAATGGCATTTAGTGGAGACAATTTTTATGAACATAATGGCTGAGCTCCACTGTGAGTCAAGGTTGCCCCACTCCCATGTCTGATGTCACCACAAAGGGTTGACTGGATAGCTATACCTCAAATGAGGTAAGTCTGAGCTGCACTGCACTGAAGACTGGTGTGGACCTCCCAGTTCAGAGGCAGGGTGGCCTCCATGTAGCTTCCAGGGCAATACAAGATAATTCCCTTTTCAAAATATGGACATAAAAGCTCAATCCCATTTTTAAATTACACAGCAATTTGATTCACATCTTTAGCTAATTCAAACTTAAGAAATCTGGCACAAACAAGTCTCTGGAGGTATTTTGCAGCCTTCTGAGTTCTTGCTGCACTTGTGAATCATCAAACGTGTCTTGATGCTTAGTTCAGTGTGCAGCATGACTGACAGGGCCTCTTTTGCCAAGTGTAAGGAGCTGCAAAAGTCCTGCAGGGTTCCTATGTGCTGATGGTGCAGTCTGGGGCCCAACCTCTCATGATTACAGAGAAGGGTCTGTAATATCCTATTAGCTATCAGCTCCAGCACAACTGCACTGTGATCTGCCTCTGTGCCCAGGAGCCTGAGAGGTTCCCCTTCTCCTTCAGCTTCCCAGGAGCAGACCAGGGCCAGAGCTGCATGTGTGCCTGCCAGTTCTGCCTATACTATTTAAACTGTAAACTCTTCAAGGTAGAGGCTTTGGCTACGTATATTCAATACCAATAAACATTAATCCTAATATTTTCCAAACTGCTTGGCTTTCAGAGACTGGTATGACTTTAATGCAGAATACCTGGCATGGTGTTTTATGAGCCCTGGGGACAGTTTTGTTTGTTCAAATGTGTACTTAAGCTTTTAGTCATTAATGTGATCAATCACAGGAACAGTCTTTTCTCTCTGACTCACCAAGGCTGATTCCTTGAATTTGAGGGGTTTAAATATCCACTTGATTCAAGCATTTAAGGAGTTTGACTTAAAAATTCTGCTGAAATCACAGTTGGAGCAACTGACCCCAGCTCCCAGAAGTTAAAGAAAGATCACTCAGATGCTAAAGAGAGAGAATATGTACCAGCTTTCATCAGCTGAAAATTGAGAATTTTGGGAAAAAACTTGTTGATTCATTGGGGTGCCAAACCCCAAAAACTTCCCTGTTAATTTACTCTGTTCTGTCTCTCATCTAAATGGCTTTAAAAAGATGAAGAAAACCAAATCCTGCACCAAGTAATGGGATTTTCAGGTTTCTCATTTGACTCCATGGAACACTGATTTTGCCACAGGATGCTAAAATGAGAAGGGAGGAAAAAAGCCCATGACCCCTTCTTTTCTGTTCAGGTACCTCCTGTTGAAGTACAACTTTTATTCCATATTTCCTCAGCATGTATACCTTGAGGCCTGATAAATTTCTGTAGTCCTTGCACTGTCTCACCTTGAATGGTGTAATGCTACTGTGGTTTTTGCTGTTACTGTTCTGCCTGCTGGTATTACTGGTGTCATTGGAATATGTAATTCTTTGCTTATCTGTGCCCCTTAGTGCTTTTATTTTTGTTCTAACTGAACACATTAAGTTGTATCTTCTCTGTGAGCTATTGTCCCTATGTCGTCTACAGGGAAAACAAAGCACATAAAGCCTAAGTAACTGAGTCACACAGGAATTTATGAGCATATCTGGAAGGTGAATTCCCCTTTTCCAGAAAAAGCAATGAATTACTTTGTGTCACACTCCTCTTTTAGCCGCCTCCAGTACTTTGACAGCTTTACCTCCTTTATGAAGATCATCCCTTCTTAGTCTTATCCCTCATTATTGCTCTCGGCTTGTTTAGTTATGAATTGTCATCAGGGAAGACTTCAGCAACTGTCTGAATCTCTGCAATTCTGACTAACACCTCTATTATAAGTGCAGCTCTCTTAGCTCAGTGCAGAACCCCATTTTTTGAGCAAGCGGTAGAAATCAACAGATGTGTTTGTGGTCACCTGTGCTGCAGTCATTATCTGAGTTCAGAGTTCTGCTATGCTAAGCAATGTGTAGGCCTCCCATACCTCCAGACTGTGGATTTGTTCCAAAGATTTATGCCCACACTGACCATGAAATTCAGGTGTGGAGGTTTATTGGACTTTTTGCCATTACATTTTAGTAGGGTCAGGGTATACTGACTGGCTGCAGAGCATGAAGATTAGCAGACAAAATAGTTAGTAAAGAGAGAAAAACAAAACACTGTGACTATTTGCCTCTGATCAGATGATTGTTACTGTTAACTGTTCTTAAAACTGATTTTACTCACAATAAACAAAAATAGGAGCTCTTTTGATTGAGGGTAGAGGTTAGCTCTGCCCTAGCATTTCCATCCTGCCAGGTAAGAAAAGGAAAGCACAACTTCAAACAGAGCTAAGCCCTAGAGCCTTTCTGTTTTTCTGCTTAAGTACAGTGTAAATTATACAGCATTGGCACAGTCTCCTTATTAATTTCACTCTATGAGCAATCATAAAGCATTTAGTTTTAACATGAAATATTCAAGTTCTTCTGTTTGATTTTGAATTCTTATGTATAATTTAATGACTTTAACACAGAAATTATTAAACATTAATACATTAGATGACAACTACTGAAGAAGAGGGACAACAATACTGGAAATGGAAGGATTTTCAAAAATTATAACAAAATGTTTTGAATGCAAGATTTTTCCTTGCGTGATGCAAATAAGAAATAATCCCTAATACTATGGCTAGGAGTGACCTTGTTGATAATGTGATAGAGCCAGCACTGCTCAGTCTGCAAAGCACTGGATAGGGTTATTATTATTGGCACTTACCTGTCATCACATGATGACAACAGATTAGCTGACTGTCTGCACTGTGTGCTTTCATGCAGTCACAACTTTTGCAAAGGCTGCTCCAGAAAGCATCACCCTGTAGTTCCCAAACATTTGAGCTTGGAAAGCCACAGTGGAAATTTCTCAAGGGACCCATCTTGGACCTAGTTAAACTGCTTTTCACTTGAAAAAGAGGTGCCATGCTGTGCTCTTCATGCACCATGTACCCATAAGGTATGTGTAGCATTGTCAAAAATAAGACAAGAACTCCATCCAGCAGTGTATAGTTCTGATATCTCCCGGTGCTATGCTTTTACTGGCTTTCCATGTGCCTCCCTTGTAAGTGGAGAACGGTGAAGTGGGGTTGCAGAGGAAGAGCTTTCAAGCTGAAAGTCCCTCTTTCTTCTTCATGGAATTGAGCTATGTCTGTAACCCATCAACTTTTCCAAGTCAGACTTCCCCTCTGACTTTCCAAAATGACATTGCCCCCAGCACTAAGCATGCATGGCCCCAGGAACATCCAGGTCTTCTGTGCTTCTGCTGCCCCACAGCATGCCAGTGTGTAGTGCTGTGCTCCAAAATCCTGAGCGGCATCAGGGTGCATCACGTCTTTCCTACCAAACTCACTCTTCATCATTCTCCTGTGGATTTCCCAGCTACCTGGACTCTCTCTCTGGGTACACAGCTGCAATGCTGTTTTGCTTAGATATCTGTTCTCATTTGAGCCCAGATTATTTGGGTTCATCCTTGTTGATGCTCCGACATTCAGCACCAAATTTCTCCCTGTTAGCTTTCCCACTGGTGGTAGCCTCCTGGCTGCCCTGAATTGCATAGAACTGGGAAATCTCCCCCAAACTCAGCTGCCAGGGAGGGGACTGTGTGATCTGTACCATTCACAGAACAAGTACCCTGCCTGGCACTTGCCTGTGCTACTCTGCTAATGCTGCTGGAAGAGTCAGAAGGATCAGAGCAGTAGTGAGCAATGCTCCTCAGAAGCAGATGAAGAGCTCACCTCCCTTCTAGGTGGCTGCATGGCAGGGATGAGGAATTGGTGACTGCAGCCATGGATGCCCATGGGGAGGGAGGGGAAAAGGCAGGAACCCCTTAAATGGGCCAGAGCAGAGCTCAAAATGATCTGACAGAATACAAAAACGCTGGTCACAGTCCAAGGGGTGGTGGTGCTCTGGGAGAGTGGCAAGGGAAATCTGCCATTAGAGGGCTTGAAAGGCAGAATGGGCTGAAGGACTGAGCAGTAGGCAAGAACCAAAAGTCACAGTGATGTGACAAAATCTGGATCAGAGGAGCATGACAAGTTTTCCTGGCTCTCAGAGGACAAGGGAGCGGGAGGGGAGGCTTACAAAGATTGCAGGGGGAAGGTGAAGCAGGAGATGGATGGGAGGAACAGTGGCACCTCCATCCTTTGCCCCAAGCCTTGGCCTGGAAGTCTTTTATTGGTGTTGGTGCTAGCAAGACATGAGTCATTATTCAGAGCCTGAATATGCATCCTACATCACTTCAGGCTTCCCACCTGATCAAGTTGTGCCAGAGGGTGTTGATGGGGTTGGCAAGATAGAAGAGGGGGCAGAACTTGCTAGATGGAGCTGGATGTTGCTCTTTGGCCAAAAAAAGTTGATGCTATGATTATTCACCCTTTTTGAGGCTATTAGTGGTCTGTAGGCGTACAGGGTTTCAAGAAAAGCATTATCCATTTAGAAGTCAGATTAAGAAAAATCTGAAACAAACTATGTTTCTGAATAGAAATAGGAACTTCCGGAGAGCCAAACACTTATTCATTATTACTGAGAAGCCATTTGCTTCTGAAAAATTGGGCTCCTTGCTGCTTCTTATATTTTGAAATCTGATGCAGTTGCATGTGGAGACAGTTCAGTGGTGGGAGCTTTCAGATTTGTAGCACATTGGGTGCAGGAGTAGAAGGAACAGTTTGTGCCATTGCATCACAGCAGCTAAGAAAGCCATACGTGAAATGCCAGCCTCCCATCAGCTACATGGACATACATCTCCATTCTTTTCTCTCCAAATGGCTCCTGTTTCAGGAGGCAATGAGGAATGGAATGCTGTGTAGAGAATGCAATCACTGATTGCAGAAGAAAAGGCAGTCCTTGGTGAAGAGGTTATCATTCAAGCTTTGTGCCTGTTCCAGAAAAGCTGGGACTTAACATTGTTTGTGAGTAAAGGAACGGAGGGATGGAGTGGGGCAAACCACTGTACCACTGTTTTAAACAGCTTTGATTTTGAGTTGGAGCTTTATGTTAAATATCATGATTCATGTCTATTTATTTTCTTAAGCAGTGAGCAAGCAGAAAGTCTAGCAGCTGAAATTATGTGCCTGAAACACTCCTGGCAAGCCATCCATCAAGCAACTATTGATTAGTGCTGCCACAGGAACCATTTTGCACAGTAAGACCTTTATTCTATACTCTGACAAATGCTCACTTAGATGTAAATTAACTGAAGCTGTCCTTCTCTTACTTTTTTGGGCTGAATTGGGAATGAAGGTTTGCTCTCCTAAGAGCAGAAGTGTGGAAAGCATAGCAAGAGCCATGAGGGAAAAAAAAACATGGGTAAGATTTCAGGGTTCCAGGAGGTGTTCTATCATTTTAAAAAAGGAGGTAAGAAGAGAAATCAAGAAATTCCCATAAGGGAGATAGCATGCTATAACTGAAAAATGCTACAATGGGCTGTAATGGCTAAAGAGAAGCTTGCTGGTAATGGTGCTACTGAACAGTCCAGTCTCACTCACTTCCTGTGGTGTCTAACGTGAATGAAATCAAAGGTGGGGAAGGTGCAATGGAGGTGCTATGGTACCATTTGGACTTGCACTACAATGCCTGCATTGCCTCAGTAGTGTGCATGTCAGTACAATGGATAAGCCAAGCAAGCTTTGCACTCCCAGAAGGGGTCTAAATGTGCTGCTCTCGTTACCTCCCGCAAATGGTTAATTTCACCATTATTCAGTATTCAGTAAATATTCAGTAAATATCTGACTTCAATTTCCAGCCGTTGGTTCCTATTGTACCTTTCTCTGCTTGATTAAACAGCCTGTCCAGAATTTTCTGTCCTGCAGAGGTGCTTTTGCAGTGCAGTCACGGCCTATTTAGTTATTTCTCAAAGAGCTAAACAGATTGAGCTCTCACCATTTCTCAATACCAGGCATCTGCTCTGATTTTAGCCTCAAATGCCCATTCTAGTTTTCTCAATGTTCCTACTCATGGGCATTAAAGGACAGACACATTTATTACACCTTTGGTTTCCTTTACATGGGGTGCAGAAACACAATTCTTGTCCTGCCCCTTGCCTCTGTGCAGAGATTTTGCAGAGGCAGAAAAACTGCTCTTAATAGTCGGTGCTGATAGCCAGAACAGAACATTGCATTTTTTTCTGTGCTCCACGGTGGTCTTTGGGTGAATTTGCTCCAGATGGATGACCCTGATACTCTTATTGCCATCAGCAATGAAAATATGTAGGTGATATTATTTCTGCTGGCACTGCGTTGAACTAATTATTCCTTGTTTTTTTTCAAAGAACTGAGGTATGCAGTTCTTTGGGAAAAAAACTCCTTGTTCTTGCATCATAACTGAAATATTTTCCCAAGTTCAGGAAAAATACATGGTGATGAAACAATCAGCATGAGCCCATGCTTGGCTGTTTGTAAAGGCTGGATGGCTTGCCAGTTAGTGTTGTGGTCACGACACACAGCAGAGACATTAAGCAGTCTTCTGATGGCAACTCTTTATTACAGAAATGGCTGACCTTTTATACACTTTCTAATTGTTTATACTTCTTCTACCCTAACTATTGGCCGCAGTAATTCAACATAACACCATTGGTGAAAAGTAACAGTGACTTAGCTAACTTTCTTGTCCAGCTGCAAAGTTCCCTCATTATCTTTCTTCAATTCCTCTCTTCTCTTGGAATACTTGGTAACAGCCTTGAAGAGAGCTTATCAGCTTCTTCTTGCTTCTCAGCTTCTTCTTGCTCCTTTAGCTAACAGGACCGCTGTTAACCCCTTCCACAGGTTAGGTCTGGAGACATCTCTGCATGCATGATTTTTGGTGTCTACATGCATGATTTTCAGTCTCTCTGCAGGCAGTATATACTTGATAGCTTGCAGCTGATTTCATATCCCTCCTGGAATTAATTAGGTCTTGTCAGATCATAAGTGAGTTCCTGAACTGAAGTTGGTGCTGTGCTCAGTCTGTCAGCAGCTCAAGACATCCATAAACATCAGCCCAACAAGGCAGTACACTGGCAAGCCTCACAGGTGAACAAGATTGGTGTACTGTTGAGCACAACAGCTGGGCAGAGGTAATACTGGGGGAATAGCCTGGGTTTTCATGCCCATAATGCTGTGTCTTGGTTTTAGACAATTTAAAGGAGAATACTCTCAAATGAGCTGTCTCCGTTTATAGTTTCAGCCAATCCCTTTTCACCCATAAGGAACAAATATGAGTTAATATAAGTGAAAAAGCAAAAATAATGTGGCACAAGAAGCTGAGCTGCCTGCCTGAGCAGACTTTTAAAGTGCCTGCAATACCAGCCCCCTCCCCTCACACAGTTCCACCTGTTCCACCTGTTCTATGTTCTGGCTGCAGAGTCTTAGAGAGACTAAAAATTTTTGGGCACAGGTAGACATGGAATACAAGAACATTTTGGGTTACCCACAGTGTGCTATCATGAAAGAGACAGTTGTTTAAATGCGTGGAACCTGTGCCTAAATGCTGTGGAGAGTCAATGATTTTGCTGGAAACTGGTGTGTGTAAGGCACATCACCCAGGGCCTGGATGGTGACACTGAGTGGAGGACTCTGCTGCGGCTCAGACAAGCCACAGCTCTGCCAGGTTGTCTTGTGAACAAGGAAAAGGGGGATCTTCCTGCTCCTCTTCCCCCTGCATCCAGGGAGAGTTTTTTGCTGTCTCCATTGCTCATGAAAGTCTTAGTCTGGGTTTTCTCTACTACTGTACTACTTTATTTCTTATCCTGGCAGTATGTAAACACCCTGCTAACCTGCACTCTCTGTATGATATTGTTTTAGTTTAGGTTTAGGTGACTTACGACATTACTACAGTCTGATGTCCAGTCCATCTCTGGACTGGAAATGAAGCAGTACATTTAGGCATGGTTCATCTTGCACCACAATGACTTGAAGTAGCATTAAAACAACTAGGCTGTGAGGTACATATCCTATTATGTCCAGGAGTGTTAGCCCATGCAGGAAATAATATGACAGAGAAGGAAAATGCATCCGTCTCTTTTAAACCACTGCCTAAATCCACTTCATGTCATGGATAAATTATTTTATTACAATGATTCTGTCCGCTGATTCTGAATTACTTCAACTCCTTTTGCTTCAATGTAATTTTAGCCTGTGCTTAAATGAATTTGAACTGAACCTGGCATGAAAATAAAGCAAGTCTTAGCAAAGCTGTGACTTGTACTCGTTCAGATTTTGTATTTTTTTGTTTGCTTGTTAATTTTTTTTCCTTTGCAACTAATTATTTCAGGAGCAGGTGGTAGGGAAGAAGGTGAATGCTTCTATACAGATGTCTTCAACCTCAGCCATTTAAACAGCAATTAATTGTACTCTTTTCTAATTTATTATTAACTTCTGTAGGGTCTAGTATCACAAAATATTAACAAGACCTCAGCAGGGAATTGAGCAACAACAAACCATCCGTATGCACTTGACTGAGAGTTCAGTTTATTAAATTATGGCTGTAGTACAATTTGAAGACACTGCACTGTGTAAAATGATGTAACATCATATGTATTACTCTGTCTTTTTAGTTACTGAGGTCTCTCAGTGTTTCTCTGTTTTTCCTTGGGGCCAGTTTTATTTCAGAGCTCATGTATTGATTTCTTCTATTCAGGACAGGCAGAAAAATTATGAAAAAACACAGGGCAGGATCCAGCCTGAGTACTGGAAGAAGAAAACCTGTACATATGAAGTACTGGTGTTTTAATTCTATCATTAATTTTGCAGGAAAGAGAGCAGAATGTACACTGGCAGCCAAAGATACACTGGCTGCAAGGACTGACAGCAGCTGGTAGGGTCTCATGTACCACATGCTGCTCTGCTTCGCTTCCATGGCACCACCTAATTGTCACAGTTCGGTTCTTTGTTTTGCTCTATGTGCTTCTGAGTTTGTTACTTGCAACCCCTCAGGGCTTTTTCCCGTTCTATGTCAATGCAAGCAACCATTAACAAGATGCCGTAAGGCTTGATCTTCTGTATGTCTAAAATGCAACAAGAAGGATTTTCCATGGACCTAGCAGCACTTTTACTGATTATTCTAGCTGTACAATTGGCTAGGCCACAGAAGTGGACAAGGAGAGTATGGGGCAGGGGAGCAAATACAAAAGATGGAGCAGTCCTTACAGGTTTATGATCGTAAGGTTTCATATGCAGTGCTGTTCAGGCTGTGAACTCCCAGCGCTCACCATATGGAAACCTTTTGGGAAAAAGACCCTGTTGGTGGTAGTACATCATCACTGGCTGCTGCCTTAGTCCAGAAGTTCTAGGCAGCTCTGACAATGTCACCCCACTGGTGACAGTAACAGAAGGCAATGGCACCTCACGGCACTGGAAGAACAGAAGGACTTCTGGGGTGTAAGGAATTCTGGTGTGCTGTGGCCAATGCTGACAAGCCTCTGACTGAGAGAGACAAAAGCTGGTATGCCTTCTTGGAAACCGGCATAGAATCACAGGATCATTAGGACTGGAAATGGCCTCTACGATCACTGAGTTCTAGGATCACTGAGTCCAAGCACTGATGTGCTCTGTGTGCCACCTCTGCAGCAATCTGGTCACAGCCCTAGGGTCACTGCAGCCCCTTTCTCAGTATGTATCTAGTTGTCTCAGATATTTGCAAACTGCATGGTGCTCTCTGTCTTTGTTTGAGCATGGGGCATAGTCAGAGGGTATGTTTGTGCAGCACCACTATACCTTGTTTTAATACACCCACCAAAAGCCCTGTTTTATGATAATGTACTTAGAGAGCAGCATCTCCTGGAAGATGGGAGATAGGCACAGAATAACACCCTTTTCTAGAACTTACACTCACTTTTTTGCATCAGAAACTGGACAAATATTTATGTGCTTCCACTCAGCCAGTGAGTTAGAGGTAGGAATGAAGGACCCATTCTTGTCCTGTGCTAACATACTGGCTTTGTGTATATCCCTGCTACAACTTGACTATCCATGCCATGGGCATAAAGGAGGATGGAGAAAGGAAACTTTGACAAACCGGGGGAAAGTCCTTCTTGGATGCAGCCAGGAGCGTAGGCCTGGCTCTGGGGTGGGTGTCTGTGGCACCACTTGTGCTTGCAACAGGGGCTGACACAATGGTCAGAGCTACCTTTAACAGGGTCATGGAAAAGCAGGATGGCCACTGCTGAGGGAAAGGTAGGAAGTCTGCCCTGCCAGGGCTTCTTCAGTACTGGCACTCTCCTTTGCTCTGCCAGACGACACTTCTGACACCAGCTGACCTTCTCTCTGACTTGGCTCCTGGCAGTAGTCTCTTGGGTTTTTGCATCCTCTGCTCCTTGGATGTCAGAGTGAGTTGGACTGGGAAATAATCAACACCTTGGAAATGTTCTCCACTGATGCATTAACTCTTGTGTAAGTGCTTACCTCAGTGCACCTTATAGCTGGGCACAGGATGGGGGGACCTGCACAAACAGTGGTGATTGCCTCAAGGATATCCTGTAGTTTAATTACAGGCTTTGTTATTTCTCTTCATGTGTTCTAAGCCTATTATTTGCAAATCTCTCTGCATCTCTGTTATTATGAGAGTGGAATTACTCACCTGCCCATCCACCAAGCCATTAAGTGTTTGAGACATTGCATAAAATTTCCATTTATGACTTCTTCTTCTGAAATGAAGTCCTGATCCTTCAGTCCCTGAAACTGTATGAGATTCTTGCCTTCCTCAGAGGCTTCTCCTACACCCAGTTTGCACTCATCCACAAATATTGCTAGACAAGTGTGTAATTTCCCTAATCATTGCATGTTCACCTTCTGGGGAAGTTCAGGGACTGCCTTGTCATGCAGGCTCCACATCAGCACCAGGTCTAGTTGCTACTTTGCTCATTATTCATTCTCAAATGGTGGAAGCAAGTGACCCAACTTCTAAGTGTTTCTTACTGAGCTTAACCAAGTAACACTTGTGAAGAGAAAAGTTCCTGTTGGTGTCTGCCTCACTTTTGGCTGCAAAAGACCATCTGAAGAGCCCTGACAGCCTTCTCCTTTTTCATCTTCCCATCACACCAACCCACTAGAGTAGTTAAGTTTTCCTTTTTGGTGCCAGTAGGTGGCATTGCTTGCTCTCTTGAATGCCCAGAAGTTAAGCAAAACATTTGGCCAAGTCTTTAGAAGCTGTACCTAGTTTGAAAGTCACGGCTTTCCCCGACACTGCAACAGCTTCCAAACCTAGCATCTAAATTTTGGCTGGAAATCAGCCTGGTTTCTAACCCCAAGAAGAGGAATGAAGTTGTGTTAGTACTTCCCTGTGAAATTACAGGAGCAGAAGAACTAGGTAGTTTTATGCCATAACATGATAAATTTGAGAACAAGGTGGCATGGTAAGATTACATATGATGTGATAGAACAGCAGTCCATGATCTTGGCACTGCTGCAGTGGTGTGCTGATGCAGTCTGCTCAATGGAGCCATGCCACTGGCAATTACAGCTCCATTTTGTGCTGTGTTGTAACCCTGATTGCAGTCATGTTATGTCACTCCGTGGCACAGATTGACAAAGATGGAGCCTTGCCATCTTTCTCCCTATGGATAACCATTTCCTGTCCTGAGAATATAGCACATGGGACATCATCTCTTCATCATAATAAGACTGGAGAGATTTTCCCAAGTGGATGTTGTGAGTTCCTGGCCCTGCAAATGCAGGTTTGCTGAGAATCAGCACTCCAGGAAAGACAGCTTGGCAGGCAGGGGATGGCTATGTTATAACAGGAGATCACTCCCTACAGGCTCCTGGGAGAGGGGTGGTGTATGAGGAGAAAGGCAAGCAGCACAAAGGCAATTGGAAATCTAAATGCAAATTGCCTTCAATGTTGTCTTCCATCCAGGAAAAATTACACAGACATATACATGACTCCAGGGTAAACTTCAGCCTCTCTTATTTCTTTGTGGGCAAGGAGTCTCCTGGAGGACTCAGAGTGCTCAATACCACTAGATTAGATTTATGAGCAGAAGACATATCCTTGTGTTCATGAGAGGACTGCCAAAATGGATAGGATATGTGACATGCCCAAGATCACCCTGGACACCTGTCTCAAGCAAGGGGCTAACCATCTTGCTGTTCATGCTGGCTCAGGGAAGTGGAGGTCCAGGAACAACTTTTATCCAACCATTTCTGTGTCATCACTTGGCAGTTTGGGATGTGCACATTGCGCCTGCTCATGTAATATGCTCTGAGCATGCTGGAGGGAGACTGCATGGTTCACCTGCTGCCAAAGGACAGTGCACAGAAATGTTGAGCAGCTTGGCTCTGGAACACTGTACAGCACCACATGCCAGTGCTTTAGCTCCAGTACCCAGGATGACTCTGCCTTTGTTTGCACAGCAGGTAAACCACTGTTTTCTGAACTATGCATGGCATCTGACACAAATATGGAATATTGGGCAAATATGGAATATTGATTGCATATCATGCAATCTCCCATGGCAAAGGCAAACAAGCCATTCCTGGCTCTACAGTGATAATCTACTACATGTTGTCCCTATTTTCTGGTTAGGAACGGCTTGGTAGGGTGCATGTCTGCTCTTTCAGGAGTTCAAATAGCTCTAATGGACCAGACCTTATGTAGTCTCTCCTATGCCACTGGGATCCTTGATCCAGTGAGATGCCACTCTTGGTCTTGCTGCAGTAGGAGTGTGGCTTATCTGGCCAGGGA
This sequence comes from Vidua macroura, assembly GCF_024509145.1. Lineage (NCBI taxonomy): Eukaryota > Metazoa > Chordata > Aves > Passeriformes > Viduidae > Vidua > Vidua macroura. Next base: position 44,070,512 of record NC_071611.1, read on the forward strand.
ACCTAAGCTGTGTGGGAAACACCCCATCAGGAACTCCTGAGGACACAGACAGTGACTTTAGGACCTTTTTCTCTTCATCCATACCTGAAAGGTAATATGTTCTACCTCTTGTCTCAAATTGCTGACTAGAAATGATGATTTTGGCCCCTGAACATCAGCTGTGCAGCAAGAACAAGGCATGGAGAATACATTTCCATATCAGATGACCGTTATTAAATACCTTTCAGTTTGTTTAATAATATTCCTTTGTTCCAGAATGAAGATTTCTGAGTGACAAATATAATTAGCATCAGGTGATGTTCACTGTGAATTAAAACATTTTTGTTTCCATTGTATATAATTTCTAGGGAGCCTACTTACATTACATTTTCATGATTTATTTCTAAATTGTGGCAAAGCACTAGAGTCTATTATTCTGAGAAAGTGATGTATGACAAGCTGTGGGATGTTCTCCTGAGTGGATTCCGACTGTCTTCTTACGTGGTCACTTTACCATTTTTGGTTGCAGACTCTCAGAAAATTTGCGAGTCATTCAGATTCCTAAACACATGTACCCAGCAACATTTTAGATGGTTCTAGGGTATTCAAACTCTCCACTCAAAATAGGCAGATCTGGTGTAGCACCTGTGGGCCCACAGGATTCACAGACTATTGACTGCAGGGTGCAGCTTTGGTAGCTAGCCCTTTGATATGTATTATTCTTTTTTTTCTTGCATATTGTTGTTCTCTGACATTGGAGGAGTTATGAGGAAATTAGCCCTCTAGGTCATAATTTTCATATTCTATGTTACACCCATTTTTTTGTTTTGTTTTGTCTGCAGTTAAGGAATTCAGCTCCTCCATCTGTGGCCATAATGGTCTTGGCTGCAAATCTCATTGGTTAGTCTGCTGTGGACAGGGCTATTCCTTTGATTAAGAGAGTCCTTCTGAGGCAGCAGCAGCACAAAACCTGTGATGTCTCCTCTTCAGACTTGGCTGGGAGCCTGTTCTGCTCTTTGATATGTCCTTAGGACCTCTCTTGAGTCCTGAAAGTTAAAAAAAGCCCCACCCAGCAGCAGAAAAGGATACAAAATGACAAAGTGTTCTAACATTGTGTGTGTCCCTGAAAGACTATATGACTATTGCATTTGCAGCCAATGGGTATTTCTTCTTTAGAAGAAAGAAGCTGGTCAGCATATACTACAGAGAAGGGCCTTGGGGTTGTTTTGTACCTCTAATCAATGAATTCCAGAAATCTTTTCTTCCATTTATAGCCTCTTACCATGCACTGGCATTGACCTGAGTTGTGCCAGATGCTGCTGGTTGCGCCATGCTAGAACTTGGAGGTGCTATCTGAGACTGGGGTCCTCTTTCTACTATTTTCACATGCTACACATAGTGAAAGAGTTTTTCAATGTCCATGAGATCTAGTGTCATTGCAGATCCCCAGCTAGGTAATGATTAGCATTGACTCCATGATTCTCAGAAAGCTGATCAATCTCTTTTTTATACTTATTAAGAAACCCATTGCTTCCACCGACAGCCACAACTGCAGTCCAAACACCATCACCATTGGCCAATCAAGAAACCACCCTTTGCTAAACAAATCTCCATAACACATTCTGCATGTTCACAACAACCGGTGCAGCAAGATAAGAATTGTTTATCATTCTTTTCTCTGATCTTCTCCCAGCCTTCTCCAGGTCAATGTCTAGGAAAGTTGTGCATTGCCCTCTGTAGCCAGAGAGCTGCTGCTACAGTCTAGTTTTCTTGAGCACAAAACCAGAGACCCAACCTCTTATCAAATCATGACATGAGCAATGGAGTTCCTTTGAACTGGGTTTCAAGGGTTTTCTCCTTCAGTTCAGGAGTAAGTCCTTCTAAGGCCATGTTATCTATTGGTAAGGAATTGCCATGGCTGTGTTTGGCAAGGAGCTGTGTGTTTTCAGAGCAGCGCAAGAATGCACATTGAATATGCCTGTGATTGCTCTTCTCAAAGCAATACCAATTGGCCAAGAACCTCAGCTGTGTAGTGCTGTGAATCTCAATGTGACTCCCACAGAGTATGGCAGACGAAAGACCCAAGGGAGGAAACTGAGGCATAGAGAAATGTTCCACCACTTTTGATAGTGTTTGTGGCCCCAGAGTGGGAGAAAGTGGTACAAGATCTTTTGTCCATAATGAACATTTTGTGTCAGCATGTGTGTCATGCATTAGCAGTTTTAGTGACCGAGGTCTTTCAGATTAAGTTTGAAATTAAGATTTGCCCTATGCTATCATTTCTCCTTCCAGGGTCATGTCATATAGTTTTTCAGCACCTCAGTAGGACTGTACAAATGTATTTCAGTTCCTGAGGGTCACAAATTATTCAACAGCTCACCACAAAAATAGTACCCAGTATTCACTGAAATGCCACATCTGTCCCTTCCTGCAGACCTGAAATGCCCATAACCAAGGCCTGCAGGGGATGCCTCTGAGAAAAGATATGAAACTGAATTACTCCAGAGAATTTTACAATCTCAATATTGAACATTCTACCTGAACTGAAGGTAGGATTTGGGATTACTTGGTTTAGGACAGGGATTGGTTGCTAAAGTAGCTTTAAGACTTTGTTTTATCTACAGTATAGTAACTTGTCTAGTGTCAGTTTGGTTATAGTGAGAACCTGATGGCTGAAAGAGAAGGATGTACAGGATGTAAAATAATAAATTGTTCTAACAGTGTGTTTGTTAGATACTGATGAACCCCATTGGAATAAATTCTCCTGCAGCAGATGATCTTCCTGAGGCAAAAACATATTAAGAAATATTTCTGAACTTCTTAGCTTGCATTTAATTTAAGTAATAATGAAGAAAATTTAAAATAGATCAGGACTAGCAATATGTTTCGTAATTTGTGTAATACTGTCTTTTTCCTAACTGTACACAAGGGATGAATGGTAGGAGTTTATGTCCTATTGCAAAATTAACCAATTCATGCTGTTCTTTCCTGAATTTTCACAACAGTCTGGATGCTTCTGTAGCACAATGATGATCTTGTGTCTGAAGATTTTTGTTTCTTCTTTCACATTTCATATTTCACTGCTTATGATACAGACTTATGGGAATGCCTGCACCCCCTTTACCTTTAACTTGCTGTCTTGTCAGTAGCTGCCAAAAGAGTTCCACCTTTATCTTTTGTACCTAATGATGTATGTATTGGGGCTGCAAACTCTTTTTTAATTTCTCAGTATTTCCCTGCTCTCACCTGGTATAACAGAAATACTCTTGAGCTCCTTGTCGAGGGCATGGAAAACCAGTAACATATTTTCTAGAGCTGTGTGTCCTTTTAACAGTCATGTCTGAACACCCAACCTGGAACATACAGGAGCTTCCATGCTTTTCCTGCAGACAGTTCCTTCCTTAATGGCCTGTTTGCCTTTGATACTGTCTAGTGATGCGGAGTTCATCCATAATAGTTAATGGATGTAGGTACCCAGCTTAGAAATAAATGCATGTCAAGGATTCCCCTAAGAGACTGTGAAACCTCTCGTCTCTCAGTATGAGATGTGTGTCTTTACATCCAATTTCACATAGAGTACAGTGAGAGAACTCTCTGATTTGGATGAGGCCCTAAAATTGCTTTGTTTTCCAGATCATCAGATCCTGTGTGTAATCTAAGAAAAACAACTGGAACTTTCCTCTCACTGAATTAAAGCTTGTGTTTGACTTTCTGGGAGTTGAATTATAGTCTTAAGGGACAAGGGGAAAATTTAGAAGACAACTGCCAAAAGTTGGTGGTAGGGACTTGAATAGGTGGAGGAATAGCAGCAGAGTCATCTTTCTCCCAGAGAGTTGTTCCAGTTGACTCCCTTGGGGTTTGCAGGGCTGACCATGTGTGTGGGAAGGACTGCAGTGCTGGCTGATTGCCATGTCATTTCAGGGCTTGGAGGGGCTTAAAGTGGTGAGTACTGGCCCTCTGTGGGGGAAGAGGGGGGAAAACATGCAAGATACGATACTCAGGCATGTTTTCTGCTTATTTCTCAGCAGACCTCACTGGGTGGTCTTTAGTCAGCCAAAGTCTTATGAGGTTGATGTGTTTCCAGTCAGATGTTCAGAAATGCTTCACTGTAGTAAGTCTGTGCTGGATCAGGACATTTCTGTGTAAGGGCATGAAGCACTTCGAAGGCCCTCCTTGAAACTCATGATGAGGTTTCACAGGAAAGGTATCCAATAACCGAGTGAGTTGCCCCCATAAGCCTATGTGGAAACAGATACAAACACTGGAGACAATCAAAATGCCAGACCCAAGAAATGAATGGGAAGTCTCAGAAGGTGGTGAGGACATGCTGCAGCTGTATTCAAGGAGTAGTTTTACAGTGGAGTGTTTTCAGTCTGTGGTGTGCACATCAACCTTGTCTCAAATACTTGTCTCTGAAGCTGCACCAGTTCCCAGGTTCACCACAGAGAGATGGTGTTTGCAGGATGTAGATAATCATCTGCAGTGGATGTTGAGTTCCATTTAGCAATCACTTGGCAAGGCTGGCTGCAGTGCAAGCACAGTTCATGCAATTCCAACTGTGTACTATCTCCAGGGTATTGTGTCATGCAGGAAAGGCCTCTAACTTTTAAAAAGGTCATGATTAGACCCCCAAGGGTCTGAGATAGCCCTTTTCTATCCTTGGGGAAGAGGTTAATTTTCCAGTGAGTGTGGGTATATATAGATAGAGAAAGGATGGTGTAAGGTCTTGGAACAAAACATCAGGCTGGGGTTTAAGCAAGTTCGAGGCCAGAGGGGAATAGGCCTGATTTTCCTCTTGGGTTATTATGCAGTTATTTACTAAGATGGTTTACCCAAGTGCAAAGACCCTTAAGCACAAGTTTGGCTTTACTGTGTTGAAAAAGAGGAATGTTAAATGAGAATGAGGCAGGAAAAAAGTGATCAGCACAAGAAAAGATTAGACAAAGGGGTCTATTCCTGCAATATAGACCTCTATGAGAGCAGATTAAAGAAGGCTTTGTCACATGAGGAAGAACTCAAAAACTGATTTTACAACGTATATATTTTTATTCTCAGCAGGATTTTTAAATTTAGCAAGAAACAAATCTTTTTTCATGTCCCCTGGTTTGACCACATATCTGGAGTGTTTTAAAAGATGAGACATCTTTCCATCTTGCACAGCCAATTAAACACAAAGCTAGTGAATTGATCCTACTTGAATTGATCTGTTAGGTAGATCGGAAGCCACTTTTGTGGTGTACAAAAGTGTAAGAAGATGTTGTAATAATTTGTAAGAACTATTTGCCATAGAAAGTGGCAACTATCTGCATGAATCTGCTCTGTCTTTTGTAGGGTTGGAGTTACTGGAAGTTCAGAATCTTTTTTTTCATGGCACGTTTCACAAGGGTTGGTGTATGCACCTTGGTACTTTGAATTTTGGGTTGGATGTTACAGGAGTGCTGTAAACAACAGGGGCTGATGCATGGACCAGGCTATACCCCCCCTATGTACACTCCAAAATTTTGCCTCCAGAATAGGTGCTGTGGGGAAGTCCGGCAGGTACATCCCTCTACTTGACTAACTAGTTAGCTGGCTGACACAAGGGAATATGTTCCTCTAGACACATTGGATTCATCAGCTTTTATACACTTCACGTGATCCTGGAGGCCGTAACTTCTGAGGGAATTGTCCTTATAAATTTCACGTACAGTTCCAGGATTCAAGAGGCTCTTCCTCCAGACTGTTTCCTTTCTCCTGTTCCTGCGGCAACCCAGCCTACAGAGGTTTTGGAAACTTAGCTTCCACAATGCATGGTGTGATCATTGGATGACAGGTAGTGAGGAAATATATAATTGTTGTAAGTCTCTTGCTCTCTATGCTTGCATCCAGCATGGTAAAAAAAACTGAGGAAGGGCATTTCTCACTGAGCATCAGCAAGTCAGCAGAAGGAGTAACAATGCACAGATATACATACTGACATATTTCAGCAGGCCCCCAGTAGGAAACTTACATTGTTCCCTGCTCGAGTCAATCCATGCTCCCAGCCCTGTGCTTCAACAGTACCAAAACCTACTCACAGGCTGGGCTGGGAGTAATGAGCCTGTTCCCTTGCAAACCATATTGGGATAATCAGTAATTCCTCTTCAAGGAGATACCAAACTTTGTTTCCACACATGTAAAGCCATCTTTGTAGAAGGAGGGCAATCTGGCTAGGAAAAAAGCCATATAGTAGAAGGTCTGTTTCACTGTAAGGAAACCTTCTTTGCCACGTATTGCAAAGTTACTAGTAGCTAATTAGAGCTGACTTAAATGGTATTTAGTGTGCTATTCCAGAAGAAAATACTTTTGTACAGAGAGCAAATGCAACAATTGCACAGATGCCAAATTATAAATTATCATTTATATTTTTCATGTATTTGCATTTTCAGATTCTGTTTCCAGAATTTAAAGTTTATGCTGATATTATAAAATTGTGGAAATTACTTTTTGGGGATATATGTTTCATTTTTTATAAAAAATATATAAAAAATTACTTTTTTTTTTTTTCCTTCAGAAAAATGACAATTGGAAAGGGGAAAAAATGACATTCCTGTCTAAGGCCAAGCAGAAATACTTCTTAAAATCACCAGTGATCAATAAAATAAAATCTAATTAAGTAAAAAAAAAAAAAATTTCAAATTTAATTTCAAGGGTTGGATGGTCATTTCCATTTCTACTCCTTAAAAACAATTTTAAAAGAAGATTATAAACCAGAAATTTTTAAAGGCTGTGTTTTGCTTTAAAAACAAAAAGGTTGGATGGAATTACTTTTCAATCTTGAGCAATTTAGTTAATTCAACCCAAAAGTGCAAAATACTGTGATTGAGTCATAGCCTAACTTTTCAAAGCCAATAACTATTTAGGCTGAAAATACTTTGCTGAGCTCTACTTCTGCCTCAAAAGAGAAGCCTGCAGCTGTTTCATCGGGAATTATCCATGGAGCACTGAGTCCTTCCTTTAGCATGCCTAATCAGCCCCAAATTTGCCTTAATCCATTAGCTTTGTTTGCTCTGTTGTCTGTCTCTTCTTTATCTTGGAAAGGAATAAAGGTGACAGCCCAGAACCAAACAGTGGAGGACTGTCTTCTTCAATTGCTTGCAAAGCAACTCACAGGGTAGTTTTTCCCTCTAATCAAAGTCCTGTAATGCCCCTAAAACACAAGGAAAGAATTTTTTAAATCTCCCTTGTGAAAGGAAACTTTATATAGGAACTGGTTTTCCCATGTTCATTAATGGAAGCTCCTTTCAGGATTTTTTTTTTCTTTTCTCTCAAGACAGTTAAGGAAAAGAAATATAGGAATAAATACAACAATTTAAAAAAACCCAACCCTGCTTGGCTGAGATGACAAACCACAATACCCAGATATGAACTACTGAAGGAGTCAGAGAGTGGCTTTCCACTAATTTGCTCATCAATATAAATAAATTATAAAAGAGAGAGATTAGCAAGCAAGAGAAAGTGGCAGCTTATGAACTGCTCACTAGTCCTAAAAGGGATTGAATCTTTCAGGAATGAAAGCATATTTTATAGAAGCAGGTAGTTTAAGACTCTCCTTTCAGTCCTGCAATTGCTTATGACTCAGAGCTTGCATTACAGATGAGTAAATATTTAGCTTTCATGGCCACAAAGGAGGGTTTGATGTTGAGAATGTTAAACCTTAAAGACCAGAAGGCAAATAAAAAATACCCTAGCATCTGTCCTTTGAAACAAAACAAAGAAAGCCTAGGAGTTTTTAAGCTAGACTCAGTAGTATTCATTCTTTCTGCTGTTTGTATTTTCTGTAGTTTCTTCTTAGGCCTATCAGTTCAACCCCATACTTCAACTGTAGGACTTCTAGAAAACCACAGGATATGACTACAGTTGCATGCACCTCTGCTTCTCCTTGTGGTGGATCACCACAAGGTATGCATGGGTTGGGTCCATGCACAGCCAGCCTCTCCAGTGGGAAGGGGCAGTGTCCCCATTCCCAGCCTCTCATCACATTTTCAGCAGCAGCACTTCTGCAGCAGTAGGTTTAGTGACATTTCCAAGAGCTGAACTCAGGATCACATCTAGGTCAAGACTGCTACTGAAGAGAGTCCTCATTTTGGCCTTCATGGTGTATAAGCATCAAGCAGCCAAGCATCTCCAGAGTGACTGGTAAATGCAGATTTCCTTCGAAAAAGCCATCTCTGTTAGGAGCAATGTGAGCATGTGGAAGAGATAGAAAGTGCCTTTTTCATAAAAATCTGTGTTAACAGCTCCTAGATGGGAAAGTGCTTGTTTGGTCCTGGACGGGAGGCAAGTTAAGACATCCAACAGGAGCTGAGTGGTAAGATTGAGCACCAAGAAGGCTGAGGCTGCTTGGTATTCTGTGGAAAATTTTGTTCAAAAGAAAATGTTGTCAGGTTTACATCAAAGTGGCCTCGGAAAGCCTCAGGAAAGTGCTTGGAGGAACATTTATATGTATTAACTCTCAGTGGAGAGTTAATAATTTCTTTTCACTGGAGAAGAAAAGCCTAGCTCCAGCACACAGGCCTTGGTGCACCGTGGCTGTGTTGGCTGAAGCAGCACTTACCCTCTGGTGTGCTCCTGTGCCCAGCAAAAGCTCAGCTTTGGTCTGGGGGAGATGGTGAGTGGAAGGTCCACTTCCAATAGCAAAGCAGACACATTCCTGGGACCTTCCTACTTAGTCAAAGCAAGTTTTCACTGCTTCCACAGTCCCACCTCAGTTGTCTGAGTCTTCTCACTGTGTTCACTGGAAACTTCATGTGATTTTATTTACCCACGAGTTTTACCCACGAGTTTTAGGTAAAAAAAAAATTATTTTTGTTTGCCTTAGGTCAAAAAATGCATTTTTACGTTACTGCGTGCAATGGACTGGAAGTCTCAGTTCTTACACCAATATAAAGTAATACCTAAGGATGTGAACAACTTTAAATCCTAATACTGGAAAATTTGAGAAAGAAATGGACTCAATAACAAAGGAACCAATAAATTAAAAGAGCTGCATTTCCAGAGTTCTCATGGCATCAGACAGATCAAAAATCAAGTTCACATGTCCCTTTTTATTTAACAGGAATTCTTAAAATTCCCATAGGATAAGTAATTTGAAACAACCCACAGAAGTATTTTGCTTGTTTCCTGGGGCAAAGTTATGTCACAGTTTGGTAGTTACAATGTTATCAGCTGCCTTGGAAAAACAGGCTCTGCTAATGTGACCATTACCTAATTCATGCCTGGAGTCTGATCCTTGGAGATTTCTAAGCCTTTTAGCGATCCCTTGAATGGCCTCTTTATAACTTTAAACACAGGGACATTTAGTCAGGTGGCTGCCATAGTAAGAAAACAGGAAGGTGTATAAGAATAACCATTTTTGCTTGATGTCCTGCCATCTGCACAACTGCAGACTTGTGTATAAACACACATGACTACTTTTTCATCACTATATGTGAAAACAAAAATTATCCAAGACTCTCTGGGAGATGGGAGTGTATAAGAGATTAAAAGTAGTGGTAGAGTCTGATATCTGTGTCTTCCAGAGGAGATGGAGGAAGAAAATACTTTTCCTTCTTTTTGATTGTTTTTTTCCTGGCTTTACATCCCTTAGGAAGGACATTAATTGGAGGGCCTGCCCTGCTGAGGGCAGTTTGTGCTTTGGGTTGCTTTATGCACCTCACTTTGTACACAGCCTTGGGGCAAGCCTTTTCAATCTTTGGTGCCTCTGCTTCTCACTCTCTTGTAAAATGCTTACAAGGGCCTTAGGGGCTGCAGAGGGTGTTTTCCTCTCACCCGGGTCTCCACTGCTGCCTGCTAGGATCCCACAGGAGTGCTGAAGCACAGCCGCAGTGAGTCAGGAGGAAGGTGGTGTCAAAGACCATCAAATCAGCCAAGTTTCCATCTGCTCTGTGTCTGCTCTGGCTGGTGGAGAGGACCCTGAAGTGGACTGGCTGTACTTCCTGCTTCCAAGGCTGCCCTTGGTACACAGACCTGGTGCCCCTGGACTCCAGCAGGAGCTGGAAACAAGGCTTTTCTGTGGCGTGTTATGTGGCAATGTCTTCAATGACAGGCACGTGACTTGCTCAGTAAATGTGACAAATTGAGCACTTTGCAACTTTAAAAACTGAAAAAAGCTTTGCCAGATTTGTGGCTGTAGATGACAATCATGGCTTATTTGAAGCCCTGGAGGCCAAGTTGATGTACTTCCCTCACAAACTGTCTCTAAAAAAAAAGGCCCCCAGGGAAAATGTGGTTTTCCAATCTGGAGAATCCTGTCTGTGGGATCTGAAGACCTCCATGACCAGGGACTCAGGTCTGCCATTTTTCATGTTTCTCCCATAGTTTGCATTGTGCTTGGAGTTGATGGATGAATAGTGAGATCTCATTGCTGCGGCCCTTGTCCTTCCTCTCCCCTTCTCCTCTTCTTTGTGTCTCCTCTTTGTTGCCATGTATTAGTTTTGGCAGGAGTATCTCTGGGACAGTGACCACAGCTACTTGTGTTCCTGAAAATGTCAGCATACTTGTCAAGATAGTGAAGTAATGCAATGAAAGAAGTAGGTGGAAATAAATACTATTCCTTGTTTGCTTACTTATGGCAAATAGAATAGATCAGACAGGGAAATTTTACTGTGTGTACGTAAACTCAGACTGTTTTCTGGTCATAATTTGAAGGCAAATCACTAACTGTGCTCAGGCTTTGCTTGAAATCTTTTAAAACTCCATGAGAAACAAAAATGATACCTATAAAGGTTAGGAGCACAAAATCACTGCAGGATCTCTCTGTAGTTCCTGGAGGCACTGCACAAGTGTGCTTTGACTCTAGGTGGGCTGAGATGTCCTTTGGGGAACACACCCCTCACTCCATGAGCACTGGGTTTGGATGTCCACAGCAGGAGTGTTGGGCCAAGGGGCTGTTTTTACTTACCAGTTGCAAAATTCCAAAGAAGCAATGCTAAGTCAGCTGAAACTTTAAATGAAGATTAAAACAAATCCCCTTTGGGATAAGATGGAAATTCAGCCCAAGGATGAATCTGTTCTCAGTAATTTGCAAACAACTGAAGGAGATACAAGTTGAATCCAGCCTTGGCTGCACCACACACCATCTGTCACCCTTGTAGATTGAAATAAAGGAAAAGCAGAGAGCCTGCAACTATTCTCTCCCTTGCTGGATAGCCCAGAGAAGTAGATTCTCTTCCCTGATGCATTCCTTGCAATGGAAATGACAGATTCATTTTCCCACAGTGGTGTTGCTGTGCATTGCTCTCTAATTCTACTCACTCTCCCCTTGGCAAGCAGGAGCACAGACTGCCAGGCTGGGACTTGAGTGAGAAGGCTCTCTTCCCAGGGTTAGATATACAGATGTAGCAAATTGCAGGAGAAGAACAGGAGAGAACAGGGGATGCTGAAGTCTCTCCACTAGGCACACTGCTGGCAAAATGCAGGAACTTGCTTCTGCCCTTACAGACACCTGAGCACTCCTAGTACTGAGCACTTTTGGTCAGGCAAAATGTCTTCTCTCTCTCTCCTTCTCCCCCATGCCCTTGCACATTTTCGTAACCTTACAAAAGTTTCAGACAACGTCATCTTTAACCTACTGCAGGCTGGACTTAGGACCCACGTGAGGAACAGCGAGGGGAGACCACAGTTTATCAGAACACCAGCCCCATGGCCAATGAATGGGGCACTTGGACTACACTCCCTACACACCACCCCAAACAGGGTGCTGGAAAGTCTCTCCCTTGGCATTACATTTTGAAAGATGTGTCTGGCAAGACAGCTATCTGACTTTGGCAGGCACTGCAAATAGTGTGATAATTAATTAAAGAGCAGTTGAGAAAATGACAGCACGAGGTTACTCCACAACCGGATCCACAACTCACTACCAGAGCAAGGCATCCTGCTCTATTCCATATCTCTATATTTTCTTAAAGGAATTAGTAGCTTCAATAGTGCACTGGAGTGGGATGAAGAGGAATTAATCCTTGTGCTAATCAGTGAGAGGACCTTGTCTGTGAGATAAGACAACCTGGGAACAGAACAGCAAGTGATATCACAGCAATAGAAAGGACAAATATGGCAAGACATAACAACTAAAGGCTGTTTTACACAAGCCTCCTCTTGTTTCCTATGTGACACTAAAGAACCACTCTGCAAAGCAGAAAAGTTAGCAGGAGGAACAGGTGTCCTGTCTATTGCAGTCAGAGCTGCAGCTGCTGCATAGCTCCCTGTATTTCTATGCCTTCAGCCGGGCTCTTCCATGTACTGCTAGTGAAGGCGCACATATTTTGTTCCTAAGCAGACATACAGGTTGCTCCTGCTGCCACCTTTCCCATCTGCCCATTTAGGGAGGTTCAGGATAACCACCACACACAGGTTTTGGTGCAGCTGTAGATCTCACCTACCTGCACTCCTGCCTGTCATTGGGCTGTCCCTGCCCCTCCTGAAAGGTACCAGTGGTCCTCGCTCACTGCCAGTGTGGAAAAGCATGCAAATACTGAGCCACCAAAAGGGCCCGCTGATGAGTGTAGGTGGGACAGGCTCAATAGTCACCCTCAAGCCTCTGGGTGTCTCAATGTTGTGCTGCTCCTTACTTGAAGCAAAGAAACTCAACTCAGGATAAGAGGACTTCTGCTGCATGTAAAGTTATTACTGCCGCCCAGTTAGTGGTTATTGAAACAGGCAGGGAAGAGTAATTTTTTTATTCTAAACTGGAGTTTCATTAAAAATGGCTGATTTTCAGAAAAATACATTTTAAAAAGATATTTCACTGATATCTTTGAAAAACTAAAAGTAGGAGAAAATGATCCTTTTATGTTTGTTTCTTTGAACTTATTAGTACAGAAACAATATGGAAGCTTATGCTGAGGTTTTGGCTTTATTTTCACTATTTTTCTTCTGAGTGGGGAAAGAAAAAATTCAAATATTTACAGAAAAAAAAAATTCTTACTTGTATTTCCTAGTGAGAAGGAGACCAGAATGTTTTCTGCTTGTTTCTAAGCAGATACTTTTCTTGGAAGACTTCCCACCCTCAGTTATAAAATCTTTTATGTTAAAGCAGTACAAAAACATTTGAAGTGTCACGTTGTGTCAGCCCCCTTCCCTTCTCACTGTGCTTCAATCTATCTTTGGAGCATTGTTGTGGAAATGAAATTTTCTGGTTGGTTCTCCCCTTGCTTGTTGTTGTGTGAGGCCAGTGAGTTTTCTGGGGGTTTAGCACAACTGCACCGCAGTGTTGCCCATGTTGTGTTGGAGACACTTCTGGCTTGTTTTTACTTTAACCTTCTACATCGTCTGTGGGTGCAAGTACCAGTCTAGTTATGCAACTTCTCTCTTCACTGTCCAGGCTTTCCCCAGTCCTTATTAGAAGCAATGTATTTTAGCTCTCACTATATAGTACCTTCTACCCACTTTGGAGTCCATGAATACTATAAATCAGGCTCTGTTTTACAGACAGAGCTTTGCTTTCCCCTCTGGGATTATGTATTTCACAGAGGAAGTGGAAATCAAGTCCAGTTAGTGATTGCACTGAAGCACCTTGAGTTGATGCCAATGAAGCTTCCATCTAATCACGATTATCTGCAAGGAAAAAAGGTTATTAAATATTGGAAAATGTGCTGTGTCCCATCTATTTCAGATTATTTTACATCTGCGTTTACAACAGACTTAGGCAATTTGTTCAAGATCCAAGAAACTAGAATTATCCCCTTCCCCATCATTCATCACTTGAAAGGTTTTTTTTAGCATTTTGTTTTTAATCTTCCTTCTTTTTTTTTTTTTTTTTTTTTTTTTTTTTTTTTTTTTTTTTTTTTAAATTTGTTGGACACTTTGCATAATCCTTTCTTAAATGTGCAACTATGTCTTAAAGTGAGGCATGGGCATAAAGAAAAAATTATGCAAACAAGCCTTTTCAGTGTAACAAATTAGATTTCATTCTGTGTAAATCCACTGCCTGCCCTTGCAATTGATCGGTTTCACAAACTGTATTGGAAGTTAACTGTAAGTCTGATTACAGCCCTGTGGATTTACAGACAGGACTAGCAATCTATCCAGGGGTGGTATGCCAAGCATTGCCACTGCTCATTTCTACCTGATCCTATAAGCAGTTAAAACTACACTACTTCTTTTCCCACAAACTTAATGTAATATGTAATATTGTAAGCCTTTTTTTTTTTTTTTTTTTCTGCATGGACATGGATGTAGTTGTGCAAATCACCTGCAAATCACAATAAACCCATCTGTTTAGCTCTGATGGGTAGGTAGCATCACCTGTGATTAGGGTGACCTGACACAGCCTGCCTCAAAGTATTAGTTCTTTAAATTTGCCGTATGCTGCCATCAGGGAATGAAATTTTCTAGGACGGATGTCTGACCCGAGATAGAGTCAGGCTGATTTCTAAGGGGGAAATTGCTCTATAGAGTTTCAACCAAATTAGATCAAGAGAAATGCATTGTTTAGTCCACACTTGGGAAAAAGAAAAACATTAAAAAGTTCTTGCTATTGTTTTGACAAGAGGGTCTCAAATACTGTGTGTCAGAGGATATGCTCAGTACTTAGCAAGCTGCAGCACAAATCATATTTTTCCCTGCTCACATCACCGCCATCCTCTGGGAAGGAAGGCTGGTCTCTCCTGCCTCTTCACCTCCAATCCCCTGTTCGGACTCCCTGCCTCTCTCCCTGCCCCACCCACTGTGTTAGCCCCCTCTCCCTGCCACTCAGTTGTCTCGAAAAGTCTCAGCATGAACAGTTTGTACCCTCACTAAATTCTTCTGATGCCTTCTGGATATAAATAGGGATTGCTGATGGAGGAAACTCTAGTTGTGTCTTGGGGGAAAATGTATTCTCACTTATAGATCTTACTGGATTTTTAGTGGAACCTAAAGTTGGAAAGGTGAGCCAGTACTACTTCTACACTTCAGCAATCTCTTATTGAACAATCTCACTAATACAAACCTGATATGGTTTAGTCTCCAAAGGTGTCTGGTATGAAAAAGATCTGTTACCCTTAAAGTGAATCCCATTTGCTTCACATTGCAAAACCCAGGGAGTCCTCATTCCCTGTGTAATAAACTTCTTTATGAAGCTGCACCTTTGGCAACAAACTGCACAATGAAATGGAAACTGGTATTGTTATTAAATTAATGTCCTTACGTAACTGATCTTTCCCCCAGTGGCAGCCAATGCAGATCTCAGTGCAAACCACATTTCTGAGAGGAGGACAGAGAGAGTTGAAGAGCTCAAGAAATCAATTTTTTATTTCTCAGGAGCACAGATGCAATCTCCAGTTAATTAATTTTTTCTCCAAACTTGTATCCCCTCGAGTGCTGGCAAAACAAGGTCTTGGCAAAGATTTTTCAAGGGAACAGCAAAAGGCCCCTTGCAAGCACTGTACAGAAAAATGCAGTTACCTGCTGGTTACTGGTGCAAAAGCAGGAATGGGAAGGAAGACCTCACCAGAGGCATAGCAGAGCTAGGTCGCCACAGGCAGGAAGGACCTAGGGGGTGAAACGCCGGAGCCGCATCCTGGCTGCGGGGCAGGGCTGGCCAGAGGGCTCTGGGAGGCTGTGGGAGCCAGGCCCAAGGAGGGGTCGGAGCCAAGGGCTCTATACACGCCGTGCCGAGCCGGGCCGTGCCGTTCCATTCCGTGCCATTCCGCTCCGCTCCATCCCACGCCCCGTGGGGCGCCCCGCGTGAGCGCCGAGCCCCAGCCCGAGCCCCGCCCGCCCCGGGCAGCGCCAGCGCCAGCCCCGCCCCCACCCTGAGCGCTCACCCAATGGGCTCGCAGGGTGGTTTGTATATTTGCATATTTATTGTATATTTGCATACTGTCCGGGACATAAAGGTGGGCGGAGGCGGCGTCGGTGCTGCTGGGCGCTCCCCGGGCTGTCCTGTCCATCGCTGCTCTTCGGCGCCGCGCTTCTGTTTTAGTCACCGTAAGTTTTTAGAGGAAAAAAACTTACTTTTAAATTTTTTTTTTATCTTTTCGCGCCGAAACTTTCGTGCCCGCGACAGGAGGCGAGATGTGGAGGAAGGCGTTCCTGGCCGCCGTGTGCCTCTGCCTGCGCTGGGTGGCTGCTCTCGGCGGTGAGTCCCGGGACGGGGGGCCGGGACTGCGCCCGGAGCTCGCACGGGAGCTGCCGGGCCTGCCTGTTGCTTTTGGGAAACGGGGCCTGGGGGAAGTCCTCCTGGCGTGGCGGGAAAGGGCAATTTGCAATCTTTCCTTTGTGAAGCTATCCCGGGGAGCTTGGGATGCTGCGGGACCCGGGTGTCGCGGAGTGGGCTTGGAAGGCGCAGGAGAGCGACACTGTGAGGAACCCCCATCATGTTAGAAGAGACCTGGAAGCCGATTCCCCAGCCGAAATTCAGGCACAACTTGCCGGGCTGGTAGCGCGACGTGTTGAGGTTTGGGATGTGTTTTTTTCCCAGAGACAAGGTGGCTTTCGAGAGTCCCTTGCCCCAGCAAGGGATTTGCACAGCAGTAGCACCACGGTAAGGTCCCTCGGCTTCCTCCTCTGTGGGACTCATCTATCCCAGCATCCCAACTTCGTACAGTTCTTGTTCCTAGACAAAGCAAGGCTGAGTTTCATTTTTGTCGTGATAATGTGTTCGAGCTGTAGTTAAGCCTGTAATGAGCAGGATCCACAAGGGGAAAAGTGAACAGAATGATTTTTCTCTCTCTGGGTTCACTTATGGTTGGGTTTGTGCTCTGCCTGTTGTACCTGCACTTGTGCATAGACATCCTGTCCAAGCTAGAGGAAGTGGAAGATGTGCAAATGGTGCTAGATTTTCACTAATCCTCTCTCAATTAATCACAATGTAATTGAAGCTGCTATGAACAAATGGACTAGCTTCAGGAGACCACTACTCGTCAAGCTTAAAAAAAGCACTTAAAATATTGTTAGCTGTGCCCTGTCACAGGCTTACTTTCTTACACTGATCTCCCACACATAGTATCTGTCTTTAAAAGTTTCTGGCCTTAGAAGAAAGGGTGGCTTTAGCACTCAGAGCTGCTTTGTGATCCTAAACTGGAATATATAAACTGCCATTTTTTCTCCTGTGGGTGCCTTTGTTACTTCTTTGTGTATAAGGAAGCTGAAGGGAAGTATTCAAAAGCAAGATGATGGGGTGCTAGGGTACAGCGAAAGGAATGTATTCTAGCTTTGAATCTAATCTTGTGCCATTACAGACAATCAAAACCGGTTTTCATCACGGTATCCAAGTTCTATACATTAAAATAACTGTCTTCCCAGAGAAAGCTTTCATCCCTGCAGGAACTGATTTGCCACAGACTTAGTAATAATTTCATTATTTCTTTTTAGGAATAGGTTATATGAAAGCAGGTTGTGTGTTCATCCTAAAGCAATTCAAGCCTTTAGTTCCACACTTTTCCATGCACACCGCAGTAAAAAGTTTTTTGAAACCACAGAAAACACATGATCCAGCCTTCCAGGAATCCAGAGTATTTAAAAAACAACATAGAAAAATACTTTCTAGGTGAAGAAAACATTGATGTTCCAGGAAAAGATAAAAACATTGCTAGAAATACATACAGGTCCTTATTTTTAACAGTGTAAATCCAGAGTCAACATATTTACAGTGTTGTGTGATGTGAGCTGCTGGCTTTTTTCTATGGTTTGTGTTTGGGATAGACATACCAGGGCAGCTGTGGCATGGCCTTTTGAGAAACAATGCATTTCTGAGAAGGCACAGAGGCGAGGCTCTCAGGCCTCAAGTTGTGCTGGAGATTAGCATGATCACTAGCACTCCTAAAAGTTTGCTGGAATCTCCTCTGTGCAGAACTACTTGCATGATAGGACATTCTCATGCATCCTTACCTCTGTGTTACTGCAAAGTCTGACAGTGGTTGCATTTTGTCTTCAGCTAATTCCAGATATTCCAGAGTGACTGATGGATGTCTAGATATCTGCTGGATTGAACTTCAAGTGTCCCAGCTGCAGCTGAGTAAAGATTTGTCAGGGAGTACCACAGAGAGGGGTGGGCACCCCTGTGTACAGTGAGAGAACAGCAGTTTGCCAGCTGCAAAACTTGAGCTGAGAGGTTCTTACTTAGCTTCTGAACTTGTGCCCAGTAGCTTTCCAAAGGTGTTCCCCTTTCCATTGGCCCCACCTGCGAAGTGAAGCAGAACGTACTCTCAGGGCTCTGCCATTGAGGAATACATAATAAGCATGAAGTTGTAATATTTTTGCAGCAAGGTTAAACAATAACCTGACTTGCGAGGTAGGTTTCCTGGGATTGCAACACACAGTAGTCTGCTTTCAGTTTATAGTGTAGATTGAAATAATTGAATAATAACCATTTCTGTGGTATAGGCCCTTTACTACAGCTGACTGTGAGTTTGCTTCAGAACTCTTAGGAATTCAGTATGACTGATTGATGGGTGTTCCTAATGCTGATTGTCAGCTGAGGGAAGATTTAGCCCAGTTAACTACACTGGTAAATATTTGATATTACGTGCATATGTTTGCTGTTGTGCATGTATGTGCATGCATGTCTCTGTGGGCTATAGAAGACACAGTCTAGCAGTATAATTTCTAAGGATCTTTGCAACTAGCTAATACTATTTCCATTTCTGAGTGCATAATGGTAGGAAATTGTTGTTTATCAAAGATTCCATTTTTAAAACCATAGCTTAGGTGCACTCATTCTGGCAAATGCATTGTTATCATATTTTGGCAACCCGTGTGATGTGGGCAGTTTAACTTTTGATTAATATTCCAGATGTTGTTACTTCCTCAAGACTCACATTCTCCACCCAGCTGACCAGTGGTAAACAGTTTCACAGTCAAGCCAAGTTGGTTTTGGGCTTCCTGTGAAAGAAACTTGAGACTGAATTCTCTTGATTGGTGTGTCAGAATGCCTGAAGTCAGTGGGATGCTTTCAAATTTGATAATTGATAGGAGTCCCTAACTGAATGGAATTTCACAAGTTGCAAGTCCAAAGTGTCACAAACTTTGGACAGGAAAAACAAAAACTGCTGACTTCCCAGTTTGTAAGCTTCCCCACCCCCCTGCCACTTTCTTTGAGTTCTCTGAGGTTTTCAAGACCTTGCTGCACAGGACAGCTTTTTATTTTTTTTTAAATATGGAAACTCATATTGCACAAATAGGGGTGTAAGAAAAGCATCAGAAAACTTTGTATAGCATGACAAAATGGTGAAGTTTTGGCGATGCAGCCTGAAAAACCAGCTTCCATCTGGAATTTGCATTAAATTCTTAATTCTGCTTCAGTTCCCTAAATAATCCTTTTGTAGGTCATGATAACTGTGAGCACATAGCAGTAGACAGAAAATTTTATTTTCCAACAGGAGCTTGTATTTGTAACTGTGTGCCTGGAAGCTTTGGCAATACACAACACATGCCTTTGTACCTTTGCTGAACTATGTCTGGGAAAGTGTAGTTTTTTAGCAAAAGCATGGATTTCTTTTTTGTCTGCATGTGTTTACTTCCAGTCTGTTTTATTCAAAGGCCTTGTTTAGAAATGGGACTTGCATTCTTGTCATAAAAAGCTACTTCAGTTTCTCAAATGGATGTATGTATATTTCTTGATATGTAGACTCTGTATCTACATTATGAGAAATGCGATCTTAATTCAGATAAACTTTTGTCCACCTTTCAGAAACGTGCTGAAAACTACCTATTTTGGGGTTTTCTGTGGTTTAATTAACTAAACTGTGGTGAGTGTGTACATTGGCTGTCTTTGCACTTCTTTGTGTAAGACTGTAAGAATGAGGCTTAATGGTTCAGTAGCTCAGGACGTGATTCAAGGAGAATTCTCCCTTTAGATCTGCGAGGAAAAGGTCTGTGGCAGAATTCTATGAATGACAAAGTTTGATTCTGAATAATTTTTTTAATAGACCAAGAAATACAATGAGGTATGAAAGCAGAAGTGGGAAATGCTTTGTTTTCTGAAGTGATATGCTGAACTTCTCTGCTTCAGGTTTAAAGCATGGTACATGTATGTGTTGAGCTGTGTGGTGACTGTGCACAGGCTGTGTGTACCTGTATTCTGCAGAAGCTGGGATGTGAAGTGGTACTGCAGCATGTGTGCAGCGCAACATTAGGTGTAGACAAGATATCTTCTGCTCTGAGCTGTATAGAGCTTGCAAAGTCAAACTCAGGCAAATTCTGAGGAAAGCTTCTTGATGAGCACACCATGAAGAAGTCTGTAATAAACTCCACTACACACACACTTCCCTTATCCAAAGGGTATCTTGCCTGCTGGGAACTGACCATATGTGGACATAAGATAACATGACACTTTTTGTGGACATAAGATGATAACAGTAATTTCTTCTGACTTTCTAATCCTCATATAACATAGTTAAATGAAAAAAGTGGCTGCCTGCCATTTCCCTAACTCATGGGCTGTTGCTTTGCAGCTGCTTCTTTCTTCGTGGTGACTGTATCTCTGTGATTTTCTGTTCTCAAATCCCCATCAAAGATTTTAGATTAAAACATGCAAGTATGTGTGAAGCACTTAGCACATCTTCAATGGCAGGTGCCACTGTACTTCAATCTTTCTAAGCTTGGTGCACTTTTCCAAGTGTACCCTTAAGTATAGTACACTTTGATTTGAAAATTTCTTATGAGCTTGTTTTCAAAAGAGTTGTGGTCTGAACTTACATGCAAAATTCTAGCATGTGTTTGTAATTGAAAACACACTACAAGACAGGATATCAATGTAATTTAGGTTTTGGATGATTATCAGATAAGTTTAATGCAGAAAGGAAATGATATCTAGGTATGAAATGAAGCACTATTAACTAGTAAGCAGGTGGACTATTCTTTTTCGTCTTCCTGTACTAGGAGGGAATGTACATAATTGAAAGTCCTAGCATTGTATGCCTTACAATTGAAAGCTGTTCTTGTTCCTTTCAAGGTTTACTGGTTCACAGCTGAGAGAAAAGTTATATTTAACCAACCAGCCTTTGCGACTTTTCTTTTTCTGGCTGAAAAGTAAATAATATAGGTCTAAAGATTTCTTCCAAAAAAGGTGTTTTATACTGTCAGTTGGTGACAAAAAGACATTTTGAACATGCAGAAACAGAAAAAAAGTGCAAACATTTGGTTCGTTTGGTAAATTTAGCTTTCATTAGTGGGTAAAATGTATATTTACCATTATGTGAATGCTTGTGCTGGTAGAAGGATGGATAAGATCTATGGAAAACATCCTTCTTTAGGAGGAAGGAGGCAGGAAGGGGGCCCTCAGTGTAATTATCCTGGATTAGCTAGCCAGCCTAGCACAGTCAAGGTCAAAACATAAAGCTGAGTACTGCCTCTGTTCAGTGAATGGTTCTTGCTTTCCTGCTTGTGCTTTGACAGGTGAGAAATCCTGCTGAACTTGGGCAATTTTAAGCCATGATTATGGCTGACAAGTTTCTCTGAAACTGCTACATAAGCATTTGTTGCAAGGCTCTGTGCTGGTTTTACACCTGATGAGGGAGGTTAGACCCTGATTTTTCATGACCCTCCAAGCAAAGCAAGAACTTCCCAGACTTTTTAGCGCTCCCTGAGGTGAAGTCAGGCATAAGTCAGTGCCCTGTTGTGTATGGTAGCTTGAATGAGAAGACTAGAAAAACTGTTTTGGAAAAAAATGAATTGTTAGTTATTTATCACCTGAGAAACATAGCACAATTTTATGCAAATCTACCAATTATCATAGAAAACGTCTTCTGCAATGGGAAAAGGCAGTGGAAATCTGTTTTGCATGCCTAGCATAAGGTCCTTATCTTGTCCTTATGTGTTCCCTGTGGTGGCTCAGAGCCATTCATTAATGTGTGTTTAGGAGTTTGTGAAAGGTTGGTGGTCTTGATGCCAGGAAAGACAATGCTGAGCAGGACAGAGCTGGCTTAAGTTCAGCTGCAATTGAAAAATAGGCAATCAGTATTTACATAACTCAAGTTGAGAGCTGCCAAACAGGGACCTGGGTTTTGAAAAGTTAATTACAGGGTGTGCTATACATAGAGGCATTTAGGAGTTGAATCAGACATAAAAAGAGGAGACAGTTAAGTTTTTTCCCAAAAGAAATGGTGAGTATGAAGCCTAAAGTCACTTCTCTTATCTTGGCAGGAACAGGAGCACTTAAATTTTGAAGCTGGAAGTTGGAGGGAGTGATCTTTGCAGGCCATTACATACTTTGTTACCACCAAGATCAGCACCTCCTTCCCCAGCCTCCTCCCCTCTGCTTCAGGCAGAGAAAGATATTTTTTCTGCCACTTATTTTTATGTAGGTTATCAGATGACCTGAAAATGTACTGCAAAATAGACTGCTGGTTTGCTAGTTCAGTTTCTCTCATGGGTGTCTGATCTTCTCACCTGCTGTTTGTTGGTCAAAACTTAAAACTAGTATTTTGTAAAACAGTGGTGGCTTCACAGCTTTTAATGCACTACAACTACACAGATTTATAAAAGGCCTTGTTAGGCATTGATTATTGGCGAGGTGATGTGGAAGATACACCACCAAAATATGTAATAGTATGGTAGTAACTCTCTGCTTTCCTGGATGACTGTCTGTGGCTGTTGTGTGCAGTCTTCTGTACTCTTCTGATACTTAAGAGGTTTCCTGCTAAATGTAATGGGGAAAATACTGACTCTCAAAATTTATTCACACCTCTCTGACAGGTCAGCAGATTCTTACTGTTTTAGCAGGACCTTGGAAGGGGAGCAATTTTCACCCTTTGATTTCCTCTTTACATGGCTGTTGTGTGTCCATTGAATGCCGTAGGAAATGAAAACCACCCGTCCCATTTCTTGACTGTTCCAGATATCTCTCCAATATTGCACCTGTGCCTTCTGAGTTTGTCCTAGTACTTCTAAAACACTACTATGTTTTTTGTGCTCCTATAGCAGAAGGCAAAAACTATTTTGAGGGAATCGAGAGCAAGTTTTCCTTACGGACACCTGCAGAGCCCGATGAGGATGTCTGCTACCTGGTTCCTGGGCAGGTGAACAGCCTGGCACAGTGCAACTTCAATCATACCAGTAAAACCTTTGTGGTGATCCACGGGTGGACGGTAAGATAAAGTGGGAGGAATCTCCCTTTTAGCCACACTTATGATAAACTATGCAGAAGCGTCTCACAGACATTAATATATCTCCTATTTTAATTAAAATCACCAAAACCAACAGGTGACAGGGATGTATGAAAGTTGGGTCCCGAAGCTGGTGGATGCTCTGTACAAGAGGGAGCCAGACTCAAACGTCATTGTGGTGGACTGGCTAGTTCGAGCTCAGCAGCACTATCCGGTGTCAGCTGCATACACCAGGCTGGTGGGAAAGGATGTTGCTACGTTTATTGACTGGATGGAGGTAAGACATGAGACATGTCTCACATTCTATGTAACGTCATAGAAGACAAAACAGCAATGATGCAGTTATGTTAATCATCTCCTGTTGGGTAGATGGAGTAAAATTCTTGCAGATGGTAGTTTTGCTGGACTGGTAAAATTCCAGCTTTAGTCTACTGGCTATTTCCTACTCGGAGGCCTTTTGTACTGCGTTTCAGAGACTTTACTGTGGGGTCCCATGGGTCTAGAGTATTTCTGAGGGCTCTGTGAGAGGTAGCTATGAAAGACAGGTTCTTATCTATTATACAGAAGCCAGTCCTTGGCAATTAGAAATGTGCTCTGCCTTAGAGATCCAGAAATTGGTGGGGAGAGGGTGGCTGAAAACCTTTCTAAAATAGCCCTGTGCTCTGTCCTTTATTTTGCATTCCTCTGTTTTGATTTTGGCCATAAATTAGATCAAGAAATTTACAATGGCACAAGACTATGATAACTATATAGTGTTTCTTCTGTTATTCATGACTCAAACAAAAATCCCAGTATTAACAAAATATTTTTTGTGTTTTCTTACATTTTTTGTTTGGTTTTGAACTTTAAACAAATTGTTCTCTTCTGTAGGAGCAATTCAATTATCCTATCAACAATCTCCACTTGCTGGGGTACAGTCTAGGTGCTCATGTTGCTGGGATTGCTGGGAATCTGACCAAAAAGAAGGTGAACAGAATTACTGGTAAGAAAACCTGTGACTGTAGAGTGGACAGTTGCATCTCTTCCATACTGAAATACTATGTTCCACTGAAAAATCACCAGAATAATTGTTGTTTGCTGGCAGTACTTTGGCTATGTATTCATGATTTGATAAAATGGCAGGGCTGATATTTCTGGGGTAGAACTGGAAAAAGATTCAGAAAATAACAGCAAGGGTGGTGAGTTAAAAATCGTTGCTTCTTTACAAGAAATGAGTGAGTAGGCCCTGATAAAGGAGTAGTTTGGGGGGTTGTGGTGGGGACCGACCAAACCATGGCTTGGTGAAGGTCACAGTATCTCTTGCAGCATAAGTTCAGTGGGTTGCCTTTATCCAGGCAGTCATTCCTTGCAGCTGATAGGAGACATTGAAACAGAACAGGAGGTAAATTCTGCTGCAGCAAGTTTAGTACCTGCAGAACTCTTTGCCATGGGATGATGTAGATGCAAGAAGTTTATATGGGCTCAAAGGGAGACAGAAGAGATCCAGTGTGGGTTATTACAAAGTTTATCATAACAGGCTCAAGAAATATTCTAGGCTGGAAATAATACTATGATAATTTGGGGAGGACATATATTTTCACTGTTGCTATGTCTGCTTAGATGTCTGATTTTTGGAGCCTGAGAAATCTCCTAGACAAGGCAGAGTGCATGGCCACTCTGGGGCTGGTTTACAAGCCAGCACCTCGAGAGCTGAGCTACTAGCACTGATCTCATTGACAAAGGAATTGCCTGCATCAGCAAATGAGGCTAAGAAATTGCTCATCTGTGGTGTCTTTGTTGCTGAGAGAGCTTGGGAGCACCATTCAGAAGGGAGCCTAACACCTGGCACTCTTTACTCTTTCACCTGAGCCTGACTGTGATCCCAGATCCACAGGCATGAGAGGTGGGCTAGGCAGTAGTCACATCTGGAAATATCAAGTCCTGAGAGGTGGAAGATTAAAGTCAAGAGGCCAAAATGCTAGTCCCTCTGCCCTTTCTTTCTCTAAGTTGCAGCTTTGCTGCTTTCACTGAGGCTGCCAAATTACTGACGAGTCAGTAGCCCTCTGTTATGCCTCCACGGTTGCTCTTGGTGCTGAGGATGAACCATTCCCTGGGAAAAGCACAGGGAGCAATATAATGTGGCCCCTGAAGTCCTCACAGCTAAAGGGGAGGCAGCTCAGACCGAGTGGAGCTAACAGTGGGTGAACAGCACAGGTACCTGTCCCCAGCTAAGGGCTGCAGAAAAGACATGTCCCTTCAGCCAACTCTCAGGTAGTTGTCTGAACAGGAGATAGTACTTGTTCACTGGCAGAATAGCTATGGGTTTTTTTGATGTTAGTGTTGCTGCAACTTGACAGTTTACCATAATAATCCCCTTCCTCTTAGGTATGTAGACAGTGAAGCCCTCATTTATGTTTCCCACTTGGTCCCCTGTCAAGGAGTTGTCAGCAAGACTTTTCCATACTTTGGACACTTCAGATACAAGTTCTACATTTCTTGAGAAGAAAGACACTGAGAAAATACTTAGGAGCTTGTTTCTGCCATCCACTTGAAATGCTACAGCTCTGAGGAAGTTAGCTGGGCTTCCATCCATGTGTTTGCATACACTTCTATTTTTTTAAACAGTGATAACATTTCAAGGTAGTGCATTTGGTTTTCCTGTATACATTCATGATATTTAAGTGATCCATCTGTAATGTCTGCAGGAAAACTCAATATTCTAGTCCAATGTGGCAGCTGAGTTTGGCATTTGTTATCAATGTCAGTATCTTTGGCAGACAATAATACCAGTTTTTCTTTGTGGTTTGCCCCATAAAGGGCTGGATCCTGCTGGTCCTACCTTTGAGTATGCTGATGAACTCACTCGCCTCTCCCCGGATGATGCTGAGTTTGTGGATGTCCTACACACCTACACCCGAGGCTCTCCAGACCGCAGCATTGGGATCCAGAAGCCTGTTGGACACATTGATATTTATCCCAATGGTGGAGGTTTCCAGCCAGGTTGCAATTTGGGAGAAGCACTGCGTCTGATTGCTGAGAAAGGGCTTGGAGGTGAGGTTGCTCTGAAACAAGCCGTAAAACATTCTGAGGGAAACCTGAATAGCCCTGCAAGGTGTCTTGCAAGGAAAGATCTCTGAGAGGCACAGGAATGTGTTCTTTCAAGCGCTTTTAAAAGTCACCTTGTAAAGCCCAGTTCCGCCATAGTGGATCATGCCTGTTGACAGCATTGCTTAGGGATTAATATTATTATATGCACAAGTGTATACATATTGCACATTTTCATTCTTTCAAGATGTGGATCAGCTGGTGAAATGCTCCCATGAGCGATCCATCCACCTCTTCATTGACTCTCTCCTCAATGAAGAAAAGCCAAGCATGGCCTACCGCTGCAACACAAAGGAGGCCTTTGAGAAGGGCCTTTGCCTGAGCTGCCGCAAGAACCGCTGCAACAATTTGGGTTACAAGGTCAACAGAGTGAGAACAAAGAGAAACAGCAAAATGTATCTGAAAACCCGTGCTCAGATGCCCTATAAAGGTAGGTACTCCTTGCTTACTGATGAGCAAGGCTGGTACTTGTGTTCAACTGTGTGTCATGATGGGCATGTGCTGCAGATGACAATATTGCTGCTTTGGTGCCTGTGGTGAGCAGGGGTGAAGCTGGCCTGTAGTTTGCCATTAAATGCAAGTCTCAGAGAGAAGAGTTGTCTTAAGTCGAGGTGTGGGGTAGAGTGCAAAAAGAAAGGTATTTTGTAACAAGTTTCTAAGTAGCAAAAGTTAGACTTCCTCTGCTGCCTGATCACTTGGAACTTTTTCAGTGTTTTTCATCCAAATGATTACTTCTTTCTGCTGGGGAAATAATCAGCAGAACTCAGTCTGGTGAGCATCTTAGTTAAAGATATGCAAGCATCAGATTTGTGCCTTTGGTAGTGCACTTGCTAGAGGAGCACCAGCCCTCATTAAAATATCAGAGCACTTCTTGATTCTAGTTGCTGCTGTGGGAGGACTGAGAAGGACAATGCCAGAGAGAACTGGCAATATTTTGGAAAATATTTACCTCCCAGCTAGGAAAATAATGTTGGATTTTACTACTTTATTTTCATCCTTAGCTTTGCCTATACCCCATGGTATGCTTATAGTGTGCATTGTGTGATGGACCAGCAATCAAAAGGCACATTCCTGCACTGTTAGAGCACCTGCAAGACTGGTGTTCTGTTGGCATTTGGTGCTTAACCTGCAGTGTCAGTGGATTTTTTTTTTTTTCCTTTTACCAAGCCTCCTGTAAGAGAAGGATACAGCTTACTTGTTTCAAGTCAAGTATTGCAAGTCTTACAGGTTCAATAGCAGGTTTGAAGGTGATACTGCATACTCTGGGGTTATTATAGTGGCAGCTTGTGTGCAAAGTTTAGCTGCAAGAACTGCAAAGGTGTTCTTTAGTGGTGATTGCCTTGCTTGCTAATATTTATATTCTCACAAAAATAGTTCCCTGGACACCTGCAGGGAAATAAACTCATTTTAGTGAAGCTGGCATATTCCAGCCTAGGATTTTCAGAGGTGAGGCAGGGCGGTTTTGTCGCCAGCTATCTCTTTGGAAATTGAGTTTTCATAATGGCATTTTCTTTTGTATTCTTTCAGTCTTTCATTACCAGGTCAAGATCCATTTCTTTGGAAAGACTAACATGACCAAGACAAACCAGCCATTCCTGATCTCTCTCTATGGCACTCTAGATGAGAGTGAGAACATTGGTTTCACACTGTGAGTAGCTACAGAAACAAATGCAAAGTACTATAACTTTGTTAGTCTGAATTGAAAAACTTGTTCTGGCTTCAGCTATGCTAATCTTACAGGGTCCCAGAATCTGCTCTTGTCCTTGGTCAAGGAGTTGCATTCACTTCTGAAGCTAATGAACCAAATCCTATAGGAGCTCTTCTTGATAAGACATCTGAAATATGGAAATGTGAAGTCTGACCTATGACTCAGCCTAATAAGAGTGTTTCCAGTGCTTTCTTATTTTCTTCTCAGTATCTTTATACCATGTTAAATCTTCCTAAAAGTAGACTTATGCATCTGAAGGTCTCAGTGCAGAAGCTGAAGGGATTTGCTTTGACAGCTCTGCAAATAAGCAGAAGTTTGTGTGTACATCCCTAGACACAGGCTGGCAGGGAATGGAGCTGGAAAACACCAAAGACTGTTTTCTGCTCTGAGGAATGTAAACTGGTTATGGGTGGTGGTTGTCTGGCTTTTCTGAGAGTCACTAGCACAGGGGAGGACAACCCTTTCCTGGCAGATGTCCCAGGATTTTACCAGCCTTGCTACAGAAGGATGTTTCCTTTTGCCTCTACAAAAGGTAGAGGTGTTTTTGCTTCCTTTTCCGGAGTACAAAAATTCCAGGTTCTATTGCTCCTTAATTTTCTTTGTCTGTTCAAGAATTTCAGGTGGTTTTTTTTTTTTTTTTAAATTTGTTTGCCTTCTTATTCTCCTCCCCACAGGCCTGAAGTCTCCTCAAACAAGACCTTCTCCTTCCTGATTTACACGGAAGTGGATATTGGAGACCTGCTTATGGTGAAGCTGCAGTGGGAAAAAGACACCTTCTTCAGCTGGTCAGACTGGTGGACTCCTTTTACATTTGACATCCAGAGAATCAGAATGAAGTCAGGGGAAACTCAGAAAAAGTAACTTGTTTTGATTGTTATAAGCTATATTAGTACTAAGTGACAGTGCTTCCTGATTTTTGGTATCTCACAGACAGGGACAAACATGTAACTGCTTACAGTTACAAATAGGTGAAACATAAATGATAATCAGGGCTCTAATTATATCAAACCACCATTTGTATCAGCCAGGTTCAGTCATTTACTTCCACTGGGATCTGCAGTTTGTAGTCTTCCTCCCACGTAATTAATTTTTATCCCACTATTGTATCTACTTAAGGTTAGTTATAATATGCAAGAGAGTATCTCCATGAACCAGCATCAGTGATTGTATTTGCAATTTGCAATTTCCTCCTTCTTCATGCTGGTGTTTGCATAGGTTTTGTCACAAAGAGCATGCTTAGATGGAGATTTTTAGAGATCCTTCCAAAAGTGTGCTTGCACAAGAATTTATTGCTTAGTTAAGTTAGATTCTCTTAGGGGTTGAATACCTGAATGGTGGGTGAAAACTGAAACACGTGACTGTTGCAGGACATTGCTGATGTGTGAATGTTGAAACATCAAAGCCTGAACCAAAGTGCTTTGACATGAATCTTTTGAAATACTCATATTCACTAAACATGAGATTTGTTTGCAGAACATGGACTCAGAACAGAGTATATGTGTCCTATGTATAGTATAGTAAATAATAATAAGTTCCTCCTTTGAATGAACAGGTCAGTCACTTGATCAAAGAACAGTTATCAGAGCTGAACAAATATAGGGGAGGGGAAAGTTCTGATAAATAGAAAAGCGAGTGCTCATGTTTTCTGGAAATTGCAACCTACTTCATTTGCACACATGTGAGGGATTATGGCTTTCTTCCAAGTTCATTCACCTGACAAAAAACTCGCATAAAGACTAGTGTAAATAAAGATCCAAGAGACTTTGGGATGGAACTTCTGCTGTCTTAGCCAAAAGAAGGTTTTTTGCAAAGGATCAGTGAAAGTTATGGCTATGCTTTGATGCCCATGTATAATTCAATTGCCAGTTCTCGCACAGCATTTCTTTTGTTACAGAATTCTCTTTTAAAAATAACTTTCTCACAGGCTTGCAAAGTAGCAGTGCCCCATGTGACAAAGTATAAAGACTGCTTCCAAGCACCAGTCTTCTTTCTAAGATTAAGAAGGGGTGTTTGGCTCAGTCTTGTGATTTTTCCAATATTTATTCCACAGAGTGGTGTTCTGTTCTCGAGATGGCACCTCACGTCTCAGTAAGGGAGAAGAGGCAGCAATATTTGTGAAATGCTCGGAGCAGCCTGTCAACAGGAAGAGAGGAGGGTACAAGTAATCACTTTTGGTTTTAGATTGTTTTATTACCACTTGAGTGGTAATTAAATTTCCCCTTTAATTGACTTGCGCACTAGTCTTCTCAAGGCTTCAAAAGCATCACAGCTCAGACTAACCAGAGGTTTGCTTATGGCCACTTTGGCAGCTTAAAAGCTCTTGGTTTGCTTCTGTGCTCACTATCCTTGTGTGGTTGTTGGCATGTCTGAGAAGCAAGAGCTAGTCTCACAGTCACTTGGTGGCCAAGTATGAGGGACTTTTAGGGAGGGTTACAGACAAGGCACTAGCACAAAGAGGAAAGCATGTCTCTGTCTCAACACTTACCCTTAGCTACAGAACATTCAAACTTCCATCCTGGGTCAGCTCAGAGCCCTCCCTCCATACCGGCCAGCAGCAGGTTTGGAGGCTGGTACAGGAATGGAGCAGGCTTATGAAGGTGCTCTTGTTAGCTTTCTGATGGCAGCCATCAGGTGAGTGAATTCCTGAGAGTTTCATCTCTACGGATCAGAGATTCTGCCTTTGTTTAAAAAGCCCTTTTGTGCACTTTAATATTTTAATCGATAATTTTCCTGACCCAGATTAGATGTGGGAACAGTCTTTGGACTTTACCCACTAAAGTTTCAGATAGAGAAGTGGTTATATTTATTTTAGTTCAATTACTGTGTGTGAATGGTCTCATGGGGACACTTCTGGACTGAGATCTAGCTCTGCACAAAAATGCACATGTGCTGGCAGTTATGCTGGAGCAATGACTGGACAGGCCTTGAGACCTCTGTGTGTGCATCTGACATAAAATCAAGCAGAAGCCAGGAGAAGCCTAAGCATGTAATTTGTCTTCCTGTTAAGTAGGGAGTTTTAAAATCTTAATTCTCAAAAATAAGACAAGAGGGAACAAGTATCATACATCTTCCTTACCACCTTTATTTTTTTTTTTTTCTCCACAGTACCAAGGAAGCCTCAAAAGAAAATTCTGCTCATGAATCTGCTTAAGTAACAAGAAAAAAGATTTTTCACACTGGGGAGGAGAAGAGTCTTTTCATCCCATAGTGGACTGGATGTTCTGAACCAAATATATAGAAATATTTATCTGATACTGGATTTTTGCCTGCTATTTCTAGCTATTTTAGAGACTTCTTGAAAAAAAGTCTCAACATATGAAGTTACTAACCATAAAGATACATTATCCAAATAGTTAAAAATGAAAGAAACCTGCAAAACTAATTGCCAATGTTTGGAGTGATGGAAAGGTATAGGCAATTTTGTTTAATCATGGTGCCTTGTGACAAGGTTTCTTGACATCAGATCCTATATAGCAATTTTTAAATATTTATTGAAAAGAAACAAAGCCCTGTACTTGGTTTTATTTTATGTTGCTGTTTTTGTTTTGTTTTGGGGTTTTTTTGATTAGTGGGTTTTTTTGTGCCCTTTTCACCAGTCATTTGAAACAATCTTTTTGTGTCTTGGCTAATTGAATTTTCAGGCAGTTCAGTGGAGAGAGTTCATTGTTTTTCAACTGTGTGTTTAGCAAACAAGTAGGTTTTCCATGTGAAAAAAAACCACCTTTGCTGTGTGTAATACTAGGAGGTGTCAGGGACTGACTTACCATGGGGATGAATATTTTAGTTTGTGGTTATCAATGTATTTAATTGGGGGTAGATGCCAGTGCTGTTCAGCAATAGGTATGATCTGTTAAGCTATATACTTCTATGCCGCTTACCCTGGAATAAATAACAGCTCTAGGAGAAGGCAGCAATGCCAGTGTCTTATGCAGACATTTAATATTTTATCTATACTTTCAGTTATTGCAAATGCAATTGTCTAGCGTTCAACTCTGTGAAAATGGAACTGCAGAGGAATTGAGCTACCAGAAAATGCAGGAAACAGATATCTCCCCCCACCCTCCACCCTCTCCCTACTTGCTTGAGTCATGTATGCCAGAACTGTCACAGTTTCTCTGCTCTTTGACACCAAGTGTCAGTCATGCAGCTGCGTGGCTGCTGTATGCAGTTTTCAGTGCCAGTGAATCCTCTTGATAGCTGACAAGGATGCTTATACTTCCCTGCACTGGACCTGTGACTGCCATCTCAGTTTGTTTCTTGGCTGTGTTACAGTGCTAGGAGCTGCTTAGTTTTCTGCCATGAGATGAAATTGAGCAGGAAGCAGGAGCTGAGCCAATTAAAAGCAGCCTGGTTGTGTGCTGTACAAGAAGTACTCTGACAAACACTCAAATTAGCCATGCTGCAAGTTTAAAAATATAGGTATATTGAAGGCAGTCTGCTTCCCCATTTTTAAGTAACATATAAGGTGCAATAGCCCTCTTTTAACTTTCTAGAGAGTAAACAAAGTGTGGGGGAGGTACAAGGGCTTGAAGGTAGACATTTGGAGAAGTGTAATGTTAGCTGTTGATGCTGGATGTTGTAGTCTTTTCCTGCATGTGCAAGACAGCATGGAGATGGTGATTTCTCCAATATCATCCCATCTTAAAAGAAAACAAAAAAAGTGTATGTGTTTATGTGCACAATTTGTTTTTATTTCCAACTGTAGCTGCTAATATATTTGGGGATAGAAGTCTGAAACAATGCAATATGTTGGAATAGTAATAGCTCTGAATTTGCTCACATCTGATTTCACATTTGATTAAACTACAGCAGAGATGTGATGAGTCACTGAGGGTGGGGTTGAGTACTGAGCCACTGCATTTGAGACCTCTAAAAATAAATAGAGTGATTTATTCCCTGTAGATTCCACATTTTGTTGCAATTTTCTCTTAAAAGTTAAATTCTTCAGAAGCAATGTATCTGCACAGCTCTTAATACAGGATCAAATTCAAACACATTTAGAATTTGGATACAAAATAGTGAGGGTTCTTTTCATAAGGAAACAACATTTAGCTTTGAATGTTATTTATTAGCTGTAAATAAGATATTTATGAGTGTAAAGGTAGTTTGTATATATTGCTAAAGTTGCTGACAGTCTCTACATTAATACAGTTGTGTAGTATTAATACTGTACATAGCTTTCAGAGATTTTTATCAACAAGCCACTTACATTGCACTGTTTCCAATGTCGTTAATACAATTTTCTTTTTGAAATCTCCTCAGTTTTGTATAGAACAGAAACCTATGGTTTTAATAAAATTCTCAAACTGAATCTGAAGTCACTACTTTCCTCTTGATGAAACCATCTGCTGTATACCTTTTATGTGAAGGCCAGAGCTTATCCTTGAATTCTGGGCTGAAAAGATGGAATAAGACACTAGGAAAAAAAGGAATGTGTGATTTCTACACTTTGGGAAATGCAAAACTCATGTATTAAGACACCAAGGAATCACTGTGTGGAACAAAGCATCCCACATCATAAAAGAAGTAGCTTTTCACAGTTTGTGGGTTTCAAATTTCAGGCCCGTTTGAGAACAGTCCAGGAACTGTCCTTACTTTGAAGTGCTCATTTCCTTTTCTTTTCTTTTTTTTTTTTTTTTTTTTTTTTTTTTTGTTTTTTTTTTGGCAGGTGTCAGAACTATGCTTCTGCTCCATGTTTTACCAAAATGGAGTTGTTCTGACAACTCCAGAGGTGCAGGAGGAAAGCACCAGGCTCTTGCCACCACTATTGCTTAAGGAAGTAACAGTGAAAAATCACTTTCAACTATATGTTATGAGTGCAGCTGAGCTCAAGAGTGGTTGCCACCAGAACAGTTGGTTCTGTCATATACAGCAAGGCTCCACCCAGGCAATGGAGAGGGTTTGCTGGAATTAAGGAGAATTGTAGTGATGTGCACATGGGGATCATATTAGGCATAATTAGAGCAATTCTCAGTTGACCTAGGGAACTCTGCTTCCAACAGTCTTCCTTGGTGAAAGATGACTGCTCTTTGACTAGAGCAGAGCTTCATTTTCATTTTCATAGTTAATGATGAGAAATCTTTTGAACCAGAAATGACTTTGCTCTCCATAGGTGTCTCCATGCTTTCTCCATTCAGATATAGTTGTGTGCCTGCTGTTTTTCATGTTAAGAACAAAATGTCAAAGCTTGCTGCTTGGGATGAGCAAGACATTGTGCATGTGTTGTTTCTAAAGGTCAAAAACAGATATTGAAAAAAATGTTTATGTAAGAGGGAAGAATTAAACTAGCTTTAGTATTTTCCTTTTTATTTACAGCTGTCAGTGCAAAATTCTCTGTCTTCTGACTGTCAGTACAAACATAGCAGTATTAAAATCCTCAGGAAAGACATTTCCATCTCCTCCTGCTGCATCTTTCTAGAGAAGTCATCTAGTCAAATGTCTTTTGTGACAAGTCCAGAAAGTCACCAGTTTACACATAAGCAAATAAAGGGATTACCATTCTCCAGTGGCTAAAGGAGAACAAGGAAATGAGAAGAGGAAGGGAAGGGAACCATTTGGCAGAACATCCCATATAAAGCTTGTCTTAACAATGCTTGTATATCCGTGTTGCTATCTTTGCTCAGCAACACTCAGAATGCTTCCCTGAAATAGCTCAAGTTAACTCAGATAGAACAATGTATCCACATCAGAAATGCAGATGCTAAATGGGGACCACTTTGGATATTGCATGTGTTAGTGTGGCGGTGCAGTCCATTTTCAATGACATAATCTCCCAACCATTCACGTCAGATAAACACCATGTTCTTCATTATAGGCCCTTCCTGTGGGAAGTGACCCAATATCATCAGTCCCACTTTTTGCCAATGACACTGGAGAGTCATTGCTGCTGTGCATCACCCCACCATGTAGAACCATTCAGTGAGAAGTAAGACAGCCTGCCTGACCATGGGTTACTGTCCTCAAAAGAGCCAGGAAGTAAGGTCATATCTCATATTGTTCCATCTACCAAAGGCTTTTTTTACCCACAATTAGCTGTAAACCTGGAATGTTCTAAATAGTGAAAGGACACTCCAAATACAGAAATTCGGAGCAGTAGGAAGAGATTCTTATGCTAGAACAGGTTAACAAGATGCTAAGAATATTCACACTTTTTCAAAAGAAACTTAAAAAAAAAAAAAACTTCTGAAGTTTTGCTTGCCATGTCCTCAGGCTTTGGTCAGCCCTTGTTTTTTTTTGCCTCTGGCAGGCTTTTGAGATTTGCTTCCAGAGCCTGAGAAATTGCTACTGTGCAAAACTATCTTTGGAGTCACTGCTAATCTTTTTTATTAGAAACCTCTCCCATGGGTAACTGTGTATATAAGGAGAGGGCTTACCACTCCTGTGCTTCTGGTGAAAGGACCAACCCTGCCTTCAGTGAGAGGCACAATTAAAACTCCACTGAGGCTGGGAAAAATCTTTTTTGTTGACATTGTAGAATTTTGAATGCTTTACTAACACCTGGCACAAGATTCCAGATTTAAAATGAAAGCACAGCTACAACTTTCTTGTCTTTGATACTGTTAAGCAGTGCTTCCAAACTGAGTGCACATAAATGTCAGATTATGATCCGCTCGGGTACTGGGTTAAATATCAGCTCTGGATGTCTTCTCGCAAATATTGCCAGCATCTCTTGGCAGTAAAAAACCTTTGTATTTATGGGACATCAGAACAAACCACATAATTGCAGTGATGTAATTAGCATCCAATAAGAATTAAAACATATCAACTACCAGAAAAAACAACCTGAGAGAAAGACATGCACAACACACAGTACCTCATATATCACCTAGGAAGGTGTGAGACCAACACAATCCCAGTCAAACTCCAGTGTTTCCCCTGCCTTTCAGGCAAGCATGGGCAGTGGGAACATCTCCGGAATGCTCTCACACAGCTCCAGCTCACTGCTTTGTGTGGTGCACTAACCACATGTCTCAGGTGGTTTAGTCCTTTCTGATCCTTGCTGAGTCTTGCTCTGAAGCCGGGCACAGTTACACTGATTCTTAGATTCCTCGCTGCTGCCAAGCTGCACAAAAAGGAACAGCATATCTAGAGTGGTTGGTTCCTGGATCTGAATCAGTAGGCTGATCAAACTGACAGCCTTGATCAGCCAGGAGGCTTGACAGAATTCTAAATGTTGGAGAATTTTATTACATGTCAGCATCAGTTTTGAGTGAAATCAAAACAAGAAGCAAAAAGCAAGAGCAGAAATGTCTAAGAAAAGGCAAGAAAGAAGGAGGGGTCTTTGATGTTGCAGGAGGCTGTACAGTACTATGCTGTAATAGGGTGAAAACAACCATACAAAGACTTGCACAACAGAGCTGTTAAGCATTCCTTTGATTTTAAATACACATGTTCTTGACATCAGGAAAACAGAGGTGTGTACCAGAGACCAAGTATACACTTAGGCGCTTTACTCTGTGCTGGTATCCATTAAAAATATTTAGTCCACAACAAACCAATCCTAAAGAAAAATGTGCATAGACCCATTACAGAAAGATCACCAAGATTAGAAACAAAAAGCAAGATATAAATAAAGGTTAAAAAGAAGAAGCACATATTCAGAAAGAAGAATAAAGTAAGAGGAAGAGGAAAGGCAAGGAAGAAGAACTCTGCTTTAGCAAATTATTCCACCCAGGACACCCACCCACATATTCTTGAATGTAATTGAGCTATTATTTATAAGCTCATATGATTAATTTCCCCGCTTTCTAATGTGTTTATAACCAGACACAAAATTAAGCCAAATTTCTTTTTTTATCTTGGAAAAAATTTTGCCCTTTGCTAGTGAAGTTTTTCACTACAAGGGTAAAAGGTAGATCTTTATCACTCTGATTTTTTTTTTTCCCAGGCCTTAGAAAGGAAATTCAGGTCTGACTCAATGCAACAGAAAGACTCCCTCTAGTATCAGTCTTCTCTTAATGTCCTGAGCATAGAGCAGTGATGGAGTAAGCAAATGCCTATACACTGGCTGGTTCAAAATACAAAAAAATGCTTTCATTCTTCCCCTCCTTTTTTATTTATAGAGCTGTGTTCATGTGCCTTTTTGTAGTTGTTTGTTTTTCTTTTTACACCAGTAAATTTAACGACCCTGGGGAGAAATCAGGGAAATGCTGGGGAACATTCTTCTGACAGTAATTTTACTTGCATATTTTGTGTAAAACTAAAAAAAAAATTGCATTTTTGTGGCTGGATATTTTTTCATGAAAGACTGAAGCACTCAGTCATGTTCAAGATTGGGTGTTATATCCCTCTTTTGCCACTGAATTTGAAAGCATAGTTTTGAATTTGCATGGGAGGCTTCAAATGGGAGGGAAAAAGGGCAGGACTTCTATACTAGGTTTATTTGGAGCTTCTTGTCAGTGTTACAGCAACCCTCTCTGAGACATTTCAGCTACCTAGTGGTGCTTCTTCTGACTGACTAGTCCCTGACCATCATTCTGTTTTTAGTCATTTTCTGAGAGGATCCCTATGAAGGTACCCATTTAGCTGTCAAGGTAATAGTCTCGTTGACTTCAAGGCTTCCTTGGGCATCTTAGGGGTTGGGATAAGTGCAGTTACATGGGAGCATTTTTTCCAGAGAAAGTGTAACTAAGTTGGCAAAGAGCTCTGACAAGTAGTTTTTACATAACCAGAGAGGAAAACTTGTATTCTTTTACCAAGCTTAGACCAGATGCTTGGACATCTTTGTGTAGGTATGACTAAGTCTCTATGACCTTCTCTCCAAACTTATCCTAGCTTGCTGCTGAATCCTGTTTTCCATTTCTCCTTTCATTTCTCTTTTGGCAAAGTTTGCAGAATTCAGCATCCTTCCTCCTACCAACACCCTGTACTCCCTGTCCCATGACTGCATAGTACCCTGGTAAATTTGTGCTAGTCTTTGCAAGACTAGCCTGCCTCCACCCAGCTAGGAGACCAGCCTGCCTCAGCTGCTTCTCTAAGGATCCTACAACTTTTTTTTTTTTTTTTTTTTGCCTGCTGTGTTGGTTTCCATTTAACCCCACCCTGTGGTCTAATAGCCCCCATAGACGGGGAGAAAAAGGTACCATATCAAGATAATAAAATAGATGTTTGAAAGTCCTCCATATGTTGATCAGAATAAATGGACCTAACCATGCAACTGTCTTCTCAATTGGAATGTATATCCATTTAAAGAAATATCAGAAATCTCCTGTTTGGACTTTCCTCTGTGCCATGATAACACCTTGAACACGTTGTATCTGTATCCTGTAGAAATAATCATCTTTATTCCATATCCTGTTTTCTATAGTATACATTGCTGATGTATACACAGCGCTGTTAAGCACAAACACAATTCTTTCTACAATATTTTGTGTGTGTGTTGCTGGGAGGATTCAATTTTACATGCTTGCCTAGTGTTAGTCATAAAAAAAAAACCCAAAATAGATATTTTACATAGATGTATTTGAATTCTGTATTTTATGTTTCTAGAGATGAGACAAAGAACATTAAATCCTTGAAGAGAAATACCTTCCTCATTCAATTAAGTAGCATACTCTACATTTGATGGCAGGAAGGACAGTCCACAGAATAAACATCATATTGATTTCAAGTTTCCTACTCTTTCACCAGACTAGACTTTCTTACATTTCATAAACTAATGGTGAGTGGAAATAAATTCCAGTGTTTGTGGAAGAAATGCTTGAAGATATGGAACAGAAATTTGAAGAATAAATCCCCAAAACTATATTAAAACCGGTTTGATTGAGGAGAAGAGGATTAACTGTGAGCTCCATACACGTTAAGCTTGGAGAGTGATGCATTTGAGCCAAGTACAACTTCAATAATACTTTTCCTGAACACTTTTTTTTATGTGATGCAAGTCCTTTTGAGACTTTCTACACATTTTAACTTTGAAAGAATCAATAAAAGCAAGCAGTGAGGGGCCAGCACATGAAAGCAGAGACAGTTAAGATCCCTTATTCTCATCTCTTGGTTAATATATGTCACTGAGTCAAGGAATAGTTAGGGTTGGAAAGGACCTCTGGAGATTACTGAGTCCAAGCCCCCTGCCAAGGCACACTGAAAGGAGTCTAGCACCATCCTCTGGGCACCCACCTTGGAGATACTTACATGTATAGCTGAGATCCCCTCTGTCTTCTCTAGATTTAACAGGCCCAGCTCCTTCAGTCTCTCCTCATAAGGCAGATGCTCATGACCCCAAATCATCTTAGCAACTCTCCACTGGACCCTCTCCTTGTCTTTCTTGGACTGAGTAGCCCAGAACTGGACACAGCACTCCAGATGTGCCTCACTAGAGTGGAGTAGAGGGGGACAATCACTTCCCTTGACCTGCTGGCCACATTCTTCCTGATGCCCCCACTGGTCCTCCTGGCTGCAAGGGCACTGCTGGCTCATGGACAGCTTGTTGTCCACCAGGACCCCCAGGACCTTCTCCAGCAGGTCACCCCCAGCCTGTGCTGTTGCCTGGGGCTGTTCCTCCCCAGGTGCAGGACTCTAAACTTGTTGAACCCCATTAGGTTTTTCTCTGCCCAACTCTGCAGCCTATGAAGGTCCCTTTGAGTGGCAGCAAACCCTTCAGTGTGCCAGCCACTCCCCCCAGTTTCATATCATCTGCAAACTGGCTCAGGGTCATTTTCTATCCCTTTATCAGAGTTGTTGATAAAAAAGCTGAGTAAGGATGAATTTAATTTCTTTTATATGCTTGGTGATGACCTCCAGAATGATCTGTTCCATCACCTTTCCAGGGATGGAGGTGAGGCTGACTGGCTGGTAGCTTCCCAGGTCCTCCTTCCTGCCCTTTTTGAAGATGGGAATATCATTGGCCTTCCTCCCTTCTCTACCACTCCGTGCTTTTTCAAAGATAATGGAGACTCGTGTAGCAACAGCTGCCAGATCTCTCAGCACATGTAGGTGCATCCCATCAGGTCAGTAGATCTATGGGTGTTTAATCTGCCTAGCTGATCTCTAACCCAACCCTCTACAAACAAGCCTTCCATTCTCCAGCCTTTTCCTCTTACCTCTGAGGTGTGAGATTCCTGAGGGCTATTCTCAGCAGTAAAGACTGAAGAAAAGAAGGCATTTATTAATTCTGCCTTGTCTGTCTCTTTCAACACCAGAACACCCATCTAATTCAGCAGCAGCAGCACATTTTCTCTAATCTTCCTTTTGCAGTTGATATACTTGAAGAAACCCTTCCTGTTGTCCTTGATGTCCCTTACCAGACTTAATTCCAAGCAGGCCTTGGCCTTCCTTGTTACGTCCCTGTGTACTCTGAAGATATACCTACAGTCCTTCTGCATAGCCTATCCCTTTCTCCACATCCTATAAATTTCTCTCTTCCATTTGAGATTTGCTGGGAGCTCCCTGCTCATCTATGCAGGTCTCCTGCCTCCTTTGCTTGACTTCTTGCTCATGGGGATTCATTAGTCTTGAGCTTAGAGGAAGTGCTGCTTGAACATTGACCTCTTGGACCCTGTTCTCTTCTAGATCTGTAGCTAATGTGATCCCTCAAAACAGATCCTTGAAAAGGCCAAAGTTAAGCTCTCCAGAAATTTAGGGTTCTAGTCCTGATTGCTGCTTTGCTTCTTTCATGCAGGATCATGAATTCCACTATGTCACTGAAGCCAAGTCTGTACCCAGCTTTCACATCTTCAATCAGTCATGAGCAAGTGAAACGTCTTGACATGTGGGAACACCTAAATCACTGATATAGCACTCAATACAGGGATTTCAGGTACTGCTTTGGGGAAAACATTGTACAGCTCTCTGCCTCAGGGAAAGATGAGTGCAAACAGACAGTATCTATCTCAGAAAACATTTAGTGGATGCAAAACTTAGAAAGGAATAGCTTGGATCCAAGACCACATACTTCTGTTAAGGATTGACACATCACAAAAATTCCGGTGAACAGTATTTCTGTTGTCTTTACTTAAGAATTTTCATTGAGTTTGTAACTTCAATTCCATCTTCTCCTGTAGAAAAAAACCTGTAAATACTACTGTCACCAAGTAGAAAGGTGTGAAGTGTAGTAAAGCAGAGTAGCCAGGTATACAGCTCTTTAGTACATGGAGGCTGACTAGAAACATGGCTGTGTTCCTCCTACCTCTGCTGAGTTAACCACAGAAGACAAACCTCAGAATAAATCTTCCAAAAATAAACAAAAGTCCAGTGTAAAACTCTGAGCAGCTGGAAGCAACAAGAGTTAACAGAGAGGAGAAGACGACCCTGATTAATATTTGGGCTTCAGACATGGTTGTGTGAAAAAGCAATGAAAGAATGATCCTTATTCTTTAACAATGCTGAGAAAAATTCACAAATTAAGGGGAGAGTAAACAAGTAAATACTATATCATTCACTTGCAGTATTTATCAGCACAATTCACATTTGTTGAAAAACAGTGAGGGAAAGAGAGAGGAAGGGGGGCAGGGGGTGGGTAAGGAAGTTTTCCTAGTAAGTCACTACCCTGCAATGCTGAAGATAAGCTAGTCACTGCTGTGCAGTACAGGGATACCATGCATGCTCACCCTCCCAACCTTGTGAAGCAGAGGCAGTGTCCTTCTTACTCAGTCACAGCACAGCTAGGTCAGAGTTCCTCAACTTCTTACCAAATCCCTTATCAGACATATTGTATTGGACTGCTACTAACCCCAGATCTTCCTCTTCCCCCTCAGGAAGCATGAGGAAAACTCCTTTTTCTTTAAAAGCATTAACAATTTAACAGTAAATGCAGGAATCTGATCTTTTCTCACTTTAATTTTCACAAATTTCAATTGATAGGCAGAGTTTCTAGGATCAGATGATTTTATCTTCAACTGAAAAAATCATCAGAATAAAACTGGGGGTTAAAATGTCCTTTTACAGCATTACCAAGAATGCTCTCAGGGATATTCATGGGCAGCCTTGCAGGCGGGCCAGTAGCCTGGCATTGTAACATCTCTGTGATGTGTAAGGTCCTGCTGATACGAGAAGAATGGATTGCAAGTCTTCTTTTCTGGACTTCTCATCACATCTCTGCTCAATTGCTATACAATGCATCTATGGTAATGTACGCACATCCATCCATCCATTTCTTTACATCTGTGGCCAAAGAAAACTTCCAGCATCTCTGTACAAGCTCTTCAAGTTGTACAGAGCTGCTAGTGGGTTGTTTCAGATATTTTGAGCAATTTCTGCTCTCTTGGTAAATGTCAGAATCAGGTGGACAGGTTAAGAAGCCTTTGCTTCTTCTGGAGAAATCAATCCTTGCTTACAGCTCCCTAGAAAACATCCTTTGTACATTTCCCACAGGAAGAAAAGAGGCTCTGAGCCTGGGGTATTTCCACAGAGCTGTGGGTAGGCTTCATGTCTCTCTCTGCCCATATGTTGAAAATGGCCCTTACACAATATCAGTTCCTGCCCCATGGTGAGGAGATAAGTTGGTGAGAGCTAGAAGGGGGAAACTATTCAAAGAACACATCTAGAGCTGTCTGAGAGCTGTAAAAGTAGCTAAAGTGCCAGTTGCTCATTTTAGCAGTTGCAGTAGTACCTGCCAGCCCTGGGGAAACCAGAGCCTCTTCAGATATTCCTTCCCCTTTTGGAGTGGATAGACATGAAGCAGCAAGCATCAGCAGGCAGACTGGGCAACCTATGGCTTTGGAAGAGACGGCAACTTGAAAGCAATACAGGCTAGGCAAAAATGGTATGCAAATGGAATGTGTGGGCAGTGAGGAGTTACTGTATCCTTGTAATGTTACCCACCTTCCCAAATATATCTTGTCCCCTGTGCCTAGCATACAAATAAATGCTTAGCTCTTTCCAGTGCCTTTCTGACCTCTCTCTCCTTTGAAATCTCAATCCAACCCATTTACATCTTCAGGCTAGCTGTTTCTTTTCTGTAGAAGCTTTCCCAGAATGAGGCACACACGTAAAACCAGAGAGGAGTAAAGAGTAAGATCTACAAATACCTGTCAAAGCACCCATGACAATCTCTTTCCACATGGAAATTAAACCTTCCTTTGCTTCCAGGGGAAAAAAAGGCTTGAAGTCTCTGAGATCAGCAGCCTGCAGTACTACCCCATCTAAAACCTCTACATATACGTGTAATCCATAAGAATAGACATATACCTATTTATGTATATTTGCATACTGACTCAACTAAACTTTCTCTGCATAGCTTCTTACTTGTCACAGCTGCTGCCTGACAGCCACTGTAAAGCAGTCCACCATGAGACTAACATGAGAAGGGATTCAAACAATGGAGAAAGGTTACCTCCGAACAAATTCCTGCTGATGGCTATTTGCATGTGACAGCTCCTTGAGCAGGAGGGAGCACAAGGTTTGGTGCTGAAGGAAGATGTTAGGCTGTTTTGAGCACTTGACTTCAGAAGTAACTTTTCTGTAAGGATTTTCTTGGCTATGGACACAGGCAGGCTGGGATAATAACTTTTGGCAGAGCTTAAAGACTACCTTTTCTCTAAGATACTGCCAGTTAAGATGGGTTTGGACAGGCATATTATTTCCACTTTTTTTCCTCCACTTTGGTATCTAGGTTCATGTGGGCCCACACCTTCCTGAAGCTTGCATGTCCAAAAATCATTAATGAGTTTTATTCTCAATCAGGTATATTTAAGAAATGCAGAACAGAGATAGTGGGGTAGATTAAATAACTCACTTACACAGACCATGGGTGGTTCAGAAATTGTAAGCAGGTTCCTCAGTGCTCATAAACATTAATTCATTAGCTTCTTTCTTGTCTGGCTCTGTCATAATTAAGAGGAGAAAAGAATTTTGCAGTCATGCCTGATCCAAGTGTGTCAAAACCTGAGATCACTGTATAAAGGTACAATGGTGAAAATCAGCTTACTTTCAGGAGCAAGTTAAGCCCTAGGAAAGAGAAGAGAAGAGAAGGGGACAGAGCAGGGAACACCCTTGTTTGACAGACCTGTCTTTCCCATTTTTTTCACTCTGGGTGACTCCATAATTTCCTAGAGTCATCAACTCTGAAAGTCTGAACCCTGCAGTGTTGAGAAGAGCAGAAGAGCATATCTACAGTGTATTGAGGTAATTTCTGGATGAAATTTAGGCTTAATCCTTAGGTAAGCGCTTTGGTTATCTCACTGTTAGGCAGTGTTAGGCAGCTAGGAGGTCTTCCTATGTCTTCCCGGTTCTTGCTCTACTGTTTCAGTTCAACGGCTCTGCAGTGAGACTTTGGATCTTAAGACTGTCACAGCAGTCCTAAGGGGGTAGAGAAAAGGGTTGGAAACTTCCTTATGTGTGCCTTTTCACAGTGTTATTCCCAGCCATGCTGCTGCTACGTGAGTAGCTCCTGTCTGGAAAATGTTTCAGCACACTCTCAAGAAAAATGAATATGTTATTCTGATCCTGCTCTCTGCGATATACAATATCCATGCCTATGTAGCCAATAAATATAGCAGGTTCACCAAGCAGCAGTCGGGAATGTAGCCTGGTGTGCTGAGGATGCTTTTTGGAACTTTCCCTCCTCACAACTACAGTCCAAATGGTAACAGCAATGTATCTGTTATACAGCCA
Source organism: Vidua macroura (assembly GCF_024509145.1). Lineage (NCBI taxonomy): Eukaryota > Metazoa > Chordata > Aves > Passeriformes > Viduidae > Vidua > Vidua macroura. Next base: position 44,114,876 of record NC_071611.1, read on the forward strand.
AAATCGAAGACAAAATAAGGGATGTATTTCACAGAAAATGTAGTTTAAAGGTGAGAAACCTTTGCACAAGACTACATGGCTCAGAAATGATCAGATATCACTTCTGAAGAAAAGCCTGTCTAGGCATGTCATGCACAGCAATACTGCCTGTAGTACTGAAAATATCTGGGCATCATATGGCTGGAGGCCGGAAAATCATCTTCTGGCATCTTTGCTACATTTGCTTTCTTCTGCAGGTGATTGGTCTAATCACTGTCAGAGAAGGATTATCAGCTGATAAAACTGTAGCCTGGTCTAGACATTCTCGCATATTCTAGCCAATAGTCCTATTTACATATTATTCACCTTTCAAATTAGACAAATTCTAGTACACATAAACAAGGTTTATTTAATGTTTTGGTCCTCAGGTTTACCCTAAGGAGTTGGTTAATATCAATTGTTTGTGAATTTTCTCTGCTCAGTGGGCTTAGAAGAGGATGGTAGGTGAGCCCTTTGATATTTTTTTCTTTTCTTTTTGGAAAACCTGAGATTTGCCAGATGGTAGGGACACAATAACTTTGATTTTTCTGTTCTAAGAAGTTAAATATTTTTGCTCAAACAGAAACTTGGAATTCTCAGTAGTGACAGTGAAGTCCTCATTAAAATACCATGAATAGAGGTAGGCTGTAAACTTCAGGAAAGCACATTCATGCAAGCACAGGCAGGACTGGTTAGTTGCACCAAACCAGAAACGGCACAGATGACTGCTGCGTATACTGCTGCAAAACATGTGGTTCACTGTGTCACCCGCTTCTGCAAGGCTTTCCACAGAAATTACAATGGCAAAAAGACAAGCCAGTGACCCTCTGAGGGAGAAAAGTAAATTTATGTTAGTTCCTTTTTAGCAGCTTGTATATACTCAAGTGCTCTGCTCTCTCCCATTTCACTTCTTGGCTCAAGCCCTCACTGATCATGTCGCATACATTTGATATAGCTTCTGGATTTCTCGCTGAAAACAAGCTGTTAAGAGCACAGTTTTTTCTAAATTGTGTATACTGCACTGTATTGTACTGAACATACCTGGGAGTCCTTCAGCTTTTTCTCAGCAGACTTGCATGCTCAAATGCCTCTTGTTCCCTCAAAAGTGTACTTACCTGGCAGTATGGCATTGTCACGATGATCTGCGAAAAGGGCCTTCTTGCCACAGAAAAGGAATGGCTTGTCCCAGACCAAATACAGTAGAAACAATGAAATAATGAAGACCTGAATATACTGTCTCAATATATGTTGTGAATGAAACTATTCCACACAGAAAGTACTGAATCTACACCAGCTAGGGATTGGCTTGGGGTTCATGTCCTATCCTTGTTTGTATTAGCAGTATGAAGAGAAACAGTTTAAAGTAGAAGGGAAGTAGTCAAAGCAGCTTTTCCCATGGAGTGTCAATTTTCTGGTACACCTTTGTTCTCTTAATCCATTCTTGCTCCCTGAGAAGAGTGTACTCCTCTGGAATTCTGTCATGAATTTTCTCAGAGCAATGAAGCAGATTAGAAGAGTGCTGGATTCAGCACTAAGAGAGAACTAAGCACACTCTGGTAAATGCACCAGATCTACAATGCCCCATAAAGAAGAAACAAATGAGACAGAAGCTTGGAATCAGAAGGTAGAAAAGTTGAGATGTTAGGCATGGTATAAATGCCACTTAGAATAATCTTTACCCGCTCCTTGATCATTCACTTTATTCAGCTTAAGGGTTCATGGAATCAGATTAGTTCCTGTGACTACTTTTTGTTGCAATTGAATTTATCCCATACCGAGACCCCTTGGCAGCACAGGCATGAATCAGTCCTCACAGCTGCCTAACAACTAGAAACATGGGCAATTTTTCTTCGATCTGTCATATTTTCCTTGCCTGGCTAACTTGTTTTGATGCCATTCCCTAATGGACCAATGCTGGTGAATTAGAAATTCCTGCCTATAGGAAATCTTTTATTACCTAAAATACCTGAAAAAAACCAGAATGCTGTGGTTCTATTGTTATTCTCCTTTCTCCTGCACAACTGATATATCCAGTGCAGGGGGCTGAAAACTGCTCATAACTTCAGTTTATTTCCTAGTTTATTATTATATTCCCAGTTTATTGTGCTTTATTTCCTAAAGAATTTTCGAAGTAGTCCACACCAGAGAGCCAAGTTAGGGGACTGGAGAATTCTGCAAAATGCAGATAATATATGAAGTGCCAAAACTTTTCTCCATCTTGTTTCTTATAATATCTAGCTGTTGAGGATGCTGAGTCAGAATGAAGTCCTTCTATATCCATGGCTGTTCCTTTTCCTAGAAGTAAGCTAGTCAATGTTGCACTGATGGGTTTGCATCTGCACTCTGTCATGGCTTGTTCCTTATAAAGACATCTGGGGAGTGTAGGAAGGCTGGCACAGCACCAAGGCAATATGAACAGAAGTGGTGATTTATTACTTTTCCATATAAGGTTAATCAGAGAAGCTGGCAGATTGACACTGGTCTTTGGGGAAGGAGCAGAACTGGAGCAGTTAGTGGGAGGAAGCCTGCCTTATTATCCAGTCACTCTTCTGAGATCCTGTGACAGGACTGTACTCATCCACTGTGAGCAGCTCAGCCCAAAACAGAGACCTCATGATATCCACAAGACTACTGTCCACACTCCTTTGAATGCAGAAGTTGTTCCTTCCACAGAGAAGTCCCCTTCTTTTTATTTGCCAGCCATGGATCTTGAAACCTACTCAGGTCTGAAAATGGGCCTCAGCCTTTGCAGCTAACATGGCAGCTTCACAAATTGATGGTGTGGGTTAGAAGAGTTTGCAGTACAGATGCTGTACTCTGCACTCCTCCCCAGTTGCTGTACTCCCCACCTCTCCCCGCTCCCTCAGGCAATCTCTTACATTAAACCCTCAGGACAAAATTTTCTGTTGTCTGAAGCCAGAATTCAAGTTTCTCCTATCAGCCTGAAGAACTGATGTAGCACATGCAGTCTCAGGAGTGGAAAAGATCCAAAGCCAGCTCTCTGGAGCATCCTTAACACTGTGTCCTTCATGTTTCTTGGAGCTGGATGTGCCAGGCCATGCTAAGAAAGGAGCTCTAGTAAAACTGAAAATTATTGTACCTGAAGACAATCACTGCTCGTTTCTGCCAAGATTCATTCTGACAAATGAGGTTGTAGGTCTTCCCTCATTTTGGTCAGACCACTGCATTTACAGAGAAATGCATGAAGAGATTTAAAGTAAGAGTTCCCTCTAGAGGAGTGAAACAGTAATATGCATCATTTTATTTCTGCTAGATTCCAGGCTCCATTTTCATTACAGATACAGACTGAGAGTGGGATAAATTGAATTATGAAATCCACTGCTCATGCATATGCAACAAAATGAAACAGTGTTGCTACATAGAGAAAAGTCAGAAGGTCCTTCTGAGGATTATCAATGGCAACAGACAACAAAACCCTAAAGCTTCAAGTTTAACAAAGTCACAGTTTATACAATTCTGCAACTAAAAAGGAAGAAAATGCTACTATTTTAAAAACTGTGAGAATCCCAGAGAATGATCTTGACCCCTTTGTACTTAGATATTGTGCATCCCTCCACTGCAGGGCTCAGCAGCAAAGCATGAGAGAGAAAAGGAAATCAAGGCACAGAAAAGGGATTAGGCTGTGGTCAAAGTCAAACAGAAGAGCAATCACCTGAACAGAATTTATTTGTAAGAAGTAATTTTGTCCCCGGGTCTTGTTACTCATTATTTTTTTCATTACTATTGTTTTTGAGGAACTTAGTTTTGGGAAATATTTTGTTTCATATTCTCTGAATATTGCAGGATGCTTTCTTTCTTAAGAAGTATTCAGCATTATGGAAAGGCTGTAAAATTTATATATGAGATGTAACTTTATTTGCTACTTTTTATTTGGGACTCTGATCACAGTGAAGACCAGCTGTGAAGAACTAAAATTTCTTGTCTTAGCAATATCTGTCCAGAAATCTCAATGGGAAAAGCCATGGAATTTAGTTGTCTGATTTCCAAACCAAACACATGTGAAGGCAGAAGTGATCAGCTAATTTGCAAAGGCAAAGAAGACAACAGATGCCTAGCCGGGAAAAGAATAAATATTCTTGGAAGAGTTTTGCATTACAGCACACTGGTTTAGATAAAACCTTTTAGGCTGGGGTCTTCAAAGGAGACCAGAGGAGATAAGCATACAGCTTCCACTTGGAGTCAATTGAAACCTCCTGCTGCCATTAAAGCATGTTATGCTTTAGCCCTCTCCATAGATTCGTTTAAGCATAATGCCACTTTCTATTTCCCTATATATTTCATTCCAAGGGAATGGGATTCATTCAAAAATATTTGTGAAGAATAGTTTATGACATTTTACACATTAGCTTGGAGAGACAATACTAGATTTTGGTATATCTGTCAGATATGCATATACAAATACCTAGAGATATATTTAAATTACCTTCTCATATTATTATACATGCAATTATTTGTAGAGCAAAGTGGTCTGAGGAAGTTAAAGACAGAAGATGCAGAGGTCTGCATTGTCTAAATGACCTTTCCAAATATTTGTGAAAGAACATACACATATCTTTTCAAGGCAAGAGAAACAATAATACGTATGAGAGCCACAACAGTCTTTCAGTCTGCTAGTTGCTTTGTTAAACACAAAGGTCCAAAAGGTCAATGTAGATTTAATGTCTCCCATTTGTTTTGGCTTAGAAAGCTGAGTTGAGATGAATAATCTGCAAGTTAAGATGTTAGAGCAGTGACAGATCCTGCCCCACTAGACCATTTTTGTGACAGCTCCATGAAACATTTATTTGCAAGAAAGTGGAACATGAAGAAAGTGAAAAAAAGATTTAGAGGCAACCTAGGAACCAGCCCAGTGTTACAGGAGATTTAGCATCAGTATCATAGACTGTATCTGTGACCTTAGATAAATCACTTGAGTAACCTTTGTCTTCACACCTAGAGCTAAAAGATAAGGTCTCAAATATTCACTCCACTTCACTGTTTTGCGTGCCTCTCAGATTTAAAGTTGAGGCCATGTAAATCCAAAAACCAAAGAAACCCAACAAAATCAAAATCAAACAAAAAACCAAAAAAAACCCCAAAAAAAACAACCAAAAAATCCAAGAAAAAAAAGCAGAAATTATAAATTTTATGGAAAGTGCATTGTAAATTATAACACTGAGCAATGTCCTACACTTGACGTAGTTCTATTCAGTAGCACAGTTTTAGCTGTGGTGAGGTGTTGCTCCTGTATAAGGTGTTTCAAATGGATAGGATGGATAAAGTGCACAATGTCATTACTACTGCATAACAGGGAAAAAAAAATTGTTTTTCCCATTGTTTACTGTCTCTGTCTCTGTGAAACAGTAGTTAACACTGCAAGGAACACTTCAAAGTCAGGTAAAAGCAGTTGCCTGTACCTCACCTTTCCTGTAGACAGGAAGGAGCAGAGGTCTCAGCAGGCAAGAGGAGCAGGGTGCTGAATGTGGTGGTTCTGGCCATGAGAGCTTGGTCCCAGGTGTCTGCAGGTCCTCCATAGCCAGATGCCCCCAAAAGTAGTCTCCCTCCTCCCTCTTGGGTGGAGGAGGAACAGGAGGACCACTTCCAGGCTGTTGGCATTTTCTTGGCCCAAGGACCTCTCCAACAGAGTGTTCAATGGTGAATGTAGTCAGTCATGGAGTATATATTTTAGAATTAGTTTAGATGTGCTACTTTTTGCCAATAGCTGCAGGTTTGCTTTTTTTTTTTTTCCCATAATACCTGCTTAACTGTGCTTTATCTAAGCAGTGGTACCCGTCTAACAGCTACCTAGCAGCATGATGAAAGTCAGACTATGGGCCTCTGATAATGGTCTAACCACTCCAGCAGTGTCAGCTCTATAGGCTAGAATACTTAACAACTACTTGCTTTGTATCTCCAAAATCTCACTTGTCTAATGATACCATTTAGGAAGTTACTTCCATCGCAAATAACATTCTCTGCAACAATATGCAGGTCTTTTCCTGCTGGACTATAGCAATAAACTGCTCCTATTTCTGTACACTTTTAAACTCACAATTTTTCAAGTTTTGACTGCTTACGTCCAAGTAGCATTTTACAGGTTTTCCCTTTGTTTTAAACTTTTCAGTTGTAACTGCTTGTTTATGTTATGTTTTTCTTTATGAACAGGATTTTGTTAATATAATAAAAAATTCTAATTCAATATAAAATTGTTGGTGATTAAAGATGTTGCTTTAGTGTCTTTAAGACTTGGAGGCGAGAAAGAATGTTTTACACCAGCTGAAGTTAATATTTTTGCTGTCTATAACTTCATTGTTTTTTTCTTAAATGAGAGCTACCATTCTACTAAATTATTTCATGTGTCCTATGTCTGTAAGCTTTTTTCTTAGCTTTACCATTTTTCTTCTAGTAGTGGCATAGGCTACTGGGTAAATTTCTAGCAAGTCTCTAGTTATTCTTACTATGTTTAGGGCATAGTTATGAACCCGACTATTACCACACAGAATTCCAATGCATTCTGCTTGCTTTGCATCTCCAAATTTTGAGCTCACATATCCTCTTTCCTCTTTCTGCCCTTCAGATCTTTCATTGTTCAACTTCCTCTTTCCTTGATGCGCAGATTCCACATGAAATGGCATCTGCACTGTATCTAGGCAATGTTACATCCCTAACAGCTACCTAGCGACATGCAGAAGGTCAAACCATTGTCCTGTGGTATTGGTCTAAATACTCCACCAGCTCTGTTGCTCTCTAAGCCAAGATACTAGGCCAATGTAATGTAAAATCAAAACCAGCTTTGTGAAGGATGGTAAAAGCTCCAAAATATTTTTCTTACAAATTTTTCTAATGCTGAATTCATCATTGCTGTACACCCAAAGGAATTTACTCTGGTAATGAAAACATACTCTGTATTTACAGCATCAATATATTCCTAACAAACTTTCTATTACTGCAGCACTGTTTTGACAGTGTTAAGAAAAGTCTGCTTAACAACACAGTATTTAATAAGCACTACCTATTAGTCCAGAAAATAACAGTTGGTTGTTTAGTAAGGAAAATCAAGAAAAATGCAGACTGTATATGATTTATCTTGAATGCAAGGAATAGTTTCGTTTCAGACATGCAACTGCTTAGTTGCATGAAAATAAATCCCCAAAATTATTAATAAATTTGTATCTTTGATATTTTAAATGCAGAGTTTGCATAGTCAACAATATCTTCTATAATTGAATCTCTGTCTCTTTTTTGTTCTGCTTTTGCATTATTGCTAATGAAAACCCAAGTGTTCTCTAACTACAGCAGGAACTAACCTCTACTTTATTAATTACACCCTCAGCCATACCCTTCTCTATCAAAATTAACAAAGACAAAGCAGGGAGTCTGCCCTTGACTGCAGATTGGCTTATATGTTAAAAACACCAGTTTGACATCTCTGCTAATTCAAGCATTTCCCTTCAGTACTGGTAGTTATTACAGTTTTTATACTTTTTTTTTAATATCAGAGCATGCCTTTGAGAGGAATTCAGAAGTCTGAAAAATCAAAACTCGGTCATGCTTCTGGAGAAAAGCAAGAAATTGGAAAATAGCCACAGTAGTTTGAAATATCTTTTCAGAACACAATGGAACTTACAGAGTTTAGCCTCATAACATGAGAAAGGTTAACTAGAACATTTTCTAGTGAAAAGATCTTTGCCACAGATGTAAGACTATGTCTGACTCAGCAGAGTAGGCTGAGTACACCACACACGGACAAAACCAGGAACAGAAAAAAGGCAAACAACTGCAAGTCAACCCACAAACCAAAACAATTCTGAGACCATATTAACTGGCTCCAACTTTTACGAGAACTATGAAGGTCATGATTCCTTTCCACAGACTGCCAAGAAACAATGTTAGAATGTTGAATGTTTTGTCCAAATTAGAAAAAATTTGGTTTTGTGTTTCAGTTCTTCTCAAGGGCATTGAAATCATCCAAGTGTGTCATATGCAAGAGGGCATTCGTCCTTGCCCTCTTGTCTCCAGAGTAGAAAGGACAGATAAAATAACACTAAAAATCCAGTGTGGTTGGGGTTGAAAGCCTGGGTCAAGTCTGACTTGACTTGACTTCCTGACATCAGGGAGGCTGCCATCAGCAGGGAGGCTTCACCACCATCAGGATCTTCTCTCCAAAGACACTCTCATACATGTTACAAAACACTTGCAACTCATAGATTTGACCTCCTTTTTCCTGGTCATATGAATTTTCCACAGGTCTTGGAGATTTGTAACACTTTCGTACAGCCCTCTCTGACTTGCTGGCCACACTCCAGGTACTTTAGAAGTTGCAGCCTGACTTAGGGGATGGTGTCTCCCTTTCCTTTGTGGCTATTACTTTGGTTCTCAGAGCTAGTGCACTAAGAGCAAAATGGTCCTTTTTCCTCACCATCAATCCCTGCCTGGGGCTGTCTCCACACTGATCACAAACAGAATTTAAAAACCAGTGGAAGCCCATAGCCTGCAGAATATTCTTCCTATCTTTTTTGTGAGGCACAGGAATGGATAATGCCCTACTAATGGATAATGCTGCCATGTCTCTCCTTGTAAAAAACAAGACGCATCTCTGCTGTTTGGCAAGGCAGGAGAAAGCAGGGCATGCTGCTCCTAGCTGTCCCTGCTAACCCCTCTCCAGCTGCAGGAAGAATTATGCTTTGGCAGCACCTGGGCATAGTGGTTCAGAGCACTAGCCAAGCTCAGAGGAAAGGATAAGGGAAGGGTAGAGTTGGATTAGAAATATTTACCCAGAGTCTCACAGGAGTATATATGCTGGGTTATGAAAAACTAAGACAGGAAACATCCACTGCATTTAGTTTTATTATCTTTCTGTCTTTAACATGTCATCAATATATAGATATGTGTATGTGTGTGTGCGTGGTTTTTCAAGATCACTTTCACACATTTCACATACCATTTAATCTCAAGATTGATAAGAATCAGATCAACCACCAACCACACTTGAAATTCAGACCTGCCATTAAAAAGTTGCTGGATATTGTGGTTAAGAACCTTGCCTATGCTGTTACTGTGTGGCTGTCTATGGGCAGTCCAAAATAAAGCATCATGCTCCAGAAGATATCCAGTTTGAATGTTGAGCACAAGGGATAGATGGACAAGCCAGAAGATGACACACAAAAAGGGGACAATTTCATTAGCGTGACAAATGTTGCTGTGTTATCCCTGCAGGTCAGCTTGGGAAGACCCTGAGCAAAAGAGAGTTCTGAGAACAGTGTGGTAGTTATGTAGATGTTAACGATTGCAGATGGGATGAATGTCATCATCTGACTAGTCTCAGTCTTAACAATCCTTAGAAATCTTGCTACAACGAAATATTGAAGGGGACTGAGAAGCTGCAACACCTCCCAAGGTATTTCATGAGGTAAATATTAAGGCATGAGCAGGCTTTGATAGGTGTGCAAGAGCAAAGCCAGACAGCTTATATTTAGCTTTGCAAAGAGATGGGAGCCCACAGAGGAAAGTGAAAAGAAGGGTAGACTATTTTCAGTGACATTTATGTGCATGTTCTTTCAAGAATGATAGTAAAGAGCTCTTTTGTCCACAAACATCTGTTCTGTCCATAATTGGGTTTCCCATAGCTTTTCTGACAAGGGCATTATAGCAGAATATCCTCTGCCTTTTACAAAATAACCAGTGAAGCAGCATATCGTGAAGGCAGCCATTATAAAAAGCATAATAGGTATCTCTTTTACTTATGTTACCTGTCAACCTAGTTGGAACGTTTTACAGGTGAGAAAAACTGGCAAAAGATTATAGAAGGAAAATTCTCTAGTGTTGAGGTGGCACTATCCCTCTGTCCATGGCTGTATTTAACTCATGCTGCAAGTCTGTATTTCAGCTTCCTCATGTCTCACCCTAGATCCTGAAGAGCAATTTTCCTCCAGGTGGACTGTTTCCTTAAGATGCTGAGGGGAATGGGTTTTGGCATTTCCTTGGTTCCTTACATTATAGACTGTACTTGCAGGGACCGAACCTTCCAACTTTGTTACCTCTGTTTGAAATGATGCTTATACTTCTGCTCTAAAATACACTTTCATTGAGGGAAATACATTCAGTAAGGAATTTGAAGAATGCGTTTTCATCTGGGAAATATAATAATTTTTCCAGTTTGCAGCTATGCAATCTCAAATGGTAAGACTTTCAGAAATCGGACAAATTACTCTTTTTTTAAATATATACATAGTAATGCCATCTCAGGAATTCAGGTTGGACAATCTTGGCTTCCAAAGGAGCCAACAGTACCTGGGTGCTCCAGCTCTCACCTTCTAATCATGCCACAAATTCTCCCAATGTGACAGAAATGTTATATGTTTGCAGGCCTAATTTAGATAGTGTCTAACCCACTACATTGTTCAGATAAAAGGAAACGCAATCAAAAAATTACTTCATTAATACTTTTTTGTCTCTTTTCTGGGGTACACACCGATCATCATTACAGGAAAATGTGCTGTGGATTTAAGTCACTCTTTTGTGAAGTGTTTAAGAGAAGTTGCATAGTGGAGCAGAATGAAAGTACTACAGCGCTTCTTGTCCTGCCACTGTCTCCTCTTAAATTGCTTTAACAAGCCTCCCTGGCCAGGGTTTTTTTTCTCTTTATTACAGCAAAACCTATTATGTACATTTGTTGTTGGCTAGGCCAGAGCCCGCATTGGAGATGAGGTATCTAGCACATTGTAGTGCAGCTCTATCTTGATTTGTCATTATAATGCTAGCCAGAAGTCTTTTTCTCTTAAGTGGCTAGTCACTGGAATTTGAAAAAAAACATACTTTCCTTGTGTTTCATCATTTGTGTTTCATTTCATCAGATGGGGAGTCTTTTTTTTTAGAGAGGAAAACCATTAAAGTACAAAAGCAAGGAAGTTACACAAACCCACTTCTGATTCCCTATTATTCATGGAATAAAATTAGATTTTAAAGGAACTCATTATTGGGTAACTGGGATGCTGACTGTTATTAAATCCCCTAGTCTACTTTTGCATTGCATTTTCAGACTTGTTTGGATTTCAGCTATTTCACTACTGAAAGAACATCACTCAGTTTGAGAATAGGTGCTGTTTGGCCTTTTTCAGGACATAGAAAAACTTCATCTAAACTAAATGAGCGTAGATTGTCAGGAAATACTCCATTTGGTAAAAATATTATTTCCTGTCAGAAAAAAAAGAATGATGCTATCAGATGAGGGTGGATGATAGTTTTATATATTATCTTAATTTATTATCACTAGTCTGATGAGACTAGAGAGTGTTAATATGTTTCTCATCATCTTGGTTTGAAAATTCTCACAGCATGTTTCCTGCAGGTAGTTCAAGGAATTATCAAGCACCTCTGTACCTGGCAATTCCAGGAAAACCATGATGATTGGGTTCACTGGCTTTAGATTACAAGGAAGATAGATATAGTCCTCTTAATAAGAGATGACATCTATTTCCAGAGTACTTGAAACCTGATGGGGCAGGAACTGGTTAAAGAAAAAAATCACCAGCAACACAGAACTGAAGTGATTTGTGCAAGGACAAATAAAAGATGATGAGGGGGACAGACATAAAAAAAGTTTGCACCCACTAGACAAATAAGATTTAGCCATGCATCACAGTGAACATTTGATAAGTGATACCTTAGTCCTGACAGCCTAAATTTATTCTAAATTAACGTTCCACTATCCTGGTCCGATTACATTGCTAACTTCCATTAATTTTTTGTAGACAAATTTAGATGTGTCCTGGTTGTATCTTTGTGGAGCTGGACTCTCTCCAGGACGAACAATTGTACTTGGATAGTTTAATGAGGGGCTTCACCAAAGGAAAAATGCACTTATTTGATCGGCATACTCAGAGAGTTTAGAAGTTAGCTTTAAAATGAGGATGATATCAGCTCGATGCCCAGTGTTGTACAAGAGACCAACATTTGATTGATTTCTGTAGCCAAATTCTTGGTGAGTATCCGGAGTTTAAGCCTTTTTATGTAGAAGGGTGTTACGTTTACACTAGTTGTCCTGCCATCTGCCAAAACGAGACATTTTATTGTGTTCTGTATTTATGCTGAAGTCTTTGCTGTACCAAATCAGAGATTAGATACCTAGGCAGGAAGAAATGTACACTCATTTACTGTGAATGCTGGTGTAAACAGGACTTGTGAGTTTACTCAACAGTTCCTGTATCACTAGTGTATGTTCTAATGAAATGAAAAAATTACTATTAGAAACATTACATCTTGTCATGTCATGTCATCCCTAGTCTATTGCCTAACTTCTTCCATTTAAGAACTTGTAACGTATAAATAACACCAGCTTTTTCAGTTTATTTGGAGCAGCTCAGGAGCCACAGATGTACAAGACTTCACACAGTAAAAATACTGGAGATGCTAACAAAGTTTAATTGAAACACTTCTTACCTTTTCCTTTTGTCCGGTTAAGAATTTGAATTATTTCAAGTGTTGGTCATTTACAAAGAAAATTTTGTATGATTGGGTAACAGATTTTCTGCATTCCAGATAGAGGCCCAGTGTAAAGGTGTCTGTTTGCAGTTTCCTCTTCAAACTTCTTTACTTGGACTGAAGCCAGAAATTTTTAGCTGTTAACATCTTGGAGCCATCATCTAATACCAAGATTTAAAGTGACAAGTAGTAGGAATAATGATGGCATTATTCTTTGCTTTTAAGGCCAATTATTGCCTCTAATTAATAATGTTCTATTTACAGATGAGGCAGATTTTCTATTACAAGATTTTTGTCTGTGTCTGTGTCGCATTAAGCTGACATTTCTCACAGTAGCTCTAAGTCCAGTCATAAGAGGATTTTATGATTAATGAGATTCACTTTTTGCTGTTTCCAAGGTGCTTCAAATCCCACACAGTGTACAAGAGGGAAAAGTGGGACACTTAAAGCTGATGCATTCAGCCTAGAACAGTGTCAGCTTCTCTATTGAAGCATAGCTGTACGTAGGTGACTTGTTGTCACAATTACCAGAGGTTTTGGTAAAGTAAAAAAACATTAATATCTTCTCTGATAAACAGCCATCCCTACACATTTTTCTGAAAGTAAATCTTTTGAAATGCAAATGGAAACAGTGGTCTTTGCCTTGCATTGAAGTGAAGGTCGTAGAAACACATGCTCTCCATGTTTTTTTCTTCCTTCAGTTATTTATAATATTGTTTATGAACCATGTTAGATTTTATTTCGTCATTGTCCTTTTTGATTTTTGACAATTTTTCTATCTGCAGTATTTGTGCTGTTATAGCTTTTAGAATCTCCAATTAGGACCCTGTGGTTATTTGTATGTGCATAACACTGGGATTTTGACGGTGTGGAACAAAGCAGGGTTGTTTAAGCAGAGAGATGACTGACATGAATACGACTGAGGTCTATCCTGAGATGAACAGAGAAAGTAAAAAAGGAAATTAATGTTTCTCACACTAAAGAATTAGAGAGCCCCAAATTAGACGATGGGGTAGCACATTCATAGGAAAGAAAAGGACATGGCTCTTCAACATAATATGTAGGGGTGAGCTGTGTGCCTCCTTCCTCCAAAAATTCTGAAGGCTTAATTTTACCTGGATTCAGAAGGAGACAGGACGAATTAATGGAAAATAATTCATCCTGTTCCACCTGGTTAATTCATAGAGAAATGCTTGTCACTTATGATGTTTCCAGAGCAACAAAACAATTGTGATAATATTCTGGAGCAGTACAGTTGCAGTTCTGTCCTTACATGGATGTGGCTTTGTACACTGGTGGGAATCAGGACCACAGGGGTCTTTGATGTGATCCAGTTTGATTCTTCTTATGTGCTTTATGTTCCAATCTAAGAACTGTTTTGTTCAATAAAAAGAAATGAGCACTGGGGAGGAAATCTATATAAAAGTCGTCGCTGATCTCAGCGTAAGTCTGGTGTCTTTCAAACAAAGTCAGCTTCCCATAGCAGAATTAAAGAAAACTGAAACAAATTTTGACAAAAGAAGGTGCTGAAAATGTAATTATTTCCCCATATGTGTACAGAAGGGTGGCTCAGGATAACTTAATTGAATGGATCCAGAAATATTGGAAATGGGAAGGGCATCTTTAGGCAAGTCTCTTTCATCATGGGGAAAAAAAGTCTCCTGAATATAGCAGGGAGCTTCCCCTGAGTTGAGCCAGTTTTCAGACTGGTTCAAGAAAGCCCTCCGGACTTAATAAAGAAAAATAAAAAAAGAAAAAAAAAAATATGTACTGTTGTCTAAGGCTGTTTTTTTGTTGCAGATTTTTATCATCAGCAGCTGGGATGGTCTAGCCTTCATACAGGCATATTACTGTCTGATGACCTCAAACTCTCTTCTCTCAAGGTTTGGAAATATTTTAAGGTGGATGAAAACCTGGTATTTTCCAATTGCTATGAAGAGTCCAGAGGCTCTGCATTAAATACAATAGTTACACTGTGCAGTCCAAAAAATAACCCACACAAACCTGAAAAGTCCAGTGTGCTTGTATCCATGTGACAAAGCATAGACTTGTAGGTTTTATACAAAATGTGTGCCAGTAATGAAAAGTGAAGAATGGTTCACAGATGCATTTACAGATAAATGCTATTTTCTCTGTATTCCAGAAGATAGAGCTTTTTGCCACTTTTTAGGTTTTTTTGGTTGTATCAAACAGTTCTTCTATCAAGAAATAAAATGCAGCAATATATTGGTAAGTGGATTGGGAGCTGTTTGATTCTGATGGGTCAGGGAACTGCAGCGGTCTGCTCTGAGATTCATTGACAGATAAAATTTTCAGGAAAGGTTAAACTAGATAGGTACTCCAACAAAGAGTGATTCTGAGGTTTGGGAAGGATTGAAGAATAAGAATCTCAACAAGTACATGTGATCACTTTCTCCTGAACCTAAAAGCTGCATGGGACCCAAAGGAAAAACTGAGTGAGAATTAATGTGAAAGATTTGTTAAATGCTGGTACTGTTTATCTGTGCGCACCTTTGGAGTCTCAGTCCATTAATCCATCTCTATCCAAAAAGCACTTCGTGAACTTTTCACCGAATGCCCACACTGACCTCATTGCCAGCAACAACTGTTTACATGCACTGTTGAGTAAAGAAACATGGAATTATAAACTCAAAATTTTTTTTAAGGATTTGGGAAGAATGAGCTTGCAAAAAAACATCTTACAGGAGAAAGCCAGACTCCACAATTACCCAAAGAAGAAAGAAAAAAATATTTACAGTACAATTTCTTTCCCTTAGGAAGGCACATCCCAGCTGCGTTATGCTGACATTTTTTGACAGGCAGCAGCAGAGAATAATTACATACCTATATAAATGTATTTTCAGGAGGGGTAGAGATAAATTGTCTTAGTTTTGCTAATTCATCCAGTAAGGTTTCACTCATAAAAAGCTCTTCCTCATTATATGTTTACTTCCGTGCTGCACTTCATTGTTTATCTTTAAAACCCTCAGAAATCTGGCATCCAGGTTCTTAAGCCACAAACAGGATCACAGTCATAGAGGCAACAAGACTGGGACTTGTATTACTCAGTTTTGTGTTCTATTTTAATACTGCCCAACTGCCAAGGACTCAGATTTGATTTTACTTTGTCTTGTTGTTAAGCTTACTAGAGGTAAGAGAATGGAAAAGGGAAGTGGTGTTCCGAAGAACTTAGCTTTCATTTAGGAACCTCAGCAACATGGTCTGATTTTCAAGGTTATATATAGCAAGAAAATGTCTTCTATTCTATGTGTCGCTTTCCCTAAAAAAACCCAATGGTTTACTATCACTTTAAAATTTTGTATGCCCACATTGGTGCTCAAAGGGAAACTTCCACCCTAGTATTCCAGTTCCCACTCTTCTGCTGGCATAAACATTTATGCAAAGATATAGTCAGCGAGGCCTAAGAACATATCAGCTGAAATATGTCCTTAAAAAGCATAGTTAAAGCTGTCTGATATTGTAAATCTGTGTGTGTCCTTCACCTAGCACAAGGAAAGTCTGCTGAATTGCAGTGGGCTGCAGCATAAGATGTGGCTGCCTCTCTTAGTGGTAATAAGGATTTTCATGGAACTGAGCCCATACACTCATACAGTGCAGTATCAGGGAGCACCAATGTCTTCATCCTGCATTTGCAGGGTGAGTTTTCTATCTGTGAGAATAGTGTGTCCTAATGTTTCCAAGGGGGTAGTAGACCTGGTGAATTAAAGGTGCTGCCTCTCTTTTCCGTGCCCCAGAGAGATGGGTAGTTTTCAAGAGAGCCTGCTTCTTAACAGGGGGTAGGTATAGTAGTTTGCTGTTGGGCTGTTATGTTGTAACCAGAGCATTCAGATCTTCAGATTATTGCAGGAAATTGGTAACTGCTTGAAAGATTTGCTGTCTTGCTCTTGTTATTCTTGGAGCAAAGCATTCATTCACAGATTGACATAAATTAGGCCAGACTCTGTTCTTGTTCACAGTTATTCCCATGGGACTTGATGGGTTTCTTGGCAATACATATGCTACACAGATTAAGACATTTGTATCAGGGTCTTTTGAATTTTCAGAGCGGTGCTGGCACCAAAGTCCAGGTTTCATTCTTGAGCCCAGTTTTCTGGCTTCTGTCAACCCATGGCACCCAGGGAGACAAGGAAGAGGAGACTAACAGGGAGACACTACTGTCCATATCAATGCATGCAGACTCAAAGAGCAGAAAAGACATGACTGACATCCCAGTGAAGTAGAAATGCTTTCTCTTCTCTGGAAAATGAAATAGAGCTATTTTGTGTTCCCTGTGAAGTTTTAAACCTCTTTTCCGTAATCACCAGGAAAATGTTTCCTTTAGCGCTACTGATAGAGTGATGGATTTTAAAAAAATGAACAAATGGGATTATTTTTCGGTTTGTTATTCACCAAAAGGCATATTTCTGCCCTGCAAAAATAATAGGTGCAGTGTCCATCACTGTCCACAGGGAGGGGAACAAGTGCTAGCTCCTAGCACAAATGGAGTTTTGCAGGGAGAATGCAGTTTATCCACACTTGAACAGAGTAATTAAAATCTGAATTTTACTAAACAGAGAGAATCTCCTGTCCAAGGATGCAGTTACATTTTGTAACTGCAGGATGCAGTTACATTTTGTTTAGAGGCAATTTTAACAATTAGTCTGATTTTGAAGAGGAAAGAATGACGTTTCTTAAATTTCTCTGTGATAGAAATACTATTTTACTGGGTCAGAGGTGTACCTAACTGGTAGTAGGATCATAAGGAGAAAATAATGAGGAAAAAAAGATTAAATTGAATTTTAAAGCTATTAAGCAAGAGGATTATTATGTCTTCTGTCCTGGTCATGTTGAATCTAGATCCAAGCTCTTTCCTCCATTTGTAGAGCTCTTGAGGGCAAAATTTTTCTCCTTCATTATACCAATCAGCATTTCTTTCCTGCATCTCCTCTTACGTTCCAACACCTGTGTTGTTCAATAATTTCCTCTTACGCTTTGCAAAGAAAAGAACTCCTTTCCAGCTGTTTCTACATAGACCTGATGCTAGCAATCTGCTCCTTGTGACAGGTTATTCTGTGCTTTGGTCAAACCATTTTGCCAAAGCATGGAATATAAACTGAGAAGCCTGGTCTAGGGGAAGATGGCCCTGGCCCTGACAGGTGTTTTGGGACTATATGATCTTTAAGGTCCCTTCCAATCCAAATAATTTTGTGATTCTATTATCCCAGCTCCTACAGAGAGTATTTGACGGTGAAAATGTGGTCACTTAACCTCTTCCATACTTCTTGACATGAGCCCTTGGCAGAGACATACCTCCAGTGTACACCAAGACCATGCTTTTCCATCGTGTCAGTCCTTCAATATGGATAAACAGTGCAGATGCACTAATTCATAACCCTATAGCCCTCCAAACAGCAGAGCTCTGTGAGCATGGGACCATGATGAAACTGGCTTGGCTAGATATCTGCCTGGGGTGCTTTTGTACTGTCCTCCATTCATGGGGCTTTAAGGGATTTCAGAAAAATTGCAAAAGAAAGGTGACCCTCTAATCATGTCACTTTGGAAGGAAGTCCAGAGCCTTCACTCTTTGTTTAAGGTTAATGAATTTATAAAATATGTTTGAATGCAGCCAAGAGTGCCCAGGATGCTGGTCAGCCTGAACAGAGTCTAGTAAAAAGTATCTTCTCCCATGAAGGTTACTGGACCAACAATGGCAATGGGGAAATCCAATTCAAACTAAACTAATTATACTGACCTGTAAAGGTCTAATGCCATTCTTACTATAGTACTGCAAAATTCATGAGAAAACCTATTTAGAGAATCATAAATACCAGGATATAGTTTTAAAAGGACCTGGATTTTATCTAGTTGAAAACATTCAAAATTTCAGGAGAATTAAAAGCAAGAATGAGAAAATATTCTGATGTTGGCAGCTATTGTAGCAAAATAATTTAGCTTTTTTTACATCTTGAGAGGAAAAAATACAAGCTGAAAATATTACCTACAAAATCAGCCTGTTTTGTTGAGATGAAAAGGATTCTTAATATATGTTGTGGTTCCATGGTGGAGGTTTTGCTAGAAGATGTTTTGCTCAGCTTTCAGATGGAAATGTGATATACCTTTTCTTCATGGATTTCCAAGATATATGCAGAGAGATACTTATTAAGATGTGGTTGGATCTGGTTTGTTTTACTGTGTTTCTTCCAAAGAAATTTTGGTTCTGGTTCTGAGACACTTTTGAGTCATAATGATTGTGGGTGTGACTGATAATGCAACTGATTAAATATTGAAGAGTAGGCAAAACCTAAATAATTTCTGGCTGGTCTGTAGCACAGGATTCAAATTGGGCACCGTGCTCATGACACTGCAAACATCTGGAGGTAAGTAAAAGCATGATTCAGACGCAACCTGAGACTGGAACAGGGAAGTTACTTGCTGCAGGGATGAGTAGTGCTGAAAGTAGTAATAGGCTATGCTCTTCTGAAAGCACAGATGAGACAAAGCATAACATTGTTTTTATTCATGCAGATATCAACCCAGAGACTGAAGACTGCTTGTAGGAAGATATACAGTACTTAGCTGCGAGTAAGTAGTGTTCAATCAAGTCATATTCTGTTACACAGAGATTAGTTTCTATCCATGGACAAGGCACACTGGCGTAGTCCTTCCCGAGTGCAGCAGCAAAACTTCATGTAGGTTATAAAAAACCATTTTCTTCTCAAAAAAAGCCGATGAGTTTGTCAAGCAAAATTTTCTGTCTTTTTTTTTGTAAATTGTGTTAAAGTGAAGTAAATTTGATCAGTAAGAGTTTTCATTTCCAGGATAAAAATATTCCATGAGTTATCTCTGTTCTTGAGAATATTTGAAACTTAATTTGTTAAGATCCCCTTTTGGCCTAGAGTAGCTGAATAATAATAATTAATAATAATTATTAATAATAATCTGAAGAAGTGCAAGTCAGAAAGCAGCTAAGCTATCCAGTAGGTTTTCCTGGCCTAGATTTCCAAATAGCCTGGTGCTGCTATACCTTCTTTGTTTTGTAACTTAAAAAGGGGAGACAAAAAGGAAAAAAGTGGACCTTTATTTCCTTTGAAGGAAAAATACATTCAAAGTATTGCTGCTGCATGATGGACAAGAGCTCACCTAAAATACAGGCACTTTTGAAGTTAAATCACCAAATTTCAGTCCTGAAAATGGTAATGCGCAACTTAGGTTTACATCTGTGGCTTGTTGAATTGGCTCCAATGTTAAAGAGACATGTAAGTGCTTGTATGATGTTTAACAGGACTGCAAGGAAACAGAGCTGCTTACAGTTTGGCTAATGTGTTTCTGTCTCTGTCAGGACTGAGAAGTATTACAGCAGTCTGAATTTAAATACTTTGATTCATTGCTTTTTTATGTAGAGAAAAATATCTGTAACTCAGGAACTGAAATTATTGTTGGATAGGAGCTATCTTTGGATTTCAAAAGAAGTGTCAGAAAAAAGCTGCTGCAATGTACAGGAGTAGAATTCCAAGTGAACCTTGAAAGAAAATCTTTCTTGTATAAAAGATTGTATAAAAATATTAAGCTGTTTGAAATTATCATGTATTTTTTCTTTTCCTCTTATGAGGAGCAGAAAAAGCAGTGGGGTTTGCAAATGCCTGCTTTCACATTTCAGATTATGTAAGTGCTTTAACATTTCAGATCATGTAAGATATAGCACTTCGCCTAAAACTGCCCAGCAGACATAGGTACCATGTGCAGGTTTTTTTACTATGGAATGCAATTTGGGATGGTGGAAGCCCTTAGTCAACTGTACTCTGGGGGCAGAAATCAAAAACTCTCTGTGCACTAATTCGTTTTGAGGTCATGGAATTTTGGTTAGTCTCATGTGACCGGGCTGTGTATTCCCCTCAAAAGTGTAGCACATCCTTCTAGTGCAGTTTCTTACTTGCCAGCCAAGAAATTCCATCTTGCAAATTGTGGCTTATCATGCTACAGATAGGAGTGAAAATTTGTAATTGAGGACAAGGTGTGGGTTAAGATCTCCCTTCCATGCAAATACAAAGTGAAACCACTTGTTAAGTAGCTGTTAGTAGCTGTTAGTTATTGCTATTAATTATAATTATAAGAATTATAAATCATAATTCATAACAACAACAACAACGACATGTTCATACATTCATTTCACTAAGTTAGGTACTGTGGCACCATCTGAATGCTATTTTCTCCAGGAAAGAGTAGCATTTCTCAACAGTGGATGGTAAAGGCAGGACATAACTTATGCCCTGAATATCTGTAAAAATCAAGGCATCCTTTGGAGCAGAACAGAGCTTGACAGGAATAGAAATGTGCAACACAAAACCAGCTATCATACAACTTCATATATTTCTTATGAGTTTTCCTAATTTGGTTTCAACTCAGGAAAAAAGTCTCTGAAGGCTTTGTCAAAACTACATATGGTTTGCGTGGACAGGGGAGAAGTGAACAGTAGGAACATCAGCAAGGCTTTTGACACTGTTTCCCCTACATGCTCATAGGAAACGCAAGAAATGTAGGTTAGCTGAGGGGACAGTGAGGTGAATTGGGAACTGGCTGAATGACTGAGCTCAGAGAGCTGAGGCCAGTGGCACAGTGTCAGGCTGGTGGAGTTCCTCAGGGTCAGTTCTGGGTTCAGTCTTGTTCAACTTATTCATCAATGACCTGGAGGCAGGGACAGAGTGCACCTTCAGTGAGTTCCCTGACAACACAGAGCCAGAGGGGTGAGCAATACCCCAAAGAGCTGGGCTGCCATTCAGTGAGACCTGGACAGGCTGGAGAATTTGACAGAGAAGAAGCGTCTGAAATTCAACAGGATCAAGTGCAGTGTCCTGCACCTACAGAGGAACAACCCCAAGCACCAGCACAGACTAGGGGTGACCTGCTGGAAATCAGCTCTGTGGAAAAGGACCTGGGGTTCCTGGTGGACAACAAGCTGTCTATGCCAGTAGTGTGTCCTGTGGCCAAAAAGCCAATGGGGTCCTGGGATGCATTAGGAAGAGCATTGCCTGGAGTTTGAGGGAGATGATCCTGTCTCTCTGCTCAGCCCTGGTGAGGCACATCTGGAATGCTGTAAGGAAAACAGGTAAAATCTAATCTAATCTCAAGACTATAAAAATTTTGCAGTCCAGTCAAAAATCACACATGAACAAAAGATTCAAGAAAAATGATATAAATTAGATGTATGTATGGGTATGACTAGCATGAAGGGAATTATGATAATATTGTAATAGGTATCTTGTTATCTTTTAAGCAGTGGACCTCTGGAGTTTGGAGTGGGAAGAAGAGCTGGCCTTGAGTTTTCATCCTCAGCAGTGATTCAATGATAGTACAAACCTGTTCCTTTATGGAAGTTTACGACCACATGAATGGTAGCCCAAATGTAGTATGCAGTCATTTATGCTCATGCAGATTTGTTTCTAAATATTAGGTATTTTCTTGTCTCACTTTCCAGAGCTCAGGAACTCTGCAGAAAAACGGATAGGGGCAGTCCTGCCAACAGCAGGGAGTGAATTGAACACAAAACTTTTCATACAGTCACTGAGCCTAAGATCCTTGTTTTAGGAGTATATATATCTTTTAAGGAAATATTAAGATACCATATGCTTCCCTTCTTCTAACAAATTTAAGGTGACTAGAAATGAAAAAAGCACCTACTGCCCTAATGCTGACTTGAGCTGAGTATGCTTGTTTGTTCTCTTAGGGAGGAATGTTTAGCCCTGAGGAAATTGTGAGTAGTATATTTATTTTTTTAGAACTTTTGTATTGGAAGATAAACTCAGGGACACAGATGACTATCAGATGGAATTGCTGATATTAATATTATTTTTAGCGCAAAATTTCATGTCTGACTGTGACTGGAGAAGTTGCTTCAGCTAAAGGTGCAAGAAATGTCAGAGTTTCTCAATGACCAAATATAATAAGAAATTTCTGTATCCTACTAGGAATGTCAGTTTATGTGTCAAAGCAGTAGTGGTTTTATTATTTTCATACATAATTTTTGTCCCCTTCCATGTAGTTATATTTTGGGGTTTTATTTTTTTTTAATTAGATGTTTCTACATATATTTCTACATATTTTTCTACATGTATTTCAGATTTTTAATGATATTTAATCTGTCTCTCTGGTCAGTCTGAGGGAGGTGTTTTGGCAGCTAATTCCACAGGTTAACAAAGTGCAGTATGGGGAGACACCTCTTTCCCATCACTTTTAGACCAAAGAAAAGTTGCCTTTTTTCCTTGTCAAAATATTCCAGGTCCTTTCTGTTGAAAGAGGGCAAAAAGGAGACTATGATAACTTGTCTTCTTGCAGCCAGAAATCTACTGCTTACTGCTACCCTGTCCCTTCTCTTGTCAGGTTTTGCTTGCAATTATCCCTTTGACTCAAGGAATATATTTCATACTGACAGGGCACAGATTCCAGAAGCATCCCTGTTTCTCCCAAGTTATCTGGTGCTATTCTGCACCTGGGAAAGTACTGCGCACCCAGAAGAAGTGTCAGGAGAAGACCCTCAGAAGGCTGGAGCGCATCTTCTCTCCTACAAAGACAGGTTGAGAGGCTTGGGGTTGTTCAGACTAGTGAACAGAAGGCTCCAGGGACACTTTAGAGCATGCTTCCAGTATGTGAAGTGGGCCAACAGGAAAGGAGGAGAGGGACTTTTTACAAGGGAGAATGGCTTTGAACTAAAAGAGTGTAGGTTAAGAGTAAATATTAGGAAAAAAATCCTTTACTGTGGGGAAGGTGAGGTACTGTAACAGGCTGCCTCAGGAATCTATGGGTGCCCCATCTCTGGCAGTATTCAAGGCCAGGGGTTTTGAGAAATCTGGTGTAATAGAAGATGCCCCTGATTGTGTCAGTGGAGTTGAAACTAGGTGATCTTTAAGATCTATTCCAACTAAAAAAATTTATGGTTCTTTGAATCTATGGTATTTGGGTGGCAGAGTTGCTGATACAAGGAGCAAACTCCATGTTCTTGAATGAAGAGCCCCATTCAATGTTACTTCTAGGGAGGTCCACCAGGTCATATAACACCTTATCCCTAGGGTACAGCTGAATAATTAAAGTTTTCAATGAAAGTCAAGTAAAGACTGTTGTCAAAATGCCCTGTGGCAGTAATCTTTGTCAAGCATTGTTAAAAACAAACATTGGGAAGCTAGTTAACCCAGGTATTGAGATCTGATGTTGGGGAAAGAATGCTTGTTCTGCCACAGAGATAAAAGCATTGCCTTTGCCAATCGTTAAGCCATCCCAAGATGAACTGACAGCTCTAGTAGGTAAACATCCAGATGTGAAGCCCAGGCTTTCATACCTAAGTTTGTCTTTCATACCTAAGCTCCTCATCTAGGCTTGACTTTTGCCCATCATCATGCTGGAGGGATTCACATGCAGTCATTCACACAGACAGTCACCTAGGCAGTGACCACTCTACATTGGTTATTTGAAAAGTGGCAACAAGTTTCTAGGTATTTTGAAGAGCATGTTGCAGCAGTGGAATTGATATTGAAGTTTATGAAGGGAAGAGAAAAACACTTGATGCTGCGAGGGCTCTGTGAGAAATGCAGTTATATTAACATCACCTCAGGCAGTGCAGGGTAGATTAATTACCTTATCAATAATTTTTCATTCTGGGACAAAATTGGTATCATGACAGGAGCAAAATATAATTTTTTTTTCCACAGTTCAATCACCATTGTATCTTTTCCTTGCAGTACAAACACACAATGCTGATCTATCCTATACCATTGCCATCCCAGCAGAAACCTCTTTGACATTGGCAACCTAGTCTACAAGATCAAAACCCCCTGCTGCTGCCCAAGAAAATCCCAGCCCAGTGCATTGAAGCACAGCTACTAGACCTACAGGGGTGGCAGGTGCCTCACCAAGAAATTTTCAAGACTCTGGCAACAGTAGCAGCCAGTTGCCAGAAGTAAATAACAGGCAACTTCATTTATGCAGGCCCATTGAAATGTGTTTTTTTTTTTTTTTTTTTTGGCTTGTACAAGTCTCTGGACATGTTAGTTGCTACAGATATTTTGCCACACCCATGCCTGCAATTTGACTTAGAAAAAAGTAGCGTTTATTTCTATCAGTAATAGTACTGGCCAAATTCTTACCAGAGCTGGATATGGTGGGGTGGTCTTCTTCTGTCTCTCTGCTTCTCTACCCTTTATGGTGCCAGTTCCGTCTGGAGAAAGTGCAGTGAATACCAAGAAGTAATGAAATACTTTTTAGAGGTGATCATCATGCAAGCCAGGACAGACTATATCCTCTGACATCTTCAACTGGATTAGCTTGTGCTCATTTGACTTATAAATTTGGCTCTGCGGGAGGAAAATTTATAGATTTCATGTTGTCTTAATTAATAGAAACCCTCTGACAATATTGAGGGCTGTGTAGGTTTTGTTATTTTCTAGTGAAAGGCCAGACCTATATTCTAGAGATAAATGTTGACCTGCAAAACTCCTTTCCATGTGAAGTCTGAGATTTTTTTTCTTCAGAGGATGGTACTTCAGACAAAATGTCATAGCACAATTTTATCTATCTTTGTGCTATCAGCCTTGAAATAAACTCTCTTACCATATAGGTGTATTGCGGAAAATAAAGTAATGCAAATGTTTAAAAAGTCCTAGTGTGCTTGAAAGCTAATGTATTTTTCCAGATTTATCAGTCACTCTTGTAACAGATATTACTATTCTTTTTCCCCCACAAACCATGCCTTTTTTTTTTTCCTTTTTTTCTCTTGAAAATGTATGAAGAGTAGGAGATGGTTTGGAAGAAGATTATGTAGCTGAAGTACTTCCCTCATATAGATATATTTTTTAAGCTGGGCCAAATACATCCACTGATGCAGTATATCATTTAATATTTTATTCTTTTGCTGTTTCTTAGTTGATTCTGTTTCTGCTCAGCAAGTCTTAGTCTTGTTCGAACATGTGCACTGACTGCTTTTATACTTATGTAGCTCTTATCACCACAATAATCAGGGCATTTGAGTTCCAAGGAGAATACAGATTTATTGTATGGCTTTAGTAGGTGTTGTTACATAGTTATGTTTGTGGCAAATTTTTGTGGCTATTTTTGACAGGGCTAAATTATCATATTCTCTACCAGAACCAAGAGTCACCCAAAGCAACTTATTTTGCTTCAGAAACAATCAAAAAGAGTCCAAAAACAGCCATCTGTGTAAAAATATCTATTTGTTAAACTAAGCCATATATTCTCTTCAAGTGCCTCAATGTTGTTTTCAGCTGCACCTACACAATTTGTGTAGAAAAGTACATCTTTGGTATGCCTGCCCATGCTGACAGCAAGATGCAAATCAGCTCTCTTCCAGGAACTGAATAGAAATCATTCAGCATATGTACAGCTTTGAGCTAATGCATTTAAATATCTTTTCACTAGAGAGATAGCAGTAGGCACCCAAGTGAAGAAATGTGACCATCTATATCTGTCTGTGCCTCCAAAAGGAGACTCTTTGTCATTGTCTCCAGCATTCATGGTACTGTACACTTGCTAAAACCATCAAAATATTCTCTTTTCTCTTGATGTACCCAGCTGAATGTCAATTAATCCAACAAAGGAAAGCAGAACAACACCTGCAGCAAGCAGTTATTAATTTCCTATATATTACTCTCCAATTTTTTACACTCATCAGCTTAATTTGCTGTATATTATTTTTTATTTTATCTAGGTTTACTCTCAGCTGTTTCCTCTATAATATACAGGATGCTATAGGCAAAGTTTATTTCAATTTTGCTCACCCTCAGACAACTCTCATTTCAGTGCACATTGCAGAAGGTAAAATTGAGCTTGAACTGAAAGGCTGTTGTGTTCAATGGCATGGCTCAGACATTTATGTAACCCCCTTGTTCCGTAATGGTTCTGAACAAAAACGGTCAACAGGTCTTCTCTGTCTAGCAAAATTTATTTTAATATTTACTTCAAAATTTCTGCCAGAATGCACTCTTCATTTAGTTTTCCCCCAAATCATAGTTTTGTTCAGTGGTGTGACACTTTCCCTGCATGGCTCATGCCCTAGTGTCTTTGTCAGGAAATCCCTGCAGAACTTGACATAGGAAGCTCTGAAGAAATACAGGTGAGTCAAATTAGAATTACATTAATATGGACTTATCTTTAATAAATTCTCTATGATGTGCATTTTGAGGGATATAATCCAAGTCTTAGTGGTAAAAGGAAGTGCCTATTTTTACCTGACCTACTAGATTTGAGGCAGTGCAATGCATAAAGAGATCTTATCTAGAAAATCAGATTTCAAAACTAAAGTATTTTTACCATAACTTCTTCCTGACGAGTTTCCTGTTGTTCACCAAAACTCCTATTGGAAATATGTCTTAGTCCTGAAGGTGGAATTCCTGACTCAGAGGCAAAGCAAGTGTCTGACATGTTCAACACTTAGTTTGGGAGGGTGGATTTCAGATCTCTGCTTATTGTAATGCAATCCAAGGATACAAATCACTGGCTGTCACCATATATGACCAGGGCACTGGCCATCTGAAGGGAAAGGATATAGCACTTTCATTTTCCCGTAAAGAACTATAAAATCATGATGTCATCTCAATGCAGCCATGCACAAAATTGTATATTTTGAAATTTAGGAGTAGTAAGGTTGAAAAACTCCTTATGTTATGCTCAGGTTTTATCACTAGATATGGACAAAATGAAATACATAAAGCCTGGACGATGATGGAATATTTACAAAAATATTTGAGCTTAAAAAGGCAGATTTCCCAAACCTCTTTGGGACCGTGCTGCTCCCATTGCTGTGAGTATTTGCGGGGGAAATTTCCCTTGTACTGAACAGGTGTGGTCTGTGGAAATGACTTTATTGTTCCCAGATTGGGTGGAGTGAATTTCTATTGTTCTTAAGTGTGATGCCAGAGACTTCAGCTGCAGCATGGCTGAAAAAGGTCTGGTTCCATTCAGTGTGCTCTCAGCAAGCCAGTGTGTCTATTGGCACTGCCTGGTAGCCTACTGAGATTTCTTCTGCGGCCTCAGAAGCAGCTTGGTAGCACCCTTAGAAGTTCTGATTTCACAGGCTGTAGCTTTGAAATCTCTTTTTCCTCAGGAGCTGACTTATTTGGCACATACCACTCTGTATATTTGCAACCTGACATTTTGCTCCTCAGCACTGGGGGACTTCCTGGCCCCAGCATTCCTGCACTTCCCTGGAGCCCTTGCCCACCTCAGTGAGATCACAGCAGCTTTTGTGCTTTGTGGGGTATGCCTGATTCCCTTCCAAGTTCAACCTCATCACATGGGAACAAAAGCATCCTGAGGGAACCCAGGATGTAAATCATGCTGTCTACCTGATTGGTCTTCAGTCTAGCCGATGCTAAAACAGAAGTCCAGGCCAGGAAATGTCTTTTGTATCTTTAATGAAGAGGGATCTAATCATGATAGGAATGCGCCATGCTCTCAAAAAAGATCTGATGAACAGAAGAGGCCTGAAGTATGGTCAGATCTAACTACAATGCCTATTGTGTGAACAATACAAGAGGTTACAGCCATGCACCAACAGTTTTGGAAAATCCTATGAGGTAACAAATTCAGTGAAAAAACAGCTTCTGAGAACCAGGTGGAGGGATCACTCACCCTTGCTGAAGAAAGGCCCAAGACAGAAGAAATCAGAATTGCAGATGAGAATAATTAGATTGATCGTGCAGAAGAGCAGGTAGCCAAAAGTTTCTGGAAAACCTGGTCCTTTAGCAAGTGACCAAGATAGCTTAGCCCAGTGCTAGATCACCACCTGGTGATGAAAAACCAGAAAAGTTTTCTGCAGATCCCATATTTTCTGCTAAGAAAATACAATTGTCTCTGTGACCCAGATGCTCCTCAGGTGTCTAGCACTGACACTAAAACTGACCTTTCTAACACAGATCATCCATGCTCCTCCAGCTGACTAGTAGGAGATGTGACAAAAAAATCTCAGAGGAAAGCAGCCCAGACTGTGGGCAAAACTAATACATGTTTTTAAATAGCAGTTGAAGAAAAAATAACCAAAAGAGGTAAATTAACATATATGTAAATTTTTCTGACATTCTACACATCAAAGGAAAAGGACTGTGCAAAAGAAAAAGAATTTGCCCAAATGGCATGTAGGTCCCATGACCCATACTCTTTTGGTAGCTTTGACGTGAATTAGTTCCCGTTTGTGTAATATTTCCTTAAACTTCTAAATGCATTGGCATTGCTAGGCTTGTAAAACACTAATAAGATCTTTCTTTAGGGGACAAGCTTACCTGGAATCATAGGGTATGGAGCACTGCTCTGACCTTCTTTCCTTCTAGGATGTGCTCAAGCCCTTTGTTTTTCCAGTATCAGCAAAAGAAAAAATATTATATCAAAAGGGAAGACTACCTCTCTTTTGGATGGTAGATGTATTCATTAAGCTCTTCAAAAGGCTTCTGTTCATTTTTTTTGCTTTCCATTTAGCTTGTGGGCGTCACTTCACAGAAGAGGCCTTTTGAACATAGAATTTCTGGATGCATATGCTAGTCAGACAAAACTACCTGGAAGGACAGTAATCTGCCTGACTGGACATGGTTTGCTCTAGTCATGGTCAGAGAAGTGTAGTTAGAAGGAGGCTAGTATCTAGAAATTTTCTCTCTTCCCTTGACTAAGATCCAGGCCATGTGTCCACGCTGTGGCCACAGTGAGGCACAACTCACCTTTGCCCACAGTTGTCCCACTGGCCCTGCCCTCTCACAGAGAAAATTCCCTGCTTATCACCTATCCCTTCTGTATCTAACACCTGTTTCAGAGTCCTATCTGAAACCATGTGGCACTGTCAGCAGCTAAATATTTGAAGGCAAAAGTCCTTGATCCCCTGCTACCAGGGAAAAGTTATCCCTGAAAAGAAAGCACAAAAAGAGCTACTGGCTTTTGTCTGTGCCCAGTTCTATCCATCCATGGCTGGGAAGATGGTTGTCTGAATGGTCTGTTGGGGTGAAAATGTAGCTACTTAGAGAGCAGAACACATATAGCAACCCATATCTCCCAACATATAGCCACCTAATGGCATGTAGCGTTGGAGAAAAGCAGCTGTGTTTTCTTTAGAGAGCCTTGTTGTCCAGTCACAAGTTGACTCTGTTGCGTTGCAGAGCAGTTCTTACTTAATTCTTGATCCCAGTATAGGTTTCTTGGGGAAAAGAGCAAAACTGTGCTCCGCCTAGTGGCAAACAAGGCCGTTCATGGTGTGTGGATGTACTAATGGTGTGTCTGGTTTGTATCCTAACTTCTGATACGCACAATCCAAAACACAGGCTGCTTAAATTTCTCTGATGTTTATCCCTGCTGCCAACTCTGTTAATACTTATTTAGTGCAAAATCTCTTTATTTGGGTGAGTTTCTTATATCAGGGTTGCAGCCAGAAAATTATTTCTGCAAAGAACTGTTATCTCTTTTCACTAGATATACTAGTGAATATCTTTGCTTTTCTTAAGTGATGGAGTGGTTCAGTTTCTTCTCCTTGACAGAAGGGTCAGAGCCACATTAGGTGGTCCCACTGAAGGGCAGGAAAACAGAGTCTGATTGGTCCAATTCTATATTTGAGGGATTTTCTCATTACAGCCAAAGATGCCATTTCTTGCCACAAGTCCCTGTGGATTTGGCAGGAGAAGGTGGCAGGATGCAGCATGTAAAGTACACCCCACAAAAACCAGTGACATATAGGTCAGCATGTGCTTGATTTCTAATTTTCTGTATCACGTTGCATGAACATAAGCTTCAGTGTAAGCGCAGAAGGAGGAGCATGCTCCAAGTCTTCAAGAACTCATAAGCAGAGCTGTCAGCATTAAAAGTACACCCCCGTATATCACATGCAACACAACACCACGTTGGAGGCTTTAGGACTTTGATCAGCAGTTTGTGACCATCTAAACTGCCTTGCCTTGCAAGTCCCACTGGAAGTTTTTCATATTTATGTCCACTTTGAACCCTGCTAAGTTCTTCTGCTGAAGGTGAAGGGCTCGGTGACCTCCAGAGCCCAAGTGAAGAGATAAGAAGAGAAGCACTGACTGGTTAATTGCATAGAAAGGGGGAAGAGTCTTAAAATTAAGAATAATCCATATCAGTAGGAGGATGCAGTGCTTTATACTGTGACGAGCCAGAGCTCTGTAAGCTGTTTCTCTGCAGAAAGGAACAGATTGAACCATGAGTCACACTGAAAGTAACATGATCCTTTTTTAACTCAGAGCAAGAGGTCTTCCACACAGCAGTTATGACGTTACTGAAGGTATATGTCACAGAAAGTTCTTCATTTCCCTTCTGCTGTTCACCCATTTCCCTGAGAGCCGGGTACCACAATAAAATAATACAGCAGCTAAACACCACTTTGCTTCTGTTTAGGAATGAAATGACTCTTTTATTCCAAAGTGTAGGAAAGGAAACAAACCCAGAATCCTTTCTTACCTCACTGTTGATGATTGCCTGCTTTTATGCTCCCTTTCTCTCAGTCATGTAATTTGGTGAGCTGGAAAAAAAGATTGACTATGCAGAAGAGAGATTCCAACACATTTTTTACTGGACACTGTAACTGTGCCGATAAATACCACGGCAGATTGTTTTACATCAAAAAGCATTAATGCTGGGGAGGTTTCATCATGGACTAGGCAAAACTGTAGTTCTCATGCCCATTCCTTTACACAGAGATTTGAAATGTAATTATTTGACACTATGAGTTGACTGATCAAATTAGTGCCAGCGGCTGCAAAGTAACTCATCTTACAGAAAGGCAAATCAGAAACCTGGGCTGGATTCAAAGGCCGTTCACCAAATGTACTTGGAAGTGGATGAAAGAGAGAACTCTAACATGAGAAATCTATAAGATGCAGAGACTTGCCAGAATCCATAGGAAAGAAAGAATTAGGAATAACCACCAGGTAGTTTTAAGACCTGTTTCCCCTGGTTTTTTTTTTTTGTTCTTGTTCAAATGACAGTAGCATGGGAACTCTAAGGTCCTGATCTGCATTGTTTATCGGTTGCTGCACTTGTATGGCTTCATTGTCAAAGGTATAAGAACCTTGAGCTGGAACAGAGCATGAAGAGAACTTAGCCATTTGGGAAACCATACACATCTTTTAATTTGCTGTCTTTTAGTTTCCCAAGTCTCCCCAGTCCTTTTTCAACAACCAGCTAGGGCAGATCCAAAATGCTTCATCTGTTGTGAGGGAAGTACTGACTGTCTTTCCTGTTCTGAAAGTCCTCGTGGTTAAGAGCACAGCAGGGAAAGCTATTCATGCACTTTGAAAGGAAAATCTCTTGAGAGAAGCTGGAGAACATAAATATATCCAATTAAAAAAAAAAAAAAGTTGTAGTCTTCTATATCTGCTATTTCTGGTCTGAGAACTACAAAGAAGCTGGTCAGACACTTATCCTCTCCTTCTGTCCAAAATCAAAAGAAAAAGACATTGCAGTGTGCAATGGAATTCTGTGTCTCCTTTACTTTGCAGTGGAGGTAATTCCCATTAAAAGAAGCTCACACCTTTTCAAAAGAATGACAATATTTGCACTGCCATTCAAAGAATGCATTCAAAGAATGCACTGTTTTCTAAATTCTCTTGTCGTGGGAATGTAATTCAATTATATATATGTCAAATGGACACTTAAAATATATCTGAAGTTATTTTATGTGATTTCTTGCCAGTTTTGTCTTTCCAAAGACCAAGAAGAAGTAAGACGGGCTTTATGACAAGATGGCTGGATCTTAGAAATTCAGAAGTAATTTTATTTACTTTGTTGTAAATATCCATTTATCAAAAGAGAAAGAAATGTTTCCCAGCATTGTTACAAATACGTGGCATGATCATGATGTGTATGAAGAGGTGAATTAATGACTTGTAGTGACACCTTCTTCAAGAGACAGGGGGCAGCCTTGCTAACTACATCACAATCATCTCCCACATGCTTTTGTTGAACTCCTCAGAACACATAGAATAGTCTTTTCTGAGAAATGCAGATTCAAAGCAGGAATTACTTTAAGGTGCATGGCAGCAGCCTCAGTATTTGTTGCAGGATGGTTCAGTACAATATGTACCCTAGTGATAGAAGAACAAATTTCCTTCAATTTCCCATCTTGGCCCATCTGTTCTTTGAAGGTTAAGTTAGACTTTCTTGATCAAGCAGTCTGCCTTCCCAGGAAGGTTAGCTATATGTATTCCCCATTCTCTCTTCCTGAGCTGGTCCGTTTCAGCCTGCCTAAATGGCAGTGTTTAAGATTTGTTATAATATTTAGTTGAACAAGCCAATGATTAATTTCCATTATGTATGAAAATGTGCAGATCTTAATATTTGATTTTCCTCAGCTTCAGATTAAATTATGAGACCACATTGTACCTCTGTCTACTAGATGCAGAAGCCATGTACTCTTTGATTTCTTTCTAGTTGTAGTTTTATTCTTTCAAGTCTTTTGGAACATACCTAAAAGCACTGGGAATTTTCCTTGGCCCAGCGGAAGCTGAGTTCATTCTTGCACTTATATTTTCAGGTGTGTCAACTAGGTCTTTCTCTACTTAACAGCTAACATGACAGGTTAAATATAGCTTTGATGGAGAACACCATCTACTACTATGTCAAAAAAACCATCAGACATCTACAGTATGAATGTCTGCTAACTTCCCTTTCCCAAATTCCATCCAATTATTTAATGTGTTAAACTCACATCAACCCAAATTAAATTAAAATAAAGCTCTTAAACGTCTAGCACAAAGTTCTAGCAAGATTACATTGTTTTAAGACTTATTCTTTCAGGTGGTAGTTTTCTGTTCGAAGGAGTGAAAAGGAGAATGAAGTCTCAGCATTGCTTGATGCAGAGTATATTCTCCCACAAAATGTGGTAGGAAAGGGCTTGGCATTAGGAAAGGGGTTCTGTTTAAAGCAATACTGAAAAATATTGGCAGAAGAACCCTTGTCTAGGATATGTTCATTTTCAGAGAGAGCATGTCAACGGCACTTGAGAAAATGAGCTGCCTGAATACAACCAGGAAAAGCTGGTAGCAAAGCAATATAAAATCAGTCCTTGCTTTTATCTGGTTCTTCCAGTTTCTTTCCTCTGACATCTCTGCTGCCTGTGAGAAGGTTCTTCAGCATTCTTCCTTAAGCTGTCCCTAAACTGAAAAAATATCTATAAAAACAGAGTACAGCAGAGAGAACAATTGCTCATTGAATTGTGGTGGTTTGTCATAAGCGTAACAAATATATTGCACCTCTTGCATGACTTCATGTGGAAAAACAATGCTCAAGGGCATGAAGAATTTGGAACAATCCCCTAACAAATATTCCAGGATTTGGTCTTTTGAGACTGAACAGAGGTACAAATACTTGCTTTAAAACAAAGGCATCTGAGACATAAGCCTGAGATAGAGGCCAAGTAAGGTTTGCACAAAATGTCTTAAAGAGGATACAAAAATATAGGCAAAAAAAAAAAAAAAAGTCAGCAGAGTGCAGAGTAACCCGGTCTTAGCACTGTCTGGCAGAGCAACATGAAGACCTGTGTCACTGAAATACTGAAGAACTGGCAGGCAGGAAGGAATCTGCAAGAATTCCCACGTCTCAGCTGAAAAATCATTTAACTTTACCTCCACAGGCTTGGGGTAACTTCTGAGCATTAGTGTTTATCTCACCAAACATAAAGCAGGAACATGAGGGAAGTGTGCAATAGTCTTTATCTTGGAAGGAGAATGCCTCCGAGAAATGTCTGCATTTTGCATACCGACTGGTATATGGTTGGTCTTGGGAGATTACAGAAAATGGGGCTTTTGAATTTTTTTACTACTAGAGAAGGATGGATGAGGAGCGTCTTGGGAATAGTTATTAAGTAACAAATGAGGGGGGAAAGCCTGTTACTTTTCATTCTCAATGTTAATAGCAACATGCATTTCTTCCTTGTTGGAGATGCCTTTGAGGTATATACAGCTATTACCAAGCGACCAATAACTGATGGGAGTGAAATAGTTTATTTTGTCTACCACATGTGCAGGGAGAAATTCCTGCTGTCTGGTACTTCAGTCTTCTCAGTGCAATATTATCACACTTCAGTTGTTTCTCTGTCTTGGAAGGTAAAAACCAAACCAGCTGTTGATGTTAATAATAATAAATTCCTTTTGCCTGTTTCTTGGCTACTACTGTATATTTTTAGTTCTGTAACACTTTTCAAATCTACTCCCATGCAGGAAACTTATTTTTCGCTCTTCATTAGGTCTGATATCAAATGGTGTTACTGGGAGAAGTAATCTTTTTGGTTGCAGAATTATCTGAAACTAAACAACAAAATGTTTTTCCTCATTAGTTGGACATAATGAAATCCAAACCAGTCTGCAGATAAGCACAGCTGTTTGATCAGCTGATTTGATCATCAGTTATAGGATTACTGAGGTTGGAACGTTGTTACCCAGTCAGCATTTCCTCATTTACTTGTTTGGTTTAGCAAGTGCTGTGGCAGGAATGTGGTGGCAAAGATTTTGCTTATTCTCTTTTTTGCCTAATTAGTAACATAACCTCTTGGGCCAAGTTACAGAGAACTGGAGCTAGAATTATATTTAGTCTTACTATGCTATTGTTTCTTTACCAAGTAGTGTCAGATTTTACATTTCCTAAGATCCTGAGATGGTGGGTTTGCAACTAGAAGAACTACTATATATGTACATATAATTTGAAATGCCATAACTTCAAGTCCAACAAAAGCATATTCTTTAAAACATATGTATTATTAATGCAGTTTTCTAGATCCCTAGAGTCAATAAGGACAATATGCCATAGATAAGTATGTAATATCCAAATATACTATAACATACTGCACCTGCAGCATTAATACAGTCTTTTCAAAAAATGCATGATGCAAGAAGTTATCAGCTCTCTTCAGTTTCTGTCATAGTTGCTTGCAGTGCTGTGATGGATATCCCAGTATGAAATGATGGATGAAACATGGTGTTGAGATCTTGTCACATTATGGTTTTGAGTAAACTGTCTGAGCAGCCCATCCAAAGATAAGGGGACAGGGAAGTTGTTTGCATTGCTACCTTGCATTGTGGAGCAGATGAAATGGCTAGCCATGCTGTGATTCTCTTGAGAGCAAGCATTCTGTAGCTGACCACTTCTTTAATTTTGCAGTTGAAAGGCAAACACTATTCCTGAATAATTTTTTTATCTGATTACTTTGATAAATTTGTATTTTACAAAATTATTAATTTGCAAGTGGGTAAAATATTTGTCTTATTTCTGCTCAGTTTTTTCAGGAGAAAGCCATAACAGCAGGCAAAATTTTGTGATGACTATAGTTGTCAAGATGGAAAGAGCCCTGAACACTCAAGGTGACTATTTGGCTAAGACTGGCCACAAATCTTAATCCTACTTGATGATCTAGATTCAAGCAAATCACTCATATTTGGGCAGCCTCTTCTGTAGCCCTGAGAAGCCACAACTGACTATTTATTTCACCCGTTAAGTCAGTCCCAAACACAATTAACAAGTCCTAATAACTGCTGTGAAAATTATAAATATGCTAGCATTAAGAACTGGTAGCTCTGTTTAGGTCTGTCACAGGCAGATTGCATTTCCTATGTATCATTAAGAAGCTGGGAAATTGGAGCTAATTGATGGAATTTTGCAGTTTCCCTCTTTTCTGACAACCAGTGACCGCAGGATGGTACTGAGTTTTCTCTCATGCTCACAAACACATTCTTAGAAGCCTCTAACTTTGATTGTATTTGTTCTGAAAAATTGTCTGGGACACTGAATTTGGGTTATTTTTTTTGCACATAAAAATGGAAAAACAATTTAAAAGAAAAGGAAAAAAAAATTTAAAAAAAAGGAGGTTGGCTTCTTTGGCCCTTGTAGACTCTTTTCTGCCGATGCTTAGGACTGCTAACAGCTACAATAAATTCTCACTGGAAATCTCCCCACATGTGTGCATGAAGCCTTAATCTTGTAGTGAGTACATGCTGCCGTGACACACGGGTAGGTGAAGAAGATAAGGAATCTTGATTGCTGTATAAATCCCTAAGCTATGTCACTGATACTGGCTACAGATAATATCAAATCTGCCAAAGCAAACAATTGTCTTCTATTACTGGCAGCATCAGACAAAATTCACACTGTTTATCCAGCCATCTTAATGACCATGTTTTCTGGAGATTTCTGATGCTTACAGCACACAAAAAATAGAACAATGTTTTCAGAAACCAAAACACCCAACATCTTAAGGTTTTTGTACATATCTGACCTTAAACTTTCTTATCTGTCTCTGAAGATGTTCTCTGGTGAAGCATTCAGATTTTTTTCTAGGGAAAAGGCAACTAATCACTTTTTTATTATGCAATCATAATATTTTTTTATTATGCGATCAGAAAGTTTGAGCCGCAAATAGAGAATTAGCATGCCTTATATGTTCTTAATTCACTCAGTGCAGTCATTGTGGTGGTACAGCTGGAACCGGGCATGGATGTGATTCCATCCATCTAGCTACAACAAAAAAAGATTATTACTGGTTCCATTTCAAACAATGTAGTGCTGACACAGCAGGATTTTGGGTGCATTTGTCCTCCTGGCCCCTCTTTAGCTGCTAGCCATTAATACCTTGAACAACTTAAGCCCCCTTCTCTTAAGCCATAATTTGTGTTTGATTTTAAAATCTAAACAGCTTTTCGGGAGATGGCTCTTCAGACCGCTAATGCCAATTTTATTTCCTTTTGCAGGGTGAGCCAGGATTGGCCAGTAGTACAAATCATCGGGGTTCAAGGTCGCAACAAAGGAGTGGGCCGGAGGGAAGAACAAAGGAGAATGGTTAGCGAAATCCTTCTTTCATGCTTGTCGTACTAGCAGGGTAGTGGTCTGGGTGCAACTGCAAGGCACTTGGGTCCGCTGCCAAGGTGCCTCTGACAACAGCTAGCCAATGGAGCAGTCTGCAGGTGATGGTAGCTTTAGTTCTGCAGCTCTGCTGAGTGAAAATGAAGTTTGGGTATTCAGAGTCTGAAAGGGCCAGGAGATGGGATATCACGGTGATTAAGGTGATTAGATGTCAAGTGATTGAGCCTTTTAAACTATTTTCAGAATTCTGGATACAAGGGTTGTTCTTACCTGCCCTGTTCCCTCAGACTTTCAGCAGACTAAATGCAAACCATAATCACTTTGTGAAAGCCCATTTTGCAATACACTGATTTTCAGGAAGGAATTTCCGATTATATATACGCAAATAATAGAAAAGAATTTGAACACCTTGGGAACCATTCTCTGTTTTCTGTTTAGATGTGTGTTTGTACACAGCAGACACACATCTGGGCATGAAACTGCATGAAAATTCTAAATGTCTCTTTCACAGCCAGTTAGTTGCATCCAAAACCAGACATTAAGGGATTCAAGAAACATTAATCTGTGCACTCTTAGTTCATGACTTCAGAGATGTTACATGCTTCATGCCTATTCTTGTTAAAACTGGGCATTACTTTAATGCAGACATGAGATTTGAGAAAGGAAGATTTTTTTTTTTAGAGAGATATTTGGTGATTTTATATGAAAACAGTATACTGAGACAATTAATATGCACATGTGGCAATCATAAAGCATTGATTTGGTTTAGGGAAATAGATGGCATGGAATATTGGTTTTTTTATAGTACCTGTACTTCTGAGAATGCCATAACCTATTTTAAAATAGATATAAAATCTTATAGTTGTTTTTGATTTTGCAAGGACCTTAGCATTCTGCAGTCAGTCTGAACTCAAGCTTGCTAGGTATCCAATGCCTTTGAGAGCACTGTGTTCTGTGTGATATTCAAAGTACTTGAACACAGCCTGTCCCAGTAGCTACTGAAGCTGTGTCTGATACGATATATAGCTACACAGCACATAGCCACAGGTATCTGGATGCCCAGAGCAATCTTAACATTATTCTTATTCAAGCTAGTATGTCTTTCCACTTGATTTACTCTTTGTTTTCTGACTGTGTCCTTTCACAGGACACTTATTTGCTAAACAGTTACATTTTGTCCAAAGGGCTTATATTTAGGTCCTTTTGATTCCTGAGAAACTGTGGTAGTTCTTGGGGAAGTAATGGAAAAGAAAGATTGTATACTCAAGTTTTTTGAGCAGGAGGGAGAACAACTCAGTCTTAGTGAGCTGGTGACTCACAGGGGCGTCTCTCTCTTTTTACAAAACCAACTACATAGAAAAAGGAAGGTTTTTTATTAATGAGGTTTTCCTTAGCTATGGTGTGGTCCTCTTCAATTCTTGATTTGAAAGATCTGTTCCACTGTCAGAAATCTGCTTTCTGTATGGAAAAGAATCCGTCCAGTTTCTATCCCCCCAAATTCAAAGAATGCTAAATTTACAATTTCTGGGATATGCAAATGTATTTTAAAGTTCTTTTATCTGCAGAAGTAAACATGTAGGTTCTAATCAGCATGAGTGCAGATGTGTGGGTGGTGGTACGTTAGCTGTTGTGATCTGCAGTATATGCTCTTTAAGTTTTTTCTGCACAGAACCATGTAAACTGAAGCAACCGACGTCTGCATGGGAAAAGTCGGTTCTTCGCTGAGCTGACATGTTCTCGCATCTCCTGGGCTCTTCCTTGCATCCCCGTACCTATTGTTGTAGGTGCACTGAGATATCTCATGCCCAGACATTGAAAATTAGTATTTTTAAAAACAGACTTACGAGGTGTAGATGGGAAAATGCTTAAAGGACTCATAAGCAAAATCCAGGATGGAGCTGAACTTTTCCAGACATCTCTGTATTGTGGCAGAATCCGCACCAACAAACCAGCTCATGAAATAAGCTGAACTGGGAACGGGCAGACAAGGCTCTCCAATGCTGCCTAAGCAGCAGCCCTCTACACACACTACCTGGGATACCAGAACAGAAAGGCTGCACTGGACAGTTGCAATAAAAGGGGTGGAGATTATGTGGCAGTGCCATACTGCTGTGTTTGGGTGAGGGGTGTGATGTTGTCTCTGTGCATTGCTGTACAAGCAGATAAGGTATGGTACAGCAAAGAGAACCCAGACTCTTTAGGCATATGCAAAAATATTGCAGAACTTAAATACCATGAATGATAACCAAATTTAATTCCCATCTTGAAGAAAAAAGCTGATGACCAGAAGAGGAACTGAATGCATGTTAGCAACTAATACAGAACTCTCAAGGATATCCTCATAGAAGCAAGCAGGGATCACCATCACTAACCCCCTTCGGTATTGTACAAGAATTTTGACAGGTCAAGGCAAGTGATTATTGCCCTCTATTACTCTCTTCTGACTCTTCACCTAGAGTACTATGGACTGCTCTGTGGACCCCAGCACAAAAAGGATGCGGACTTTTTAGAGTAAATCCAGTGTGGGCCACAAAGATGATCAGAGGGATGGAGCACTTTTCTTATGTGCAAAAGCTGAGACAACTGGGTTTGTTTAGCTGGGGAAGGCATGGGGGTGATGTCGTAGCAGCCTTCCAGTAACAGAAGGGAGTTTACAAGAAAGATGAAGAGGGATGTTGTACAAGAGCACGAAGTAATAGGAAAGGGTTCATATTAGAAATCAGGAGAAAACCTTTAATAGAGTGGTGAGGCATCAGAACTGATTGCCAGAGAAGCTGCGGATGCCCCATCCCTGGCAGTGTTCAAAGCCAGGCTGGATGTGGCTTTGAGCAGCCTGGTGTAGTGGAAGATGTCCCCTGACCATGGTGGGGGAGTTTAAGATCCATCTCTCCTTCCCACCTGTGGAAAGAGTGTGGCAATATGCTTCCACATGGTCTCTTGGGGCTGGCACAAGCCCCACAGCAGTTGCCACCATGAGTCATGGCTCCCAGAACTGTTATTGATACAGCAATTTTGTATCTCTTGAGTCCCTGATCGCACACTTGCCCAGGACACAGCTGGGGTAGTCCCTTTAGAGGCACTTACTTGTCCCCAACATGTCCTCTCTCCCGTGACAAGTGTTGCATTAAGAGCATAGAAATTCGGCAGAAGAGAAACTCTGGCATTCCAGCTGGTCCTGGGAGGTCAGAAGGGCTGGGTGTATCTGGGCTTCTTTGCTAATTGTAAACAACTAGGCACTGTAAGTCTGGTCATGTTCAGTGAGATCCCAGGTGTAGAGATAGCGTGGGTTACACCAGGAAGTTTCATCAAGCTCAAAAACAATTTTCACAAACGCAGGTGTGTTCTGACTCTGGTCAGTGACTGAGGCTTCTTCCTGGAAAATGAGGGAAAGAAAGCAGCCAACCACAGCGTCTGGATTTTTCACCTTTGTGTTGTTTATAAAAACAGCCTATTAACTGCTTTTGGCTTGTGAAGAGCAGATCCTGCATAGATAAAATGGCAGCAGATTCTTTGGGGAGACTGGTAAGCTAATGGTTTTTGAGACCAAGGTCATGTTAAGAAAACACTATCAGTATTTCTTACTGACTAGTTACTCTAGGTGGGTTGGAAGAATACTAAATATGCTTCTGTTAAGTCTCTTCTGATTCAGCTATATAGTGTTTTGACAGGACTATTTCTAGATATCTCTGCAACAGAGAGCAGTAAATAGTAGATAATTATTGGTTATTCTTCCCCCAAATAATGCTTTTCTTTTGCACTTTTGCTCATTTTGTTAGGTACAGGGATACTCATTGTGACTCTTCCTCTTATAACTGATATTACTAATAAGATTTGGGCTGAGTTTATATAACCATTCCTGCAAATTAATTTCAAAGGAGGTGCTATATGGAGT
This sequence comes from Vidua macroura, assembly GCF_024509145.1. Lineage (NCBI taxonomy): Eukaryota > Metazoa > Chordata > Aves > Passeriformes > Viduidae > Vidua > Vidua macroura. The sequence continues at coordinate 44,156,103 of NC_071611.1, forward strand.
TCATCAAGAGCCAACACTTATTCTTAAAACAAAAGTTATTTTCAAAGCCAAACCTCTGATGTAAGCCAGCCTAATCTGACCCATTCACAGGACCAAGTTCAACTTCTGTCACCAAAATATTTCTGTTTCTTCTTCATTGTTAAGTTAACCTCAAGAAAAAGTCTAAATTGCCTCTAAAACTCTTATTTGGCTCCATGTAGCACTACATCCACAGGACGGGGCACTTGAATAAAATTTTTAGCAGTTTGCTAAATACCTGTCATTTCATGCCTCCCTTCGTGGGTAGGTACTGGTTCTGTATGTTGGAGAAAGGAAGGAACTAAAAAGTTATGAAGGTGCATGGAAACTAAATAGCACATCAAGTCCTGGAGTATATTGCTGAGTCCTTCTAATAGGTGGATCTTGTACTGTTTTATGTTATGCTTTGCTTTAAATCAACTAATAGAATACAGACACAAAAACAATCCATCAAAATAAAGAAAACACTGAGTCATATTTTTCCGTAGTCTGAATTTTTCGTTGTCTGCTTCAGTAGGAAACATGGCATTTTACAAGGAAGCCTTTGTTTCATGCTTAACATCTATGTACAGCTATCTAAGGGATTGAAGTAGACTATAGTGCAAGTCTTGCACAGAGAAACTGCACTACTATTTTTTTAAACAGCTTTGTCTAAAAAGAAATTTTTTTTCCATACCTGCCTGGAGTACACACATGCTATCTAGTGGAGGAATTATTCAAGGTAATCATATTTTCACATGCATTACCAGTAGTCTGCACTTCAGCTATGCTGGTGCGTCAAAACTTTGTGAGTGACTAGGGCTTAGCTAAGAATTAGAAAAATAGATGTGTAGCTCTGCCAGACCATGTTTTTTGTTCTTTGCCCTTTTCTAAGGCCTCTCTGGTCTCTCATGATTGACAAGCTGTAGCAATTGGGAAGAACTGATTTTTAGCTCCAGTGGACTTAAAGGTTTTCAAAGTTGAAACTATGAAAGAAGTAGGAAAAAGTTTAAATGCCAGCAGGACTGAAACTTACTTCTACCAGTAGAGTAAATAGCAGGTTTTATGCCTATTTCCCCTCCTCCTTCCAGTCTTGCTTTTGTTCAGTTTAAAGCTAAACTCTTGTTATGGACACTATGATGCTCAGGATTGAAAATAGGGCTGTCTTCACTGGGTTATCAGGCTCATACATGGAACTGCAGGAAAGATGTCTCAGCAGAGCTCCACTACTGCCACGGCATGGCTCCTGCACATAGATCCAAAGCTCATCCAGAGCCAAAGCAGATTCATTTCATGTTGATGGGGATAATGAAGAGATAGCTGCTGATTTCCGTACTCAGATTGTAACACTGAGAAGAGAAAAAAAATAATAGAAGAGATCTGAAGTAACTACAAAAGCATCTTGCTTTTCCCTTTCCTATTGACCAGTGCAGGTAGATTTGACTCTCCCAAGAGCCATAAAATAGTCAGGAACCATCGTTTGAAATTAACTATTATCACAAGAGTTCTTAGGTATGGCAGGGTTCTAGAACAGAAAAGAGAGGTAGTGGTGAGGGTCCAGTATTACATTTGTCACATTAGCCTATTCTTGCTAGTGACATATCCATAATAAATTAAGTTGATTATTTTGCTGATGCCCATTATATGAATTCCATATAGGAGAAAAGACAGATGGCTGGATTGTAACTTGTGTGTTACTTCCCTCCTCCCCTCTTGCTTTTATCTTCTCTGATGATACCATGGATTGCATTTTAAAGCCTCAGAGCACTGGCCTAACTGCACTCTGTGACAGCTGCAATTAAATTCTGGTTTGCCAGACTGCTAACAGTACTACTAGTGAAATTCTGGCTGACTACATTAAGAACAGAATTGGAGCACTACAGGCTCCTCTAAAGATACCACTTTGAGAGATTGCTGTAGGAAAACACCATGATTCTCCTTGTGAAAAAATGAACATCTATTAGGGCCAATATCAATGGAATTGGTACCTAAGACAAGGGAAGGAGACAAGCTTTTTTTGCTTATGTGGGTTATGAGTGAGAAAGAAGGACCTAATTTTCCAGGTTCCAGGCAGACTGATAAAGCCTAAGCCTCATTGTCTAGAGTTATGCCAAATGCCATTCTGTTGACGTCTTTGATTTCTCACAAGACGTTTCATCTTCCTCCAAAGCTCTTGACTATTTGAGAACTATTCAAGGTCAACTACTGCCCCACTTCATAGTGTTGCTTTTCAGAGAAGGCATCTGCAGAGCTGTGGCTACTTATTGTATCTGTGACAAAGCTAGGACAATTTTCTTCGATTCTTTTTCTTCCTTGAGGAAGACAGCTGCTTGGCTCCACTGACAGCAATGAAATTTTAAATTCTTGAAACTCCAAATAAAAACGATCTATTTCCAAAACACTAGTAGTGACATAACAGAGGATAAATTATTTCAATTTATTATCATGCGTATAAAGCTGATCTCCTTAATTGTGGCCACAGACAAGCCTTTCTGTCTGGCAGAGTAAGAGAGTACTCATCCTGTACACCAATAAAATGGAGAATGCAACTAGTGTTTTTTCACTTTGTGAAAAGTCTAGATTTCAGGAACTGGCACTGGTGAGATAAACACACTATTAGGAGTGGTGTGTCAAATATGCGTTGCGTCCAATTCACTTGCTCTCTCTGAGAAATTTAGGACTAGATGTTCCCAAGTGTGTGCCATCTCTCTCTATATCAGACAGCCAAATATGTAAAACTGCTACTTGGTATTTTGAGTCAATATTACTTCAGAAGTAGGGACACCTTGGGTTCCGACAGTAGTACTTTTTGTCTTATTCACTAATCTGCCAAAAAAAGGAGATGCTGTGAACTGTAGCAATTCAGAAATAGGCTCTGCCTCAGCTCCGCCTAGGCTTGCTCTGCCAAAGCCTTCAATATCCGTTCAACGCCTTGTCTCTTGATGGTTATTACAGGGGAATTCTGGTGAGTTCTGAAAAATTAAGCTAAATCTTCAGTTGTCTGAGATCAACCATCCTATCTTTCCTTCTGAGCTGTGTGTGGGTAAAGACCTGGATCCAGTCCTCACCAAGAGACTGCAACACTGCCATCTCTATGGGTATCAACAAAACGTCACTCTGTTTACTGCAGCTGATGCATCACTAATTCACATAAGCAGATACATAGCAATTGGTGGTGTCAAAGCCTCTGAGACGCTTGCAGATCTCAGGGTACAGCTGGGCTCAAAGAGGACAGAACACGAATTTAACATTGGATTCAAAGGCATGCTCTTACATAAACCGAGTAATAGACCTCTGCAACTGCTTAGCATTTTGCATGGTGTCCAAGAGCGTTAGGGCCAGGTTCTGGCCATAAGGAAATGTATTTTGACTGAGTTATAATCACTGACACCGGGCTCTTTGAACCTGTTTCAAACTAAACTTTAAAACCAGGTAGACATTTTCAGGGATGAGAAGTTCATAGACCATATGGAAAAAAGACACTTTCTGTGGTTGAGGAGGCCTGAAGCCATGAATCCAGAATCTGGGATCTAGTGGGAGAAAAGCTGTCCCCTGCTTGATGTTACATTGGTCTTGCCCATCATGCTGCTATCAAAAAGTTACCCCATTTACATGGCCCTTTGCTCTTGGTACTATAGCTGCCAGTTATCACAGTTCTCATTGTAGGTTCTTCTGAACAAGGTAACTAAAGGGCCAAGGTTTCATGCACAATTGCCTTAGGTCTAACATTTTTATACCAAAAGACAGGACACTTGATTAGCCTTTCATCTTCAACTTGGAAGCAAACACAATGTTAAAAAGGGAATCTTAATCTGAAGTACGTTTTTCTTCTGAGGAAATTGCAGCATCTCTGCAGTTCTGAGCCTGTCACGTTCCCAAATGCAAAGAACATAGAGATTTCAAACACAGGAAAAAAAAAAAGCTTTTCAGCAGTTTTCTATTATTTGCATCCTTGCATGCTACCATTTCATTTGAATTCCTCCTTAAGCCAGAAGAAATGGCACGGAAGAAAACAAGGAAGATCTTGGAGAGAAATGGAAAGTCTTATAGAGGATGAAGGAAAGCACTAACGAAAATTGAGTAGACTAATTTTGCTCCTTACCAGAGATTGTGTGTTTTTTCCTCAGGAGAAAATATTAATGAAGTACCCTTTCCTGTCACTTAGTTCCTCAAGGGCTGTCAGACTTAGATCTCCCATTACCTTTTTTCTCTCAGGCAGCCTGCAACAGAAATGTTTAAAAGAAATTTTTTTCCTCCCATTGCAGATACCTGAGCTGTTCAGAAAAACAAAACAAAACTATAAAAAAAGAAAATTTAAAAGGAAACTCTATAGTATCAGTGCTCTGACTACTTGGTCCTATTTTCAAGGACAGAATAAAACTGTAATTGGCCGCAGTAGATAAATTATTTTTTTAGACTTGACTTCCCTCTGTAAATTGGCAGATTATACCTAATTGGGTGGCAGTGCTGATCTGTTGGAAGACAGGAAGGCTCTGCAGAGGAGGAATCTGGACAGACTGGCCTGATGGGCCAAGACCAAAAGTAAGAGGTATAACATGACTAAATGGACTAAATGTCAGGTCCTACAGTCTGGTCACAACAACCCCATATAGTGCTACAGGCTGGGGAAAGAATAGCTAAAAGTTGCCTGGGGAAAAGGGGCCTGGGTGATGGCTGGCAGTGGCTGAACATGAGCCAGCAGTGAGCCCAGGTGGCTAAGAAGGCCAGTAGCATCCTCGCTTCTATCAGCAAAAGAAAACAGAAAACAACCTTCTTCTTTGAATTTCTAGCAGGAAGACATTGCTGAAACTGCCAGCTCTTATATCAAAAAAATAAAAACCACAAAAAACCACAAAAAAATCCACGAAAAAAAAAAAACAACAAAAAAAACCACACACACACACACAAAAAAAACCAAAAAACCAAAAACAAAAAACAAAAAAAAAAAAACAAAAACAAAAAAACAAACAAACAAACAAACAAAAAAAAAAACCCCAAAAAAAACCAAAAACACCGCAAGAAAAACTCCAAAAAAACCAAAAAGCAAACCAACCAAGAAAACTTCAAAATACTTATTTCTTTTCGGGAAAGGAAGGTAGGGAGAAGAGAGCAAAGAGATTGTGGACAACTTCTATACCTATTTTCATGTGCAAGAGACTGGGAGAAATTGAAAGAAAAGATGGTTTTATTCCAAAGTGCCTATACAAAAATAAAATGTTAATTCCTTCATTACTAAAAATACTACCATCAGTATACAGGGTTGATACTGTCTATTTCCATGGAGATCACTGCAGTGTTTTAGAGCTGTGGTTTTGTTGGCAGAAGAATATGGTGGTAAATTAACAAATGCTTGAGAAGATAGACATAAATCCTCACTACATACTTTGGGAATGCACATAACCTTAGGGCAATGCAGCTACAACAACATTGTAATAACGTCCTTTGGCCTGCATTAAGTACTTCTTTCTTGTGATGTCAGAGACACAAATATCCAGAAACGGTGTGAGAATTTTGAAAGTCTTTACCAGGGCCCTCCCCATTCTGCAATAAGGACTTGTCCTTATGACACTGCTGTGAAAGGGAACAACCTGATGCTGTCAAATATGTGCAGATTTGTTCTACTTTCTATGACAGAAAGAGCAGAGTGCAGCACTGTGTCAACCTCACACAGACAACATTCAAAATAAAGCGGAAATAAGGCAGAGGAAAGCCATTTTTCTGGATTCTTTACTCATTTGTAAGCTATGAAATCACTACAGTGAGCAATAGTTGCAGGTAATGCCACTGTGGTTCCTGCTGATTCATATCCTTCCCTTTTTCCCTCCTTCCTTCCCTCCCTGTCAGCTACCTTCCATGTGGAGCTCTTTCTTAGGGTAGTGCCTACAGAGATGGATACAATCTTGTGCAGATCTTGAAGGACTGAGGAACAATTTAATCCCCGGTAATGCTTTGTTCACAGGTCTGCCTTTCTTACAAAGATGGTGAAAAGCTCTGCCTAAGAGCCAAGGTTTATGGAATTCAGGAAGACGAACCCTCCTTGAAGGAAACCAGTATTTTACATGACCGAACTCTATAAAGCTCATTAGTCTTGGAAGCCTCAGGATGAGCTGTGATCTTGTTTGCTTGGCAAGGATGAGTTTAGTCTGTCAGTATCTTCTCTTCATTCCTATGTAAAAACTTGTGCAAAAACCATTGGCCCAAATCTGTGGGAAGGAGGCTTTTTTTCAACTGTGACCATTGATATGAAGTTAGCTTTCAAGTACCAAAAGTAGGGTACTAAAGCACAGTCGTGGAATTTTTCACAGAGTAATGGTGTAACTTTGGTAATTGTGCACCAAGGACATACAGTCTGCTTACATTTTCCTTTCCAACTTTGTCTTGCGTTACTTTTTCTAGAATCTAAAGGTCTGACTGCTATCAACTCGGTTATTTACTGTTGAATATCTGGTAGATCTCCTCATAGTACAAGTGTAGTATTTGTCGCCTTCTGATGTGAAGGCGGGCGACCTGGTTTCAGGATACAGCACGGCGACCCGGCCTCCCCGGGTCACTCGGTCCACTGACATGCACAGACACCAATGTGGCAGATGGTCAAATGGCGTTTATTATCTCATCTCGTGGGGTTAAATAGTCAAGGGGGCTTTACTACGTCAAAAGGGGACGGTGGGTCTGGCTAGGGTTAGTAAGGAGTGGAAAACTACTGGAGTTAGGAGGGGCTGCATGCTTCAGGGGTGATTGATCACTTATAGCAGGAAGAAGGGGGGAAGGGTCTTGCTTTCCGTCACATCCTGAGATTTTCTGTTCGCCTGTCCCTATCTACCACAAGAATTAAAATTTGTAACTACTTTTTTGCACTTATACTTTGCTTAATCAAAATATTGGGAAAATATTCTATTACAATAGAACTGGGTAACTCCTGACCTCAAACCTGAGAACATTTTAGAATGTATATCAAAAAGGACGTGTCTTTTCTTGCAAAGTCTAGCTTTATCATCATCTCTACTCACATATTCTGTTAATATACATGGGAAATTTACAATGTCTTCAGTAAAATCAAGGGAACTGCTGTAATTGCCATATTCTATCCCTGGTAAGTCTATCATGTATGCTTAGAGCTACCTACTTTTTCTGCTCCCTGAGCAGAATCTCATCAACTCTTGATCAGCAATAGCATAAAAATATCAGTCCATTCCACGAAACTATTTCTAAAAGCCAGGAAGACAGTAACTGAGATGTGCCTTTCAGAGAACAGAAGGTGTCTAGGCTTGGAAAGGTAATTAAAGAAGAAATATTTTCTGCGAAGTTAGTAGAGTTCCCTGCACCTAACTACCAAATACTTGTTCATGTACTGTTGTTTAATCTGGTTAGCGGGTTCAGCTGATTAGCTGTATCAGAGCAAAACCCTTGTGTACATAGACTCTCTAAACCACTTTCTTACCAAATTAAGATAATTCAAAAAGTTGTTCAGTGTGATTGTTTTTACTTTCTGGAAAGTGTTTTAGTAATTTGGAAATAGATATAAGAAGAAGTGCTCTTTGTATACAGAATCCCAGCATTCCACTTTGACAGGGCACGCTTGTGTCACTCTTGTGTAACGCTTAAGATGACATTGTGTATTGCTTGATAGATGGATGAAGGGAAGGCATCATTTTCCTTACATTTAGCTTTCCCTAAGTCTGTTTACCATGCAGGTGTAGACAAGATGCTTCTCTTGAATTCCATTGCTCCCCCATTACTACTCAAAGTCTCTTCTCCTTTCCCATCATACCTGCATCATGGAAATGTTCTTGACACCTCTCATAGCTGCTTCCTTTTTCCTGCAAGGTCAGTGCAGCTCACTGTCTTGTTTCAAGAATAGAAGGGTGAGCTGTATAAGACAGGGCAAGATTTCTTCATTCCAAAAGCCCTTCACAATTATGATCAGAAGATATGACTGACACACAGTGCCTGTGGTGAGGCAGGATTCAGGGCTGGGACATGAACCATACCATTTAATAGTAAGATGGTTTCCTATAATCCCCATTTCATCATGGGTGCAGATGTGCTGGCAACAGGTAAGATGTCTTGAGAGATTTACCTAATATTTTTACAGACTCTTTCTGTGGTTTTGTGTCTAAAGCACCTGGAATCTTTCTGCTATTAATGATGAATTGAGCAGACAAACATGATCTTATTCTAGCAGAAATTTGAATATGGAAGTACTGAGCTATGTGTCCTATGATTGCAAATTAGCTGTTTTTCATTAATCACAGTTTTACAAGAAGACGTATCAGTGCTTTTGAGCATTTATTTCCTACTGACATGCAGAGGTCTATATAACAAACATTTAAATAAACCAGTGATGTCAACTGGCGAAAAAAAGCAGATTTGAGCTGTATGGAATTTATAGTCCTGATCAGATCCTGTCTACAATCTATAATAAAAAAAACGGCCTGTAGGAAGGCACCAGGTAATCTCATAGGTACCTAACGATCAGAAATCCTCTGTTTGTGTGTGAATTCACATAGCTTCTAGGTGAAGGTAGTTTACATCAGTGGAATTTGAACTTAGTCTGAGCTGACCACTTCTAGTAAAACTTGGCTGCTTGTACCTCACTGGTTTACTGTATACTACTAACCCTGTTCCGCTGAGATGGCTACTTATTTCAGATCTCACCAAGTCCCTTCAAACATCTCAACTGTGTTCTGTAAAGAAAAGAGAAACATATGAAAAAACAATCTTCTTGGCTGGTCTGTCTCAGAATCTAATGAGATATAGCAGGGACAAATTGTTCTGTGAAAAGTTAATAAGAAACACAAAAAATCAATATAATCTACAGGCACTCATAGAAATTGAGGCCGTTCCATGTGAAGGAACTAGAGAAAACAGCCACTTTCCACACTGTGTTTCTAACAGCCTCTGGTAATGAAATTATCCTGATCCTGGCATGGCATCTGTATTTGGCAAGCCTTTAAATCCCACATAAATAATGCTAAGATTTCTTTATATGCACCACCCTCTTCCTTTTTGTGTAACAAGACCATATCAGAGACTGCACTTTTAGGGTGATGGCCTGATTGCCACTATTTTGTATTCACAGCTCGCCTGGAAGCCAATGCATTTGTGCCTGAAATACATACCTGGGCATGAGAGATATATATGGATAACTCCTGATTCCTTTTGCAAGCCATTGCTAACTTCAAAACACCATTGTAACATTAGACGTAGTTCAATTCTCCCACTAAATGCCTTAAAAATATCAGCACCAGCTGGAGTTGTATTCCTTGATATCTTCAGTGAAGTAGAACTGCTTGGCTTAATGGCTGGTGGATATATCAGTGTATGATGGGTCCCCACATGAACACTGAGAATTTAGAGGAAAAGGACAACTTACACTGCCCAGTTTTTGTAATTGGAGCAGTGATTTAACTCTTGAGGATACCTGCAAATGGCAGAAATGCACCTACAAAGTCCCATGATTGTGGGAAAAAATCAGGCCTTAGTGATGAATAGTTTTGGAGGTCCTACAAAGTAGAACACACCAAGGAGGGCAGCTAGGAGATGGCACATGCAGGCAAAAAGAGTACAAAGTTATGAGAAATTGTGTGAAAATACAGGGAAAGGACTTCTGTGGGAAAATCCTGTGTACCAGTCAAGAAATTTTATGTTGTTGGTGTATGTTTGACCAACTAGAAAGACTAAATCAAAATTGCCACAGCTAATCAATATTAAGAAAGAAAAAAAGCTGTTAGGTACTTGTTATTAGCATGCTAAAAGGCACACCCCAATGCTAATAAGGCATCAAGCCAGATTTAAGACTTAAATAACCCTATTTTTCTGCACTTCAGGGAACTGAGTATTAGAAATAGGGTGGTGGTCTTTACCTGAATAGCCAGGAATACAAAATTGAGCTGCTAATTATCTGGGATATTTCACTTGAAAACATACATGCACATAAAAAGACATAGGCTCACTCTCGTCTGAATAGCAGTTCTGAGATTTGACTCAGCATCATCTATTGACTCTGTAAATTCCTGTTTCTCTGTCAGTTCTCCTTGTATGCGTTTGTGACCAGTTTTCTCTGCTCTGTACCAGTATAGTGACTACGTATAGAGCTGGTCTCTACTAGTCCTTGCACTTGCAAGGGAACATGAAAAGCTGCAAAGCGGACCACAAATTAAGTTAAAGACAAGATATGAACACCTGCACAACTCTACACTTTCCTTGTTTTGAAAAAAGTATGAGGATTAAAAAGTTGCTATTTTCTATGCCTGCATTAGCATTACTTGCCCGAAACAGCAAATCATACCTTTACCTCAGGATCAGTTTGGTACGTGTGCACAGTTGGGCTTCCATTCCACCTTTGCACAGGAAGGCTGTAATTTTCTCATGCCTGACTAAGGGGAAAGATATAAATGCTCTGCTATCTGTGTTGTAAAGGTGAGTTAAATTTCTAATTATGGTATGGAGGACAAGCTTGCTTATGCATTGATTTGAGGTAATTACAGGCTCTGAGCTTCACATCTCCTCTTTGTAAACCTTGGAATGCTAACATTTCTGCTAAAAACTCACAAACAGGAGTGAGGAGTAGACTCTATGGAATGTGAAAACTTGAGGTAGAATTGTGCACTCTGCAGTGGAAAAAGGATACAGTAGAAGAGATGTTTTTAAAAATTTTGAGTACCCTAAGTAACGCAGCTAGGGGAGTTGAAGGTGGGCATGGGGAAATGGAAAAGTTCCTGGATTAGGCTGATCAGTCTATTGTAAAAGAATTTGTTAAAAGGTTATTGTAGGAAGGAATGCTTGTAAGTCATTAGAGAATCTTATAACTTAGAATATCTTATGAATTTTCTTATAAGTTAAAAAATACTATCTAAAACTACAATAAAACCAACTGACAGTGCATGCACATAGTGTTTCCTTGTTTGTTGAGGTCAAAAATCTGATGCCAGGGTATTTTGGCTACCATATTTACAAGCTGAATCCATACCTTTGATCTTTGTGGTGATAACTTGATGTTATTAATGAGAAAGATTATAAGGTCAATAGCTAATAACAAAGGAAACCAGGTACTGGGTAAACATGAAGTTACTTTTATTTAATTGGAATTTTTTCAAAAATTGTCCTCGAATAAGGGGCAGAATGGAAGATATCAGGATCAATTCCCTTTTAATTTTTTACTCAATAGGTTTTCTTATTACATCAATTTTATGGAATGCAAGGTTTCCTGCTTTCCATGAAACAGACGGCTAGATATACTGATACTCTCTTAGACACTTTGGAATAATAAGGATTATAAAAAATAAATGGTGGAAACAAAAACTTGTGCAGCATTTTTCTTTTAATGCTCTCACGGTATTTTAGATGTTTAAATCCTGTTTCCTGAAATTAAATTTGACAATGTAAGTCCTGCATACTGAAGTATACAGTTTTACTATATATTTTACACCATAGCTGATAGAGAATGTTTATTAGTACAACTTCGTTTCCTATGTATGGAGCCACAAACCTGTTGTCATTATTAGCGGAAATTATTCCTTCAGCATATCATCCAGCTTGGGAATAGAAGATATTTTTTATACTTTTTTTCTTTGAGCTGTTGAAATTGTTCAGACTTCCAGATTACCCGTCTAATCACAGCTCTTCATATCCACATGTCCCAGTTTTGCTAGAAAACTTTGATTTATATACACAATGGGATTGAGTGCACTGGAGGTAAAAGATTAGAAGCAGGAAAATTTGAACTCTAAATGAAAAGGCATCTGGTTGATCGGCATGGGGACTTATTGTCATGACCCAGAGGCTAAGAGTAAACAAGAAAAAGAATAGGTGTTTAAGCGATTGTTAAGTTACAGTCCTCCTACACACCCAGGTCTTTTGCTGCAGTATAAGAGCAGTGAACATATGATCCCTAGGTGTGTGATCACTGGTATGCATGTGTGCATTTGACTGTGAGTGCATATTCGTCAAGAAGGGAAGGAGCTTTTCCAGGTGGGGCTGCATGCTTGCCTTCACATGAGGAAGCTGACCCTCACAAAGGACTGGCCAGGCGGATCTTCTGTCTATGCCATTATCACAGGCTCTGAATCAGAAATTCTCCTGAAACTCCAAGTCATTCAGCCCTGTGGCACAACACAGTTTCAGGGAGTTGTCAGGGAGTGCTGCAATTTGGAAGGAGCGACGATGTTTTCTCTTCTTCATCCAGTATCATGCTTTCCATCAAAAGGGAAAGTAGTTTCTTGTTGCAGTCCCACCAAAACTTAGGCAAGAATTTACAGGGCTTCGCTCCAAGCAGCATTTCCTTTACTGTTGACTGGAACTGTGTAACACTCACCTGTGTTAGCTAAAGTGTTTTGTGCTACTAGACAATGCTTCAGTCCTATAAGTTTGAGTAGTTCACTTGAAAACATAATTTCAAGTATACAGTGCCATCTTCAGTGACTACAATGGGAGAGTATTCAGTCAATATCAGCTTGAACTTTTATTGCAGCTGATAACTAATAGTTTTATAATTATTGCTATAGTAAAAAATATTTTGACATTTCATTGAAAAATATGGGAGTATGTCAGCACTATAACCACCTATAAACTTGTAAAATAAAAACATCTATACATCAGTTTAAAACCATATCTTCATAAGTATATGTGACAGCTTTGAAATACTTGATACAGACACATATTGTGATAAAACTTTCATATATAAACCATTCATATATATGACCTTGATTAAATAGATACCAAGTCATTTATTGAAATATCACTTTTCATTATTCTAGGGTTTCAGCTACCAGAGGGACTTGCTGGAGTCTTGTTGGCAATATAGGGCTGTCCTCTGTCTTTATCTAAGCTCTGTTTTCTTCTTAAAATCAGTGTACAAAATGCAACTTGTCCATGCCAGTGTAGTATTTTAACTTTAATATGTTATACAGGTGTATAAAAACAGGTGTAATTAATTTCTCAAATCCAGTCAACCAAAACTATTCAAGGCTTTTCCTGTCTAAAGTTGATTCCTGAATGGGTAGGTTGCACTTAAGAACTTAGAGATTCCCATGGGTGCAGGAGAGGCAAGGCTGAAAGTATAAAGACGGTAAAATTCTCAGGAAAATATAATGAAGAAATGTTGTGTGCCCACATGAGCTGAATCCCTGGTCTTTTGTGGAGAACCACAGTACTGGCAGACCAGTAATTATTATTCTTTTTGTGGTAGTTTTCCATTTAATGTTAGACTTAGAGCAGCAGTAATGCGGTACAGTGCAGTCACAAGAAGATAATTCACCTGAATGAAATGCAGAAGTATTCCTTCCTACATAATCATGCTACTTGTTGGGGCATATTTAGCTTGTTCAATGAAGAGCAAGGGGATTTTTCTTCTGAAAAGTGAGAGGTGCCAAAGGAGACTTCACAGCAGAATTTAATGCATAACATAGAAAAGCAGCTAATTCTGAAAGTAGTTAGTAAGAATTGTGCATTACACTCATCTAGCGGTAGGTTTCTGGAAGAGTTGCGCAGATTGAGATCTTTGCTTTTTTTCCAGGAACTGCTTCCTTGCTGGTCCCTCTTCCCAAGAATTTACAAAAGATAATGAGACAGTAGTCCTTATAAGCAAGAAGAGCTGAGGCTCCCCTGTGTAGTATGACATTTTTGCATTTTCATCAAATAACCAAGGGGGCACAGTTTTTAGGGGTCCAGCTGTGTGAGAAGGGGGTAAAGAGTAGGGGGACTACTGTAGGTTATACACTTGACAACAGGGATATGGCCTGTACAGGGAAATAGAGAATATGTCCTGCAAGTGTCTTAGTATAACATATAAAGCTGCCTGAACTGGCTGGTTGTGCAAGTGCTAAAGAATTGATCCTCTAGAGTGATGAGTTTTTAAAAACCCCACAATTTTAGCAATCTGTTGCACTAAGTTTTAGAAAGCACCACTTTTGCTTTAGGAAAACTAATTGCCCTGATCAGAGAATTTCTTTGGTGTAGTTTTTGGACTGTTCAAATTCAGCCACTTCTATGATGTGATGACAAAGGAGGATTCCTACTTCAATAATCACTGGCAAAGGAGAGGTGAGCCATTTATTATACTGCCGAGCTAACACTAAACAAACCCACTTGTCTAAATTAATGAGGGCTGTTGCCCGTAAAAGCTTCAGAGATGAGAAGATGTCCTGCAAAACTATAACACTGGTTTCCCCAAGGAGAGTCAATGTTTTTATGTCAATGAAAATATCTTGTGAGCCCTGTACTAAATTCACTGATTTTTATTTAATCCAAAAAACAGAATGACGCACTAAAAGATGAATAAGGTAAATCATCACGTTGGCTGCTTACACGCTGGCTTCGTGTATAGAATATAGATAATACTCTATAGATAATACTTTAATTATTTGTGAAGAAATGCCTCTCTTGAGTTCTGCACTGGACTGAAAAAAATTGCTCCATCTCATCATCCATAAGCAATCTGGCTAGGGCTTTTGGCACGCAGAAAGATTTCTGCTTTACTTAGGTTTACGTATTTATCAGTGAGCCAGCAAAATTTCATCTGGCTTCGTATAATCACAGATCAAGGACAAGATCGGAGGGCAGCAGAGTTGTTCTACTTGCTCCCCAGAACTCCTGGAAGGGCAACTTCCTTCAATTTTTCACTCCTAGTTAAGGTTCAGTTATCTTGTCTTGCATGTTGTTACACAATTGCTGTGTGTCTTTTACCTAGCTGATTCTTAGAGCGTAGATGAAGAATCTATTCTGAAGAAATACCTCTCTGGTTTGGTTCGAATTGTTCCAGTATTCCCCAAAATCAGCATTTATATCTGAGTCCAGTTTTCAGACATATGCTCAGCCCTCCTTACATCAGTTCAATGCAGGTGTTTAGCATTCTTTAGTGTGAGGTAACATTGGCGTCATAATTTTGATATTAATTTCTGTCCAAATAGTTTGAAGAGGAGAAGCAGAAGGAAGGTAAAATTATGGGATTAACTAATGGTTCCTATACTCCTCACTTAGTTTACGCTATTTAGGTGACGCTAAGCACAGTGGGTCATTAACTCAGGTAGGCTTAATCTTCCAAGGTTGATTGAGAATGTAAATGTCTTCCCAGGACAGCTACATGCAGTGAAGTGACACTTTAATAAAAAATTCCCTGGAAGCCCTCTTGAGTAAAGAGCAGGATTTGCAGTAAATTACACACGGGGCAAGTGTTTTATTAGTAGCCATTGGATGGCTACTTTCTGCTTAGATCTTAAATCATGACGGTTACACTGAGCCATGAAAAGAGAAAATATTAAGGCTTTACCTAGCTTAAATTAGGTACCTAGATAAGCTACTCAGAGCCCAGCGCTTGGCAAAGAAAGGCATTATTCTTTTGCATTCTTTTCAACAGTGTAGTTGTGTAGTGCAGGGTTTCTATTCCTTTCCATCAACACATCAGGAGGGCTGTGCATTGTATCTAGAAAACTTTTCATTCTTTTCTAAACAAATGTGATATCTTAATATGTTAACAGTGTTCCAAGAGACTAAAGAGAAAGTGATATCAGTGGATGAGGAGTAATTCTTTAAAATGCCTTTGTGAGAGTGGTAAGCTACTGTTGCTCTACTAACAAAGAAACTTGATTACGTTCTGCATTTCGGTACTGCAAAGCTCCATCAGAGCTTCCTACAGCCTGTCAAGCTGTGTTTGGTGCCTCTACTGGCCTTTGTTCGAAATCTGTGTAGTCTGCACCAGACTAACCTATATTAAGTGTGCTTTCTGTTTCATAAGAGGAGATGGAAGGCCAGGCTGATGCTATCAGAACATGAGCTATGTAAATAAAAAAAAGAGAGTGAAAAAAACCAAAGCACAGAAGCCAAAAAAAGAGTGCAGTAACTCATCTGAAGCTTTTCCTGGGCTAGTAGCTATTCTGAGCCGGACTGTACATAACCATCAGGAAAGAAAGACCACGGGCCTAGTTTTGTTTTCATTTCACTCATATTAACATCTATAAACTAAATAATGGCAGGAGCGGGAATGGATTTTTTTTTTACACAAAGATAGTTATTTCTTAACACTGAAAAAAACTAACAAGTAATTACTGAAAATTTTACTCATGGCAAATATTCACAGAATCATCAGAGGACATCAGAGTGATGCAGCATCGCTTACTCTATGCATGCATGCACTGACATATGAAAAGAAAATGCTGCTTAGCATATTTGACTTCAAGTATCACCTAATATAAGAAATATTATTCAGTTTCAGTCTGAGCCTTGATGGAGTGATCCCTCACCTTTTTGAGTGTTCAGTCCTTGGAGAGGTTTCCCTTATTAGCCAGCCCTCAGCTTACAGAAACCTATTGCAATATATAAAACCCTTGTCTGCATCATCTTTGTCATTATTTCTGTGCACCTTAGAGTTGTGAATACCTTTCAAACTCTATTTAAACTGCTCGTGATGGGGATCTGGACCTTGCATCCTTCACTGTCACAACATGTTGAGCTGCATACCCAGAGACTGCCTTCTCTCTCTTCCCTTTTATACATGGGCAGGATATGCTTTGCAATATATTAAGCATTGGAAAATTGACTGGGGCCAAGAAAGGACTTAATGTATGTGGTAGCCTGTACTCAACACATCCAGAGGCAGATGCAGCTAGCCCATTCTCTTGAGATTTTATAGAACGATTGAGGCACATTTAAGCTCAAAAGTGACATTTTGCCTGTGTGACAGGAAACTGAAACTAAAAGATAAGAAGCTTAAAGCTACTGTGCGAAAGAAAACGGAAAATGACAGACTGGGTAGAATTGTCCCTTCCTCAGGTCTGTCCAGGCAAGTATTTTCTTCCAGTCATCTGTGCATAGAAGTATGTTGGTCTCTAAAAATTATTTGCCAATTCTGAATTTTTTTGATTGATTCCCAAAATTGCACAGTTAAAGTGAAGGCTCAGATATTGTGGTGCTAAAATCATGTACATAAACTACTGGACCTGTGATTCTCAAATGCAGTGGAGAAAGGTGTTTCAGATAAAAGCATACGTAGTGGTTTGACACGGAATTAATTTTTTGAAGAAGTTAGTAGTCAAACCAATCAGTGGTCCGGGTTATATATTAGCATTTAGACTGACCACTGAAGGCATAGATACGCCTCTGAGAACACAGCAAGAACTCCCAGGGAAATTCTTTCTTTAGTTCCTGTCCTCGGACAGGGCAGATTTCCCTTGCCCAGCCACAGGCTGGGTGGGGGAGGGGAAGCCATGTGGCCTGGTTGAGATAGGCCAGGGGCTGAAGGACTGGAACCTAGCCAGCATGTGGATGGAAGGGTGGAGAGAAGTGGAGATGCCTTTTTTTCCCCCGCCCAGAGGGAAAGACACAGAAAGTTTGACTGTTCCTAGAATTTGCCAACAGAGGAGAAGTAGAAGTGGGGGTGAATGTGCCCAGCGTGGGAGTTAAGTTCTAGGCGGAGATTTCAGCAGTCCAGGCAGTCTGAACTTTTAACCCTACCCTGGGAAATGAAGGTTTTGTAAAATATTACTCCTCCTCAATTTCAAAGAGAAGAGAAACAGTCTGAGATCAGAAATGTTAGAAGGAGAAATTTTTAGGTAGGAGGAGATGATGGGGTACTTTTGGCTAGATTTTTCTTGTTAGACATAGACTGAACCTAATTCTTCTGAAACAGAGACTGCATTTTTAGGGGAATGCAATAATGAACCAAAGAGACATGTTTCAGCAATTACCAGCACAGGAATGTCAAGAGCAGAGAAAACTGAGGAGGGTGTTGTAACGTTCTCTGTCTTCAGGAAGAAGATGATCTCTGTCCTTAGACCCTCGGCCCCAGGAGAGGAAGAAAATGGTGGAGGGACTGTAGTCCCAATATGAGAAGCTGAACTATTGTCTCTTTGAGTCCGTGGCAAAGCATCCTTAAAGGAGCCCTATGAGCAGTCTGTCCATGCACGGTGGTGAAAGCATTGAAATGGAAAGGAGAGTGTCACACTGGCAGATTTTCTCCGGGCAGTGCCATATGTGACATGGAAACACAGGAGGTAGCAACTCGGTTTCTTGGGGGTTTATGGTGCAAGAGAGACTCCTCTCCCCCTTGACAGACTGAGTATTGATTATCTGAAGAATGGCAACTTGATCAGGAATCCTGGGTAATGTTTCACGGTGGTGTTTTTGGAAATTGGGTGGGAGGAGTGTTTTAGAGGGTCTTCATCCTGAATTTAGTATGTGTGTTTTATAGTAGTAGGATAATAAAGTTTTTTCCTTTGTTATCAAGCTGAAGCCTACTCTGCTCTGTTCCTGATCACATCTCACAGCATTTATTTGGGAAGGTGTATTTTCATAGGGGCATTGGCATTGCGCCAGCATCAAATGGTAACAGCATATCAGAAGGAGAAGAGTCCTATAGCTTTAAGCTTGATCACTGCATCTGACACAGTCCCTCCAGACATGTCAAATCTGATTTGCCCATCAGGTCTGTGAAAAGGAAGTGATTTAGTACTATAAAAGCAACGTGGTTTACCCAGATCATTGCCAGAGCTTGCTTAACTGTCCTGTCTGTATTGCAACATCCATCTGTTGTCAGGGTCTATTTCTTTCTGGTTTTCCTCCTCTTCTCCAAATCACTTTGTCAGGGTCTATTTCTTTCTGGTTTTCCTCCTCTTCTCCAAATCACTTTGGCACATCCTAGATCAAAGGCAAACAAAAACTTGGATAAGCACTGGGGACTCTGAGTCAAAAACACAGTGGTGAAAAGATGACCTGTGTAATATGGTTCTTAAAGGCTCTGAGAAGGAAGTGTCGAGCAGCTCCGAATCTGATGTTTCAGGCTATTTCTGGTTATGAGGCAATGCCAGCTGGTGTACAGGCTAGTTCAGCTCTCCCAGAAATGAGGAAAAAAAAAAACATTATGACCGTGTAGAAGGTTGTAAAGAAACAGAAAGGCATCAAAATGCTCTAGTAGAAGAGAGACTTGTTCCAACACAAAATTTGCTCGTTTTGTTTTTAAGAAGCCCCTGCAAAGTGACTACTGCTTCTAGAAATTTATCATTGAAATTTCCTGAGGACAGAAGTATAAAAGAATGCAATAAGGAAAATGCACTCAGGTGTAAAAGGGACAAAATTTCAGGTGGGCTCAGGGAGAAGTTACCACCAGTAGTCCACAGCAAAATTCACCCGCCCTCACACTCTTAGAGGAAGATGGTGTTTTAAAAATTGGACTATGTCCAAAGTTGAGTGGGTCTAAAATACCTACTTGATGTGATAAGTTTGGTGAGTTGCATGAGAAGAAATAAGCTGTTAACAGGTTTCAGCTTCTCCTTCCATGGAATTCTTCAACGCACTTGCTGCCATTCTGCAGTTCAGCTTCTGCTTGCCGTTCCAACTTTTCATTGCCTGAGAAAAAGGCCAGAGCCCATAGTTTGGGGTTCTGCACAGCCCCTACTTTCTGGGGCAGAAGTGAGCTGGCAGAGAACAAAGCCTGTTTGTAACCAGAAAGACTGTAGTGACTTTCGGACTGAGATGGGTCCATTCTTTCCATAGATTGAAATTCAGAGAGAAAATAATTTCTTTAAAAATGAAATCTTTGCTGACTGCAAGAATTCAGTAAGGCTAGAATGGAAACAACCTCTGATTTTCCGAACGTTGTCTGAATTTGAATTCTTTGCACTGCATATGCTATTGGAAATTGATGAGCTACTACTTACATATCAGGTGCGTACTTGCTTAATCACTGAAAGTATGATTAGCCTGTCTTAGCTTCTTGACTATTAGCAGCGAAATTCAACATTTCTGGGCATGCTTTGCAAGCATTGTAACAGTGGCATTGGGATTAAACCTGCGGCACTGATTAATCATGTTTGAGAGCCACATAAATTTGATGTAAGTAGAATTTTAAGTTACAAGTCATCCAGAGGAACATATCCTGTCTTCAAGAAACAGGCTGGCACCGTGGTGACTGAGTTTCTCTAATTCCTGGTAGCTTTTGTTCCTGTGCTGAACAGACAATCTAATTCCTGGTGGAATGTTTGTAATGTCATCCAAATATGGTTGACTGATTTGTTAAGGCATCTGCTAGGGAGCTAATTTTAAAAAATAGTAATTAATAACACTATTTCAGTGTGACTATATTAGTGATTATTTTTAGGTTCAAAGAACGAAAAATATTTTGCAATGTCTATAGGTTCTACACAACAGCTTTTGAAGCAGTAACAAGCAGCTGGGAACAATACTGGAAGGTGGTCAACCAATTTCTCACTCAGTGTGAGGCCTCTGACACATCAGAGGGTTCTGGTATGACAGCAGAGATCTTCCTTCTGCTACTCTATCAGACAAGGCATCGCAAACAGAAATCGTAAGAGCTTTATACAGGCGAAAGTGCGCTATGATAGAAAGAGCACAACTTTTCTTTTGTTGTCATAAGGCAAATGAATTTTCCAAGATGTCCTATATGTAAACAAACATGGAAGCTATATGGGGAAAACTCCCTGCTATTTTGCAGAAAGCCAGACTTACATGCATGAATGGAGCTCTCTTTCATAAAATGAGCTCATCTGCAAAGAAAAATTTTGTTCCCAGCTCCGGCAACTCACTAAGTAGTTATGGGGCACAGGGGGATATAGTATCAATCTCTAAGCTGTGCAATAAGAAAATTGTCCAGTTGGAAGGGAGCAGCATGGTGACCATGCTCTTAGTGAGTATTTCCTGCACGAGGGACCGAAAATGTTTTTATCCCTGTTCAAGCCACTTTTTCATATGAATATCAACCTGTAGCCTTCCTTTCATCTTTACGTTTGTACCAGGTAACAGGTATGAAAACGGCAGTTCATTCAGATCTACTCTGAAAAGTATTTGTTTTAGTTTTTTTTTGATTTTGCACTTCATGAAGAGCTAAGATAAAGGATTAGGAAGCATCTCCTTCATGGCCTGCTAGAGTAGTAGCCTTTTGGGGCAGAGACTCTATAAAGACCTGCATTTATCATATGACCTGCTCCTCTTCTGTGGACAGCATACTTTTTCTTTGGAAGGGCTGCTACACAATTACACTGGCTCAACACTTGATTTTCTTAGAAATAAAATCATTGGAAGTAAGATAGTTGGAAAGAACCCAATGCTTCTTTTCTACAGGACCATCAATTGTGGAATCATCTTCACTTCCCTTCTGATTTTGATGGGCCTCATCTGTTACTTTTTAAAGCAAAAATAAATGAACACCAGTGGTATACTTTGAGGTAGGTGGAGGCATTGATTAGTCCTTTGAAACACATAATTTCAGAGCCAGATGTTTATTCTCGTGCATGTGTTTGTTGGCTCACATTCCTTCAATAAGCACAAAATGTATTATCTCAAATGTTGCTTAAAATTACATTAACGTGCTGGTAGAACAAGTTTTTTCTTTGTTTTACCTCAATCCAGAGAATTAGTCTTCCCAGTTTCTCTGAATACAGCCTCCTCTGCATCTAGGGTATGCCTGCCACTGGTTCTTGTCATGATGAAAGGGATGGGCAGATTGTCCGTCATGCCAAAGTCTATTCCCAGTTCAGGACATATAATAGATTCAAGGACTGTTCATTAAAGTGCGTCATTCAATGTGGGGCAGAGTGAAGGGTTGCCAAGCTTGGACCAAAGCAGAAAGCAGGCATTAAGACCTGGCTTCCCGGTAGAAATGTTTTTCCTGAACTGTTATTACACTGTAGTGCAGTGCATAGCAGTTTCAGATGATTAAACCTCATGGCTATGGAAAGTTTCACAAGGACAGCTTTATGTTTCTGAGAATTGCAAGAGCCATAAAACAAGGGGTAGTGTTTTAAGGGTGGAAAAATATGTCTGGATCCTGTAAATTTACAAATGTGGTCTTTACTTGGGTTAAATATTTGGGATAATACACAAGTGCAGGCTATATATTTATAGCACTACTTTCCTTCAGAGCTCTTTTGTTTCCACAGCTAAGTAGCTGGTCTGGTCACACAGCTGTCAGAGGAGCTCCTGGTTTGATTGAAACCTATCTTCAAGGATGTGGCTTGCAGTTACAGTAATCTATTGTACAGGAGCAGAAATAAATTTGATTAAGCGGAACAGCAACCAGCTGAGCATAAGTCTCCCAGTAACACTGAATATCATGCCTGAGTCGTGATATCATGACCCTTATTATAAGACAAGATTTATTAAATTAGCCTGTGGTACCAGAATTACCTACCACGGCCTGATCATATTTTTGTGACCTCACCTTATTCTGCTCTGAAAACTTAGTATCAAACTGCAAGGGTTAACAAGGTGGTAGCTTCACATACCACCAGGACCTTCTCAGGCAGGACTCTTGCGCTCTCTTGAGGTCCAAAATATATACTCTATTCCTCCCATTTTTTAACATCGCGTAGCTGAGTTCTCTCGGTCTGGACCTTTTTTTCCAGAATCCAGATGTATGTATTGGAAGGGATCTGAATAAACCCTTGCAGGTAATGCTGAGCCTTAAGCTCCCCTTTCATCCAGGAAGAAAGCAGTTTTCAGATAATAATGTTTGGATATCTGCACTACTGTATGCTTTCTTTGAGTTTACGTTCCGGCTCTTAAGATGTATCCATGTTTGCATTAATGATTATGAGTGAGCAGGAGGGCAAGTGGAAAGGACTGACTGCAACACCTGGGAACAGTTTCCTAGTTTAAGCCAGAATGCAAATGAGAAACAAATAATTGCTGCAGTTGAAATGGGACGTTTTAGGCTTTTATTACAGTATCCTCGGACCATTTCTCACTCTGGCTAACACAAAGCAAAGTCTTAGTAAACACCCTTACTGAGTGTTTCTTTTGAAGGAGTTTTTTCTAGAATTGTGAGATTGTGACCTTGTCTATTATTATTCAGAAAAGTATAGAGAAAAATATGCCTCCTACTCTTGAACCTCACCTCCGTGCAGTAATAGGATATTTAATTTTATAGTTCTGTGATTACTTCTATCAGAAAAAGTGACCCGGGAATCTCCAGCAAAATAGTGTCTAGAAGTTTATAACGGTGCATGGAGTTCCCTTCTGAGCTAAAGCCCCACTGTGCTAAGCCGTTGTACTGCCAAGAATCCTAGACACAGTAAAGGTGTAGACTCAAGGGGAAACTTCTAATGGTGGCTGAGATAGAAAAAAAATTTGGGGTCTTCAGCATGCTGGCTTGCACTTAGTCTTACTCAATTTTACAGCTTCATGGAGAAAAGTGCTTGAATCTCTTCTGCGTAAAAAGACCACACTAGCTTAAATTTGTGCATGGGTTTAATATAGGCCTCGTATGGATGTCCAAAAAAAAGAAAAAAACACCACAAAAATAGTATTTTGTACTCTTTTTATTAAAGTAAAACAAACAAGGCGCAAGCTCTTCTTTTTAGTAGTCCAGATGCATGTGAATGCTTTGAAGCAAAATAGTTGGACTTTTTCTCAGCAGCAGTTGAGGCATAGGCAAGGAGCTTCATGCTTGTACAGTGAACTTTTTTTTAGGTAACATGTCAGTTTGGGAGAAAAGAGGAAGATATTAATACATAGCTTAAAAATTCAACTATAATATCACAAGGGATTGTTCTGTGCCCAAGACGTCTTAAAATCGATATTTGTTCTTAGCAGCAAAACACCTTCCACACACAGAACAAAGAGCTGGAGTTTTGCTGCTCATTTTCCAGACTTCTTTGAAATAAACATGAGAAACATGAATGAAAAATCCCAAACACCAAGAAAAGTTCAGCATGAGCATATGAAAAGTCCTGCCAGGTGAAGAGGATCTTTAAACACTTGAAAGTGCATGCAGAAACCCCAGTTCACATGATGTGATAGAAACTGCTATATCTAGTGACATCTCATACTTTGATTTGGGCCCTTCCTAGATCAGGTTTCTGTTATAATATCAAAAGATTTTAGCAATTGCAACTTGCAATTGCAAAACACACAATTTGCAACAGGAAAATACAAAGCATAATTTTTTCTTCATCCTTATTTCAGTACTACAAATAAAAAGGAAAGAACAACAGGGTTTTAATAATATTCTAGAGGCCATATTCCTAATTTGAATATAAAGAGGGTTGTGAGTGGTCAGCATGGATTCACCATCATCTTTAATGACCTGATAACCTTCCACAATTAGTTGACTGACTTAGTAGACAAGGGAAAAGCAGTTGTTGTTTTCTACCTTGACTTCAGTAATGTTTTCATCACTGTCTCCCATAATATATTCACAGAGAATCTCATAAATTATGGTCTGGATGAACCAGCCTGAGTCTGGGATTGAATACACAGGCTCAGATGTCAGTGGTCAGTCACACAGGGTCTAGTTGGAAACTATAAATAATACTAAATAACTAAATAACTAAAGCTTCATCTCAGAGGTCAAGGCTGGGACAAGTCCTATGCAATTTCGTATGGTCTGCATGTTGGGGCAGAGTGTGCCCCCATCAAGTTTGATGATGGTACAAAACTGGAGGACACTGATACACCAGAAGGCTGTTGGGCCTTCCTGAGGATCCCTGATAAGTTGAAGAAATGGGCTTCATGAGGAATTTCGTGAAGTTCAAAGCAGGGAAGGACAAAGTTCTTCACCTGGGAAGGAAGAACCCCAGGAATCAGCACAAGCTGAGATCCACTCAGACAGAATAGACCCTAACATAAAAAGATTCAGGTGTTGTCACTGAAAACCGGAAAAGAAAATCTCAGACAAATTTGTTAGATTAGAAAGCAAACACTACTTTTTAGCACTGCTGGATGCAAGATTCACTGCTGGAATCTTCTTCAAAGTATGCATGCTAACGAAGTTATCAGATCCTCCTTATATTGCTGAAACCAATACATACTCATCACAGTTTTGGATACATGAATATATGCTAATTATTTCCACAGACTTATTTGAATATGGTTCCAGATCCCCTGATGAATTGTTTCTCCTTGTGACCATCTCAAATATGTCATCAAGTCATAATGTACTTCTCTCATCATTGCTCAGATATAAAATCCTTGTTCTCAAAATTAAGATAACAGCTAGTACATATTAATAACTTATAACATTAGATGGAAAATTTCTTACTAGTAATTTAGGGTGTAATTCTTATATCCTCTTTTACCACTCAAGGAGACGGTAGTGCAAAGAGACAGAATCACAATGCAGAGGAAAATTGGATCATTCAAGCTGGAGGAGTAAAATGAAGTAATTATTTTATGCAAGTCCATGATGTATATGAATAAAGAGACATTTTGCAAATTTTAAATACGGTAAGGCAAATCTGTGTTTTTGAAGGACTGTTTGCAAAATGAGCCACTGTGCACAAGGTAGAAGGTACATGTGTTTCTCTCTCAGCCTCAAGGCCATCATTAACATGAAAGAGCTTCAGAAAACACCCCAAGCAGGCATCCTCCTTATTATGCAAACATAACGTACCTAGTGAGCGCTTGGATCGAATGAAATTCAGAGCAGAGAACCTTGGAGGACAAGCAAGCAAATCGGTAACAAGAGCAAAACATTTGCTTTCTGTCCATATTAAGCCTTGTGGCACATTAAAAAGTGTTCTATTTATACATGCCAACAATAATAGCAAATTCTGGACCATGCTGGAGCATTCTCACCATATGAAAATAGACTTGATTTTTCATTGACAGAAGAAAGATTTGAATAAGGGGCTTTCATCATAATCATGGGGGTTATTGCAAAAATAAAATGTTCTTCTAAACTACTCATTCCACACAAACAACCCATTTGCAATTGTGAAGGCAAGTGTCTTAGCGGAAATAGACCCCTCTGTTAATGAAGAGTTGCCTTCTTCCTTTACTGCAGACTTTATTTTAAGAAAATGGATATGGATAAATTCTTATATGTCTTAATGTCATTTTAAAAGCATTACCATTGTATTAGTTTTTCCTCCTATCTGCTTTTCAAATGCAGCTTGTATTTTATAGTAGTACCAAAGCTTTAATCGAGGGCCTGGTCTGCTGCCTTCATATTTTTTTTTTATACACTGAAGTTTTTCTGTTTGGAATGGGTAACATTTTTGATCTCACCTCCTCAGATATAGTACACCAAATTTCCATACTCTTAACACTTCCAACGAATGGAAATTTTCTTCTTTACATGTTAACCCAGAACAGATACTGCATGTACATCAGGCCAAAAGTCAGGGTCTGGATCTGCTCTCTGATCCCAGTGAGACCTTTTCCTTGCTCTTAATTCTACTCTTCACCTATCAGACCCACTTTTCTCTGCCTCTGAAAACAGAAGCTGTCCCTTATGTTTGTCTTGAAATGCTTGGAAAGAATGACCCCTTTGGCAACAATCCTTAATTGCAGGCAGGGATATAATTTTTTCAACTTAGGAAAGTGCTCAAAGAACTTGTTACTTTCAGTGGTGGCTTTCTGACCTTGTGGGTACAGCTTGGGGCTGTGCTGCAGAACCCTCTCTGTCAGCTGATATGGATCTTTTTTTTCCTAGTGGGAAACTCAGCTGTGTGTGCGGAAGACCAGAGACCACACAACAGACAGGCAGGGGGATACAGCAGGAAGACAAGCATTTTGAAAGCACAGGTAATTATGGAGTTACCAGAACATTTTGCATCTATTTCTGCAGTGAAGAAGCATTTCAGTCACGAACATAGAGAAATCAGGGGATTTCTTCTGTGAACAAGACTTCCGTTAATTTGAGTATATGGAGGAGCCTGGATTATTCCACTATTTGAGCTAAGTGTTGATAAAAATTTGGCACAAAGTGAAAAGTCCCATTTGTAAGATTAGGTTTAATAAATCAAATTCTGGGTTTATTTGAAAATTGTCTAGAAGTTCATTTTTTTAACTAAACCAATAGCAGTATAATTTAGGGGAGAATACTTTCTCTTCCACCTTCTAATAGTTCATTTGCACTTCAAAGCAATTATTCAGATTTAATTCAGCCTTAACCTCCATGCCCTAATCAACTTTTTTATGTTGCAGACCAGGTCTGAATATATGATATGCTTTGCTATGTTGAGGGCTGGCTGTTCATTCTCATGGCTTTTCCTAGCTAATTTTATCTGTCATAGCACTTCCCTTTTCCTTTCTATGCCTATGCATCTTCCTTAAAGATTTTCCATGGAAGGCTCTCACAAGCACTTAAAAATTCAGATAGATTTTATCTATCCAGTCCATGTAACATATTTGTATTATGTGGCACAGGTTTCCTACATGAAAATGGTTAGCTTTTGTTTCAGGTGATTTCATAGCAATTATTATTATTTAATCCTGAGGTGTTTTGTAACACATTAGGCTTCAGTGGCCTGAAATCAAATTGCTCACCATTTCCTTTTCTTGGAAAGGGAAAAAAAACCCCAGTTTTCTGAGAGCATGGAAGCATTCCAGCAATGTTTTTTGGTAACTAACAATTACTTTTGTAACATGCCCCTGAAATTTACAGGAGCAGTACAAACTAAAACATCTGTAGAAATAGTTTTGTCTGAGAGTCTCTCACAAAACTGGAATGTTTAAAAAATTAATATTAATTTACAATTTATTTTATTTTGAATTTTTTCCTGGCAATTGCTATATTGATACCTACAGAAATTGGCAAAGCATCAAAATTGAAACAGAATTATGATTTCTGATTAACTCACTAGCAAAATTAAAATACTTAATGCTTTTTTTCACAAAAAACATTACCTAAACCCTTACCCAACATTAGTTGTTGGAGAAGATGGCTCTATGGCTCTGAAATTATAAAGCATTTCTCTCAAATCTCTCTTATTTTTGTGGAAGTATACCAGATTTAAAAAAAATGCCTAAATATTTTTTTGTTTTAATCAATTCTATCAAGAACTAATTTGCAAGACAGAAAATCTTTTCCAATTAAGGTGACCGTGGTTTAAAAACTCAGCTCTATGCTCCATGAGGTATTCGAGTCTTGACAAAAATATGATGTTCCCCCAAATTAATAGGGGCTTTTCAGTTTCTACTTCATTGTTAATTTCAAATATTCATAAACGGTCTTTGTCTGAGAATTGAGACTCTCTATACATGTGAGTACGCTAAGCAGGTTGTTTTTTGGGAGACAGGCTGAAAAATGCAAGTCCTGTCCAATAAGATAGTGCTTCAAAGTGGAGAACCTTATTGCAAAACTAATTTTGTGTTCAGCACCAGATGTCAGCAGAGCTTTAGTTATCTGGCTAACAGTCTAGCTTTTTAGCATGTATGTGAAAAGTCACGTAGTGCACCAGACCTACACTTACATGACAACATCTTGGTGAATTACTAACGGGTGAGGAATTGCTGGTCTCTGACCTTATCCAGATGTCCTCTTGTGTCCCAGGAATGAGCAGCTCAATTCTTTGTGCTGCACATTTCCATCCTCCTGCTTTGCTGCCACAGAGACAACTCAGGCACAACTGTTAATTGTTCTCTCTGCAAGAGGCACTCTGCTGTTGGCAAACTCACCCAACAGCCAATAATGACTGATTTTTTTGTTTTGGTGGGTTGATCCCAGGCAGCAGATAAACTCCTTTCCAGTCACTTTTCACTGCAACCTCACGGTGGTACGGGAGGAAAAATGGAAACCAAAACAAACAAAAAAAGTAGTTATGGGTCAAAGTGAAGACAGATTAATCGGTAAAGAGGAAAATTCTAGAAAAAAACAAGTGCTGCAAAAGCAATTCCACACCTGCCCAGCAGCAAAGTAGTGTCCAGCCTACCTCCAAGAGCAGCTACTTACCGCTCTTGCCTCCCCTGGTTTTCTTGCAGAGCATGATGCTCTGTTTTATGAAGTATCTCTCCCGTCAGTTCAGGTTAGCTGTTCCAGCTCTCCCCATCCTATACTATGCCCTGGGAGAAAACAGAGTGGGAAACAGATGCAAGCACTATCCAGCAATAGCTAAAATATTGTGGCTTTTGTAATAAACTGTTTTCAACACAAACGTAAAACAAAACACCATATGGGCTGCTATGAAGAAAATTAATTCCATCCCAGTACACAGAGGAGGCAAACTAACCCTTCCTGCTAGTTGAGAATATGCAGCATGGGAAGTCTTAAATCGGTGAAGATCACTGCTTGGTTCATCATAGCTGTGGGGTAGATCTGTGGTGAGGCGGAGCACTAAGTCCAAGGTGGTGGCCCTCTAAGTCCAGCAGGTGGAACAAATTGACCTGTGTTCAGACAAAACCATAGTTTTTCTGGCTTGCTGCCTGCAGTTTTCCTTCCACTACATACAATGAAAGAACAGTTCTTTAAGAGCATGGAGATACGTATTTCCCTGTCCACTCATCTCACCTTTCCCTAGAAGTTGCCACATTTAATAGACCTTCCTCATTTGAAAAACAAACAAGCAAAAAAGTAGCAGTATTCACCTGCTCATCCCAGATCCTGTCCTCAGCTCTTTTCTCACTTCTTAGTAGCACGAGCTATTTTGTTACAGGTGTATATGGCTTGGAACCTGTGGCTCAGTGCTGTTCCCCACGGTCCTCCACTGAAATCCTTGAGACTACCGCAGGAAGAGAGGAGGTTATGAAGAAGGCAGTGATTCACCTCAGTTCCAGGCTGAGATGTGTTAGCCTACCCAGGGTGTCTCAAAGACCAAGTGCTAAGACCAAGAGAGAGTTCTACATACCAGGAAGGTCTCTGTGGCAGCTGCCCAGTTTGTCTCTTCCAGGCTCAGTAGAGCAGTTAATGCATTTAACTCTGTACCTTTTTTACTTCAGTAGGACTGTGTTTGGCTTTAAAGTACACCATCAGATACCCTGATAGACTGGGATCTGCTAGAGAAGTACAACATTCTGACTTATTTCATGTTGATGTGGACTATTGTTAAGTAGACATCAGTTTTGCTAGCACCTGGCCTTTTAGCTAGTTAACTTGGTAAACAAAAGAAAGGGTGTACAAATGGCTGTATAATTTCATGATATAGTACAAGTGCTGTTAAGTTTTGATCAAATGCCACTTCTGTAGACTGGTAGGCTGATCACCACATTTTCCTAGTTTTTATCCTTAAACAAGGATTCGTCTTTTTGAGAAGCACATTTTGCCTTCTAAATTAGAAAGTAATAATAACATATACAAATATGAAGTGTTTGCACTTTTTTTATTATTAAAGTTGCAAAAATTATTGTTCTGTTTCTCTTACAATTCTGCTTGTATAGGTCAAGCAATATAATTAGCTGAGACTAATTATTCAGTTGAGCCCCTAAGGAGGCAGAAAGACAGAATGACAGTCATGTGCTCTCTGAACTTAGGTGAGTGATACCAAAATAGAACCTGACAGGCATGATAATTTCAGACAACACAGATCTTTGACTAGTGTATAATATTTTTTTTCCAAGAATATAATGCAGTTGTCTCAAGCACTGTATGAGATTAAGGGCTCTGCATAGAATCATGGGAGCATTTATCTCACTTCCACTGAAGTCCTTTAGGGACCTGAAGCAAGTCTTTGCTGATGCATGCAAGAACCTTGCCCAGCTGTGAACTTGACTCCTGTTGTATAAAGCACTCTCAGTCCCACTATAAACCAATGTTGTTTTAGTTTAAAGGAAAGTGACAGATCCAAACATACAAAAGAATGCTTCTGCATATTCCCTATATCAAGGGATTTTAATGTAACTGAAAATTATTTCTCTTTTATTTTCCAGATATTTGCACCGTTATTTATATTTAGATGCTTTCTGCAGGGGAAAAAGAGTGATATTGCAACATAAAAGCTAGCAGCATGAGTGAATTTCTCTGCTTCAAAAAAGAGGGAAACCATTTTAAAGTCAAATATGCATATTGGAAGGCAGTGAATCCAAATCTCCGTGGATGGGAAGCCACACAGAGATTACTTGACAAGAAGGTTTTAAGGGAAAAAATACCCTACCAAAAACAAACTTTAAGGGATTAACTCATACAAACTCATGTAAACACAAATAAATAGGACAGATTTTCTTCAAATGTAAATATTTAAGTATCATATTCAGGAGAAAGATATTTGGTTCTGTTCCCCTAACTGTTTTTATAGCCAGCAAAAGGAACAAACATGAGAGGTTCTATTGCTCCCTTAGTAGCACTCCGCAGGTCAACTTTGCATCTTTTCTCCTCTTACTGTTGCCAAGTCATTAGACATTTGCCTTTGATGAAAATAGTAGAAAATTCATTTTTTTCTTCTCGGAAGTTTCTTTTTTCTGTTTCTTCTCTTGCTGATTCATCTCAATGATAGGTCCTTTTTGGAGGGTTTTTTTCTGGGATTTTTTTTTGTTTGTTTGTTTGTTTGTTTGTTTGTTGGTTCAGTGGCTGTTTGGGGATATTTTGGGGTTTCTTTCAAGGGGACACCCATTTTTTCTAAGTTGAATTCTGTGCTAACAAGATATATGAGTAACTACTGTGCATGTGTTAAAAGTGTGAAAATTCTCTTTTCCTTCTTCTTTAGGAAATTAACAATGGGATAAACTCTTGCTGAAATGAGTAGCATGGGGAGAAGAGAACATTTAGTTTTGTCATAATTTGTGAAGATTCTTGTCTATTGTTTTGTTTACGGATTTATTACTTATGTTTATGGATTTCCACCTCCAACAAAATTAAAAAGAAAACATTATTTTTTTTGTGCCATTGCAATATATACTTCACGCTGAAGAACACTTTTGGAAGACTGTCGTCTACCATGGTATCATATTCACACTCACACCTGAAATGAGCAGGAGTTTACATTTTTGCCTGTTCTACATCAGTCCCTTTGAAAAGTGATAAGCAGGTCCAAAGTGCTGTACAACTTCAAAACCAGAACAGATACTTTGGAAACTGCAGTTCTACAACACAGTATTCTTACAGTGATATCAGTGTACAGGAAAAGTGGGATAAGTTTAGATTCTCAGAAATGAGCCTTTGTTTTGCGGCAGCTAGCAAAACAGAATATGTGTTTACTTCTCTAGTGCAAAAGAATAAAATAGTAGCATTTTGTCTCTTTCAGTTATGTAAAATATTACATCTGAAAAGGATTTTTAATTTCATTTTGCTATTGAAAGAAAACACAACATGCTAAGGAGAAATGGCTCTCACTGTGGCATTTTCTTCTGTAATCTTTTAGAGAAAGAGCATGTGAGTCATGGACCAAGCAAATAAGGTGTCTTTGTCAAGGCAAGCAAAAATCCTTGGATTGGAGCTACAAAAATGGACAATTTTTGAACCTGACACTTCTGGGATTTGTGTCCTGTGGATTATTTTTAGAGGGGATACGGAAATACACATCAGTGAGACTGCTGATTGCTCTGCAAGGGGCCTCAATAGAGACACACCGCTCCAAGAAGCCAAAACTCCCAAGTGTCAACACTTTCCAAGGCACTTGGGATGCTACCAGAGTGGAACCCTCGGTGCTAATGAAAGTATGTAATGATCTTGGCTGAGCAGACTGTCTTTCTCTACCAGCTCAGGGCCAGCAGGAGCCACCTAAGGTCTTGAGATCAAGCCACCAGAGGGAGATATAAGGCGGCACATATTTGAGTTGTGCCGTCTGCTCTCTACTTTCATAACCATCTGTGCTGCCATGTCAAAGCTCAAGCTAAGTCAAACTAATTGTTGTGGCAAACAACAGCAGCATTAGCCCATCAACACTTGCCAAAGGTGAACATTACTGGTTACTGCATAGCCAATGCATGAAATCCCAGGGACAAAAAACAATGAAAAACCCCAAAACCAACACAACCCAAACAAAAAAAGTTAAACCAAATACCTCCCAACAAAACAGCCCTCAAAAAAAAATTCTTGTTGTTGTTTTTGCTGATCTATGCAGCATGTTGGGGAAGTTTACATATCTGGCGCTGCGCTGTGCAGGCACAATTTTTTTTTATACCTGTTACTGCCCTAATTCTTTTAAAGTGAGATCCAAGAAAACATTAAGTTTCTGCAAATATTTTGGCATGGGCTTTGGAATATTTCTAATGAAGCTCAGCCTGCTGGGTGTTTTTCTTAGAATGTATTGCAGGGAACTCATGTTTTGAAAAAATTCCATGGAGCATTTCAAAGTCAATTCTACATTCAAAATAATCCTCCAAAAGCAAGAATACAGACTACAACAAAATAATTTTGTAAACTGCTCATAAGAAGCTGATTCAGACAAACTAGTTGTTAGATTTTTATTCTCTAGGGATGTTCTTTGTCTTTTTATCATTTGTATCTGTCTTTTTCTTTTTTATGCAATTTCTAGACCATTCCTTGTCATAGTGTAAAGTGAGGAGGCTAAATATAGTAATAAAGTAATAAATAATAAAGTAAAATAGGTTATAGGAATAAAGTAATAAATAATAAATATAGTAACAATGACGTTAATGAGTAATAAAGTAATAAAATAAATGCAGCTGCTTGAAAAACTCAAGATACAGTTTTCAGCAAATACTTGTAGATTTACTCTCTGGACAACAATGAAAACAACCCCCAAAATTATGACAAAGTTTACGAGAAAAAATGTTGAACTATTTCGACAATTTCAAATGTAAGTCTTTTCAGGCTGCATCAGCAAAAAATTGTATTGCTGATGAGTTTTCCATTGTTGTCTTCCTTCTAATCCTGCTGTCTAACTATGGGAACTCCTTCCATAATACTGCAATTTGTACCTGATTTTAAATTATCCTGTCTGTGTTAGAGACTAAAAAAGAATAAGACATAAAATCTTGAAAGGGTAAGAAGTCCGGAGTTAAAACCTGTGATTGGCTTGTAAATCACCTTGTGGTTCCCCCTACTACGGGCTAGTAAGGGGAAAAGGAACCCGTGAACAAGATAGGCAGAAACACAAAAATGTCAGAGAATTGTAACTGTAATGAGAAACAAACCTGGCTAATCTCAGTGACAGGCTAGCAATAAATTTGGAGGCACAGTGGGGCAACTGATAAAGATGTAGACTCAAAGGATGCAGGATGCTGGAGAGGCTAGTGAGACTTGGCAGTTCCTGAAGATCCATGGAAGGGAGAGAGTCAAAGAGAAAGGAGTGTAGGAGGAATAGGAGGAACTAGGTGCCTGTAAAATGAGATTGGTCACCACGTTGGTGACTGGTCATATTGACTGTTCTGGCATTACTAATTACTACAACTCTTCTAAATTTTTCTTACATCCTTTCTTATCTAACTGCATAGTCATTGTCTCTATCTCATGTGCATGACTGCAGCAAGGAGTAAGTGCCAGCTACTGGGTGAACTGATGTGTTGAATTTGGTGCCAGCAACTGGATTTGGGCCAAGGGTTTTCATGCCCCAGACCTGTAATGGCAGCTACAAAGTGAGTGAGGTGTCAGTGCCAGTCACTGGGGCAGAAAGGGCTCTTAGCCACCAGTCACTGGTGTTGAAGCAGTGCACCTCCGAAACGCCCTTGGACCGAAATAATTTTGTTGCTGGAGAAGAATTAAAAAAGCAGAATTCATGTGTTTCTTGATCATCATTTTAGCACTAGGTATTTGAGTGCTTGACATTTAGGGAATAGTCAGATTTCTCTAGGGAAAAGCAGATGATTCTCCTTTTTTCTCTTGGCTATTATGCATACATGGGTGCACACACACATGTGCTTTTTCTTACATACATAATACATTTTGTGTTCCCATCTAAAATAGTGAAAGCCTTGCACATATTTTTTGCACAGGGACTCTGGACACTCTATCTTATAACCTACGGAAGCCACTGCTTTTGTGCTGCTTTGAAGTTTTGCTGGCTTAATTGGAAACTGATATGGCCACTTCACTCTCATGGAAGCATCTAAAAAAAAAAACCCTGTTGTTTTGTGCCTCAGATATTTTTGCATGCCAACAATGCCTGATGCTAACCACATATAGCACATATATTTAAAATTAAACATTTTTTTTTTTTTGGTAGGTGTGAATATGGTCTGATGGTCCTTTGTAAGTGTGATGAAGGTAGTGATGAGTACATAGAGGTCAATGAAAGAGACAAATAATTAAGATCTTAGGGACTTAAGTCATCTTTAGGCCTGCTGATGGGAGAATGGAAAAATTTCAGCCTGAAGGATGCTGAATGGTGTGATAGTTCAATTCTTCCAAATATTGAGCACTTCTAAGAATAAGCATATCTCCCCGTTTCACTGAAAGCAGCTGTCCATAACGACTAGAAAGTTTTTCTGAGTCAGTATAAAGCATGGTGAGAATTTCCACTGCTGCTCCTGCATCCTAAGTTACTGCCATCAAGTGCAAACATACAGAGAGACATGAGACAGCACCTGCTCAACTTCTGCTCGACTTCCGCTCTTTCTGTTTTGCCCCTACATTAATTGGCCATAGATGCTACAAAAGGGCAGAAGGAATGGAAATCCTGCAATCTATCTGTGCTGACACAAACTGTTGTGAGGGTGACTGGACAATCTTTTGTCATGGCTGGCATATATTACTAAGAGCTGCTAGTAAAATACAGACATTCCTCTGTGTAGCAGGCCTGATACTTAGAAATGGAAATAAAGCAGTAATTTGATGCATGTTGTTGTATGATCTATCCTGTCAGCACACACTTACATGAGTTACACGGCATTTTGAAGTTTCAAAGTTGTTCTAAGCATAAATCTGTTTAGAGATGCAGAAGCCTTGCCAGCTCTTCCTAAAACCCTGAAGATGAAAGAAGCTTTGTCAGGATCTGCTTCTTGTTATCTACTCATCATTGCTGAACAAACAAAAGGCTTGCTGATTTGTATCACTAGAGCTGGCACAAAAGATCTGGCTTCCTTGTCAACAAGCAGTGCCAAGAAAGGGGCATGGGGGGTCCTGGTCGATGGCAAGTTGAACATGACCCAGCAGTGCCCTGGCAGCCAGGAGGGCCAGTTCTGTCCTGGGGTGCAGCAGGCACAGCAACACTATCTGGGCATTGGAGGGGATTGTCCTGCTCTGCACTGGAGAGGCTTCACCTCGAGTGCTGGGGACAGTTTTGGGTGCCACAATATAAGGAAGATATTCAACTCTTAGAGATCATCCAAAGGAGAGAAAAAAGATGGTGATGCACCTTGAGGGGAAGCTGTGTGAGGAGTGGCTTAGGTCCCTGGGTTTGCTCAGCCTGGAGGAGACAGAGGGGAGACCCCATTGCAGTTACAACTTCCTCCTGAGGGGAAGAGGAGGGGCAGACACTGGTCTCTTCTCTCCTGCACCCAGTGACAAGACCTGAAGGAATGGCCTGAAGTTGTGTCAGGGGAGATTTAAGTTGGACATTAGAAATAAGGTCTTCTATTTGAACAAACTCCCCACATTAGTGGTCACAGCACCAAGCCTGACAGAGAACAAGAAATATTTGGCCAGTTCGCTCAGGCAAATTGTGTAACTCTTGGGGATGGTTCTGTGCATGGCCAGCAGTTGGGCTCGATCATCCTCATGGGTCCCTTCAAACTCAGCTTATTCTTAGATTTTATGAACCAGAGATGAACTATGCATGTACTGAAGCCTTGGAAGTTGTTCTGAGTGTTTGCTTCAATTTTGCTCTCTGCGTGAATCTATGTGGGGATTTCAAAAAAAGCCACAGGAAGAACCATTTACATGATCCATGCTTCTTGCTATACAGATAGCAAGTGATGCAACCATTCTTTCTGGTTGCTCTTGTTAACTATGCCTGCAAAAGCAAATGTAACCTTGTTTTTTGTTTTTGGTTTTTCTCTCCAGGATAAAACCCTGAGTGAGGAAGATGCTTAAGCACATGCTAAAGTACAGACTGCAGTGCTTTGTGGAATATTTCTAGGTATAAGGACACGTACTGAAGAACGTTTCTAAATGGAGACTTTTCCCTAGAATAGTAATTACTTAGATAGCAACAGTTAACACAAGCTTAGTGATGAATTGAATTAATGAACCCAACTGGGATTAAGGAGAGAAATTATTTTTCATTTTATGTTTAAAATGAGGATATTTGCGAAAAGAAAAGCCTTATTTTCTTATACAAAGGAGTCACTTCCTGCTGTTGTTAAATATTTTGAAATGTAAACATTAGTTCTGTTATTGAAATGACAGGGTGAGACATGGGAATATCAAGAAAACTGGTTATTAAAATCAAGGAGTCTGATCACATAATAAAGGTGAACTTAAGTCATTGACCAATGGTCAGTTAGGATGGTCTGCTTGCTAGGGGAGAGATTAAATGATACAAAGAGAAGTTTTCAATGCCTGGGTTTTCAGAAAGCCAAAAATTTTCTGTAAGCTGTACTGTAAGCTGTCTAGAAATCTCTGAGTTCCAATCACAGATTTCAGTGCAAATCAGACCACTTAGTTAGGCACTGCTGAAATTAGGGATGCAGTGAAGTAATCAGTATTCTCTTAAAAAAAATAAATTGCCCTTTGTTTTTTCCCTTCATTTTCATTCCTAAGGACTTATTCAGGAGTCTGATACTGAAGTGCATGTACTGGGGAAGAAGCCAGAGATTTCTTCTTGTACTGTGAGTTCAGATATCCATATACCTTATTGTAATGTGCCACTGGTCAAAGCTGTCCACCTGCACTGTAGATTTTAGATTAGACTTCATATAAAGTAAAAACTGATAAGTGAGCATGGAAAAGATATGCACTGGATAATTGGCCTGAAACATATTTGGAAAATTGGCAAGAGCTCAGGGTCCAAGTGTTTTGAAAAGCAATACAACGTCTAGCATTGTACTGGTTACTAGTCATGTCCCTCTGAAATACTGACACTGTGGCCAAAAGTGCATAGTGTCTTTACTAATGATCTGTATGATGGGTCAGAATGTGTTCCTAGCAAGTTTGCAGATGCTCCCAGACAGAGGGAAATGTCAGATACACTGGAGAAGAGGAATGATCTTTAGAGGGATCTTGACAAGCCAGAGAAATGGGCTGATGAGAACCTCCTGGAGCTGAGCATCAGCAAATGTCAGGTTTAGTTTGAATCGGGTTTAGTTTGAGTTCCTCAGTGCATCTTTGAGAGAGACACTGAACCTCTGCAGCAAGTTTGGTGGAGGCCACAGATGTACAGGAGCCTGGAGGATGGCACAGGGCAGGAGGGGCAGCAAGAAGTGTTTTTTTCAGCTTGGGAGTGAAAGGGAGTTTGTCTGGCTGTCATCAGGTCCTTTGTGGCAGAGCACTGAAATAATAGACTCCTCTAAGGGATGCACCAAAGGCAAAAGACAGTCATTGCAATATAGAGGTCTCACAGAAGATTAGAAGATACCCATCTTTTCTGGGAGGATCTCCAGTGCCTACGCAGGGACACCCAGTGAGGCTGAAGGTTCTCCACTTTTGGGCATCTACCTGACTTTATAGCCCAAAGAAAACAGATGAAGTGCCAGGTTGGCCCACCCGTGAAGAAGGGATGACTCTATGAGCCAGTAGATGGGGGGTTCATTTAAACTCAGAGATCTGGATTCTTGAGCGAGCTCTTCCAAGAGAGGATCTTTCTCTTTATGTTTTTTTCTGTTTCTTTCCTACTGCGCCCCCTTACCCTAGAACCTATGCAGAGACAGGAGCTCTTGCCCTGTGTGTGTGCTTTTTGTTGAAGTAATTGGGATTTACGAAAGTACCATGCGACGTGCATGGCAGACAACAGATGCGACAGAAACCGGGGAAAAGACGTAGTATGGCTAATGCAAGGACAAGACTCCTGTTTCTGGGGGCCAGGGCAGCTGCTCCATGCAGTGCGCGGAGCCGCCGACCGCGGGGTGCGGTGCCGTGCGCAGGGGGCGGGCAGCGGGCGGGGCGGCGAGCAGAACCATGTGGCTGCAGCTCCCCGCCCTGCCGCTCTGGAGCTGCGCGGCGGCCGGAGCGGCTTCAACGGGGCAGCTGGGGCAGGCGAGCCGCCGCCGCTGCCCTCCGCATGGAGCCGCGGCCGCCCGGCGCCACGGCCGCCGCGCTGAGAGGGGCGTCCGCGGCGCCGGGGCAGGCGGGCGGCGGCGGCGGCGGCGGCGGCGGCGGGGCGTCCTGCGGAGGATGTGGTGAGTGGCGGAGGAGCCGCGGTGCGTCTGAGTGTGTGTGCCTGAGCGTCTGTGCGCTCCCGGCGGGCCAGGCCTCTCCCCGGCCCCGGGGCGGCGTGTCCCGGCAGCGGCGCCGGTCCCCGCGGGGCGCTGTCCGCGGTGCTGAGGGCGGGCCGCGGGCGCGGCCCTCCGCCGCCGCCGGGCGCAGAAACAGAGGCGCGCGGGGAAGGAGGCTTTCCTTCCCTGGCTGCCTGCCTTGCGGGCTGCTACCCATGCCATCTCGGCGGAGAGGCATGGTCGCTGCGCTGGGCATGGGAATATCTGGCCGGACCTTGCGTGGTGCTCCCGCAGGGTTTGTGATCCTGTCATGGCAGAAAGCAGCCGGCAGATGAGACCGTCAGTAATCGGCTAGACCACAGGGCGACACAAACACAGCGCGCGGCAGCAGTCCGGAGCTGGGGGTGGTGTTTTCAGTTTGCAGATCTGGACACTATCTGCTCAACATCTGTTTGCAGCAGACATGATGAAGTAGCTCCTTGGCACCCTGCAGTTTTTCAAATGGAAACATATATTCGGTTTTTGCCAAGCATTAGCTTAAATGAATTTGAGGTCAGCCAAAACATAGATGCATTATTTTTATATTTTCTTAGTCTTGAGTCACATCATGACTGGCACTGACTTTTGGGGAACAATATGTCCTTACTGCTAGGAGGACATTTCTTAGAGTGTAAACTTCTCTCAATGTTAAAGAAGTCGTTACAATACACTTCTTTTCAATCCTTTCCTTCTTGTAGTCAATATTCAGCCTCTCTTTCCTGCAGCAGCTAAACATTCTCCTCCTTTGTTATCCTGCAGCTTTTCTTGCAACAAATATTCTTCATTTGCATAAATAATGAATGTACTGTTGCATTTTTCGTATTGTATTAATCTTTGATTATTTAAAACCGTAATTTCTCACACACACGTGTGTGTGTAGGTGTAAGGAAGCAATGCTTTGCATTCAGTAATTCACAGGTCTTAGCTCCTAGATATTCTCTTGGATTTAGTGGGAACGAAACTCTTCAAACATTTTGCTGTAAATGTATAGCACTTGGAAGATAGTTGATTTTTTTTTTCTGATGCTCAAAGGCATTTGCCAGTTTAAAAGGTAATCAGTACTGTTTACTACAGGTGTTACCAGCCAAAGGCTTGAGAGGAGTTAAATTTTATGGTCATGAGGCTATTGTATAATCAGGCAGGTTAACCATTGGCAAGCAACATTCTTTAGCTGCACAGAAGATAACCACGTGTATTTCTGAAGGTGAGGTCTGTCCACAGACTGAAAGCTGCCACAGGCATTCAGGCCTGTGTAATTAGGAGTCTGTAACAATCCTGAGTCTGGGAGAGTTACAGCCTGTAAAATCTAGACTGCCTTCAGCGCCTACCTTTTGTCATTCAGTGGAATCTGTATTTCACTTGCTGATGTGTCCCAGGTTGTAAGTCCTATCTCACACTTGCTAACTTGGCCTTTGCTTTTCTTTTCAAATGATACTAGATGAATTTCTAAATTTGTTACTGAGAATAGTAATTTTGTTTTAGTTTACTTGGAAGAAAATGTTACTTCGCACTGTGATGTTGATTGCTTCCCTTTAGACTGTGGGAGAGAAGAAAGAGAAATTTAAGGAAGTCACCATCTGCTTCACACTCATAACTTTTCCTTCCATTTTGCCTTGTATAAGCACTTCTGCTGGCTTTAAGCAGAGTTCATCATGGGCATAAATTTTCTCCCGTGTTTTGAAGGCAGAGGCGTATTTCCTAAAGGCTTAGTTTGTAGGTGTTTTGCTTGACATGACTAATCATGCAAATAATTCTAGGGACTTCCACGCTAGACTGCTTTTCTGACTGGTGACAAGAAATATATTATATCTAAGTAGAAACCCATAGAAGCAGATTAATTGGAGACAAAACCTCAGCAGAGGGATTTAGCTGGCTTTCCTCTTCTCCATGCAGAAGACAAAGTGAGGCATTCAATACAACACTACTTGTTGCATATGCTGTACCCATGTGTCCTCTTATATATTCTGCAGGGCTGTCAAATGCTTCCCATGCCACAGCTGCAGCAGGGGCAGGAGAGCACTAGCCCACAGCAGGCAGAAGTGGGCTGTGATGTAAAGTAGTAGCGGTATACTTGTTCAAGTACACAAGTCATGCTTGCTTTGCAGCCCAGATGTTCGCATTACAAGTACCCTGTCACCTCTTGCCATGTGTTTCACTGTCTCCAAGTACAGATAAAATGGGCAAAATTTAAATATCCCATGAATTTGACTAAGCCAGCTTTGCAGTCATAGAAGACAGAGATGGCTCTTTCTTTACACAGCGGAAGATGTGACGGGTTGGCAGGCCAGGGTGGGAAGGTGTGTGTGTTGAGTGTGTTGACCACAGGCAGGCATTTAACTCTTTTTTTCATTTCTTGAGACTGTCACAAAGCAATAAAATGAGACTAGTATCTCATTTGTATTTGTGTGGGCACAAATTTATTCTGAAAAAATATATTTCTACTAAAAAGTTTGTTTAAATGCACTGAATAGGGTGTTTAAAATCCATTTAACCTTATGAGCAAATAATTTTATAAGTATGTGAAATGCAGAAGATCTGAAAGTATTTTTCATACATATTCATCAAATCAAACTGCTTAAGGTTTGCTTTTAAATGTAAGCAACCTAAAAATGCATTTG
This sequence comes from Vidua macroura, assembly GCF_024509145.1. Lineage (NCBI taxonomy): Eukaryota > Metazoa > Chordata > Aves > Passeriformes > Viduidae > Vidua > Vidua macroura. The sequence goes on from NC_071611.1 coordinate 44,197,568, forward strand.
AAGACCCAAGTTAAACATAGTTGACTTGCTGTTTGCCTACTCCAAAGAGTCTATTTTTGTCTTTATTTGGTAGATTGCACACAGGCATTTCTGGGGGATGTTTCAGACCTCCTTTGTTGAAATCCAGCCCCTAGATTTGTGTGTTAAATCATTTTGGTTTGGGTAGCAGTCACATTTGTTCCTGACGTACAGATGTTTCTAATCATATAGTTAGGGAAGGAATACAAAAGTTTATTCTAACATCTAAACATGTTTTCAGCTCGCTCTTTTGAATACTGACTTGATTTCACTGTCACTTTCAAAACTGCACTGAAATTCAGGGGAATGCCCACACTTGAAACATCCTTTTAATATTGGACTGTCCTTTGTCCTTATGGTTGATAGATTTTTCCCAGGACTACTGAAAATAAACCCCATCAATAGTTCACTTTTAATATTTTTATCTATAAACATAATTTTGAGGGTAGCTAAGATTGCTTAATGTATCTCTTAAAAATAAAAGATGTGACACTCTCTGGGAATACTGTTTTTAGAGTTCATATGCATGCTTTGTTGAATCAATTCTCATATATATAGATATTTTAAGCTGTATAAATTCTATGTTTAGACCAAGATATAAGCAGAAACAGATTCTATGTATTTCCATGTGTTCAGTATAAATATTTATATAAAAACTGTCCATGTAAAACAGGTATATGGAGTGTGGAGAGAGGACGGATATCTCTTCAAATTAGTCTGTTATTTTGTAGCTAGTAAGAGAGTCCTACGTTTGTAATTGAAAATAATAAGCCTCAGTTCAGAATCTCTAAAATTCTTTATTTGTGTTTCTTGTACTGCTTTTTGGGATAAGTACACTGCTGTAAGTCTGGACAATTAAACGTAATGAAGCAGCCAGCCTGAGAGTTCCTTTTGGATTTCATCTGTGTTGCTACTGTGACAGCTGCTGGAATTCTGGGGGTTTTCTCCTTTTTTCCCTCTTGTTTTCAGGGATTTTATTTGCTCTTTATTTTATTTTACTCTGCCAAGTTAGAGGGTGATTTTTTACGTGGCTTCTGCAGGCTGAAATATGCTGCCTTTCCAGTCTGCCTGTCAATCATCCTTACAGCCACATTCCTGAGATGCTAGAGGGCTCCTTTAATGTAAACACTTACCTTTCCTGCTTCTCTGGGGCCCAATCCTGCACCCTTGAAGCAGGTAGGATTTTTGATACTGCCTCTGGTACTTGTAATTCTCTGTTGTGACAGGGACCTTGCATTGAAAGGAGGGTGCAGCTTTCTCCCGCCTCCCACACACCAATGTTTCTATTTATGTTCTAAAAATAATGAGGCTGCAATAACCTACCCTTCTTGGTGCACAAAAGCATTCTGAGGTCACTGTTTGAACAGGAATGACTTGTGTGATGAAGGTGAGCAGAATTTGCCTCTGTTTCTCCTTTGTGCCAGTCAGGCTGTACAGGTGTTTCCATGAGCACTGCCAGCAGCGGCAACAATTCCAAGTATGGATAGTTTTCATCCAAAATATTGGATGAAATATATCAGAATATATCCTTTACAAGATAAAATTCAAAATATATCTAAATATGAAATGGGATTATTTAAGTCTTTGCAGGGAAATGAAAATCAAAAACAGTGGAATAAATAATTATTTTCAGGCAATCTGATAACAATTTTCCTTTCCTATATTTTATTAAGAATTTCACTTTTGTGCTTATTAGTAATGTGTTTTGATTGCATTCTTGTAGCAGGGGGGATTATTAATTTTATTGTGAACACTTCTTCTGTCCACAAATAGGAAAAAATATAGTGTAATGCTCTGGAATATCATTGGTATATTGCTGGTCTCATGCCAAGATACTTTTCAGAAATGAGATACATATCTATATAGAATGCATTATTGTCATTACCTTAATAAAATGTGAGTCATGCACACCAGCACTTTCATTTTTAAAATACTTAATTGAACTGGTATATCTGTTTGTCAATGGATGGAGCATACTTTGGAAGAAAAATCTGTTGCTGTGTGGACAAATAGCTTCCCTGAAGCTCTGATTATATCCACTGACTTTGAGATTTAAATTCCAATGCAAAGTTATATTTGTGGTCTAGTGATATCTTAACTGCACATCCTTTCCTAACTCTGTGTCCCAGGAGACCTCTCAGCTAAAAAAAAAAAAAACAAACTGTTGTCATTTTTACTCCCACTGTTACTTGCAGAAGAAGTTTATTTCATATCTCAGAGTTGCTAGTGTTTCCTAAATTGACATTATAAGATAGTTATTTGTAGTAGACATTTGTAAAAGAAAAAAAGATAGTGGTAAAAACCCTGTACTTTTCTTTAAAACTTCCTGTGTTTGGAGATACTTGCTATTGCTGCAACTCTCAAAAAATTCAGTATTTGCTTTATTAATACCGAATAAATATTGACTGCTGCATTGTGGTATTGATTTAATAAATGCCTTTGATACTAATGTATCTAACTTTTAAGCATTACTTTGTACATTAAGAAAGCTCTCCTGACCATGCTCCAGTTGTAACCATCTTTTTTCACTCTTATTTAAAGTTTACTCTATGGTTTCTCTCAACAAATTAATCTGCTGCAATGGCTTAGTAGCAGATGAACTTACATGATGGTGCATCTCCTCTAGTTTTCAATTCTGTTTTTTTCATGGCTTTAACTGAAAAGATCGTTTTGACATTTACAGGCGTATTTCAGTTTTTTATATTTTCTTTTTTTTTTTTTTTCACTAGCAAAACACTGAAGCTTAAACCAACTTTTTTTATTTAATATATATTACAAAACAGCAATTTATTATACTGAATACTACAAAATGTTTAGTAACCTGGCTAGCAGATAATGATTTAACAATTCATGTAACTATGGAGAGAACTATGCAGATAATGCGTGGAAAACACTTTAGCTTCCCTATATTATTTAGCACAGGCAAAACAAAGGCAAATTATAAAAATTTTATTGAATACATTTACTGAAACACTGACATACATGTGTAGAAGCAGGAGATATAGATGTAAAGCTTTTATTCATGCAGAAGAAAAATAGATATTGATGACTATAAACTCAGCTATGAAGGTAGATATTTGATAACCTTATTTTCTCATTGCATATAGCAGAGGTTTTCTGTAACTCGAGACCAGTATTGCAAATTTTGAGTTATTTTCTTTTTTTTTTAAGGTTGGAGTTTTCAAGATGATTTTAAATCTGTTTTCCTGGCATATATTCTATTTTCCTTTCATATATTTTGTGACAGTCTGTTGTTCTCTTACAAATCTGGTATTTTTCTCAAGGAAAGTAAAATAGTCATGTTCATTTTACTTTGAGAATAGTGTCTGCCTTATTGCATTTTTTTCCTCAAGCATAGGTTAGATAGGCCTTTTGTTTTAGTTAGCTGAATTCTTCATTATCCCAGAAAGTCAACAGTATGTCTTCATCCGCCCAAGCAAAATTTTTTCTGAAATTTCTGTGGTGATAGAGATGTGTGTGTGTTTACTTGTCATGGGAATTTCATTCACTGTTACCTGTAAGAACATGCTGGTGGGTGAATTTGGGGTGGGGGAGCATTTACACAATACTGTCTGTCATTGTTACTATGAAATTTGAATCATGGACCTTTGCATCATCAGTGTCAGCTTAAACCACAGCTGCACACATGGGTACATTACTCTGGGAACTTCTAAAAGTCCTTGTAGTTCATTTTCTGATTCAAAGAAAAAGGACCAAGGGTGTATCCAGGCAATTTGCACAGAGAGATCACACGAAAAATTATGAGAGTCTGGTTTGGTTTAAAGGCGAACTGTATGAGTTTTAGTTTTGTACCCATGTAATTACTACCTACATGCTGTAACCAGAATGTTTGAAATCAAATATTTTAGAAATCAGGGTGAAACAGGGTGTTGGGCTTTGTAGGTGCAGACAGTAGCTGTTTATTGGTTTGGTATTTTGAAAGAGGCATGTGGGAGAAACCATAAAATTGTTAGGAATGTTAAGGACTAGAAGAAATTATTAGTACAGCATGGCCTTGAAATAATTTAAAGTTGGGTGGTACTAAACAATGCACATTTTATATAGTCAGATTCCAATCATAGCTTTTCAAACAAGGGGTATACCTTTTGACAGAAGAGCAAGATTTGGAGTAATGTGAAAACAGCATTTGTGGAAAGAACTCACAGTTATTAATACCTGCAAAGACTACAATCTTCTTTGGTACAGGAACTAAAAGAACATTCTTTTGAGAATCTTTTGGTTCTGGGGTTCCTTATCTATAAATATCAGAGTTTTGTCTTGCATATGTCTATTTGTGTGTGTGAACACTAGAGAATTAGATAATAGGAGAGCTTTCAGAGAAGAGGTACAAACCCAAATGAGCAACTGGAAATAAGAATTGTGAGAGGTTCAGGCTACTGTTTCTACATTGAGCTAAAGATGATATAGTAACTTTCAATTAGAGGAAGATATCACTTGAAGATTTAAAACCTTTTGCATCTTTGATTTTCCCACAAGAATTTTGCATCCTGAGACTTCTGGGACAAGGCCTAGGGGCCATCTGGTCTGTTGAGATCTTCATCATTATAGGGAGAAAATTCATGGGGACAAAACTCTATTAAACATCAATCTGGACAGCCCTGTAAATGACAAACAAAAGGGATTTTTAAAACATTTTAACAAAATAAAGATCTGACATAATACTGATCTATTTCTTGATGAGGTCAGTATCCTCACAAATAGGGACAAACACACAGTGGAGATTTTTAATACCTTCTTTGCCTCTGTCTTCAACACTGATTATGGGCTCTGATGGCTCCAGAGCCCTGTGCTGGAAGACTGTGACTGGGGAATGATAACCTTCCAACTGACCTGAGTTTGTTCAAGACATATTACTCCAGCTGGCTGTGAATAAATCTATGGGGCCTGATGGGATTCATCCCAGGGTGCCAAAAGAGCTTACTGGTGTCATTGTAGGACCTCTTTCCATTATTTTTCAAGTGGCTTGGGGGTCTGGAGGGTCTTGGACTCTGACTGGAAGCTGGCAAACCTTCCAGTTTCAGGAAGGGAAAGGAAGACCCTGGTCACTACCAGCCTGTGAATCTCAATTCATTGCCCGGTAAAATTATGGAGAAGTTTATTCTGGGATTAGCTGGAAAACCCTTAAGAAACAACACAATCATAGGTCATAGCCAGCAGGAGTTCACACCAAGGAAGCAACTGTTAAAATCCACAAGCTGGCTTCCTGAGGTAAACACCTCAGGAAGCCAGCTTGTGGATTTTAGCAAAGCTTTTGGTGCTGACTCCCACAATATCCTTCTGGACATAATGCTTAATGCACAGCAAGAGAAGTTCATAATATGGTGAGTGAGCAATTTACTGATGGGACTGGCTCAGAGTTGCATGAGGTTAAATCAGGCTTGTGATCAGTCACCAGTGCTATTCCCCAGGAATCAATTTTATGAATGGTGCTCTTTAATGTTTTTATACTCAGAACAAAGAAATCAAATGTACATTTATTTGTCAATGATATTAAACTAAAAGCAGCTGTAGACTCCATTGAGGGTAGAGGGGCTGTACGCAGAGATCTGTATAAACTAGACGGCTGGACAATCACCAACCATATAAAATTTAATAAGAGCAAGTGCTGTATTTTCTACCTGGAATTAAGTAATCATGGTTGTATGTACAAAATGGAGGATAAGAGGTTGCAAAGCAGCTCTGCAGAAAAATCTCTTTTTGCCAGTGCCCTGGCAGCCAGGAGGACCAACTGTGTTCAGGGGTGCATCAGGCACAGTATCACCAGCCAGGCAAGGGAGGGGATTATCCTGCTCTGCTCTGCATTGGGACAGCCTCACCTCGAGTGCTGGGGGCAGTTTTGGGTGCCACAATATAAGAAGGGCATCAAACTACTGGCGTGTGTCTAGAGAAGAGTGACTAAGATGTTGAACGATTTCAAGGGCAAAATATATGAGGAAAAGTTGAAATCACTTGTTTCCTCAGTTTGAAAAAGAGAAGGCTGAAGAGTAACCCCCATCACAGTCTACAACTACTTAAGGAGAGCAATGGAAGGCAAAATTTCTGTTCTCTTCTGTCTGGTGACCAGTAGTAGGAAACAAGGAATGAAGCTGTGTCAGGCAGGTTCAGATTGAACATTTGGAAAAATTTCTTCACTGAAAGGGTGATTGATGGGTGGAATAGGCTCCCCAGGTAAGTAAGTGGTCACAGCACCAAGTCTGATGGAGTTCAAGAGTTGTCTGAATCATGCTTTTAGTCATATGTTTTAGATTTAGGTAGTCCTGCAAGAAGCAGGGCGCTGAACTTAAAGATCCTTATGGACCCCTCTAAGCTTGAGATGTCCTGTGATCCATCCAGCTATGATCTCAAGGAAAAAGAGTGACATTATGAAATGCTGAAAGCTTATGTTTCTTGAGATGTAATACTTGATTTTGTTTCAGCATTTTGAATTTTTCAGGGTGTTTATTTTTTGTTCAGATATCTTGCCATCACACTTGAGTGACATAAAGGCTCTCTGTAGACTCTTCATGAATGTCTCTATAAAGACAGATTGTCCTCTTTTTGCCAGCTGTAAAGGTTACTGATTTTTGTCTCCTGCCATTGGTCAGTTATTCCTCTCATACTTTTTTTGTCATTCATTCTGAAACCCAATGAATTATGGAGCACTTGGGGGGATGATATTGCTGAGGGTAGCAGAGTAAAATTAGGAAAAGATAAATTGTTACTATGCTTTGAAGCTACAGCTTTTGCAAGAGAATTTCTCCAGGTGCAAGCTGCCCCTTGAAATTTTTTTTGTCTTTTCTCTTTAACTTTCAAGGTCTTTGGTGGTTTATAGACCTCTTGAAGTTATGCATAGTCCAGGAGAGTGGTACTTTTGTTTAAGTCATAAGGAAAAACTAAAGAGAGACTTTTTTTTTTTTTCTATCTGCATATCAGGAAGCTCAGCTAAATATCCTGGAGAACTTAAGCAAATAAGTTATGAGAAAAACTGCCCATCAAATACTTGAAATAGAATATTAGTCTTCAAGACCTGAAGTGTCTAGGAAAAGACCCACTGAGCAGAAGCATGGCCCAGCTCAGAGAGCTAGCTAACCAAGGACTAGACATCTGCCATTGCATTTCTATGCACTACAGGTTCCCCTGATTCTCCAGGACAGGTCAGTTACTTAGAAGAGGAAAACTAAGAGTACTGCTTTCATTTTTATTTCTGAAATGCTTGCCTATAATGATAAGGAATATAAATATTAACATAAATCTTCTTGTCAAGAAGAAAGGTCTGAATAGCTGCACTACTTGTGAACTTGCTCTCAACTTCAAGGGTGACTTCTAACTACATGTTGAACAATTATATCATGATGCTACCAGGATAGCCAAAATCACAAGAACGAATATCCATGTGTAATTGTGAGAATCACGGAGTCTAGGAGTTAACGTGTCCTTGTGGTACTGAAACAGCTTCTCAATTTATAGAACTGGTGGCTAGTTCTTCTCAGCCTCTCTTCTCTCACCTCCTCAGAGCAGCTCTCTCAGTTTGATACACCTCAACCACTTCTTCTTTTCCTGTTGTGCTGGGGAGCACCTGGGGGATTGTGTTGCTTGTATTTGAGAATAAAATGAACTGCTAATACTGACAGTTCTTTTTGCTGATCAACTTAGGGGTTTTTTTAGTGAAATTTGCTGTGGTATCCAAGGATGAGCACCTTTGGCAGTCTGAAATGGGTGATAGTTCCATATAAGTTAAGACTTAATGTAGAGAAAAGAGTCCAATTACTTATGACAGGGTCTTTTAAGTCAAAATGGCACTGAAAATACAGGTGTAACGATCTGGCATAAAGAAAAAAAAAAAAGGAACACTCCTGATACTTAGATCAGAAAACCTGGTCTATTGGAATCCCACACTTAAAGAACAAAATATAGCCAGTATCGTATTTTGGGAAGAAGTCTCATGCTCTAATTGTTTTGATTATTAGTTTTATTCAGGGGAATGAGTCAAAAGCATCCTACTGAATGGAAGAATAATGAAGGAAATAGAGATATGAAAAAGAAAATTACTGCGAATTCCATCCCTTTGCTTTGGTTTAATAGTCAACACCATTGTTAGTCTTGAAATAAAGTCTTTAGAATCAATATAGATAAGTTTTTTGAGTTTTTATTCTCATGAAAATGTTCCTTTTTTTCTGATATTGTTTCAGCTCTCTATGTCTGAATTCTTTAACATATTGTCTATTAATATGACCTAGTATTCCACCTTGTTTAATTCCTTACATTTCCTCTTATTTGAAATTCGGTTACAATGCAGCAGAATACTGTGAACAGCAATAATTAAATCTTAAAATAAAGCATTTGCTATATCCCCGCAGGCATTTTTGTTAATATTTCTGTTCTGTTTGGAGCCACTTATATTCAGGTTATAATTCATAGCTTAGTGTCGAAGGTACATCTCAGAGACATATCAGTAAATGAAAGACACTCTCTGGCAAGAAAATCTCTGTGTTTTCCAGAAAAGCTTTTGAAGGATAAAATAAGGAGGAAGCAAAACTTTTTTTAACCCATCACATGTTTTATGACTGTCCTAAAAATGAGAACTGTCTACAGAGAGAAGACAAGTGATTACAGTTTTAGTCAAAAGTGCTTCTGACAGCATGATACTGTTGATTGTTATATAACTAAAGAAGATTTTTTATGAACCTGGGAGTAATAAACTGCTCTTTCAACACTGCAAACAGCAAACTCTGAATAATACGAGTCTGCAGATTAAAGAGTCATTGTCTATCGCATCAGATTTTGAGTATTGTAAAATACTTGACAAAACTTGAGACAACTGTGTTGTATAGTTAAGATGCGGTACAGGGGAGGAATTTTACTGGAACCAAAATGAACAGCTCTGTTTCACTAGTCTTAAACAGTAACATTCTGGAACAAAGACAATTTTTAATAATCCTTTCAGAAAAGGAGATGAATTCATACTGATGATAAAATTTTAAATCACTGCATTCAAATCTGAGGATCTGCCCAAGCCCTGAGCACACACGAGAAGCAGGGGGATATCAGGAGGGCCCAGTTTAGCTCTCTTTTCAGAATTAGCTACATGAGCATATCAGGGCTTTTGCCACGTTGCTTGCTGACATGTTCCTTTTTGTCCCTGACACAGGAACAATGGGCTATAAGCCTACCACAGTGACAGACCTCATGCTGTGTTTCATATTAAAGACACTTCACAAACTTCCTTGGGCAAATGCCATTTTTCTATTTAAGATATTCAAAGATTTTGAGCTAATTCTCAGGGAAAAAAAGAATAGTTTTCTTACTCAATATTAAAATGCTTATTTTTTTGTAACTATCTTCTATATTTGACCTTTCCTAGACTGTTTTGAAGACATTAGCATTACAAGAAAAGCTGGCTTCCAGTGTGATTCCATAAACATAAGACCTGATTAATTAAAGCAGACTAAACTTTGTGGCACTTACAGTAAGACAGAGAGATGTCCAATCTGATTCCTTGTTTAAGAGACAACAAACAGAGAATCTGAAGGGAAAGGTGAGATTCTTGCTAATTCTAGGGCATTATTTCTACTGAAAAAGGCTGCAGGAAGTGTACAGTTGAAATAAATAAACACCTGCAAAACACAATCCTATTTTCACTCTAGATATTTATTGTGGTTTGACACTGGCCAAATGCCAGGTATCCATGAAAGCCACTGGCTCACCCTCCCCTGTCACAGCTGGGCAAAGGAGAGGAAAAAAATTTAACAAAGGGTTCATTAGTTGAGACAAGACCGGGAGAAAATACTCCAATGGCAAAACAGGCTCAGCGTAGAGGTACAAGGTGAATTTATTACGAAAAAAATCAGAGGAGGATAATGAGAAGTAAAATAAGCTATTAAAACCACCTTTTCTTCCCCCAACCCTTATTTCCTCTCCACTGACAGCGCAGGGAGAGAGGGCATGGGGATTTTGGTCAGTTCATCACCTGAGGTTTTCTTTCACTGCTCAGGGAGAGGAGCCCTTCCCCTGTGAGGCTGTGTGGTCCCATCCCATTGAACACAGTTCTCTGTGAACTTCTTCAGTGTGGCTCCAAATCTCAGGAGCAGCAGTCTTCCCAAAGCTGCTGCAATTCAAGTCCCTCCCACGGGCACACAGTCCTCCCAAAACTGCTGTGGAGTGGGTCACTTTTCCACAGGGCGCAGTCCTCCAAGGACAGGCTGCTCCAGCCTGGCAGCAAGAGCCCCCTCTCTCCACCACGTCTCCCACAGGATCACAGCTCCTCCAGGCATCCACCCACTCCTGGCAGTGGCACCTGCCCCATGGGCTGCGGGTGGATCTCCCGTGGATCCCCATGGGCTGCAGGGGCAGAGCTGCTGCACCATTGTCTCACTGCAGCCTGCAGGGGAGTCTCAGCTCCGGTGCTTGGAGCAGCTCCTCCCCCTCCTTCTTCACTGACCTTGGTGCCTCACATGTTCTCACCTCGTCCTCTTCTCTGGCTGGAATTAAAACTGCACCCCTACTTATGTTTTAATGTCTTCTTAAATATGTTATCACAGAGGCATTACCATCATCTCTAACTGGCCCAGTTTTGGCCACCAGCATGTCCATCTTTAGAGCCATCAGCCATTGGCTCTGCTAGACATGGTGGAAGCTTGTAGCAGCTGCTCACAGAAACCACCTCCATGGCTGCCCTGCTACCAAAAACCAGGCTGTGCCAAACCAAGGCAATATTCTAGTCAATCACAGTAGGACTAAAGGATTGAAAGAAAATACTAAGCATGATGACTTAAGGTAGCTTCGTAAGCTGACTGAAGCTTTTCTCAAGTAAATAATGCAGTGGAAACAGAGCCCAGGGTGGAGTCTATCTATCCCTTTGCTCCTAAGCAGTGAACCTCCATGTGTTAACTTTCAAGAGGCTGGTTTAACTTTTTGATATTTCATATTCAAAGCAAGCAGAAAAACTGGAGTTCTTATTAAACTGTTTCAGCAGCACAGTTGTTCATCCTTCAGTGATATGTGGTTATAAGAAATACTTTATCGTTTAGAATCATAATGACAATATTTACAGCAACAACATCTACTTAATTCTTTTTTATACTAATTGGATTATATAAACTATAATCTGGAAGACGAGGTTGTGAGATTAATCTTTGGAAAGAGAAAGATGAATAGCATGCTTAAATTGAATTTTATTTTTCAACCTCACCATACATATTATCATTACTTTTTGTTTCTGGCACATCCTCTAAAGTGTCTGCTGGAATGATTCCTGGTTTCTGCTTAAAAAAAACCAAGCTAAACGCCATTATGTTTGCTTGTCCTAAGATACTTGGATAAAACTTGTCCTAAGTTTTGTTCCATTTGCTTCAAAATTGCTACAAATATTTTGCTCTTGCCAGGTAAAATGAGCTGTCAGAGCTCATTTTAGAGGGCAGTGGTCTCTTCACTGTGGTCCAATCAAACACCTAAATATATGTTCCATGTTGGCAACTTGGATGCAACAAATGTAGCATATTTAAATGCTTTGTTGAATCAGACCACAGTGCTCTGCATGATCAAGCTCTAATACACAAGTACGTTTTGCAGATCACATTAGTATTACACAGAGGGTACATACGCACAGGCAGCTGTGTGAAAATATCAGCCTAGGCTTTGGAAAGACATGAATAAAAATTGACAGGTTTGCCTAGAATACCTGAACACCAGTTTTTTTTTAGACAGCTATGATCACTGCTTAACTTGGAGGAAAAAAATATCTCTGAAACTGATGGCAAAATTTGCTTAACTCAGCATTTCACAGGAGGTTTCTTAAGAAGTCTACACTTGTTCTGCTTTTTACTTTCTCACTGCAAGCTCCATCTTCATTGAGGAATTAGTAAGCAGCTTTTATGGAATGACTTTGAAATTTCTCCTTGTGCAGCAAAAACTGTGGCTTTTTTTTTTTGATCCAAATAAATAATTCACAGGGACTAAGTAATTGAGTTAATCCTCTTATTTTTTGTTTATATTCCTCACAGCTGCAGTAATGACTCTAGCTGCTGATTAATTGAAAGTGAGCCCATCAGAGTTTCAAGTACTGCAAGGTAAAACTTTGACACTATAGCTGAAGATGTGTTGTGCAAGACACTACTTTGACTGTTTTGCTTCACCTGGTTTTTACTATTGCTCAGAGTTGACAATTTTTTTTATTATCCTTGTTCACAAACATAGCTTCTGTCCCAACAATGGCAAAATATATAAGCACTTCCAGTGTGAAAGTCTTTGTCAGATATGTCACATTTATACTGTAGTGAAGGCCTTACCTTCAAGCCCCTGAAAATCACTTTTGATCAATCTGCAAACTCAAATATATCTATGCGAATTTATTTGTACTCTGTGTCTGTTTCCAGGAAATATTTACAAGACTTGAAATTCACTGTCTGTAAATATTAGCAGCAGTAAACCAATCATTCCAGTATTCAGGGAAAGCCACTCCCAAAAAGGGAAGCAAGAAGTTTTAGAAGTAATTCCAGTTCATTTGGGTGAAAGACTCAAGACAAAAGGAATGTTTTATCTGCACCTTCTCAGTCTGGCAGGATGTTTCGTAGACAGAGTTTGAGAGCTTGTGACCAAACTAGAAAACACACCAGATAAATTCATAGGTTCCTCACCTGCTAGGGCTATTTTTTCCACCTTCTGTAGTCTCAGCTTTTTTCTGCCACAGAAGTTTTCAGCAGACAAAAGAAATTAAACTGACAATAAAAAAGAGTGGAGATAATCGCTGCCTGCTGCTTCTAAAGTGCAAAGTGGAAAAGAAGTTGTCATACAAGTAGCCCTGTGATAGCAAAGACTGTTGTTTCCCATGTTTAGTAGGACCCAAAGTGGAAAGGAGCCTTGTTTTACTCCCACATGAGAGGTAGGCAACTCTGTTTTGAAATATATTTTCCCTCCCAGAACTCTTTGGGTAGAAAGATGAGTGCTAGACACCTACCCACTGTTTCTGCCATAAGGTCAAAGTTGGATTAATAGCTTTTCTACAGTTCATGAAATGTCTCTATCCAGATGTTTTCCTGGAAGCTCCAAAGCTCAGTCCTGACTGATTGCTACTCTAACCTATTTCCTATAATTAAATGTACTCTTCTGCTTTTCTCAAAGCTCCAGATAACTGAGTGGAGATGACACTCATGGACTGGACTTCGTGCTGAGCAGGAAAGCTGTCTAAGTGAAGTCTCAAGCAAAAGAAACAAAAGCCATTGTTGCTATTTGGTAGTTTCTGCTAGAAATAGCAGTGGAATGGAGTGATACATGCAAAGGGTATTTAAAATAAGTGCACAGCTTGCCTCTGCACCTTCAGCTAAGGAAAGAGGTGACTGGATGAAGAGCTCAATGAAGATGCCTAAGAAGAGTTTGGCTTTCCCCATGGCATCTTCATAGAGAACCAAGTGCACACCTGGATGGTGAGTCACAGTTAACTGTACCAGGACAGGACTTTGGTGTGACTCTTTCTAAAGCACTTAATCTCTCATTCCGAGTAGTCCCTCCCTGTGCTTTGTGAGCATTGAGGAAGACAGGGAGACATGGTCCTACTGGGACACAAGGAATTGGGATTGGTAGAATTGTGCCTTTGAGGACTGGAGAGGGTTCTTCACGATAGCTCCAACCACTGTCTCCAAAGGTAGGTCTTATTTGTTCTGCTGCAGAGTGGGAAGCAGAGAGACCCATGTACCAGAGAACAGTTAGTCTCTCCTGCCCTTGGTTACACATAAGGAACTTTCTTCAAGGAGAGTGGGTCTCACACACTTTTCAATTTTTATTTAGTCTTTGCTTCCACCATGGTCAAGTTCTTAAGAAAGGGGAAATAAGCAAAATATCTTGTCTTCCAATAAGATGGGTGATAGGAAACTACCACATATATAGGAAGCTCCTGCTGTTGCACAGCCTAGCATTGCTGCTTTAACATTCACTGGCAAGAACATCTGTTCCCTGCAGTCATCCCTCACTTGTTCTTTTGTTGACAGCAGATGGGAAGCAGGATAAGAAGACACACTGAAAAAGAGTAATTACATCCTTATCTTTGCTTACTCTTGATTTTTCTGCACCTTCTTTCATAAGAGTTGATTAGTTGTGCTGTGTCAAGCAGATGCTTTAAAGTAATCTATTTATGGGAACACTCTTTTTGCAGTTGGAGGTGGTTTACAATAGCAGAAAAAAGGAATTTCTCCACTGAGATGTACAGACAGACCCAAGGTTACATTAGTCAAACAGAAGGCATTCTGTTAGTGAACAAGATCTATGTGCTAGCACAACCAGGCCATCAGAATCACAGAACGGCTGAGGCTGGAAGGGACATCTGAAGGTCATAGGATCCAATCCCCCATTTCAAGCAAGACCACCTAGAGCTGATTGCCCAGGATCACGTCCAGACAGCTGTTTTGTATCTTCAAGGATGGAGACTCTACAACCTCCCTGGGCAGCCTGTGCCAGTGCTCAGTCTCCCTCACAGTAAAGTGTGTTTCATGAAGGTCAGGAGGAATCTCCTGTGTACCATTGTGTTTGTCATGGTTTGACATGGAAGCGAATTTTCTCAGGAAGTTTGGGTGAAACCAATCAGTGGTCAGGTTTGGATGTTGGCCCTTGGAGTGACCACTGAGGGCATGGACACGCCTCTGAGAACACAGGGTGTTAAAAGCAAGAGCTCCTAGTGGAACTCTCGCTTTGGTTCTGGTCAGAGTGCTGTGCAGGCTCTCCCCTGCCCAGCCACAGGCTGGGTGGGGGAGGGGAAGCCATGTGGCCTGGGAGAGGTAGGCCAGGGGCTGAAGGACTGGAACCGGGTGGACCCTCTGTGGACGGAAGGGTGGAGAGAAACGGAGATGCTTTTGTTCCCCCCCGCCCCAGAGGGAAAGAGACAGAGAGCCTGACGGCACCTGGAATTTGCCAGCAGAGGAGAAGGAGGAGGTGGGGGGAAGGTGCCAGCCATGGAAGTTGGAGTCCTGGGCAGAGATTTCAGCCATCCGGGGAGTCTGAGACTTTTAACCCTTTCCTGAGAAATGAAAGCTTTTTGTAATATTACTCCTCTTGGATTTGAAAGAGAAGAGAGACAGCCTGGGACCTGAGAAGTTAGAAGAAGAAATTCTAGGTGGGAGGAGATGATGGAGTGGCTTGTGGCTGGACTTTTCTTGTTAGCCATATACTAAACCAATTCCTCCTGCAACATAGCCTGCATTTTTAGGGGGATGCAATGGCAAGCCAAGAGACCTGCTTCAGTGACTACCAGCACAGGAATGGAGTGAACAGAGAAGAGTTGAGGAGGGCGTGGTGATGCCCTCTGTCTTCAGGAAGAAGATGATCTCTATTCTCAAGACCCTGGCCCCAGGGGAGGAAAAATGGTGGGGGGAGACTGTGGTCCCAAAATGAAAAGCTGAACTGTTGTTTCTTTTCGTCCTCGGCAAAGCATCCTTAAAGGAGCCCTATGAGCAGTCTGTCCATGCGCAGTGATGAGAGCACTGTGACACAGAAAGGAGAGTGTCACACTGGCAGATTTTCTCCGGACGGTTGCCATGTGTGACATGGAAACACAAGAGGTGGCAATTGTGTTTCCTGGGGGTCTATAGTGCAAGAGAGAAGCCTCTGTCCCTTGGTGGACTGAGTATTG
This sequence comes from Vidua macroura, assembly GCF_024509145.1. NCBI lineage: Eukaryota > Metazoa > Chordata > Aves > Passeriformes > Viduidae > Vidua > Vidua macroura. The sequence goes on from NC_071611.1 coordinate 44,213,199, forward strand.
ATATCTGAAGGGTGATGATTTGATTGAGGGTCCAAGTTGTGTCTCAGTGTGGTTTGTTGGAGTCTGGGTGGCGGGAGGAGGAATGTTTTGGAAGGTTTTCATTCTGAATTTTGAGTGTCTTTTATTATAATAGTAGGATAATAAAGTTTTTTTCCTTTGTTTTTAAGCTTTGGCCTGCTCTGCTCTGTTCCTGATTGCATCTCACAGTACTTATTTGGGGAAGGTGCATTTTCATGGGATCATTATGCCAGTGTCAAACCTTGATAGTGTTTGAATGTCCAAATTAAAGGTGTTTCTTGGACTAATCCTGCAGGCCACAACTTACCTGGAGCTAAGTGTAAGCATAAGTATTTTGATGTACCAGCATGAGCAAAATAATTTGATATCTTAATTTTGGTGAAAGAAAAGTTGAAAGAACTATCTACCATGCTAGGAGGAGAGAGTGCCAGATAGGTTTGGCTGAGAAACAGTGTCTTCTCTGTATGGTTCAGTCTAAAACATCTGCAGGCTGACCAAGATTGCTTTGATTTCTGTAAACTACAGACTAGTGAGTGCTCCTATTGGCAAAGAACTTGCATCTTAAAGTGTATTTTCTTTGTCATCTCCTGGAGATGCATATTTAGTTTTCATGTAATTTTGGTGTGGTGATCTCAGGGTAATATGAAGGATATGTGTCATATTTTAGAAGGTAAAGGCTCAGGCTTTATGTTTACAGTATGCAAACCTCCCTCCAAAATTAGGCAAAATCTAGGGAAATTATAGAAATGCACAAGAGAAATGCATCCAGTTTATTTCCAGAAATACCAGCAAGTCTCCTTCATAGGAGACTTCACTGATAATGCCTGGTGCAGGGCAATAGCAAAAAGAAGTCCTGCACAGGGCAGATTTGCAAAACCCTGAAGTGCATCATCAGCTTTGAACAAGTAAATCCTGTGGCATGCTGCACTGCTTATCAATATTCAGAGTTATAACATCAGGGGGGCATACAACAGACAAGGGCATACATATGCATCCCATACAGACTGGCACAGACGTGCTGTTTGTAGAGGTCACCAAAAGCAATTTCCTCATGATTTCTAATTTAAAGATACATTGCTTTAGAGAATAATGAGAATGAAATTACCCATCACCGTGTGTCCATTCTGTCTCTTCCCACCTGGCTACTTTTTAGTACAAAAAATGGTGAAATTTCTCATGCATACAGTGCTCAGATGTGCTTGACCTGACCTGTGAGGGTATTTGAAACTGAACTGATTGTTCTGATAGTGTGAAAGTTAAATAAGGTTTATATGGGGACTCAAAACACCACTGAATTGGAACATTTTTATGAAATACAGGCTGACTTTAATTTTTGTCAAACACTGATTGCAGATGGACCAAATACTTTTTTTTTCAGATAGTGAGCCCAGGTCCATAATTTGCCTCTAGATTTTACACATTTTAGAAACTGAAGATGCTCAGATCTATATTTTGATTGAATGCTACCACTAACTGCAGTAGTTCCCTTCAGAAGGCACCAGAAAAAAAAATATTAATTGTGATAAATAGGTCTCCTACTGAATAGTAGCAAGAGAATGCCACTTTTTTTTTAGATCTGTTTGAAAAATAGCATACAGTGTAACATCATTAGTAAATAATCTAAATTCTTCAATTTTAATCACCCAGAAACTTACTGTTTCATGGGGAAAAAAACCACCAAACCCAACCTTGCTTTGCTAAGGAATGTCCTTTATACACACAACATATTAGAATAAGTTCAAAGTTCAGTGGGTCCAGCTGCTTGTTACAGAATGAACTGCAAGCTGAGATATTTTTGACTTTATCATGAGAATGCAAAGATGCCTGCAAGAGCATCTTTTAAGATTCCTTTAAACACAATTATGCCTTCTTTATCTGTGAAGCAGAATTTTGGAAAGGGATGACTTCTCTGTGTCGATAAAGACATCTATTTCCCCCCATTATTCTGCTGTTGAAGAATATAGGGGAAATCAAGAAGGGTGCATGCTATAATGACAAAGTTGCCATGCAGGCTTCTCTTTTCATTACTGGTGGCAGCAGCTGTACCAGAAGTTACTTCCTTTTCTGAAAGACAGGATTTGTTATAGCAGCAGCGTATTACACCACCAGAAAACCTGTCATCCTAAATTGGTTTGCTTAGCTAGGTAAAAGTAGAAATTGGTTAAAAGGGAAGGGAGTGAGAGAGATACGGCTCCTCATTTTTTGCTGCCACACATTTTGTATAAAGACACAGATAATGATGCTGGCTTACATATATGCCACTGGCAGCAAGTGCTTAGATGAGTGGGGCAGTTAGCACCCTGCAAGGACAAGCCCTGCTCTTATACATCTGTCATGGTTTGGCACTGGTGCAATGCTAGCGCTCCCATGAAAATACACCTTTCTAAATAAGTGCTGTGAGATATTATTAAGAACAGAGCAGAGTAGGCTTAAGCTTAATAACAAAGGAAAAAGAAAACTTTATTGAACTATTACTACAGAAAACACACGTACTAAATCTAGGATGAAGACCCTCTAAAATACCCCTCCTCCTCCCAATCTCTAAAACAACTACTATGAAACGTCACCCGGGATTCTTGATCAAATTATTACCTTTCAGATAATCAATACTTAGTCTATTAACAGAGAGAGAAGTCTTTCTTGCACCATAGACCCCCGCAGGAAACAGAGTTGCCACTTCTTGTGTTTCTATGTCATACCTGGCAACCATTTGGAGAAAATCTGCCAGTGTGACACTCTCTTTTCTATGTTACAGTGCTCTTACCATTGTGCATGGACAGACTGCTCATAGGGCTCTTTTAAGGATGCTTTGCTATGGACTAAAAGAGACAACAGTTTGTCTAGGAACAGAGATCATCTTCTTGAAGACAGAGGGCATCACCATTCCCCCTCTAGCTTTCATTTGCTCTTGCCATTCTTGTGTTGGTAGTTGCTGAAGCAGGTCTCCTTGGGTCACCACTGCATCCCCCTAAAATGCAGTCTCTATTGCAGGAGAATTTGGCTTAGTCTATAGCTAACAAGAAAAGTCCAGCTAAAAGCTACTCTATCATCTCTTCCCACCTGAAAATTTTTTCTTCTAACATCTCAGGTCCCGGACTGTCTTTCTTCTACTACAAATCGAGGAGGAGGAATATTTTACAAAGCCCTTATTTCTCGGAAAGGGTTAAAAGTTCATACTCTTTGGACGGCTGAAATATCTGCTCAGCATTCTTGACTCCCAAGCTGGGCATCATCCCCCCCCCTTTTTTGCTTCTCCTCTGCTGGCAAATCTCCAGGTGCCACCAGGCTCTCTGTCTCTTTCCTTCTGGGGGGGAGACAGAGGCATCTCTGTTTCTCTCTACCCTTCTGTCTGTAGGAGCTGGCTCGGTTCCACACCTTCAACCCCTCGGCCTACCTGGACAAGGCCGCATGGCTTCCCCTCCCCTGCCCAGCCAGGCTTTAAACACAATTATGCCTTCTTTACTAATTATGCCTTCTTTAAACACAATTATGCCAGGCTGGGCAGGGGAGAGTCTGCACTCTCTGATGACTGGAACCAAAGAGACAGTTCTCCTGGGAGTTCTTGCTTTTAACCCCCTGTGTTCTCAGAGGCGTGTCCATACCTTCAGTGGTCACTTCAGGTGCCAATATCTAAACTTGACCACTGATTGGCTTGACCGAACTTCTTGAAAAAAAATTCACTTCCATGTCAAACCATAACAACATCATACATAGACACCGACCAAAGCTGTCTGAGTACACACTGCTTCCTCACAAATGGTGTGTTTTTTCCCAGTCATACCATTTGGCAACTTTACTGGGATGTCTTCTGTGTGCACTGAGGCCAATATGGGAAGAAGCAGCTCTCAGGGATTAGCAGGAGTCAAGCTTGTGTAGCCTCAGAACTCTCCATCACCTATGGGGAGACAGCGATGCCCCTGACACCCTCTTGTAGCTATGTCTGACAGACTGGCAATTCCTTGCAGAAATGTAAAGAAGGTGGTGTGCTGCTGTGGAGAAGGTGCTGACATTGAAGTGATAACTGATATTACATGCTAAGGGGTTGTTTCCTGTGTAAGGGGAATTGAACACACACTGAAGAGAAAGAATTACTTCAGAAGACTGTGGTAATACAATGTCCGTTCTTGTGAGCTGTGCAGGATAATAGTATTTTTCATTTCCACAGTCTCCATAGCTCCCAGTCATAACTGATGTTACCACAAAGTAAGAAAAAGAGAGGATAGGTATAATTTCTTTTTTAGTTCACTTCCTATTTCAGCTTCTAAAACTGAGCTGTTTTCTATAATCTCTTTCTTAGTGTAATGGCCTTTTGAAACACAATTAGAAAACAATGCAGGCTTTTTGTGTATTTGCTTGTCCAAATAATGCAATTCATACTGGGACCACTGCTCTTTCATATCTTTATCAACAACATGGACAGTGGAATCAAGGGCACCCTTAGCTAGTTTGCCACCAACACCAAGCTGTGTGGTCTAGCCAGCAAATGTGCACTTGCAGTCTGCAAGGCCAGATGTATCCCGGGCTGCATCCAAAGCAGTGTGGGCAGCAGGGTGAGGTAGGGGATTCTGCCCCTATTCTCCATGCTGGTGAGATCCCACCTGGAACCCTGTAAGCTCTGGGGTCATGAACATAAGAAAGATGTAAACCTGTTGTAGTGAGTCCAGAGGCCACAAAGAAGATCAGAAGGGTGGAGGACATCTCTAATGAGAGAAGCATGACAGAGTTGCAGCTGGTCTGCTGAAGCAATGGGGAACAAAGACACATGGACCTCCTTGCTTGCTCTGAAGGAGATTGTTTATTGTAATGAACTGAGCCTTTTTATACTCAAAACTTACTGAAACTTAACCAAAACTTAACCAACAAGCACACACTGGTTGCCTGCCACTGTGGTATCACTGCTCACCATGTCCCTTTACCCAAACAACTCTGATCATGTGGTATCCACACACCTCCCCAGCCAAGCGCTGCTTCACATACGAGGCGACTATCAGCTCACTTTCCGGCCATCCGACCTGCAGCTGAACCCTTTCCAGAGTGCTTTTTTGTTAACAAAAGTGAGCACAAGTGAACAGGATTTAATAGGATTTAAAGGCGAAAAGGTCCTTGTCCTGTGAGGCTTTTCTTATTTCCCACAGAGTGCCTAGAGGAGGTCAAGGGAGATATTATAGGAGCCTTCCAGTATGTAAAGAGGGCAAAAAGAGAGCTAGAGAGTGACTCTTTACAAGGTCATATCCTGATAGATCAAAGTAGAACAGCCTTAGGCTGAAGGAAGGTAGATTTAGATTAGCTATTAGGAGGAAATTCTTTACTGTGAGGGTAGGGATGCACTGGCACAGGTTACCCAGAGAAGCTTCTCCATCCCTGGAAGTATTTAAGGCCAGTTCAACAGGCCTTTGTGCCATCTGCTCTAGCGCAAAGTTTGCCAGCCTGTGGTAGGAGGATTGGAACCAGATGACCTTCAGGGTCCATTACAACTCAAACTATTCTATGAATCTATTATTTGGATGCCTCAGTTAAGTATGTTTTCTGCTACACAGTGATGAAACGGTTCCTAAGCTGAATCTAGAAGTTGAAGTGTAGGTGACATAAGAACATTCACTGATGGCACTATTTCTATTCACAGTTTTCATCCATGTTCAACATACTGCCTCTGCATCTCCCAAACAAGATTTCATTCTCATTGGATTAGGTCTTTAAAGATACACAGGATCTGCCAGTACAGAATCTGTGGTCTAAGTAGTGAGGAAAAGCTGTTGGAAATGAGGGAAAACTCATTTAACTATCCATAAAGACAGAATTAGGAGCACAATATTCTATCTTGTCTTCTGAATTTTATGCAAAGTCCTTAATTTCTCAAGGTATACATTTAAAGAGTTACATATTAATATCCTCCCATGTTTTGGAGCTCAGAATGTCACTCACATAAATTCTGCCTGGAAGATACATATTGCTTAATAGTTGGATTAATTTTTAATCTGCCTTTGAAGAATATTAATGCTTTTTTCCCTATACTTCTCAAAAGCAATAGTCCAGCAAAATGTCTCAAAGAAAAAAGGAATGGGAATGCATACCTTTGAAAGCAACATCTTATCATTGTTTATTGGAACTGTCAAACTTTTTCACAAGTCTCATATTTCTTTCTCTGACTGCTTTATTAATGCTGGTGTCACTCAGCATTTATAGGAAGACTAATTTCTCAGCATTCAGTAGCTGCCTGAACCTTTTGAACCTGATGTTACACCGTGATATTCTTTGTATTGCTGAATAAGAATCACAGCCTTTCCAGAAGCTGTGAAAATATTTGAGTATCTATTTAAGGTTTAAGGAAAAACAGTTCTATCTAAAGTAGAAAATGAAGAATGAAATCTGTTTTATCCATAATGTTATATAGACTGAAAAGCCTTCTGGTTTCCTTCTGAAATTGTCTAAAGTTTTTGCTGTCTGTCTTGAAAGTACAGCCACTTCACTAGGATTATTTTGATAATTGTTCACCATTTGAGTAGGCTGAATTAAAGCTAACGCATATTTTATTCTTTTGTTACTTTGCCTCTAAGTGCTTTACTTTGCAGGCTTAATGTTCTTTAAATGTAGGAGGATGATGGATGAAGCTTAGTGACATACTTGCATACATATGCAAAATGAGCAATCTATGATCCTTAAATTAGGGTCCTGGTCCCTTGCTCCAAAAGTGTTGGGTATAATTCAATTGATTTTTTTTTCTTCAGCATTTATAAAAAAAGTAGTATTCAATTTCCAGCACTTCTATATTTGCCTTGGTGAGACAACAAAAGGAGGACACTTTAACCCAAACCAGGCACGTTTAAAAAGAAAAATTAGTTGATGCTATGTTTTAGTGTGAAACAGTCACAAATCAAATCAAGCCTGCACAAATAATTTATACTTCAGTTAGAAAATGCTGACCTGAATCATGCAGCTGGCTTTAATGTACACAAAAGTGTAGTTGTTATGAGACCAAATTGAGACAATAATTATAGCACATTGTTGAAAGACCATGTGTGTGTCTCAGACTTGCTGTCAGTTGTGCACTTTGAGAAGAATGGGAAGAAACAGCTCTCCTTGTGCGTTTTAATTGGGTAACCTCACACATGGCAGGAATGGCTTTCTATTTTCACATAACTTATAACTGTTTCTTATAACTGGCCTGCATGATGCTAAGGTCATATCTCCCAGAGTTCGACAGCTGCTGGTTAGACAGCTCGGAAAAGAGCCTCAAGAAATCAAGATTAGGAGTAGTCTTCTTACAAATGAGAGCCTGGTTAATATTTCAGCTAGCAAAAAAAGGTCAGTTACCTGTCATGCTGGAAATCAGCGGATTCTGGAGATCGTGTTGTCACATTTAATGAGTTAGTGAAGATAGCCTCTCTGTGCAAACTCTGCTGAGGACTTTCACCTCAGTGATTTTGATCATTAATAATTCAAAGTGATCTGAGAGAATCTGTGTTGCCATAAAGACATGGCTGGCCTTAGAAAGTATAACACATGTTGTGAGTTGCCTCATTCCCTAAATATATGGATGAGGCTGGCATTGAGCAGCCTTCTGGAGATAGTGGCATGGGCATCTGGTTGAAGGTACTTTCTCATCATGCTATTGGAACTTGAATAAAAACTCTTTAATGCCTCATAGTTTCAAGATGGACATGAGAGAAAATGTTACCTAATCATATAGATGATACTAGTCCACCCCTTTCTGAAGTGCCATGCCATTTGCATCCTTTCACGAAAAATGAAGGTGATGCATAGAGTTATTTACCCTCAAAGTAAATAACTCTTACTTTTGCTCAAAGTAAGAACAGAGATGATGAACAACATAGCACCTAAAAGAGAAGGTGCTTAAAGGTGGGATTATTTAATTCTGATCATGAAGCAGTATCTGACTTCGTTCATATATTAATGCATTAACATCAAAATCACTTCAGGGGTCTGCCTACTTAAGTGAGACCCTTCTGAGACTGCTAATACTTTAAACTAGGAAAGTTTTGAAAACTGTGCAAAACCTTCGTACCCAATATCATAATATAGAACCTTGAGGAGGAGATAACATTAATGGTTGTAAATGTAGACCAGATAAAAGAAAATAGAACTTCATGATAATCATAATGGAAACAGAAAACTTATTGCTTGGTCATAATCAGGTCAAATACTATCTCTGGAATTACAAAATTACATATATGTTTTATGAGTACTGATAATATCTTAATTGTGTGAGCTAAAACAAAGATAACTATCTCCTGCTTCATGTGATGGCTAAGGGTATCTCATGCATTGTGGTAAAGAACAGGCATCTGTGCTGTGGGATCACTCTTTATTGACTGTTATCAGTGACATTTATAGACAAATTTGTCTTTTTACTGGCTAATTGTTCCACTTCTGCCCTGATCCATCTGAGTCAACAGAAGGTTGATTGCAAGGTGACAACTAGTGTAATGGAAATGTAGATTTCTAAACGCCTTTATGTAGCACTCTTGTTGCAGGCATCCTTTTATACTAGTCAGTTAATATGACCCTTGCTCCTTCATCTGTAAATAGCACCAACATCATAGCTGTTTTCGCAAGGAGGTTAGTATTTTCATTTTGCAAAGTTATTCTCATTTATGATCATAGAATGATTTGTGTTGAAAGTAATTTTTAAATGTCATTTAATCCAAACCCCCTACATTGATCAGGGACATCTTCAACTAGATCAGGTTGCTCATAGCCAAGACCAACCTGACCATCAATATTTCCAGGGATGGAGCATCTACAACCTCTCTAGGTAACTGGTTCCAAGTGTTTAGGGAATCACAGAATTACTTAGGTTGGAAAAGACCTATAAAATCAATGAGTCCTACCTTTAGCTGATCACCAACTTGTCAACTAGACTAGAGCACTAAGTGCTATGTCCAGTTGTTTCTTGAACACCTCTAGGGATGCTAACTTCCTGGGAAGTCCATTCCAGTGCTTGCCAACCCTTTCCATGAAGAAATGCTCCCTGATGTCCAGCGTGAACCCCCTCTGATGAAGATTCAGGCTGTGTCCTCTCATCCTGTTGCTGGTTTCCTGGCAGAAGAGGTTGAACCCCACCTTGCTTCTAAACTTTTCTCCAGCCTTGTTGCCCATCTCTGGACATGCTCCAGCCCCTCAATGTCATTCTTGTAGTGAGGGGGAACTCACTTGCAGAACTAGACACAGAACTTGAGGAATGGCCTTACCAGTGCCAAGCACAGAGGGATGATCACTGCCTTCATCCTACTGGCCGCACTGTTGCCAGGGGTTAGGGTACCACTGGCCTTCTTGGCCACCGGGCATAGCTGGCTCATGTTCAGCAACTGTCGATCACCACTCCCAGGTCCTTTTCCCCTGGGCAGTTTTCCAGTCATTCTCACTGTAAAAAATCCATCCTTATATCTAGTTGGAATCTATCTGCTCTTTGGATTAAAACAATTACTTCTTTTTCCTGTTTCTTCAGGCCTTATCAAAAGTCTGCTCCATCTTATCCACCTTGGGTACCAGAAGGCTACAATAATGCCTCCCTGTACCCTTCCCTTCTCCAATCTGAAAAACTCCAGCTATCTCAGTGTTTCTTCGTATGAGAGGTGCTTAATCTTGCTGATCATTTATGTGGTCCTCTTCTGGACCTGCTCCAGCAGCTCCATGACTTTCCTCTACTGAGGATCTGGCAGCTGGATACTGTAGTCTGCTGGTATCTCACTAGAGCAGAGCAGCAGAAGCTGCTCACACTACTTTGGATGCAGCCCAGGACACGTTTGGCTTTCTGGGCTGGGAGTGCCCATGGCTGGGTCATGTCCAGCCTCTCACCCACCAGCACCCCCATGTCCTTGTCCTTAGGGCTGCTCTCCACCTGTTCATCCCCCAGCCTGGACTGATACTAGGGGTTGGCATAGCCCAGGTGCAGCACCTTGCACTTGGTCTTGTTTAACATTATGAGGTTCTCATAGGCCCACATCTAGTCCTCCCTCTGTATGCCATCCATTCCCTCAGGCATGTCAAATGCAACACTCAGATTTGGTGTTAGCAAATTTGCTGAAGGTGCACTAGATAATGCCTATTTCTATAATGATTTGCTAAGAAACATTAATTTTTATATCACCAGTTGTGGAACAGGATTCTTTCACTTCCTGTTCTTCTCCCAGCTCTTTTTGCCCTGTAGAGTGAGGGTGCCCTCTACTGAACCCTATGCATGGGGTGATAGAAATTTAGAGAATGGGTCTGAATAACAGAGCGAGAGTGCATGCTCGAACTGCTGTTGCATCCTGATTGTATACTGACCTCATCCCATAGCAGAAGATTGCCTTGCAGGTGCAAAAATAATTTTCAGTCTGGCCAACAGAACCTGAACAGTCCTCTTTGAGTGTGTGTCAGAGCACACATTAGATGCATGCCAATTTCTAGGCAGCTTTGCTGCTATAGCTTTGCAGCAGAGCAATATTTTCCCTGCCTACAAGCATAATCCGGGTGATGCTAAGGCCAGGCATATTATTCTTCATACCATCAGTTATTCAGAAAAGGCTACACTGGTTCTAACTGAAGGTCTGTTAAAAACAATAGAGATATGTTCAGGCTGCCCTGATCTACGCATGCTGACATCAGTAGCATATCAAAAGCATAGAAAAGAATGCTGTGGCCTGCATGTCCTAAATTTGATCTGGCCTGAGCAGTGGGATATCCATTTGAACAGCACTGGTTGGTGACATACTGCAGAATGTCTTTTTTCTTTTGCGTGTCTTCCCAAGAAAGTGTGGACATGAAATTGGGTCAGACAGTCTTACATGGATCATCCAGAGTAGAATATAACGTCTACTTCTTTTGAGGATGTACTATATCTGACATGCTTCATAGCTAGATTGTTTCTTCTCTGTATAGTGGAAGGCTGAATCTTCCTATCATATACTGGGTGACAGCACTGAAGGGCTACTGCTGAGCCACTACTGAGCTCTTCTGCCTGTCAGGAGAGTTTTTGTTGTAATACACTATTTGACATTTGCCACTCACCTATCTCATTGCAAATGTACCTGAAAATAAGAAAAACTGCCAGACTTTTCCAGCTGCTGTTGTGCAAATGTTAGTGACTGGAGGTTCTCTTTGAGTATTTGCCCTCTTTAAAAAGCAAATTTTAAGACATTTCCTTTCTCCATCTCTCAGCTAATTAGGTGATCTGATCTTCCACTTCTATTTGTAATAGTTCCAAGCATATTTCTCTTTTTGTAAGATCTCATGCTCAATAATTGCACATCAGTTTCCTTAGGACTTCAATAGGCCCTACTTGCCTATTGAATTTATTACTTTTACTGACTTTTAGGGCATGTCTGCAATTACTTTGGTTGAAATGGATCGTAAAGATCATCCCATTCCAGTGCACCTGCCATGGGTAGGGACAGCTTCCACTAGACCAGGTTGTTCAGAGTTTTGTCCAACAATTCCAGGGATGGGGCATCCGCAACTTCTCCAGGAAACCTCTGCCAGTGCATCACCACCTTCACAGTAAAGACTTTCTTCCTCATATCTAATCAAACTCTTCCCTTCTTCAGCTTAAGGCCATTTACCTTTGTCCTATCTCTATTTGCCCTTGTAAAAAGTCCTTCTCCATCACTATTGTAGCCCTCTTTGGTACTGAAATGCCTTTGCAAGGTCTCCCCAAAGCCGTTTCTTCCCTGTGTTAAACAGCTCCAACTCTCTTAGCCTGTCTTCACAGCAGAGGTGCTACAGCCATCAACTTCATGTCTCTCTGAACTTGTTCCAACAGGTCAACATCTTTTCTATGTTGATGACTCTAGAGCTGGATACACCACTCCATATGGGGTCTCACAAGAGCCAAGAAGATGGCAAGAATCACCTCCCTCAACTCCTGGCGATGGTCCCTGTGATGAAGCCTGGGACATGACTGGCCTCCATCTTCTTACCACAAGCATCCCCAAGTCCTTCTCTTCATGATCCATTCTCCACCCAGCTTGTACTTGGGATTACCCGAACTCAGGTGTAGGACTTTGTATTTCGTCTTATTGAACTTCATAAGATTCACACAGGCCCACCTCTCCAGCCTGTCCAGCTCTCTCTGAATGGTGTCTTTTCCCTCCAGTGTGTTGACAGCACCACACAGCCTGGTGTCAATGACTAACTTGCTGAGGATGCCCTCAATCTCACTGTCTTGTCACTGACAGATTTTAAACACTGATGGTCCCAATACTGGGCCCTGAGGAACAGCAACTGCCACTGGTCTCCACTAAAGTTGTTGACTGCATTTCTTGGAGTAAGACCATCTAGCCAATTTCTTATTGGCTAGACAACAAGAACTTATCCAACAACTTATCCAACAACTGTTCCATCTGAAAATCCATGTGTCTCCAGTTTAGAGACAAGCATGTTATGCAGGATGTTGTCAAATGCTTTGTGCAAGTTCAGGTAGATGGCATTTGTTGCTCTTTCCTCGTCCACCACTGCAATAATCTCATAATAGAAGGCTACTAAATTTGTCAGACACAATTTGCCTTCAGTGAAGCCATGTTGGCTGTCACCAATCATGTCATTATTTAGATGGTGTATTGCTAAAAGGAGTAAAATGTTGAAATGCACTATCTAAACTAAAACGGAGAGAGCACAACCAACCTTGTGGATGGGTAACTTTAAAAAATGGAAAATAGAGCATTTATGGAATTATTATCCATGCTTTTGGTCACTGGTCCTTTTCTGACCACATTGCACTGACTATATCTATCACACTGATTTCTGCTTAATGCATTTACATATTTGCATGCATTAGGTAGCCATCAGTAAGCAGGAACTTTGACAAACTGTGCAGTCTGACCGCTTACCGCTGAATAATGGCTTATGGAGAAATCTGACAAGAAATGTAAAAATAAGACAGTGCCTTTGCTCTTCTTGTCTTCTTCTTTTGTAATCTTAAGCTGTAATCTTAAGCAACCTTTATACTTTGGGACCTTTCTTGAATCTAAGCATAAAGGTACCCTTGGGTTTTATCTACCTTTCACCTTTTAAATAAGCTTCACACCCATTGTTAGAAAAACTGCAAAAAGCCAGCTTAAGTATATTCCAAACCAATTTGAGACACTTCTTGTGCCAACACTCTGCTTTTCCCCAAATAATTTTATTCTTCCCCTGATGTTTAGCCCCTGTCAATTTACAGATAGTGAAGATACCCTCTCGAGTCTTTGTTTTGCTAAGCTAAACAACTCCAATCCTTCAGTCCTTTTAGCTCAGGCAGACCTGTTTCATTGCCATATTTCTTTCCAATTTAATTTCAGTCTACTTCAAGATTGCTGCCCAGAACCAAACACAAGAATTCATCAGTATCCTTGTGCAGTGCTATTTTCTTGCTGTTACTCATAGACTTTCAGTCTCAGTTGGTTTACATAGAGGACAGCTAAGACAAAATATAGCCCTGACAATACTAGCCTTCTGTGTTAACAAAGAGAAGAGCAATAACTCCTCCAAATCATCTTATTGTGCTATAGGACATTTCTGCAGATGAACAAGCACAGCAAGTATTGGGAGTCAGTAACATGCTCTTGCATTCATTATAAGTGTTGCTCGTTCATGGGCATTTCAGAGCATCTGCACTGTGCTGCTCATATATGAATTTTATTGGCCCTCTCCTGTTTTGGGAGTCCAGATATAGACCATGTCTCAAGTTCTAGCTGTTGTGCATAGTCTTTTGATCTGGAAAGGGTCTGGAGATGTGCTGCCTCTATGGCAGTTTGTGTCTGGTACATGACCTTTGGCTCAAGATCCTCCTGATTGCAGCACTGCAGCCTGCTGCCAAGCCATCTGGTTTAGTTTTCTTGGACTATCTCTCAATGGGACTCTTCTGGTGAGCTATACTGCAGAAGGAACTCTGGATAAGGACAGTGCCTTGCACAGTAACTTCGCTTCCCCTTCCTGTCCTCAGCTGCTGCTTCCATGAATGTGCATGCCTTCCTGCTCTTCCTTGCTTTGCCCTCCTGCATGTGCATAGGCTGGGCCAAAGTCCTGGTTGCAGGTGCATGGCAAAGCACTCACAGCCACTTCTTGTAAATGACTTATTAGGTGACATAAAAGACATCTTAAAGGTCCCAAGATGTTTGTAAGCAGCATCAACCAATCAATCAGAGGATGTGTCAGACATTTGCATTCTGAAAAATGGATATTTCTCTCTGAGCATCAGTAGCAGGAATAAAAATACGATAACAAAAGAAGTCTCCAGGGAGACGTGTCAGTCTTCAAGTATGTAAAGGGGTGTCATGGTTTGACACTGGCACAATGCCAGCGCCCCTATGAAAATACGCCTTCCCAAATAAATGCTGTGAGATGTTATCAGGAACAGAGCAGAGCAGGTCCAAGCTTAATAACAAAGGAAAAAAAACCCACTTTATTAAGTTACTACTACAGAAGACGCACACACTAAATCCAAGATGAAGACCCTCTAAAACACCCCTCCTCCTCCCAATTTCCAAAACAACCACCATGAAACATCACCCGGGATTCCTGATCAAATTACCACCCTTCAGATAATCAATACTCAATCTATCAAGGGAGAGAGAAGTCTCTCTTGCGCCATAGACACCCCCCCCCCCCCCCCTCCCAGGAAACACAGTTGCCACCTCCTGTGTTTCCATGTCACACATGGCAACCGCCAGGAGAAAATCTGCCAGTGTGACACTCTCCTTTCCATGTCACAGTGCTCTCACCACTGTGCATGGACAGACTGCCCATAGGACTCCTTTAAGGATGCTTTGCCATGGACCAAAAGAGACAAGAGTTCAGCTTCTCATATTGGGACCACAGTCCCCCCATTTCCCCCTGGGGCCAAGGGTCCAACAACTTCTCCTTTTTGGGACAACAGAATAGCAAGGCATTTCCTTCAGGTGAGTGTTGACAGGACTCTACATAGCTCTGATGGGAGAGAGCTACTAAATACACTGTTTTTGGAAAGGTGGGAATGCTGTGTTACAGATAATTCAGTATATACTTCTAAAAGCTAAAACCTGTATTTATTACCTTCAATTTCATGTATAGCCATCTGCCACCAATTCTTTAAAACACGTTTTTCACAATGAGATATTCCCACCCTGCAAATCTTTCTGCTATTATGTTATACGGAAATAGAACAAGTGATATGTTGGCTGTTTCTGTGTAATTTGACATGTGGGTGTTCAGTGTACATGTATACAAGAGCATTTTCGTTAATGACTCATGCTTACTGCCCTTGTCTTTGAATATGCTGTTGTCACAAGCAGATGGATACTGTTTCATCTGGATACTGTTTCAGAAAAAGACCCACCACCAGACCTGCAGTAGTGGGAAAGGTTTATTCAAGTATTGATACCCTAAATCCCGGAGTTTTATTTGCCATGTCTTACTGGCACATTAGCTACTGCAATTGTTAAACTTCTCTCTTAAGATGGATGGAGAGAAAACTACTCCAAAATATTTTCTCCAAAATACTTACCCTCTCCTATTTTTTGAAGGAAACAGCATACAGTTCCTGAGTTTTGTGTGACAAATAAAATGCAAGCATGTTTTGAAAAGAGAAATGTTGTCCCAACTTTCCATTCTTTTATGCTGTTTTGAGAATGAACTGACATGCTTCAGATCACAGGAACAAACAAAAATGGTGGCTGGAGTAACAGCAGTATTTGAAGTAAAGCGGTTTAGCAGTTCTTCTCAAGGTACAATGCTAGTTTCTCATAAACTAAAACTACAGAGGGAATAGCTGCACAGAAGGAAAATAAAACATACCCATGGAAAATTGAAATATACAATGTAACTTGGCAGGGCTTATTTGTTTGTCTTTTATTTGTGGGTAATCTCTCTATTACTAGAACATACTTTCTGTCTCCAGCTGTGCCTAACCTTGTTTTGGCATGACCATAATTAACATGGTTAATTACACAGTTCTGTGTTGAAATTAAGTACTTAGGTCACATTCAGCCAGTGTCTTCACTTTCACCTCATGAATACATTATTAGGAGAATAAAATTTCTTTGACTATAAATACAACTTTATCTGCATGCTTTCTCTTAATAAAATTAATTTGGTATTTGTATATTTATCTCATTTGAAGCTATATTTATTGTAAATTGATCTTTCATATCAGTTTCTGATTATTGTCTTTTTAACAGATACTGCTGTTTTGTTGGCATGTGAATTAAAAGTCAAGCACAATCTTCAGTTTCTTCACTAGGGACACTGTTTAGCAGAAAAGATGGTCAGGAGCAGAATGTAGGAAAAGAGGATGTTTTAGTATGCAGTGGTGAAATCAGTTATGTGTGAGGAATGGACTACTGCCTTAGTCCACTCATGAAAGGTACAGGCAACACTTAGCTTCTGAGGTAAGTTCCTGTAAAGTTGACATCTTGATATCTAAAACACATTCAAGGCCAGATAGACTGACCTAATGATGAAATTAGGTCTGCTGATTTAATTTGTAATGCATCAGAGGCCTGGGTGTTGTCCCACGCTCCAGGGGTGGTTTGTCACCTGATTTCAAAGCAAGTTCAAACTCTCCTTTGAGCTAATGGAGAAGCATGTTCTCCTGACATCCTGACAATCTTTTGCAGGTTGTCACTTTTCCCATACCCTATTTTCTCTGAATCCTGGTCCACAGGCACCACGTCTTGGCAACATTTTTAACATTTATTACCAAGATGTTGCCTCAAAGCTTGTCACAATCTGGTGCAATTAAAGGGTTGGATCTTCCTGTCATTCAGTTCTGTGGGAAGTGTGATATTTCCCCGTTTTGCACTAAGCTTAGTCACTCTTCAGACAGACAGGGAAAAGGGACATATGTTCAGCTCTGTGTACCTGAGACAGCAACCAGGGTTCCTCAGAGTCAGAGGGACAGATGGGCTCAGCCTCTGATGCTCTGTTCTGTCCTCTGAGTGAGCTGAGTGTCTGCAGTATATGCTTTGGGATGGAGACCAGGACATAAGTCAGCCCTGAGTCCAGCTTACTGTTGCTATTATTGTGTTCTTGCTTGTGCATGGAGACAAAGGGCCTAAGCTGTTGAGAGTTGCAACATTAGATTAGTTCCTCCAACTCCAACCATTAATTTTTTATTTATTTCTCTATGTCTGCTCAGAAGCCTGGCCAAAATTAGGGGTGCCAGTGCACTGCGTTTTCTCTCAGTGATATATCTCAATATATCTGTGATAGTCCACAGGAAGGCCAGTTCATGGTGAATTGTTTCAGGGTTAGGTCTTCCAGCATTTTCCTTTGTCTTTGCTAAGGGCTGCTGTATAGTGCACTGTAGGTCTTCCTTGGGAGTACTCCTGAGGTGTGGAATGTCTCCACTGGGTTCTGTGCACACAAGGCAGAGTTCTTGCTGCCTGAACTACCATATCCTTACATTTTCTCTCTTAGCAGAATTGGTCAGTGTTGTTGGGACCAGGCTCCATATGAAGATCTTTGAACCTACCTCTTTTTTAATGTCTTCTCAAAATAGCTATAGTGAAATGTAGCTTTAATAAGTGATGCGGCATCTGTTGGGTTTTTAAGCCAGATTTTAGAAGAGATTTGTGTCAGTTTTGAAGGGCGGGTACAAATATTATGCTTTATGACTGCGGTGTACAAATGGTAATACAAAGCTGTGACTGAATGCAGAGAGTTGCCACAAGAGAAATGAACCAAAAACTCTTGAAGCTGCCTGAGAATCCCAGTATTTAGTGTAGCTGACAGACACAGCTGCCTCTGAGGAGACAGAACTCAAAGCCTTGTTCAGAAACATTGACCAAGTGATTACAGAACATATCCTTGGACTGCTGCTATACATGTAAATGTTGAAACTCATTTGTCAATGGTGTTACAAGACTTGTAAGCTGTAGGTACTATTACAATTCAGGATGGAGGGATTTTTGTGAAATTCTCACACCTGTCTTAGAGGTTTGATTATAAGTGTCATGTCCCAGCTCACAAAATTACTGTGCTCTAAATCTCATCTGAGATTTGTAAAAGATGACTTCTAAAACAGTTGCTGTTATGTTGCATAACTCATTAGCCAGAGAAGTGCACAGCATATGACTTTGCCAGGTTTGTCATGGACTTCAGGTATTTGTGAGGGTCAGCCTTCCAATATCTGTATTTTTTAACTTACCTTTCTTTCTTTTTTCCTCAAACTTTTGAAGCCAATGTGACTCTACTTTTGAGTTTTTGAAATATCTAATAAATGTATATGCTACAAAAAATATTAAGCTGTGATTCAATGCTGTGGGTAGATAGTGTAATTTATCCAAAAATAATAAACTGAGAAAATGATAGGAATGTCCATTATTTTAGGGTGGCCAGTGAGCCTATTAGGAAGCAGTTCCTTAGGAGAGGAGAGGTGGAAGAGATTGACTCAGTTTAGTTCTACTAAAGTCTTCTTTATCCAAGCTAGAAATTGACAGCAGCAATTCCATCTTGTTGTCGTGATCACACAGCCAGAAAGAAAAGCTCAGGCTCTGTTGTTTCCATTGCACTATGTGGACACTTGGGACTGTTCAGAAGTTGCCTGCAGAGGCAGATCTTGAGAAACATGGCAGAATCCACTCATAAAATGATTGCAGAAAGAACAAGCACATCTCTCTCATTTTGGGCCTGGACAACGCGTGATCATGGTTCTTGCAGTGGAGGAGTGGCTGGAGTTCTTCCAAGCAGGTTTCTGAGCTTAGGGAGAGGATGATTTAAAGTCAGAATATCTAAATAAGTACTGGGTATTCATTGCTACATGATGTGGTTTATACCAGTGGGACTTCACATGCAAAAGTAGTTTGATGTGTCATTAGATGTTTCTGCTGCAAAAAAATATTTGCAATTAAGAGACCAAATTTTTGAGTTCTTTTACCCAGCAGACCTTTAACTCTGCAAGGTCTTAGTTCAGAATAATTTTGTATCTTCAAATTTTCCCTTACAGATACCCATTATATTTGGTTACTTAAGGAATAAAGGAGGATTTAATCAGAAATATTTCCCTTTTTAAACTATCAAAAATACCTCTATAAAAGATGTGTGCTAACATTTCTGAAAATGTTTATGTTGTTGTGTGTGATACTAAGAAAGTCAACCTTTGTCTTGTTTACTTATGAAAAACACTGCCAGGATGCAAATAGGCAGACTACGTGGATCTTGTTACCACAGATGGTGGCTTATACCTGGGATTCCCTGTCATGGAAAACCAGTTATCTTAATGCTGTCAGCTAAGTAGGCAGCTGGTCTTTAGAAAACATAGAGCTGGTGCAGCTCATGTGGTAATGGCATCCAGATTCAAACAGAAGGGACCACTCCCATGCACTGCTTGCAGACTTGAATAACCTAATAGTCACCGTCCATAAGTATCAGCTGAAAAATATAGCTAGTGGATAAGCCCTCTGCAACTTATAATTGCTTGTCTACCTCAAATTCAGTGGGAAAGAAAAGAAAAAAGAGAGCAACCCCACACCTTCTAAAGGAGTAGAGGTGTCTGAAAATTTGACTGAATAATTAGCATGGTAGGACCAGCCAACAGAGCTAGTGAGAAAGCAAGTTGGCTCATGTATTCATTTGGAGACCTTGCAGCCTGGGAGGGAAGCTTTGGTGCTGCCCTGGTCTGCAGACCTGGGTGCTTCATAAAGCAATCAGGGCTGCTGCCCAATAGGTATTGAGAGCAGCCCTCTGGGCACAGGGCTGTCCCTGGCCCTGGCACACACAGTCTTTTTGCAGACTGGGCTCTGGGTAGGGGCGCTTGCAAAGGGAAACCTTGTGCCACTGCCTTCTCTTGAAACTGCTATTATCACATTGGGATGTAGCTTGATTCTTTTGCTGCGTCTCGGCCACATTGGCTGAGTGTTTTCCTGCAGTAGTTGTCCAAGATGAAGTGAATGTAATTCAGTGATTACTGCAGCTATGTAAGACACTTAGAGAGTAGAGAAGGAAAGTTAAGAGGTTAAGACATTTCTTTTCAGAAGATTTATAATTGTGGGGTTTCTTTTTCTCTATTTTTCTACTATATAGAGAAATGAAGAAGCAGAAGGGAGTCTAGCTCAGGCTGTGAAAAAGACGTACTTGTTTCCTCATCCAGCAATGTTGATTAAGCTGGAGACAGGGAAGTGTGTTTATTTCCATACTGCTGTTCCAAATCAATGCCACCTGTCAGAAGAATGGTCTCTGATAGATTCCCATAACACCATAAGACACAAGTCTTATATTGGTTCTGTAGTCTTTCCTGTTGAAAAGTCATCACCATGGTGAATGTTTTTCATTGGCAGAGAAAATAGGCTGATACTCTCCCATGTTGTGAGGTCAAATATGTTGAAGTAGAAATTGCCAGACTTAGTGTAAAGAGGATGCAGTTGGACCAAAATGCTGTAGCTATGTAATGCAGGCTATAGGGTGCTGGACAGTGATGTGTGGCCCTTGACTGAGGATTGTGAGCACCTGCTAAACTTCAAACTGTGTGTGGAAATACTGCCATTCAAAGTAAAAGTTTGTTCTGATTTTTAGATCAGATCTCTATTAGATATGGAGTTTGATTTACTGCAGTAAGGGATAGTAGGATTAGATCTTTTGAAATCCATTATACTTAAATCCTGGACATGGTTACTGATTTTTTTTTTTCTTGTTTTCCCATCCACAGACAGTTGGGTTGGATGTTTGCATTGCTTCACTCTTGAGCTGGTAAAGTCAAATGTTAGCCTATGTTCTTCCCCAGAGGAATGCTTTTAAAGACATGTCTTTTTAAAGCACTGACCTGACATAACTCTGCAGCTGTGTTGACAATTCTCAGTAAAAATCATACTGATCATGGAACTAGGTGATTTTTTTTCTTTATTAATACATTTATTTGAAAGTGATTTTCACTTGGGACTGGACAAATAAAATTTTATGAGCCAAACCTTTCTTAGAAGGAGCAAATATTTTCAAAAACATTTTGCAAGTGACCTATATTAAAACAAAAAGATTTAATTAGGGTTAACTATTAAGAACATAAACAATTTTCAGCAAAATTACACTTCTCTTGCATCGTCTTTACCTATTGCATTTTGTTTACCTTTCTCTACTACCTAGAAAGCTGAACAGAAACTAAAGGCCCTGTAGAAAAATACAAAGCATGGTAGAGAATGATCTGAAAACTGTCCACACTGTAATGTTAAAAAAGCAAAGGAATTATTGCAAGCTTATTGATAGCTTATTGAAGCTATAGAACAAATACAGGATTTATGGAGAAGTTTTAGAAATTAAGTTTCTCAGTAACCAAGTTCCTGGTAAGACCTATTAAGAAACTCGCTGAGAGCTGAGTGTGGCTGGAAAATCACTGCTTGTTGCTCTCTCTGAGTTGCCTCCAAGTCAGAGCACATTTCCTGAACTTGTAAGATCTATGCTCTGTACCCTGACCCACAGGACTGCCCAGTCTCCATTACTTGTTCTGTTGTCTGACCAGATTCAAAAGGACCCATGAAGGAAAACAGCAGCACATCGGACTCCAGGGCATTCAGTTGCTATTGTCTGGTTTCCCTCTTTTGCTGTCATCTTAGAGAATGTTCAGACTGAAATGGTAGGTCCTAAACTCTTGGGGCCATTTGGAAATACAAGTACTGTTTTTCTTGTTGCATTTTTTTACTCTGACACCTTCAGATCACACAGAATTTCCAAGAGTTTACTATTGTTCAGGCCACAAGCAGGATTTGAGCTTCAAATTTCCTCTGAGCCAGAGATACCTAGTTGCACAAAAATCTGCTTAACATCCTGTATGTTAGAATGGAAAGTGAGACTATTTTCCCTGAAAACAGCTTCGCTTATTATTCTGTGCCCCAAAGCCAGTGGAAAAAATGGTCAAGCAAACATAGTAGCATTTCCTCTCATTTTGCACAGAATGGAATTAGCAAGAAATTTCAGAGCAAGGAAGAGTCTCTAAACTGAGGCCCATTTTGCTTCCTTTGTTCTACCTCTCTTTAGGCTGGAGTGCAATTGATACAATATCTTGTGTCTTTTGTCTATGTGGGGTTTTTTTAAACCAAGGATATGCTTCTGTTTATCCTTAAGTGCACTTTCATGCAGTTCAGATGCTCTGATTTTTCAGGCCATGCTTCAAAGCTGTTGTAGGGAGCCAAGTTTCCATTCCATAGTGAAATAGTCTCCTGCAGCTTTTGCTAAACATTGCTTGTATCCTGAACACATTTCTTCCACCACATACTCTTCTTAGTATCATTGTTCTGTGATAGCATCCCCTTACTTTAAGCCATCTTCTCACTGGGGAAAACAGAACAGTGATTCTGTGTTGCATCCTGAGTTTTAGGTTCAGATTTGGGTTCTGGTCTTTGTTAGCTTACCGGTTCCATGTATCCTCGTGCATCCCCCGTGTTTCCCCTCCCTCCCCGCCCCGACGTTAGCCCCAGGCTGCCTGCCATCATTGGGTTTTCCCCCCGCCACTCCTGTGACCACTCGCACCGAAGCCCCGTGTCTGCCCCCGTCGTGTTCCTATTGGTCGCTGTGGCCATGTCACCACCACGGCATCTGCGCTCACTGGGTGGAGGGTTCCTGTCCTTCACTGTCCCACCCGTATATCCCTCCGCAGCTCCCTAGTCTCAGGGCCAGATTCGTCCACGCGAGGTTGGGAGCGGTCGTGGCTTCTCCAACGCGGCTCCTGCGACCAATAAAGCATCCAGCCGCCATGCAGACAGATTTCGACAAATTCCCTGCCTCTTCGTTTCCTTCCCTCGCATCGACAGCAATGCGCGGCCAGCCCATCCCGCAGCGCAGCCGCAGAAGCACCCGAAAGTAGCGGCCAGCATCGACCCCAATGAGAAGTCGAACCGTCCAAGCTGCAAGCTCGAGAGCTGACTGGGGCCGGGAAAAGTAATGCGAA
Source organism: Vidua macroura (assembly GCF_024509145.1). NCBI lineage: Eukaryota > Metazoa > Chordata > Aves > Passeriformes > Viduidae > Vidua > Vidua macroura. The sequence continues at coordinate 44,236,045 of NC_071611.1, forward strand.
GCTGCTATCTGAATGCCTATGATGAGCTTCATCATGGATATAGATGTCCCCAGCTGCACCCTTTCTGCACAGGAAAGTGTTGCAGGGAGCATACCACTCCAGTCAATTTTGCAGCCACAAAGTGTGGGTGGATATGGCTGGGTAGGCAGGTATTCTCTTCCCTGAGATGAAGAAATAGGTGCTTTTCCCAGGATTCAGTTCCTGAGTCTGATAACTGGCATTATGGGAAGGGATAAACACCATGCAGAGAGGTGAAATAGTCATTTGTGTTTGCATTGGCACACTTCAACCAGATTGATAAATAGCAATCACACAGCCCACTTGTATAAGACATGCTTGTATTTTTTATCTTATGCATTTTTTATCTAATTTTCACTCCTACACAGAAACTACTAACCTCAGAGTCCTTGTGTATGTAACATGACCTGGGAGAGGAAGGATCTAATGCATGAAAGGTAGCTCTCTCAGAGCAGTGGGTTGGTTATACATAGAGAAAAGACTAGAATGCAATTGCCCACCAGCTGGAAAGCAGTAGTTTAGCTGATGAGAGAGGGCTGCAGACAGAAGTTCAGAGAGAGAACACGGGTGGAATGGCACTTGTCATCTCTAAAGACACTGCAGCCCTGTTAGCAAAAGCTGGAAGGAGGACTACAATAGAAAAAGGAGTGAAGATTATGCTGCTGATGAAAAGCTAATAGACAGACCCATGCATTAGAGAGTATGAATAGTAAAATAAACTGTTTTCTGCATAATGTGGTAGTGAACTGATGGGACTCCAGCCCTACTACTTTTTCCCAACTTTGTCACGTTTCAAAGCTTCAGACATGGTTTAAATTGCCAAAACATTGTGAAGCTGTTTTTTAGCTAGTGAGAGATGAAGGAAGGGGAAAAAGTTTAGAAATGGGAAGATTTTAATAGTGTTTTAATGTCTGTAGGATGCAGTATAGTTTCCTCTTCCAACTACTTAATGATAACCATAAGCATTAGAATTGTTTTATTCCCTAATGGAAGCATGGAATGGGTCAGGTTGGAAGGAACTACAGTGAGTCATCTGGTCCAACCTCCCTGCTCAAGCCAAGTCATCCTAGTGCACATGGCATGAGAGTCTCCCTCAGTGAGGGAGACTCGATATGTCTGATCAGCCTGTTCCAGTGCTCAGTCACACAATAAATAAGTTTTTCCCCAAGCCCAAGTGAAGCTTCCTGTGCATCGGTTTCTGCCTGTTGTCCCTTTTCCTGTTGCTGGGCACCACTGAGAAGAGCCTGGCTCCATACTCTGACACCTTTCCTTCAGATACTGACAGACATTGATGAGGTCCCATCTCAGTTTTTTCAAAGATGAACAGGCCCAGCTCCCTCAGCCTTTCTTCATAGAAGAGATGCTTTACTCCCCTCACCATTTTTATTCCCCTCCATTTATCTGCTGCAGGAGCTCCATGTCTCTCTTGTCCTGAGGAGCCCAGAACTGGTCATAGAATTCCAGATGTGCGTCACCAGGGCTGAGCAGAGGGACAGGATCACCTCCCTCAACCTACTGGCAATGCTCTTCCTAATGCATCCCAGGACCCCATTGGCCTTCTTGGCCCCAGGGCACACTGCTGGCTCATGGACAGCTTGTTGTCCACCAAGACCTCCAGGTCCTTCTCCATAGAGCAGGTCAACCCCAGCCTGTGCTGGTGCCTGGGCTTGTTCCTCCCCAGCTGCAGGACCCTGCACTTGCTTCTGTTGAATTTCAGATGTTTCTTCTCTTCCTATTCCTCCAGCCTGTCAAGGTCATTCTGAAGGGCTGCACATCTCTCTGGGGTATTGGCTACTCCTCTGAACTTTGTGTCATCAGTGAACTTGCTGAGGAGGCATCTGCCCCTTCATCCAAGTTATTGATGAACACAATAAACAACACTGGGTCCCCAGCTTGGGGGACACCGCCAGTGACAGGTTTCCAACCAGACCCTGTGCCATTGATTAGGGTACTCTGGGATCTGCTATTCAGCTAGGTCTCCATTCCTCTCACTTTCCACTCATCCGATCCAAATGTCCTGAGTTTGCCTATGAGGATGTTGGGTGAGGCAATGTCTAATGCCTTGCTTAAGTCAAGATGTATCATTCTTCAGTGTGGAGAAAATTCTTGAATATCAGCCATCTCTTTTGGGCCTCTCTTCCTTGCCTGCCTGTTCCCATGGGATACTTCCAAGAAGATCTCTAGAGAGGCTAACATTAGCTCTCCTGAAGTCCATGATTGCTTGTTGTCCTGCTTCCTCTTTGCCCAACACTGAACTACTCAGTCTCATCGTCACTACAGCTAAGGCTGCCCCCAGCCTTCACACCTCCAATAAGGCCTCCCCTGTTTGTTGTTATGAAGTTAAGCAGCAAATCATTCCCTGAGGAGCACACCATTCCTTGTGGGATTTTCTGCTACTTGTGTCAGAACATTGTCATCAATGCTTTTCAGGAACCTCCTGGACTGTTTGTGCTTTGTTGTGTTGCTTCTCCAGCTGATGTCAGGAAGGTTAAAGTCCCCCACAAGAACCTGTGTCTTAGAGGCTGCTTCAAGATACCTGTAGAAGTTCTCATCCACTTTTTCCTGATCAGGTGGCCTGTAGCAAACACCCACAGCAATGTTACTCTAGTCTACTCTTTTATCCTGAACCATAAGCTCTCAATTCTCTCATCATCCACCCCAGTTAGAGCTTGAAACATTCCAAGTGTTTCCTCACATAGAGGGAAGCTTCACCAATGCACCTTCCTGGTCTGTCTTTCCTAAGCAATGTGTGGCCCTTCATGACAGCATTACAGTCATGTGTGGTATTCCGCCATGTCTCCATAACTGCAGTAAGATCAAAGCCATTTGCACACAGATATCTAGTTCCTCCTGTTTGTTCCGTATACTGCATTCACTGGTGTGCAGGCACTTTATAGAAGTATTTGACTGTGTCAATGTCCCAGTGGGGGTACAAAGGAACAACCCATAGTCCTGTCCAGCTTACTGTTTGGCTGCTTGTGCTTGCTTGAATTATCCCCTCCTAAGCCTCCTTTTACTACTTGGCTGGTTGCTATAGTTCTCCCCTTCTGACACCTTATCTCTGTCAAGCCTGGCTATGTCCACATCCACCTTCAAATTTAGTTTAAAGCTCTCTCAATGAGCCCTGCTTAATCCTGAGTTAAGATTTCCCCTTTGAAAGAGGTGGACCCCATTTATTGTCAGTAGACTTGGTGTCATATAAACTGACCTGTGATAAAATCCTCAGAATTCTGCTGGTAACACCAGTTTCAAAGCCAGGTGTTCATCTGCCTGGTTTTCCTGTTTCTTGCCCCATCAACTCCTGAAACTGGCAGGATAGAAATGAACACAGTTTCAGACGCCTTGACCAGCTGTCCCCAAGGTCCTGAGGTCCCTTTCGATCATCTGCACCCTTGTTTTTGGAACTTAGTCCCACCTGGAAAAAAAGCAGTGCCTTGCACAAGTTTCTTGGTGATGTCCCTTATCCAGGTGCCAGAGAGGCAGCATGCCTTCCTATTGGATTGGATCCAGTTGGTATATCAGGCCCTCCATTCCTTTCAAGAGGGACTCCTCAATGATTACTACCCTTCTTTTTCTTAACTAAGGAGGTTGTGATGATGCAGGTAAACTTCTCTGCAATAGGCAACCTCATCAACCTGGATTGACCTTCACCCACATTCTCATTTCTCTGGTCTTCATTTTCCTGCTTCTCAGATTCCAGAGCCTCGTATCTATTGCATACGGGCACTTGAGGAGGTAAGGCAGCTCGGAAAGGGTTTCACCGGCCACCCCAAACAGAAACCCATTTTTACTCCACTCCATGCTGAAGGTCCCTTCCTTCTGGCTGATGGTGAGCAAGTAGGGGTCCATAGCTTCTTGTGGAGTGGATGTCAGGTCTGTTTGTCTGAGGCATAGCAAAGTGCAGCCCCACCAGTCAATGTCTTCCTCAGAGTCCCTAACATTTCATGTGTCAGCTCTACCTGATGGCTGAGCAGACCATCGCACCTCACAGAGCTGCTCTCCCTGCTGCCCTCCAACAGCAGCACCAAGCTCTGGCACTCCCTGCAGCCTGAGATCTGGACCAGGCAAGCTTTTGTGGGTGCTCCACCTGGGTCACCACATCCTTTGTTGTGCACACAGAGGAAGTAGCTTTTTTCCAAGTGGACACCATACCTGAGCTCTCTTGGTGAGGGTGATAGGCAGCAGCTGCGCTAACTGCTTGAACTGGCAGTGCCTCGGTGCCTGTCCTGCTCATTCTGCCTGCACAAACTGCCACACCATTTCCCAGCTGAATGCGCCATGCCCTGTTTGCCCACTTTATTCATTTGGTGTAATTGCAATGTGTGGTAGGACTGATGAATGTTGACTGAATTTGAACAAAGTGGCATGCTGATTTAGGTCAATGGTCAAAGAGTTCTGAAAACTTATTTCTTTCATAACCATTCTGAGCAAAGACGTTATGAACAAAATCTCTTTTGCACAACTTTCTAAAGGGTTTAGAAGAGATGAAAAAAATTTTTACGATTTCTTCAATAAATTGCTTACATCCTTCCCACAAAATATGTCCTTGCAGTTGCATTCTTTCAAGTAGCACTACCTTAGCCTTGAAAGCTTTTTGAACAATTATTAATAGGTCCTTACAAGTCAGGCTCCTTTTCATTTCCTGTCTTGTGAACACACTCTTGGTCACACATGAAAACCTGTGGGCTCCTGTGGTTATCCTGCCTGTCCAAACACAAATGTATGTGACTTTTCTCATGACAACTAAGTAATTAAAATGTATTTTCATTTTGGGTATGGGTAGCATTTTTAGGAGCTCCACGTGGATGTGACAGACCAAGTTATAGACACAAAAAGTGAGGTGGAAGATTCTGAGTCATGTTCTTTGCATTCTTACATTTGAATTAAGAGTCTTTTAAATTTCATAAGGAATTTTTATCTGATTGTGGATTTATTGGAGCCTTAATTTTTGTGTTATTAGAAAGCAAAAGCTTTGAACTTCCTTCAGTACAAAGAAAAAACAGTAGAAGCCTCAGTAGGGAAAAAATGTGAAAAAGACTACGTCATCACTACAGTATTTCTATAAAATTTTGAATATTTCATGCACAGAAGTGAAAGTCACTTGGCATCATGCTTTTAAAAAGAAAATTGCTCTGGAGTATTTTGCAACCATCAACACAACAGCATCTTCTCAGAGAATGGGCTTTTATCAGCTGTGAGGTGATAAGAGAGCTCAGCTGGCTTACAATAATGAAGACATAGTGTGAGTCCTTATGTCACTTTTACTGCCTGAGATGTAGCAATAATTTTTTAAAGTCCATTCCTTCTGTTTACGCCACAGAATCACAGAATCAAAGCACTGTGTTCCTTTAACTTTAAAGTAATAAATAGGTTTTTAATTTCTGTTGACTAATTCTTATTCAGTGGTCAGTCATGTTTCCTTCCAGAAATTCTACAGAAATAGGTTCTGGTTCCTACTGCTAGTCATGTAAAATTTTGTATAGGCCTAGTTACTTATTTGTGATAAGCAAGCCTAAGTAAGAAAACACCTAAGAATGTGACATAAAGCACAAGACACTGGCATTCCCAGATACATGTGAAGTACCAGTCTGAATATTTTTGCTCTATCAGAATCAGAACTTGGAGGTTTTGCTGCTTTTGGGAGAGGACTTACTCCAAGAAGGAAGTATGGCCTGTCAGCAGTACATAGAGATCACAGAATCACAGAATTAACCAAGTTGAAAAAGACCTTTGAGATCGTACAGTCCATCCTATGACCTAACACCACTTGTCAACGAGACCATGGCAGTGAGTGCTGCATCCAGTCTTTTCTTAAACACCTCCGGGGATAGTGAATCCACCATCTCCCTGAGCAGCTCATTCCAATGTCAGTCCTTCTTCCCATGAAGAACTTCTTAAAGTCCAGCCTAAACTTGCCCTGGCACAGAAGGCTAGTGAGAAGGCTATGTCCTCTTGTCCTGTCACTGGTTACATGGAAGAAGAGATGTACCTCACCCAGCTAGACCCTCTTCTCAGGCAGTTGAGGAGAGTGATAAAGGTCACCACTGAGCCTCCTCTTCTCCTGGTTAAATATCCCCAGCTCCTCAGCTACTCCTCATAAGTCTTGGGTTCTAAACCCCTCACTAGCCTTGTTGTCCTTCTCTGGACATGCTCCAGCATCTTAATATCCTTCCTAAACAGGGCAGCCCAAAATTGAACACACAACTCTAGGTATGGTCTCACCAGTGCCAAGTACATGGGGCTTGTCCAGTTCCCTCTGCAGAGGCTTCCAACCCTCCAGCAGATCAACAGTCACACTCAACTTGGTGTCAACTTCAAATTTGCTAATGGATCCCTGCTATGCTAATGAATCCCTGGGGAGCTCCACTGGTGACCAGCCACCACCTGGATGCAGCAACATTCACCTCCATTCTCTGGGTGTGGCCGTGCAGCCAGTTCTTAACCCAGCAAAGAGTGCTCCTGTCCAAGCCATGGCCTGCCAGCTTTTCCAGGAGCGTTCCATGGGGAGATGACGTCAAAGGATTTGCTAAAGGTCAGGTAGACAACATCCACAGCCTTCCCCTCTTCCATCAGGTGGGTTATCTGGTTATAAAAGGAGATCAGCTTGGTTGGGCAGGACTTGCCCCTTCTAAATCTATGCTGGCTGCATCTGATCCCCTGGGCATTCTGTAGGCACCGTGTGATGGCACTCAAGATGATCTGTGCCATAACATTGCTGGGCACCAAGGTCAGGCTGACAGACCTGTAGTTTTCCAGATCTTCCTGCCCTTCTTGTGGATGGGTGTCACACTGGCCAACCTCCAGTCGTCTAGATTCTCCCAGAGCCAGGACTGATGGTAAATGATTGGGAGCAGCTTGGCACGACCTTCTGTCATTTCCCTCATCATCCTGGGATGGCCCATGTGATCCCACAGGCTTGTGAGCATCTAAGTGGCTCAGCAGGTCACTAAATGCTTTCTCTTTGATTACAGGGGTGGCTATTCTTCTTCCTGTCCCCATCTACCAGCTCAGAAGGCCAGTTGTTCTGATTTCTTCTAGTATTTTCAATGTTCTGTGTCTGTCAGGTTTGGTAAAATCCGATGTGGAGTCCAGCACTTTAGGCTCATTTCTGAAACCTGGTGACCACTTCAGCCCTGCCTCTTTTCCTAGTACTGGGAGCTTCTGCACTGTGCTGCGCATCTTTCCCATACCCCACCCTCCTGCAGATGAGCAAACAAAAATGATTTTTCATTGCTACTTGCTGTAGAAGGAAGGCTGGTGGGAAAGGTCTGTTCCTCAGTGCAAACTGAGGAACAGCTGATGCTCATGGTGACATGAGTGCCAGTTAACTGCTGCATAGAAAGGAATACAAGAGCAAACTTTTATCCATGTGGAATCCTATCCTATCACTCTAAATGTCCAGAATATCTTTTTTGGTTGAGTTAATTTTCTGTTTTGTAAACAGCCACAGGACATGTCACAGTTTTGTTACCCTATGCTGTGTGCAAGACAAAAGTAGGAATAAGGAGGTTGACACAGGTAAGGAAGACACTGATTCAATACCACTAAGAGGTAAGAAATAATGGTATAATCCAGGTGTGAGCTGTTAGTCAGAGCTGACTTAGCAGACAGAGGACAAATGAGTTATTGCTTCATAAATATTTCAAAGTGCTTGATGAAATACATTTTTATTTAGCTCAACAACCATATATAGTTTTGGAGAGAGGCTCTCCTTAAAACAATAATGGTCAATAACAAACATCCTGAGTTTATTGATCATTTGGTTGAGGAGGGTAAAAGGCTGGTATCTCTACTGTGAACCCAAACTACAGAAATGCTTAACTGAATGTGAGTAAATGACTATGTACAAAAAACAATCTTCATCTTCACTTTGTTACTCACTTTACACTCAGTACCTAGCTCCATTTCAAGTATATTGTCTTTTGTTACTTTTTGTCTGGTTAAGTTTAGCTATAAAGTAAGTATTTCTCCTTTAAGATTCTTGAAAAATCAAGTGAAAGTTCTCCTTTCTTCCATCTAATATTAAAAGTAACAGGGAAAAGAAAAAAAATTAGGTAGCTTATTTCATGACATGAGTGTGTCACAGCATGCATTAGTCCAAAGTAACTAACTGATGTTCTGGAGCTGTTTTCAAAATTTTTCATGAAAAAAGCTCTTCAGAAAAGCTGTTGCCTCCTCCTTTTACTCTCTTTCTTTGTAGCAAATTTGGGTATGAACTTGATCTCAAATTGTGTAACAAATAAGATGATGATAAAAGAAGAGTGATTGTCTTAAACCAGATTTTCTGATTTACTGTGAATTACTAGGAAACTTGCCAGACTTCACAAGTCAAGATACACATAAGAAAAATTTTCTTTACAGAAGTCGTCATATCACTAGGTATGTATAATAAAACCATCCCTGATTAGGTGAAATTTTCTGGATAATTGTATGCAAGAGGCTTGCCTAAATCATAGAAAAATTAAATTGTTTAGATTGGAGAAGACCTTTAAGATCATTGAATCCAGCTGTAAGTCTGGTGCTGCCAAGTCTGCTGCTAAGCCATGTCCCCAAGTGCCACATTTGCATACCTTCTAAATACCTACATGTATACTCAGTCACTTCCCTGGGCAGTTTGTTCCTATGCTTTACAGCCCTTTCTGTGAGTCTGACTTGGCTTTAAACCCCACATATTTAATGTGTATAAATTGACCATCTGAAACCCCACACATTTAATGTGTTGGTGATGATGCATTATAAAGATGGATTTTAAATTATCAGTTTTAAGAAAGGCAAGGGACTGATATCCAGGACTTTTTTTTACCACTTGCATCTACTTTTCAATTACATTAGTTTGTGGAATCTGTAGCTGAAAGATTTCATATCACTGGTGACAGCTGCTACAGTGAAAACAAAGATGGACCCACCTAGGGACAGACAGAAGTGCTTCTTGACTGGTCAGTGTAGGACCAGCAACCTCCATGCAACTTGCATTTGATACTAATTATGTGACTAGATAAATGGCTGTGATTTACCTCAAGAGTTGTCAGCTGATCCTAGCTGTGGATTTTGTATATGAGAATATTTATCTTAGTTTTCCTACACTAACTTTCCCCTTCATTGGGATCTCTAGACAGAGGAAAATGCCTAAGGGATGGTTTATTCAGTCATTCAGATTCCTATTGCTAGTTCTCCTTGAATAGAAAGTCCTCAGTGGTCCTTGAAACCTCAGCTGGCCTTTAGGCATCTCCTTCAGTGAAATAATTATAGATTTTAAGGTTATCCTTGGAATTAAGGGGTGTGTCACTTGGGTAGATAAGAAAAAGCCTTTGAAATGGTGCTCCCTGAGGCCTGGATGCACGGTGTCAATTATTTTCCTGAGTAATTTGTGAACTCTTGGCCTGAATCCCCTTTGTATTCTCCATAACACAACTCTCCTCAGCTGCTAGTATCCTGAAAATAAAGGTCACATTAGAAAGACTGTGGCACAGATGTATAAACAAATAGAATAGTCGTAAATTTGAAGCTTTTAGTTTTATTTAAGTGTTCTCCAGAAGCCTCATCCTAACCATGTTCTATTCAGTGATTATACTTACCCATAGCACAACCTTTTGTGGACAGTTTCATTGCCTAAAATATCAAAAGACAAATACAATATTTCTTGGCAATGAGAAATTTAAAAATTCAAAAGATGTCTGGATCTGGTGCTGAGTGATGTGGTTTAGTGGCTTAGAGGTTACAGTGGTAGTGCTGGGTTGGCAGTTGGACTGGATAATTCTGAAGGTCTCTTCCAACCTTAATGATTCTATGATTTTATTTATATATAGAATATCTTCTTTCCTTTGGTAAAGAACAAGATAAGCTGACATGCTACTGTGTTAAATCTCCCACTGCCTTAAAACGCTGTTCCTTGATTAAATTTATTTACATTTCAATGAAGTAAGCACTAAAAAGGTTTGGTTTTCACCTGTTGGTGATGTTTGAACATTGGGTCCACTAAGGAAAGAATTGGTTGGAATGAGAAATGTTGATATTACCGGCTAATAAGAATATCAAAATTCCAGTGTGAGTAGGAATTTTCTTTGTTAGTCTGAATAAAGCTAAATACCATACAGTCTTTAAGGAGACCATAACAGATGAAATTTTTCATTCAGTCCTATTTACAAAATAAAAAGCATTTAAGTAATGAAAGACAACAAATTTGTGATAAAAAGGTAATTTTAAACAAAACACTTCTTTAAGAGTTTTACTGAATCATGTTGCCTTCTGAGAATTGTTTTATAGGTTTTTTTTTCTATGGAGACATTATATAGTAACTCTTATTGTGAATGCAGAGTAAAGGGTCTGGGCTCAACAAAGGAAGTATGGGTTTGGTCATCACCACTGGGACAAAAGGGCCTCAAGTCTGACCTGCAAAGGTGCTAAATGCTTCTTGTATTGCTTTGAGCAAAGAATTCAGGCTCACATTTGTCAAGAACTTAAGCATATAAAATATTTTTATTTTTTAACACTTGAGTTATTCCATTAAATGCAATTTCTCTTTCTAGAAAATATGTTTAGGGAATACTAGTACAAATTTTGGCCAAAATATTTTTCATAGTTTAGGCGACAATTTCTAAAAAAAAAAAAAAAACAAAAAAACAAAAACAAAAACAAAAACAAACAAACAAACAAAAAAAAAAAAAACCAAAACAAAAACCAAAACCAAAACCGAAAACAAAAACCAAAACAAAGAAAAAACAAAAACAAAGGAAAAAAAAACCAAAGGAGATTGTGACAGCTATGTTTTCAGTTGCCACGCTAATGAAAATTTTCACTTTTTTCCCCTCTTGGCAGTTCCAGTCACAAGCTGACATCCATGGTTTAGTTTTCACTGTGGCAGCTATCACTACTGACATGAAATCTTTCAGCAAGAGATTTCACAAGCAGATGGAAATGAAAAGCAGATGTAAGTGGTATAAAATCCAGGAATTCCATTGTCAAAATCTGTCAATATTGTTTGTGTTATTTGCTAAAATTAAGTATACATTTTTTCTTCTTCCAACACAGATTTCTTATTTCTTTACATAAACTCTTTTTTTATGAAATTATCACTAGATCAAAAAAGGGAGATTTAACCAAAATGCTTTCATTAAAAAGCTTAGATGAAGATAATTTTAAAGAACAAAAAAAAAAATCCTCTGAAATGTCTGAGATTCAAAGAACTATTTAGATAAGATGACAACAAGCTCTGTTGCAATCTGTGCACAGAAGCTGCAGCTGCAGGAGAACCTTCTGGCAGTGGCTAACTAATGCAGTTCTCCATGGGGAAGTTCTCTGTGACAAGATTTGAGCAGGGAGCAATGTTAGCTCTAAATTTATCTCTGCATTTCAATAGGTTTAATTCCTGTTATGGGAAAAGAACAAACTTAACATCTTCATGAAAAGCAAAATAGTGAAAAATATTGTTCACTTTTTTATTTTCCACCTCACCTGTAAAATCTGCAAATTGATGGTTAATTTAATTTTACTTTACTTCCTTTTCTTCACATAGATATTGCACCTCTTTGAAACCCATCTTCCACTGCATGTCATGTTGTGTTTATATATTTGATTCAACTCAGTTTGTGGTTCTAAAACATCCTGATCATGTGTAACACTTACTGAAAGTTTACCACTTGCATAAGATAAGTTTATTTAACCCCTAGGTTGAGTGATTAAGTGAAAATATTTTCAGAACTAGGTAACATTGTATATTAATTTGAAAATACTTTTTTTTTTTGAGATGAGTTATTTTAGTTTCAGTGCAATAGACATAAAGTAAAATCAGAATGGGTTGAATTATATTGTGGTGAAAGGTTTTGTAAATTTTATCATGAATTTATAGACAGCACTGATTTTTAGTGGGAACAACACTGTTTCTCAAAGTTATAATGATTCCTTTCCATTGCAGGAAGATTGGAACCTTAGACTTAAAGGCTTCCTTCCAGCACAAAGCATTTTGTGAATCTGTGAATTTGCATCATGAGAAAATAGCAAGGGAAAAAATGCAAATAGTGTTATTTTGAAGCTTGCTCCAACAAACGGTGCAGAAATAAACATTTTTGATCTCCATGAAACTCATGAAAGTATTTATTTCAAAGTTGACACTACTTGTGTAGAATTGCTTTTGTGTTTTCTGTCTCATGAAATTCAGGAGAGATTCACACCACTGGAATACTTGTAAAATTTAAATAACAAATGGATGTAATTGGGACCCTTAATATTTTCCTTCTAGGAATACGCACTTTGGACACATGTGGACATTTATCCTAACATTTCTATCACAGTGCTGGAGTCTTTTCCTATGAATCCAACAGAGTAAAATGTGCTAGGCACTCTCTGTCTCAGTTCTCCTCTTTGTCTAGATGTTTCGGAAGTTTTCTGTCTAAACCACCTTGTGGCAGAAATAGGGGGGATTGTGCCAGAAAAGAGACTCCCTGTTCCAGTAAGACATTGCTTAAGACTTAGGAGACAAGAGAAGGAAGAAAAGTAAACTAAGCAAAACAGTTCCCCAAAATAGTAATTGAACAAGTTGAGACTTCACTCATAGAAGGTAGGAATAAAAACACACTTTGATCTGTCCTGAAATGTATCTTCCCATTTGATATTGTCATCTGGGCAAAAATAAGGTAGTTCAGATATTTTGAAAGACCTGACTGTATTTCCTATGTAAACAAATGCTGTCCCATGCTTTAATAATCCTTAATAACTTTCCTCTCTAGAGCTCCAGCTTGTATTATCAATCTGTGCTTTGCTGTCAGTCACAAAAATATTTCACAGTGTTGCTCTGTTTTTCCCCAGATTATCTTTATGACAGCACTTCAAGCATTAAAAGCTACAAAGTCAGGCTTCATCTACACTGAGTGTCTGTAATGTATCGGGAAAGAAACTCTGTGAAATTGTAAATCAGAATAAAAGATATGGCAAAGAGGGGTATATCTTTCTGTGCGTGCATGTGAGTAAACAAAGGCTAAAGGTGAAATCAAGAAGTCTTAATATATAATCTGCTTTCTTGTGAGTTGTAGATTAAAGTTACTGCAGGAATACAATATAATTTATTCCCTCCATTTCTAACCCCAGGCACAAGGAAAGGTATTTGTTTTCAATAATAAAAGGCTGGAAAAGGATGATGGAATATACAATGGAGAAATGTTGAAAATTCCTGTTTGTGGTCCTGGAACACAAACCTACAACCTTCACATGCACAAGTAGTGTATGTTTATATATCTCTAGCCAGCTAGTAATTGGTGGTTTGTAGACATAATCTCATCACAATAATTGTGGATATTTGGGTTGTAAATACACACCACCAGAAAAACACTGTAGAAAGCAGTCAGAAAGGCTGTGGTAGTAAATTAACATCTGCTGTACTGCTAGACTGTAAAGCTCTTGAAAACAGTAAGAACTGATAATAACTTAGAATAGTAGGAAAGGCAGGCTTGAATTCAGCCTCAGTCATCTGTTTGAAGTCAACTAAGAGGAACTGACTAACCTCAAGAAAAGAGCATTTATTAACAATGGCCAAGCTGAAAGTGCATCTGAGAATCCATGGGTTTGGTAATGTTTGTTTGCAGTTAGTTTAATAATTTTTGCCTGTGTGGAGTTAGTTTGGAGACAGAGCGCTAATAACACTGAATACTTGAATGCAACAATTAAGTGTTGCATTCAATAGTCACCATGCAAGGGAATTGGCTCAGAGTGTTATTTGACCTCCTGAAATTTCGTATCTTCTCTTACAAAATAAAATATGAAAAATATCAAGGGGATTCAAAGCAGGCATTCAGGTTTTTAACTAATTCGTTGTGCTTGGCAACATAGTCTCTTTTCCATTGTTCCACCTTCAGTATTGAAAGAGCAAAGCATAGAATTAAAAGTCAGGCAGAAGGGTCTGTTCTTCCATAGCTGTGGCAAGGGTTTGTGTAGACAGTGTCATGTCTCCTCCTAGGTGATATCTAAGGGCATCAATAGGATGGATGACGAAAGCTGAAAGCACCTGAGACTCATTCCACAGCAAGTGCTGATAAATTCTATGAGAACATTTTCTAACATGTCACAGAATGAGGCACTCTCTCAGAGGGCAGTGGAACATGAGTAATCTTGTGCCCAGAGAACAACCAGCTCCTTGGCTTGAGTTTCTTCTTGCTCTGTTCTTTGAGGGGGTAGGCAGGCATTCTCTTTTCCATGTAGGAACAGCAGAAAAAAATTATTTGAACATCTCATAATTTAGAAGCCTGCAGCAGCTTTGTGCTCCCACTAACACAGGTCTGGTATCTCTCTGTAGCTCTCAGATTGCTGCAATAAAGTGGGTGCTAGGATTCAGAGCTGATGGTAACTGGTGCTGATTCTGGAGTTATTTCTGGAGAACTGCTGCAGGAACTTTTCAGTAACCTGCTGCTGAAATGGGCAGGAGTGGAACAAACTACCAGCTGCAAGGGAAAATAGCTCATTTCTATGAAGATACTTTACTTTAATTCAGTGGAGTGGAGAAAGGGAGTGGTCTTAGGTAATTTGATTTGGTGTACCCTATTACCCTTTAGTGGGTGATGGGGGAGTGCTTTCACTGTATATAAAGCAAGTGAGTCAAGGGGTTTGGGCGGATGAGGCTTAGGGGAGACCTTATTGCAGTCTACAGCTTCCTCTAGAGGGAAAGAGGAGGGGCAGACACTGATTTCTTTTTTGTGACCAGTGACGGCACCTGATGGAATGACCTGAAGTTTTGTCAGGGAAGATTTAGGTTAGATATCAGGAAAAGGTTCCTCATCTAAGTGCTATTTTGGCAGGGAAACAGGCTACACAGAGAAGTGGTCATATCATCAAGCCTGACAGAGTTCAAAGAGTTTGAACAACAGGTTCATTGTGTGATTCTTGGGGTGGTCCTGTACAGGGCCAATAGTTGGACTCAATATTTGTGGGTCCCTCAACTCAGCATATTCTAGGATTCTGTGATTCATTTTTCTGAAACTATGGCATAACCATCACAAGGTTTTTATGTTCTTGCACAATGGATTACAGAGCACACAATAAGACCCTGTGACACCTGTCTCTTTGCTATCAGTCAGGTGGGGACAAAAGGGTGAATCTTAAGTTTTCTGTAGTGAGTGATTCTTTTTTAGTCTCTTTGGAAGTTAGAATTGCTCAGGTTTGCAAAGAAAAATATCTAAGTTCAGGTTTACTGAAACCATTGATATTTGTGTGCTCATGGGGCAGAAAGAGAATGAGTTGGTGTAAGGTCTCTAAAACAATCTTATCTTTCTCTTAACCTGGTGGGTTGTACATTGTCAGCCCTGGCTGATACTGATGTACTAGTTTGAAAGCAAACTAGGGGGAGATTATAGTCAGAACTACAATTTAATTAGAAAATTAAAGACAATAATAGAGAAACACTGGCTTAACCTGACAAAGTCAGAACACAATCTGACATTCTGTTGGTCAGGATAGTGGTAGCAGTCTGATTCACTGGTGGCTGCAGTCCTCCTGGAGTGACAGATGTGGTTCTGTTGAAGCAGTGATCCTGTAGAAGGGTGTGTCTTCCTCTGAAGATCCAGTGGTGGTGATGTAGCTCTTGTCATCTGGGAATCCAGTAGGTAGGGTGGTTCTGGTATTCCAACTTCAGATTATATCCAGTTAGGAATGCTTAGTTCCTCCCCCTGGGTGGAACTTCTTAATAATGTAATTTTATGAGTCGTGCAGCTGATAGCCCATTAGCAGAAGATAGCCCCTGGAGGGAGTTATTAGGGCTGAGTCGTGGAGGAGATAACGAACACTGCCGCATCTGTTTTAACAGATTATGAGGATGGTAATAGAATACATACTTTGGTTACCTCTTACATTGTAACCGAAGACAGTTGAGTGAAGCAATGCTCAGAGGTTTGAGAAAGCCAGTAAATGTTCCCTTTTTTGTAGACAAACTGTTGTTCTTGTGCAATTTGTTGCAGGCTGCTTTCAGTGAGGCTTAGGAAAAGGTGCCCAAAACAGTCATCTTAGACAAATGCAGAAAATAAAATGAAATTAAAAAAAAAAAAAGAAAATAGGTAAAGTTTATTCGAAGGATGATTGCTGAATAAGATTGACATCAGTCAAAAAGGAAACCTCATTTAAAAATGTGACTCTACTGAAGGAAAATGCTAGATGATAAATCTTCTCTAGGAGCCCTTACTACCATGAGTGAGAGAAAAAGTTAGAACAGAAGCCTAGTCATGGAGGACCATTGTCATATGGAAATACCCAGGCATATCTAGGAGTAAAATGCAGGTGGTTTAGGTCCTTCCTGAGCAGGCTTATGATCCAACAGTTGGCCAATACATCATTTTCTACTGATCACTTTCAGCAATTTCTGAACTGAGCTGAACAGCAACTAATGGGTGTGTATGATTATGTATTTTGTGACTCTATTTACATTCCCAGTGTAACTACAATGACAGGACTGACAATTCAGTTTTGCCATTAGCATCAGAATGATTATTACAGAATTACTGAACCATTTTACACTGCAAGGAAGAAAAATGGTGGTGTAAAGATTCAATTTCCCACTGTCTAAATGACCCATCAGGTTGCAACTCATCTGCTTTCCTGAACTTCATGTGTTCCCAGAGACTGCCAAGTACTGGAATGAGAGAAAGCTGATCCTCAGGGGAGAGAAGAGAGTTTCAGCAGGGCCTGGAGGAATGCTCCCGTTGTATAGGAGAAACAAAAACAATCCAAAACAAAACATAAAATACCAACCAAACAAAAAAAAACAACCCCCCTAAAAAACCCAAAACCAAACCAAACAAACAAACAAGCAAAAAACCACCACCAACAAAAACAACAAAAACACAAAAAATTGAAAGAAATATATATTTATGTAGATCTGCCATTGCTGGTTTCTGTAGAAAGATCTCTAAGAGTACCAGATCCTAGCACTGAATGTCTAGAGGATTCTGGAGCAGAAGACACTGTATTGGATAAATGTAATACTTAAGAACAGAATAGAAGTAGCTTCTGATCCTCCTCAGCCCTATTTTTAACAATTTTGTGCAACGGAGCAACTTGAGAGCAAAAATAACTAATCAAATGGGAGCAGATACCTGGGCAATACTGTGGTGACTGCGAGATGGGTAGTCTAGGGCTGCCCATATCTGCAAATACCCATAAATTATATAAGTCTCTGTAACACAGACCACCTAAAAGTGTGCATGGTGAGCAGTGTTCCATTATGGGAGCCTTAGTTTTCTGAGAGGTCTTTGCCTGCAGAGTTGGGAATTGCTGCTGAACAACAGCAAAACCTGTTTTAATTCATCTGGCACAAGCAGGCACTAGGTGTGGTCACATTGCTCTTTAAGGATAAAGGGCAAAATTATGAAGATTTAGTTGACCTGAATACCACAGCTTGAGATTGCTGCAGTTTCCTATAAAGGTTCCCAAACTGCAGCAGTTCATTATCAGAGACATCTGCTCCTCCTCCACTTAATTAATGGCCATAGAGTAAAACAGAGAACAGTCTGCTTCTCCTGTTGTACTTTTCCAGCAGTTAATTATTTTCCATATTTTTCTGTCTTTTTGAGTCCTGGTTTGAACACCAGTTAGTACACCAATTCAAGTTCACAGCCTCTGGACCTCATTAGGTCCCTCACCTGGTGAAAAGAGAAGTCCTTTGTTGTAGCACAGGCCTTCTTCTTCACACAGGTTAGCATTTACTTCTCAGCTTTGTGTTCAGAAATCATAAATGATAAAGAAGGAGAGGATGATAAATCCTCCTTTTTTCCTCCCTCTGAAAAAGTGTGCTCTCTGATGAAACATTTATGCGGCCCTTTGCAGCTTTGGGATCCTTTCTTAGGTTGCACAGCAGATCAAGGTTCCGTTGGTGTTTCCCTGACCTGGTACTTGTAGAGACTCTTGCTCTTTCCCTGTCAGGCCTAGCTCAGTCTCCAGGCCTGTCAGACATGAGCAGTGCTGCCCTGCACAACTGTACCCTTGCAGAGCGGCCATAGACAGACACAGACTACCAAGAGCTGTTTCCATAGAGTCTGGGGCTCCTCCAGCTTAACTAATACCAGCCTCTCAGCTTTGCTTTGCCATGGGTCTTCATAGCAAGCAGGCAATCTTGAAATCTCTGCACTCAGACCAGCATCTCCTTCCCAGGCTATGTCTTTCCGTCAGCCTCCCAAGAGTGTGAAATCCCTGGTCCTGCAACTCTTTAGAGCTGTCGGTAAGATGGAAGAGACCTCCAGAGGTGGGTGACTTATTGTGGATATATACCTACAAAAAGAGCTTTGGCATTTCCTTTGCATTGTGTCCAAGACTGAGCACCAAGATGTTTCCTATTATCATCCGAGTAGCAGTTGCATCTGGACAGTTTTCCTTATTTCCTGTTAATGGGCCCATCAATGTCGTGCCACATGACTCAGAGATAACACTCTCCAGGAGCCAGTTCTGTTTAACAGGTGATTAAGGACACACCTTGTGACTCAGAATAACATCAGCCCATTGTGAGATGCTCTGCCCAGAGGGAGAATCTAGGCATTCCCACCTGGATAAATCCAGGGATTTCTAGACAGAAAGGCAGCCTTTCCATAAGTTTCCGAGAAGACACAACAACCACATCTGCCACTCCAGGAGGACTGCAGCCACTCCAATTTAGACTGCTACCAGCACGCTGGCCAAAGGGGTGTCAAGTTGTATTCTGACTTTGTCAGTGGTCTTCCTTTTGTATCATTACATGTATTTTTGTCTTTTTTTTTCCCTTTTCCCAATAAATTGTATTTCTGACTTGGAGTCTCTCACTGGTTTTGCTTTCAAATCAGAACACATTGACAGCTGGTGGATGTTTGCTTGATGTCACTGAATCATCATGTACAGCACCAGTCTACAGGCACAAAGGAATTTCTAAACCAGACCATTCAGCAACAGCACATGGCTGTGCCATGAAGCACAGGGGAATCCCAATTCCAATACCTCTGAGGCTTGTGTGTGATACAGTGAACACACCACCAGCATCACCAGGTGGAAACCATTCAAGCCACCTCAATCACTTGGTTAAACAAACCCACTAGAAGTTTAAAAGCTTTAGCAAGCTGTGTGAATTGCTTGTCAGGTTTTAGAGCTCAGATGCCATAGGATTTCTGAGTACTGCCCTGAAAGATAAAGGTTCTCAGTTGTTCAGTTCATTATCTCATGGGCAACAGTGAGGGTAAATTCCCAGGAGGTACCTAAGTCATGCTGCAGTGACCTGGACCAGTAAGAAAAACCTCATGCAGCAACAATTAATAAACTATGATAAATACATTTGTAGTTTAAAAGGAAAATAAAACAGAAGTCTTGAGTCATTGGGCTTTTTATTATCACAAAAATTCTTCCATTGTAATTGTAATACCTGGAATCAATAATAAGAAATTGGGTTATAAATAAACATTCCTGTGATATTAAATACATTATTGGCATACTGAAATAATTTACAATCCAATAATCATACCTCTAACACTGATTATTGCAAACTGAAATTTGAGAGAGTTAAATTGTGAATTGTAATTCAATACAGTGCTTGACAATTTTTCTATTATGCATAAAGGTAATAGGCATAACAATTAGCTTGTTTACCTGTGGCAGAAAGCCTACTGATTTTAATTTTGGATATTCCAATTGGCTGTCTTTTATAAAATAGTTAGTTACCTCTGCTTTTGCTTACCCCTGAAAAAATAAGGGTAATTCTACCAAAGACATGGGCTCCTTTGCATTATTGTACCATAGATCACAATATTGTCTCTTAAACTTGCCTCTTCATGTGACTATCTTCTGCTCAGCAAGTTTTATATATCTTAAGAAGAAGCTTTCATCTTATTTGTAGATTATTTTGGCTGCATGGTGTGGAGCACTTGTGCAGAAAATAGAAGTTTGTTCAGCTCCTGGCATGACTTCATCTCTTTAAAACTAATGTAGAGTTATCAAAATGACTCAATTTTAATGAATTTCATTTCTGCAGAGTGCCTGATATTATAAGCTGGCAGAGATCTAGAAATTCAAAAATCAAAAGCAGTACTTTTTAATGCCTCAGAGGCTGAAATAAACTAGTAATTAGTGTGGGGCTTCCAGAACAATGTCTTTTAGAAGTAGAATTATTGTGCTCTTTTTTCTATCTAATTTATCTTTTTGCTTTGTTTTGGAAGATTAGGAACTATGAGACTGGTCATAACTAGAATTTTAGCTACTTTTATCTGGTAAAATTGTACTTTTATCTGGTTTGTCATTTTTTGTGTATCCCAGCATATCTCTGACGTAAGTTTTTTGGGAGAGTGGAAGACAGAAGAAGACAGAAGAAGAATTAGGATATATTATTTTTCTCTTGATAAATAAACCTCACAGAAAAGAACCCTGTAAGAAAACTGTGATTCTATTCTTTTTAATTTATCCTCTAAAGCATTGTATAATCCAATTGTTTTTCCATAGCAATCATCAGAAATTAATGATGTAACAATAAAGAGGGAACATTTTTTATGTTTTGTATACAAAACAACCTTCTGCTTAGGGCTTCTAAAAATAAATTAATATTGCACCTGTACAGTTTTCTTATTTTGATGACTCTTCTGATTAGGTGAATAAAAACTATAAGTTTTGTTTAATAAAAGTATTTTTTGTTACTGCTGTATAGAATCCAGTCTCAGAATAGTAGGTTGGCTTTTACCTCTATTAAAGAATTTACAAATTTTTTTCTCTTATTAAATAAGAACTTTCAGAATAAATATTTGAGAATTTTGGCAAAGGAAAAAAAATTGTATTGCTTTTACTGATTGAAGTGATTAAATCTTAAATATAATTTCTACAGACAAAGGTGATGACCTTGAGAAGTTTTGTACTTCAATTTTTGAAATAGGTTGTTTAAGCCAGCCTACTGGTACAGAAGTTTTCTAACCACCTCAAAAAAATCCCCCAAACCACAAAAAGCATCACAAATTTTTTTCCTGTTGTCTGGAGGTGCTTTCCATGAACATGGCATCCAGGCTTGAGGGGCCAGGGAACAATGCAAGTCTGGACAAGTGTGCAACTATTAATGTGCCTTTGGAACAGAGAATGCTATTCAGGCAATGTGCTAGTCTCTTATTTTAGAAATGCTTATTTATATTTACAAAAATCTTACAAGAGGTTAAAAGAAGTGTTGGTGGGATGTTAGATCACTGAGTCCATTTACAAGAAAGGGAATCCGGGTTGTCTCTGGTTGTCAAACTTCAGCTGACTGAAAGATAATGAACTTTTAAGCAAGCAATGGCAATTGCCTTAGAGACTCCTAGTGAAGTGGCAGAATGTTTTTACATGTCAGGTGGCCCTTGCAGTCTCCCTGACAGTTTATCAGGCAATAGACCTGATTTGCTTTTCCAACACCTGAGTGACTTACCTGGAGACTATATCCTAGAAGATTCTTCAATTCTTTTGGTTGTAAGAGCAATCTACTGTCTATTAAGACCTTATCCTTGATGCATCTGGGGACAGTCCAGGGCAGTGTGCTCCTGCATGTGCACAGAGAAGACTTGGAACTATTATCTAAAATCATTCAGAATCTTCATCAATACCTTTATCTGTACAAAACCTGTCCTCACCAAAAAAAAAAAAAAAAAAAAAAAAAAAAAAAAAAAAAAAAAGAAGCAACAAATAAACTAGACACACTCTAGTTTATTTTATTGGCACCAGAGACAATTGACACTCCCTTATGAGTGTTTTCTCATCACCTCAACCTGTTTGTGTCCATTGAGTATCCTCAGGGTCATGTTTGACTGTAGCTTCCACTAGCTGTGGTTTTTCCCTCTTCATTCCACAAATAGCAGCATTTTGAAATGTTTTATTTTTGGTACTTCAATAGGAAGAGCAATATAGTGAATAATGTACTAATTAATGAGGATGTCTCTTAATTTGACAGATTAATGTGACACTTTTTTATTAAAATAATTGCATCCAAGCAATTTAATTCTAAGAAGCAAGTAAATGGGCAAAGCATAAGGGCAGTGTAAACAACTGCCAGATGTTTTACTTCTCTGCAATGATTTTGGGAGAGATTGTAACTTGATGTAAAGCAAAATAGCTCAACCCAGTTTTACTATGAGCGAATACTGCACAATTCGTGTATAACAGCACTCCTATACAAAATTTGCAAAACAAAATCAACTCCTTGATTTGTGATACGGGAAGGACTACAAGTTGAATTTCAGAGCACAACTAGACATTGTATCTAGCAAGACCAGAGAAAGTGAACATATTTTTAATTTATGCTTGGATTATGCTTAATTTAACTTCACAGCTAATTTACATAACCAACAATAAAAAGACCTGATAGAAAATCCTATGTCACCTGTTAAACAAGAAAAAAGGTGAACATGACTGGAGGAAGTGATAATCTACTGATGGAATGTAGACATGTATAGAATGCAAGTTTCTAATTAAAGCACAGGCTATGACAAAATCCATTCAGCCCAGGTATTGCCCCAAGAAATCAATTTTTTTTTTTTTGTCACAGGCTTGTGACACCTGGCTTTATGCAAAGAGTTTTCATAAAAGGTATTATGTTCAAACAGAAAAGCTTATCCTTCAACAAACTATGGCTGCATATCTGATGTTGTTGTCAAGACTGGCCTCAAAAGGCCTTGTCTGTCTCCTGAGTTGCCAGCTAATATTGCTTAATTTTGCAAGTGTACTTGTTATGCTACAGGTGGGGAAGGACAGACAAAGAGGTTGAAGTTCAAAGCAATACAGACAAACTTTTAACACTGACCCCGTAAAATTTCACTGAGGTAATAGCTAGCTGGTCAGGAAGGGAAAAGTTTCCAAAATGCTTCTAGCAAGTTATCTGATAGCTCCTAAAAGTTCTATCCATCAGAAGGTTGAAACATGAAATGCTTAGAGGCACCATTCATAGTCCCTGAGAAACAGTAAACAGGAGGGAGGAAATCAAGCAGGCCTGTAGGAACAGAGATAGTGCGGGGTCATAACACAGAATCATGAAACCATAGAATGGTTGGGGTTGGAAGCAACCTTAAATTTGACCTAGTTCCAGCTCCCCTGCCACAGGCAAGGACATTTTTCACTAGAACAGGTTGCTCAGAGCCCCAAATGAACTGGCCTTGAACAAGTCCAGGGATAAGCATCAATTCATGGGGCAACCTGTGCCACTGCCTTACCACGCTCATAGTAAAGAATTTCTTCCTAATATCTAGTAAATCTGTCCTATGTCACTTTTAAGCCACTGTCTTGTCCTTATGAAAAGTCTTTCTCAAGCTCTCTTGTAGTCCCTGTAAGTACTAGAAGGCTAGTACTTAGGTCTTCCCTAAGCCTTTTTTAATAATAACCTCATCCTGTCTTCATAGGACAGGAGCTTGAACTTTCCTATCACCTTTGTAACACTGTTCTGGACTGCCTCCAACAGGTCCATGTCATTCTTACATTGGGTACTCATCTTCAGGGCTGACAGGGACAGGACAGGATATGTCTGCATACATGTTTATCTCACACTGACCTTGTTCCTCAGACATTGCTGAGAATGGCAGAGACCAGGCATGGGAATGGTCTTGCAGAGTAATATTATTACCAGACATAGAAGTCTTTCTATAAAAGAATAGACAGTTTTTACAGTTTGTTGGGTACAGGAGCAAGCAACTCCTAAATTTTGAAAGAAAGTAGGCGAGGGAGAAGGCCATCTTGGTTGAACAGGGCTCTTCTCTTGGAAATAAGGTGAGCAAGATGCTCAGTGGAGGCAAGGTCAGGTGCCATGGGACGAAGACAGAGATGTTGCTCACTGCTCTAGGGAGAAAAAGTGCAGGCAAAGCTCAGCTAGAGTTAAAGCTTAGCTAGAATTGCGGGGGACAATAAGAAGAAGTTTCCCAAACATATTAATGGCAAAAGGTTGTGTAGAAATATCATCAGTCTCTTGCAGGATGAGCATGGTCATGTCACAAACAGGGACATGGACAAGGCATGTCCCTGTTTAATGCATTCTTTGCCTCTGTCTTCAACATGGATCCAGGGGGTGTCAGTGTCCTGAGCTGGAGGACCAAGACTCTGAGAATGATCAACACAATCACAACCCTATTAACCTGGAGATTGCACAGGATCTGCTGCTTCAGCTGAATCCCTACAAATCTATAGGCCTTGATGAGATTCGTCCAAGAATCCTCAAAGAGCTGACTGATATCATTGCAAAGCCTCTCTTGATGATATTTGGGAATCTGAAGAGGTCCAGGCCAACTGAAAGTTGCCAAATGTTTCCCCAACTTTCAAGAAGGACGAGAAGGGTAACACTGGAAACTGCATGCCTATCAGTCTCACTTCACTGCCTGGTAGAGTTATGGAGAAGATTATTCTGGGAAGTATTGAGAATTACCTGGACAACACCATAGCCATCATCACAGCCAGCACATCCTCATGGGTGGAAAGTCAGTTTTCCAACCTGATTTCCTGTTACAACAAGATAACCTGTTTAGTTGATCAAGAGAAGCCAGTTAATGTGATCTTTTTTTATTTTATAAAGCTTTCAATACTGTCTTTCTCAGCATCCTTCTGAAAAAAAATGTGCAGCCCACAGCTGGATAAACACATCATGTGGTGAGTGAGCAACTGGCTCATGGGTCAGTGATCTACACTAGTGGGGTTCCACAGGGCTCCATCCTTGGCCCACTTCTCTTGAACATCTTCATAAATTACCTGGATTCAGGACTGGAGGGAATACTAATCCAGTTTGCTGATGACATTAAACTGAGAGGAGCTGTTGACTTCCTTGAGGGCAGGGTCGCCCTTCAGAGAGACCCTGGATGTTTGTATAGACTGGGCAACGAGAGAGAGCAGCACTGTGAAAATTGACCTGGGGGTCCTGGTTGATGGCAAGCTGAATGTAAGTCAGCAGTGCCCAGTCAGCTAGGAGGGCCAACTGTGTCCATTGGGCATCAGGGACAGCATCGCCAGCCAGGCAAGGGAGGGGATTGTCCTGCTCTGCTCTGCACTGGGGCAGCCTCACCTAGAGTGCTGCGGGAAGTTTTCACAATATTAAAAAAACATGAAGCTGTTAGAGAGTGTCCAAAGCTTCATGCTTTGCCATGAAGATGGTGAAGGGTCTGGAGGGGAAGCTGTGTGAGAAGCGGCTGAGGTGATTTTGTCTGTTCAGCCTGGAGGAGACTGAAGGGAGACCTCACTGAGGTCTTCAACATCCACACAAGCGAAACAAGTAGAGGTAGAGGAACAGGCACCAATCCCTTCACTCTTGTGACCAGTGACAGAACTCAAAGAAATGGCATGATGCCGAATCAGGGCAGATTTAGGCTGGATATCAATAAAAGGTTTTTCACCCAGGGGGTGGTTGGTCACTGGAATATGTTTCCTGGGAGAGTGGTCA
This sequence comes from Vidua macroura, assembly GCF_024509145.1. Classification (NCBI taxonomy): domain Eukaryota; kingdom Metazoa; phylum Chordata; class Aves; order Passeriformes; family Viduidae; genus Vidua; species Vidua macroura. The sequence goes on from NC_071611.1 coordinate 44,261,405, forward strand.
GAACACCAAGCCTGACAGAGCCAAATAAACATTTGGAAAACACTTTCAGGTGCATTGGGTGATTCTTGGGGTGGCCAAGAGTTGGACATGGTGATCCTAATAATTTCCTTCCAACTCAGGATGTTCTATGATTTTATAACTTGGAGGTCTGAGTTCAGAAATACAGGTGAAGGTGCTAAGTTGGAAAGGATTTTTCTGCTGTTGAGATGTCAGGGTGAAGGAAAACCGCACTGTACTTGACAAAACAGAATATATACCATACTGCAAATGGCTGAGAAAGTGAACTGACCTATCATTACCCAGATTATCAGTTTCTTGCAGCTATGTAGGGTCCAGGATGGATGGATGGATGGATCTCTCAGCAGAACAAAAATGAGTGTACATTCATTCACTTCCAATGTGTCACTCCTACTGAGAGACATTTGTGGAGGTCCTACATTTGTGCTCTACATTTGTGGAGGTCCGGTCCAGAAAATTTCACTGATTAAAAGGGCTACAAAGGATATATAGTTAACTGCTTATGACAGCAAGAGAAATAAAGAAGAAAATGGCATAAAAGAAGAAATTGGTTGAAAAAAATTAATCAACACACCATTCTTTATATGGAATCTATGTGATATATAAATGTATCAAATATAGTGTATTCCTCTTCCATTTCTTCTTGTGTTAGTTTGGCTTCCATCTGATAATTCTTAATGCATATTTAAGAATGTTCAGCTGGGACAATTTGCAAAGCTATAAGGATAACTACAGGCTTGGTCTTTATTTCTTGGGGTAATTTGTTATAGGTCTTAAACATTTCAGCTTGGCATGTGAGAATTTTTCACCAGTAGATAAAATGATAAGGGCAATTCAGAAAATATTCCTTCTCCTTGAACACATTACAGTGATTTAATGGGATTAACTCATAGGGTTAATAGCCCAACCCTGTCCAAATGCAAACACTTCTTCCTCTTCCTTGTTTCTTAGCAATTGTTGTTTTAATTAGAACTCTTCATGATACCTACTGTTTGACAATGGAGTTCTTTCATTTGTTGATCCCTACTGAGATGGTGTTAAAATTGCCAAAAAGTTTTGAAGTTTAGCCTAAAAGCAGCTATAACCCATTATGAAGTCTGCTTTACTCCAGTCTGCTTGCAAAGATTTGTGCAATACTTAAATCTGGAATCTTTGCAGAACAAGATGCTTGCCTTTGTAAACAAAACTGTAGCATATAGCACACCTTCCTTTTTTCCCTGTTTGTATCTTTTGTCATTTTGAAAAAAAGTAAATTGAAAACTTCATAGGTTGAGAACTGTGGAGGATAGGGTATCCTCAGAACTATTAGCCCAATATAATCAATTAATTTATGAATTATACTTTTATATTTTGACCTTGGGGAGATCATAATTCTGATAAAATACAAATGCCTTATATACAACATTATATAGAAATGCTTTATATACAGGATTGGCTTCTGGACCTCAGTGAAATGGAATAAGTGCCTAGTCTGTTTGTCTGTTTAAAAAAAAAAAACATGTAACTGCTGTTTTCAGAGGAAGATTAGCTTTCAGCATAGAACTAGGGCTACCAGTAGCCTTTTTTTTCCTTTTTACTCTCATAGCCCAACCAAAGCTGAATCAGTTTGTTCAATATTTAATAATTCACGTAAAAAGAATTTTGGAATTTATCTGTTAAATGGGCTATTTTCAGAACTGTCTATTCCCAAAGAGTAATAAAGGTCTTATATTGCCTCAATGCCTGCTTCTGTTCGAAGCCTGTTCTTTGATAACAGCTGGCTGGACTAACACCTGAGAAAGTAAATGTGCTTTTTTTTGTTACACTAGAGGATCAAAATTGCTGCGCACCACTCAGGTCATGGCAGAATGAAGTAGCTGAGGGCACAAATCTTCCTTGCATGCTCTTCCAGCTTCAGTAATCCCTGGATTATTTATTTTTCCTTTTCATGGGATAACTCTGAAGATAACTAAATATTAAGAAGTGTTACTTAATGCTTTGGACTCTAGAGCAACGAACCACAACACCCCAGCCCCCATACTCTCCCCACCTCCACCCCCACCCCACAAAAAAAAAAGCCAGAAGAAAAAGCAAGCAAACAAGCAATTAAGAGCATTTCCAAAAGATTCAGAAGCTTAATTCTTTGAATTTTGGACCAAAATATAAAAAAAAACCCACTCCACACTCTGAAAAAAAAAAAAAAAAAAAAAAAAAAGAAAAAATAATAAGATTTTGAAAGTAAAGGTCTCAAGTGTCTTTAAGAAAAAGGTACTTAAAACTCCAGTGCCAAATATCAGTGTGAAATAGATTTTTATAATTTTTTTGTGGGAAAAACCAACAAAAATACCAACCAAAATCAAACCCAAACCCAAACCCAAAAACCTTCTATAAACAGTTCTCATGCAAGAGACACTATTTTTCCATCTGCATCAGGGCATCATAATTTTGTGCCACCAGTCATCCAAGGAGAATTATCCCTTCTATTAACCCTCACAAAGTAGTGATAGTTGGAGTTGAACACTTCAGCTGGAGCTGGAGTATTATTGCTTTCAGCAGCACCTTGTACTGTTCTTTGTTATAAAAATGAATAAAATCAGGAGAAATACACATTTTAGAACAAACCTAGAATTCTTCTGAGGATAGCTTGCTTCAAAGGTTTCTTCCTGCTCCTACATACTCTCTTCAGACTCCATTTCCGAGCTGTTGTCAAGGGGAATTTAAGGGAAATGGACATGTTTCCCTCAGAATTGGGACCATGAATAAGTTGGTTAGCAGTTATACATTCCTGTCTTCTTACCCGTCAATTTCAGACATGTGCTTTGTACTGCATCACATCTTCTTTAATACTTCACAAAAGGCAGCTACTTTAAACGATTTATTACAGCACAAATACTTAAGCAAAATATTAAACTTTTAATCTTCAACAAACAGTAGTTTGGGTGAAATTTTAAACAAATTGCTTGAGTGTGCTTCCTAAGCTCTTAGATCTCCAGAAAATCTAAGTCAAGAAGTCAAAAAACACTCTGAAGGTCAGAGTTGGCCCACAAGGAGAGGTTACTATAATAGCAAAAAAAAAAACCCAAAACACATTTAAGCTTTCTAAGGTAAAATCTTCACACAGGTTAGTAATTGGCTATTTTTCTGCTTAACTACTCCTAGCAGATCTTTGCATAGCATTAGATTAACATGTTCTGTTTTTACAGTAGTTTATTTGCTGCTGCATCTTAAATCTTTTTACAAGTGAGTCAGTTATGTGGTAGTAAGTGAACATCAGATGAGCTCAGAGGAAGAACATAATGTAAAACAGCCAGTTTTATTTCTTTTTTATAGTTGTTACTTATCTTACAGGAAAACCTTAAAATTCTCATAAACAGAAGAAACAGATGTGGAAGTTTTCAGTTTCATGTTCCATTTACTAAGATACCATAGCTCTATCTCTTTTCTTTCTCATCCAGCAACACAATTCAGGGTCATGTGCTTGTGCAAATTACTAGATTTTTTTCCTAAGTCAAAATGGCCACAGGAAAACAAAGACTTAGAGTCCAGTATCATTTTAATACATGACAAAGTAAGAGTTGTGTTTTTGGCAGATGCATAAATGAAAAAGAAAGTCTTATTGAATGGATCCTTAATGTTAAGTGGTACACTTCAGATTGAATCAGTGAAAAGACATGAAAATCTTTCTTCTAGTATATCTGAATTCAGTTCAAAGTACTGAGACTTTCAGAAGCATAGCAGTGGCATTTTTCTTGTCACTTTCCCCTTTCCTGCAGTATCCTTTACTGTTTTTTTTCCCTTATTTTGTACCATGGAGCAATAATGTGGTGAGTCAGTCATGTTTGCATGCTGGGAGGACTTTCTCTGTTGGAGCAGTCACATCCTCTTATTCACTGTTATCCCATACATTCCTCCAGCTTCTTCTCCCCTTTCCCTTCATGCTGAAAGCAATACCATTTCCCTCTCATGAGAGCTCCTGACTCCCTTTGTGAGTATAGGAATATGTCATCTATGAGCCAACCTAATGGACAGCAAAAAACAATTTGAAAGGAGCTTCTTTGTAGGATTTCTTGACAAACCTGGTGAAAGTTTGAGTCAATAACCCAAAAAAACCCAAAACCACAACCTCCCCCTCAAAAGACAAAAAAGAACAACAAAAGCGCCAATACCAACCAACCAAAAAAGCTCCCACACACAAAAAGAAAACATTACTCTAAATCTTCTTATGAGATCATGAGAATAAGTACATCCAAGTTTAAAACATGAATTTCTCTGGTATCATTAAACATTTCAATCATAATTTTCTTAAAATGCCAAAGAATTTTGTTTTAATAAATGTGTAATAATAATGGGTAAAGGACTGGCATATGAAAAGAGATATAATCAGAGGTAGGAATACTTAATAAAATGGTCCAATATTTTAAAAAATAAAATAAAATAAAATAAAATAAAATAAAATAAAATAAAATAAAATAAAATAAAATAAAATAAAATAATAAAACAAAACAAAACAAAACATAAGTTGGAGCATCTTTCCTTTGAGGAAAGGCTGAGGGAGCTAGGCCTTTTCGGAATTGAGAAGAGATGACTGAGAAGGGACCTCATCAGTGTCTAGGGAGGGTGTCAGAGGATGGATTCAGGCTCTTCTTGGTGGTGCCAATAACAGGACAAGAAACAATGGGCAGAAACTTATGCACAGGAAATTCCACCTGAGCATGCGGAAGAACTTTATTGTATGGGTTAGCAAGCACTGGACAGAGTGTCCAGAGAGGTTGTGGAGTCTCTCTTTCTGGAGGTATTCAAGAATCATCTAGACACAATCCTGTGCCATGGGCTCTAGGGCAACCTGACGCATTCTGTGAGTGAGTGATTCTGTGAAGTAAAGGATTCTTAGAGAGAGTGAACTGGTTGTTCTAAGAACTGCAGAGACTTACAGAGGTTACAAGTCTCTGGAAAACTAATGGATATTTTAGGTGCTTAGCACTGTATTTATAGCATGAAACATTTGGGTCTTCAATATTATATCCTCTTTCAACATACTGGTTTATTTATAAAATAAACATAATGGATTGAAATAATAGAAAGAAACAGGCAGTAAATAAATGGTTGATTTGTGAAGAGATGTTTGAGCACCATTTTTCATGAAAGCATATATTAATGATCAGTCTTTATTGCAACAGCTGCACAGCATTTTAATTGACTGCTTGGGTATGATTTTCAGAAGGACCTGACTCTGCTTTAGTTTTTTCTCTTCAAAAATACAGACTTTATTAGAAGATCTTCTCAAACAACCTTTTTTCCTGTTATGCTGTCCAGAAATCAGCTAAATTTCTTGGTTCATACATTTATGTTCAAAGCAACTCTGGTGCCATACCAGGGCATCTAACTTCTATTTCACTTAAGTGGAGTTTGAAAGCTGAGACTGTAAAGCTGGTTGGTGTACAGCTACCATTTTGACACCAAACTACTCTGTAGTTCAAGATATGATGGTAGGCTTTAGAGATGATTCCTGCCTTAACAGAACCATCCTGAAACCCTAGCATCCATCCTATTTTTCAAAACTTTCAAAAAATAAGGTGATAAATATATCATTACTGAGTACTTAAGTTTTACAAGCTATTTTCTATATGTCTCCCAAACATTTCTACTTTGGGAAACACAAAACCTTTAGAATCTGATCCTTAGAAACCACCACTATTCCTTCAGAGTCTTTGATGTCTTTCAATAGACTTCTGTTTATAAAGGGTTAAAATAATCTGAATTACTTTGCAAGTCCTAGGAGGGTAAATGCAAAGTAAATCTATGCTATCTACTCCAGTGTATAATAATTAGTTTTTCTAAAGGAAACTTCTATACTGACAGAATAGGGACTTGGAGGACTTGGAGGGGAAGGAAAAAGAAATCAATTCAGAATCAATTCTGTGTTTTGACCTCTCTGAAGGATTAATTTAGCCCTAAGTTACACTCTGTTTCCTTCCTGTTTTCTGGTCCTTTTGTAACTCTAATCTTTTCCTCAGGAATTAATTTTCTTAATTTGAGGAACACTGAGTTAGTGCTTTGCTTTCCACAACAAGTTGAAGTTTATAATGCTAGCTTTTTTCTTCCATTAATAGAACTATAAAAGATGCGTTTTTATTGCTGCTGTTGTTATTATTATTAAGTGGAAGAGGCTCTTTACAAAAACACTCTAGTAACAGATACTCCTGAATTAGGGTAATAATTAAGAAGAAATATATCCGTCGTTTTGACAATACATGGAAGCTGAAGTACATACTCATCTATATGACTGACTTGACTCATCAAAATCAAAACAAACCCTTTCTGTATGACTATCTTTATCACTCAACATGTGTTACTATAGAAATGGTATCCACACTCATCTGTTCTCCTTCGGCAATTTTAAATCCCTTTAATTCATGGATTATCATAAGCTTCCAAGGAAGGCTATGATAATAGCCTTTATCTCTAAAGATTTGAAAATCCCAAGGCAGCTAGACTGTCTTTTACTTATGGCTATAGTAACTGACACTGATTTCTGTGTTCGTCTCAAATTTTTTTGGATCAAACATAAAAATAGATAAAATTTATGGACATTATTAACTCTTTTTTGAGTGTTCAGCAGTGAACTTCTTTTCTTTCTTGGAAAGGTAGTGCTAAACTACTTGGACACCTGCAGAATTTCATACCTATTTTCCCAAAAAGAATCAACTTATACAGTCCTCTTAGGAACTGCAGATAGCTTTCCCTGTGTAGCTTCTAAAGAGTAAGGTTGTAGCTTACACCACAGTTCTTCCAACCGTATTAAGCTAAAAAAGAAGTCTTTCCAGTATACATTTCTCATTGATAGTTATTTTAGGTTATCATAAGAACCAGTTTAAAAAGTGGAGCTGGAAGTAATACTAAACCAAATGGAACTATTTTTCATTTAAGCAAAGATAAATGAAAAAAAATTGAATTTGTAGACTGCTGATTGCCTAGCATCGTCAAATGAAATAGCATTTTCTTATTTGTTGAGAAAATTGAATTTAATTTTCAGGCATTAAAAATCTTTTTAAGCTCTAGTTATCATTGATAGTATAGCTCACATATTTAAAGGTGGAAGAGACTATTATGGGAAGATTGCATCTCCCTTGGAAAAAAAAATCCTAAATCTGTGTGCTAATAATCTAGACTGATAAAAAGACCACAAAGAATACAGCATCTCAGAGAAGAGAACACTACATCCTCTGATTAGGCTTGGATTTACAGCTACCCTGTGGAGTTTCCAATCAGAACACATTCAGGTTGTCCTTTATTTGTAGTGTCATGGTTTGGAGCCCAAACCTAATTATTTTATTTTCTCCTTCTGTTACTTTATAATTTCTTTTCTCCCCAGGATAGTATGCCTAATATTCTTTAATAAATTCAGCAGAAGATGTGAGGGCAGATCTTTAGATGCTGTGAATTTATTACCATCATCTTTTTACTCCTCATCAAGAAGCAGGCTTACTCCTATCTGACCTTATACTTTTTGTAGCCAAAGACTACTTAATGTGACCTGACTTACCTTAATTGTAGTTGATGTATCTTTCACAATAGGCAGTTACTGTAATTTAACACTGTAGTTTCTAGAAAATAGTATCTCTGGTGGAGACCATGTTTTGCCCAGAAGGGCATTTGTACCAAAGCAAATAAAAGTTTTATGTTGTTAGTTGCTTAGGAAGCTTGGCTTTTTGAGATTTTGAAGAAAAAATTCAAAAGAAAAAATTCTGTCTTATTTTCTAGCAAAATGGAAATCCATTTCCATGTATTTTTGAGCTGAAAAAAAGCATATGGATATTATTATTAACATAATAAACAAAATTTTATAACCTTCTAAAATCTGGTTCCTCCAAAGCATACCACTTTCCCAGGGCAGGTCACTGCAGTGTTCAGTTTAGTGATCCTTTTCTGTCGCAAGGCAGAAGAAGTGAAATTAAAGGGCATGACTAATGCATCAACTTCTACATAGAGAAATATGTGCTTTGACTCTCTGCTTTCTAGTTTTGGGGTTTTTTTTATGTTGGTCACTTTTATCCTTTCAAGCACACTAGCACTGCATATTTGAGGATCAGGAATATTTTGGAGTAAAGACGACATAATATTTATTTATCTGGTTCTTTTAATTTTTTGTAATGTCATTTGAGGCTGTTTAAGAGTATTTTTTCGGCCTGCTCTGAAGAGAGGCTCACTCCATATCCATTTTTGGAGGTCTTAGGCTCATGCTAAGTGGTGTAATCTAAGCTGCAGTGTAGGGAAAAAGCTGAAGTGTTTTCTGCACCCTAGCTTCAGACCTGACTTTTTTATCTCTTGCGGACTAGATCTGGAAAAAGCACAACTGCTGCAACTGAGATCATCATTAGTTCTCTTGATATGGTGTTTTCCTGAATCACAGATGCTTTTGAGAAGGAACTACTCAGATTTACTTTGTCTTAAACCATGAAAGTTTATTTTGTTCCTCCTTTCATTTTTTTTAACCTGGTTATAACAGATAGAAAAAAGAAAAAAGAATGGCATTGAGAACAGAAAGGACATTGGGATAGCAGAAAAATGTAAGTATAATTATTTGCCATTGGTGGGAGCATCAACCGATCAAGTGGTATATAAATGTGCAGTGTTACCAGATGTAGTCCAGGCAGAATCTGATGTATTTTTTCCTCAGGTGCAATATTTATAAAAAGAGAGAGATGGACAAACCTAAATTTGGCAGATGCTGCAAAGAAGTGAGAAGGTACAAAGAAAGAGAGATTCAGCATCAGGTGCACACAATTTTATCACCTGATATAAGCCTCTCCAATTAAGTTGCTTGTGACCAGTTGTAAATCATGCCAGAGCATGAGCTACCAAAGCTCAGGATTATGATTGTTTTATTCCCTCAAAACTGAACCTGTTTTGGAAATCAAATTAAAGAGTTATCATGGCTTTGGAAAAAAGGATTTGTTAAAGTGCAGATGCTACATTTGCATGCAAACATAGCATTTTATTTTAAAAGCCAGGTGCCAGTTGGTTGTGGGGTGTGTGTCACCTGGGTTTGAGATGTGAGGAACAGCAAGATGTGGCACAGGACTGGCCTAAACTGTGGAGGCAGGAAGATGGGAAGTGACCTCTTGAGACTGATCATTCCAACACCCCTGCTGGGAGTGGTCATCTTTAATTTAGGTACAAGGCATTATATATTCAAAGACATCCTGCAACACAAGTACTACAGCTTCTGGCAAAGCTTTAGAACTGGAGAAATAGATGAGAAACATAAAGCAAAGCAAGTTTGAATAAGTGTTTAGACTACTCACACTCCTATGGAATCAGTGGCTCAGCCACCATTTGAATAATGAGCATTATTTTTGTAGATGGTTTTAGGGATAAAAAAGTGGGACATGAAATTGCATTTTCAGATGATGACTGAAACTCCACAAGAGAGAGAGAGTACTTAGGATTTGATAGGAGTTATGAGAAGAATAAGTAATTTACCCTTAAAGCTGAGTCAAGATGTGCACTTATGTCCAGTTCTCTAGTATTGGATGTTCACGTTACAACTTTCACCAAGTACATTTCATTACTTACTCTCTCCCACTTGGTCTCCTGCACAGGTAAATCTCTGAGCCTCTGTGCCCCAGGCTGAAATTCCCATGACTCAACCTGATAAAGAGAGAGTTTATTTCCAGAAGGTTTCTTCATGGTAAGATTCTAGAAGTCATGAGGTCCCCTTATTAATGAAGGGGTTTGAAGTAGTAATTACACTTTAATTATATGTGAAGTTAATGCAGGTCAAGGACAAATCTCAGTGCTGTATTTTGATATGCTAGCTGTATTAAAACTGGGGCTTCTCCTTACTGAGTCATCCAAATGAATGTTAACAAAGTCAACAGTATACACTTGTACATAGTCATCCAAAGTTTGAAGATTAAAATTGTACCTGGTGAGTTGATGTGATTTTTGTTTAAACCAGAAAAAAAGCCTGAAACTGCATTTACCCATAGTTTGACTTTAATCTTTTATGGGCAGATATGAAACTGAAGGTGTTGACAGTGCTTTACTGTTGAGAAATTGTTTTCTTAATGTTTGCTTATCTTTGAAGCTAGGTGCTAAGCCTGTTCAAAGCCTTACTGAAGAAAATTATATTGAAATAATTTTATTAAAAATTTTATCAAGATTATGATGGATGAAAATTGATTTCCTGTTTGAATCAAGGAACAAGAATGACTGCTTCTATCCCTTTTTATCATCTGTGCTGGTCTTTAAAAAGTCTAGCTCCTAGAGTCCATTACTACAATTCTCTGCTTTTATTTCCTTCTTTTTTCCAAAATGACCTGTCCATATGCTTTGGGAGAAAAGCTTGACAATACACTACTTAAGCTCAACAATCTCTATCTTAAACTCTCTGTGCTTAGGCAAAAAAACCCAAATATATCCCACAACATATGCCGTGACTTCAGACACTCTGATTACTGTCTGTGTCAGACTGCCTCAAATAATCCTGAGCCAAAGAAGCCGAAAGTGTCTTGTACACAGCCAAGAGGAGGGAAGTCTGAGCGCAATATGCAACACAGTGGCACAGCAACTTCTCAGTGCATAAGCAAGGCTGAAAGACACAGAAAGGACATTTATCATAAGTATGCCTGACTTATATTTTAATTTAGTGGCTGATGGGGTGTTTTAAGCAAAGGACTTGACACAAAACAGAATCTCCCCATGCTTTACTTCCCCATGGATTGAAAAGGATACTGCTGCTATATTTCACCCTTGTTTTCTTTGTGCCGTGTCTGACATTTTTTTCACTGTTCATCTATTTTCCATGCTTTTCTCTGCTTTTTCAAATCCTCTCAGTGAGATGCTTTCTTTCAGCTTTTTCTTCTGTTGCAGATCCTGCTATGTAGATGTCTGCTTCTCAACTTCTCTTTTTTATAAATTATTCCCAAGGGCTTTAAAAAAGGCTGAGGGGAGAAGGAAATTTTACATGTTGACAGCAATGATACTTTACATGGGACAACAAAACTCTTCATTATTTATTAACTGATACTAAACCTTGGTAAACTTCTTCTGTCACATCTTTTCTTAGTCTCTGGAATCATAATGTGGCTCTGCAAGGCTTCTCTCTGCAGAGTTGGTCTCAGGAGATGGACAGAACTTGTGTATTAATCGCTGCTCGTGCCTTGCCATGTGCAAATTATAATAGTGTAATACCTGAATGCAAGATAGCAGGGGGCACAGATACCTTTACAAAGCACTCCCTGCCCATTTCTCTGTTGGTCTCACACAGTCCGTCCCAAAACTTTTCACATGTAACAAGATTCCTCAACACAGCTGGGGGATGACAGAAAAGAAAAAAAAAAAGTAAACAGCTGGATATTTTTAGAGAAAACCAAACCAAACAAAAATGAAACTAAATACAAGAAAACACACAAAAACCTGCCAATAACAACCAAGCTGTAATATTGCTTATCCCTGTGAGACCCTTGTGTTCAGCAGAACACACAGTATGTGAAAATATTTTTTCATTAATATAGTCAAAACTTGTGCTTGTAGAACAAAAGGAAGATTTTTTTTAATAACCTCAGAATCTTATTTTGGAAGTGACTATGGCAAGAATCCATTGATTCTTACTTCTCAAAGTAAAACCTATGTTCTAGTAAGGGTTAGTACTATATTTTCAATAAAAAAGATAATAACAACAATGATAGCAACAATAAAATTATGATAATCATCTTAAAAACAGCTTAAAAAAGCTTCTCTCCATCATGCTTAGGCTTCTGACATGTTGGGTGTTCAGGTCAAATTTGTGATACTCAGACTAGCAGAAGTGTGTAAAAATTATCTTTACTATAATGTTTTTGGACAGCATATCTGGATTTTTACTTTATCATTGGCAAAACAATTTAAAACAAATATATATGATATGCTTTTATATCTGAAGATTATTTCACTCAGCTGCTAAGGCCAACAGGTGGGGATCTACCCTCAGATCTATTCTGACTGGTGATAGTTGGGGAGGATGAGAAATGTACAGCAGCAAATATGTGCTGATGTGGTCTCTCCAAGTAACCTTTTACATTTGCTACCAGTGGACACAAAATACAGGACTACACAGGTGCTGTGATTCAGAAGGCATTTTCTATATTACATATTTACTTTTTTAATATGGTAAGGACTAAATTTTCACTTTGAGCTCCTCAGATGAAATGATTCTTAGTCTCAGTGCAACTGTCACTACCAGATGGTAGCATTAAAGACTTATTTGGTATGTAAAGAATTCAGTCTTTCCCAGGATTTTTGGTTTTTTTTTTTTTTTTTTTTGTGTGTGGGTTTTGGTTTTTTTGTGTGTGTGTATTTGTGTGTTTTGCAGAATGCTTTTGCTTTGTTTAGGTGTAAATCACAGAAAGAACCAAAAGAACTTTTAAAAATTTACGCTATTGGGTTAAGAAACATTAGTAACTAGTACTGTAGAGGTACTCAACTGTATGAATTCTAATCCACGCCTGGGATGTACACCACAGATAAATAAAACTTTACATGAAACTTCCATTCTCCATGTTTCTTACTTCCTTTCCTGTGCAGTGGGCAGAATTATGAGACTTGTTAATTGGGCAGCAATAGGAAGTTGTGGGGCTTTCCCTATATGCTTTTACTTTGCATTGTTTTCAGATAGTATTTTGTAACCTCATCTGCGCTCCTTGCAGAACACCTGGTGCAGTTGTGCTGCCTCTTCTGCTATGTAAATGTGTCTTTAGGGAATGATCATAACATCAGTTTCAACTGATAAATTCCTGAAGTTAAAATCTTTGCTCCTGCATAGAGAAGGGGCCACTCTCTGCTAACAAAGACCCCTCAGTTATATGCTGATGCATATTGTTGCTCTCCTACAGCCTGAATTCTAGTAGGATCTGTATACTGTCTTTAGATACTTTAGGCATACATTTGCAACCCAGGGATTTCCTTATTCTGCATTGTTTACATTATAGGTCCTGAAAGTCATAACAGTGCTATTTGGTATCCATTCCTCTACAATGGACAGAGAATTCTGGAGAAGTTAAGGAATTATGTAAGCCTCTTTTGAAATGCAATTAATTTTTTTCAAGTTAATGTTTTGGTTGAGGGTTTTGTTCTGTACCAATTTTGACATATTCATTGGCTGTAGCGGGCTTTAAGGAAAGCCATCACCCATGAATTAGAGGCATTATTGATTTTTGGCATGTAAAAAGACAATAAACATCAAGGCATTTCAGCTTGCAGTCACATTTTGCCTCATTACATGGTAATGCTAGCTGTGAAGGAAAAGCATGAAGGTTCTCTGATCCAGGAAAGAGAACATCATGAAGCCCTGTTGAATTGAAGCAGTTGCTGTGGTAACGCTGGAGTGGCAGCTGTCTTACTAGATGTCTAAAGGCTTTTTCTCAATCCTGCACTCTCACGTTTCAGAAGGACACATGCTAGCTCTGCTTTAAATAGGAAGGCTGTAAAGGGAAGGTGCCTTTCCTGTGGTAGCTGAGTTGTCACAAAGATACATGTGCTCTTTTAAGTCCTAAAGTCATTTATACACACATCAAAATCTCAACAAACCTTTTTATATAATCAGTGAAAAGACACTCTGGGTAGGCTGCTGGGTTGTAAGGGTACTGAACTATTAATAAACCAGATTCAGACAGAGAGAATCCAGGTATTTCATGACTCTACATTTCAGAATTTCACATAGGAGTAGTACTTACTGGACAACTAACAAACCCCTTTCTTCCACTAAACAGTTAGTTACTTTAAAGCTGGATTGTTTTCATAGCTATCCTGGATCTCTAGCACAGCTGCAAAATAATGTCTAAACTGAAACACAAAATAGAGGGAAGACGACAGAGAGGAGATACTCATATGAGCCAGCTTAAAGAGCTCTACTTTTTATATCTTGAAAAAGATCGTCAGTGTTTTATACACTGCATAAGGAGATATATTTTGCTCAGCTTTCTATGTGTACTTTTACCAGAATCACTTGTGAAGTTAGCTGAGTGAATCTGATCTTGCATTGCAAAGTTATTTTTGCCAGGAAGCACAATGTACTTAGGATACCCCCATCTTTTTAACAATTCTGATGAGTGCTTAGGATTGCTAAGGAGAGCTTAATTTAGGAAAAATTCAAAATTTTTTTTAGTACTAACTCAATTCTCTATCAAAATCTATCAAAAACTATCAAAGTCTCTTTTATGTTCCTCTTAGAAGGAGACCGAAAGAAGAAGAGAAAGTATACCCTATTGCCATTTAGTCAGGAGAGGTTTTACTGCCTTGGGATAGGTATTTACACTGATTTTGGGGTGAAAAATTTTACATTATATTTTTAGAGTCATCCCACAGCAGTTTGGAACTGTATGCATGACTAGACTCTCGATTTGCTGCAAGTATTTGCAAATAGGAGTGGAATAAGATAAGGTGACATACCTACTTCTGCATTTTGTGAGTTGACTATTCCTGCCTCAGCACCAGGACCATTTTTTCACTGGACTTGTGGGCTGGGCTAGTCCTTAAATGAATGGATCAATAATTATCCCATAAAACAAACAAACAAACACTTGATTTTCTGTCTCTTCCCTCTCTCAGATCTGGCCCTGGTACGCATTTCACACTCAGCTTGCTTGATGACCTCAACACTAGCTCCCAAGTCCTTCTGCTATGATGATGTTAATTCAAATGTGTTCCAACTAGTTATAGTAGGAATCATATGTTCTTGTTCATGTCCCTGGTGAGCTGTACACACACATAAGGAAATTTTCTGCCACTTGAAACTTGCTGACTTATAGCCAGCTGGCTTATAGCCAGAAAGTGTCCTTTCAGACTTCTCAAAATTAAGGTAAAATTACAGGAATTCATCTAAGATTTTCCCACTGCTTTGTATTTTGAAAAAGGCTTTTTTTTTAATCCCCATATTTTCAGTCACAATTCAAGTTTAGTAATGTGTTCTTTACTGACCTCAAGAGCAAGTGTTGTTTCGGATTTTAGTGTTAGACTCTAACATGAAAGATTTAGGCATTACCAATAAAAGGCAAGCTTGTAATTCTTACAATAGTTTCAATGAAAGCCACTGACTGCGTAGGAGATCACGAAGATTTCAAAAAAATATAGAAAGGAAAACTAAGAAACCTATTACACTCCTCACTCCCTCATATCAATGAGGAAAACAATTCACATTGGTGATAATAATAAAAAAATGCATTTCATGGCTCTGCCAAATGATATGTGCATATCAACATTGAAAGGTGTGACTCCAACTAGATTATTTGCTGGTGGTCTGGGGTAAAATGAGGACTCAGTTTGGATGGGGTTTCCCATGCCCTGAGCACATTTTATAGGAGCTATAAAATTTTCAGAGATGGATCTAAATCAAATCTTGCTCAGGATTTGTGATAATATCTTCCTCTAGTTTTATATATTCTTACCCAGCCTTGAAAAAAAAAAAAAAATTAATGAGACCAAATAGCTGGAAAATGCAGAAGAAATTGTCCACAATTTTCTAGAAAGGAGCACAGATCCTGGAACAAGCTCCAGTTGTCAAAAAAGCATTTGCAGGTTATACAGGAAATCCATTGTATTTGAACTATTAATGTGAATGCAATGCCCTGTGCTTGCATAACACTGTGGTATAAAATTCTGACATGTGGTAAAACCTGCCTTCTGTCTTTATATGACATAAGACAGAGAAAGGAGGGATGAGATCCCCATCTCATGGGCAGAACATTGCTATGACAATTTACATCAGCTAAAAATATAGGCATGACTGCTTAAAAGTCAGGATAGTAAAAACAATATTCCCATTCCAAGATAAAAATAAGCAGTTTTTTGGAAGTTCAGAAATGGGTAAATCTGATGAAGGCATTTTGACATTGAGTTATGTATCTACATTCAAACCATTTAGTTTCGGCAATGAACAGTAAACAATTAAAAGTTGAAGTTGTATAGAAAATATTTAGAAGGTTTATGAGTTTCTATGATGAATTATGTGTTTCTGCATTTGCAAGTTTTTTGAGCATGTGAAGAGTATGTGCTAATTGGTCCTAGAAAGCACCAATAAAATTATACTGGTCACAAAAGTTAATCTTCATGGTTATTGGAAGATGTGATGTGACTTTCTCAAGCAGAAAAAATTTGTCTATTGAAATCATTATGTCATGTCCAAACAAGAAGTGCGCAGGAATAGTTTTCAAAATCCAAATATTTTTCCAGATGTCTCTGTCAGTATTTTTACAGTACCATCAACTACAGAGTGGGCTGGAATTTTGGTTGCTAAATAATTTTTCATTTGAAAGCACAAATAAGGATGTGGCAGGTCACACATACACCTCCTCCTTGTCACAGTGTTTCTTGTACATAGGTACCATGTACTGCTGGAGAAGACAGAGTTGTTACTTTGTCTCTCTGATGTAGGTAAAACCAACAGTATTTACATGGCCCACATTCTAGCTCAGACCATGTACCTAATTTGCTGGTGGGTGGGCATAAGTTTTCAGTCCTTAGATGAATCAACATTTGAAGGGATCTGTCTGTCTCTGCTGAATTTCAGGAGAAAGTGCAGTACCGTGCCGTGTGGTGCTCCTCTAATTTGGGAACCCTAACTGTGTTTACAACACAATACCCTGTAATTTACTGCAGGCTTCAGCATTCCAAAGATTTATTAAGGGCACATGGCACTTCCTTTACTATACAACGTTTACATTCCTAAGGCTGCTTTATTGACATTCAGTCTCATTTTACCTGCATCCTCTAGTTATATCAACAAAACCATGGATATTTTGAACATTCCAGTATCAAGGGTCACAGAAGGAAGGCCTCAAATACATGCAAATCCCAGAAAATAATGTGTAGCCTGATGCAGGTGCTGCTTTTACACCCTTCTGAATCAGATAACCAAAACAAATAAATCCTGTAAGGCCCTGGATGTTTTAGAGACGCTTTTTACTGGTTTTGCATGTTTAGATTTGATATTAGGAAAAAATTCTTCATTGAAAGTGTGGTCAAGCATTGGAATAAGCTGCCCAGAGAAGAAATGGAATCATTGTTTATGCATTATTAAGAGTGTAAATGTGGTGCCTAGGGACATTGTTCAGTGTTAAACCTGGCAGTATTGGATTAACAATTATATTCAATGATCTTTGAGATTTTTTCCCACCTAAATTATTCTGTGATTTTCTAAAACTCATGTAACAGTAAGTGGAAGAAAGTAAAACTTTTTATTTTTCTCTTGTTTGTAAGTAAGGTTATGCTGAATTTAACAGAGAAATACAGGGGGGAATTGAAAAGAAAATAGTCAAACTTAAAAGGCTCAACTCTTCTATTCGCTGGCTGAACTGTGAGGCAAAATCTCCAGGAGAACAGATTATATATCAAGTTAAAAATATACACTGTAACCAGAATAGTTCTTTCATTTTTATCCAGGTCAACAGTCAGATGTTTGATGTTACCTTCCTTTTCTTCTGTGTCTTTTAGATCAGGGTGCATAAAGCTCTGCTTGTCGTAATCTGCTGTAGCTTAGTGTGTCCATTCCTTAAAATTATTATATAGGTGTAAAAATTTGGCAGAAGAAAATTTTTCCTTCTTAAAATACTGGGTATTTGTCAGCAAACAATCTGAATAACTTCACACTATTTGCACCTCTGTTTCATTTACTGCATCCAATGAATGAAATCTGTTTTTGTTCAAGTTTGGTAGTCTTTTGGATTTTATCTAAAAATAAGCAAATCACTCAAGAAAATGAAAGTCTCAGTGCTTTCCTTGCCTTTTTTTTTTTTTTTAAGAGGTGTATTCTCAGTTCTGTGAAGGTTGACAATTACCCTTCTTCATTTTTTTTCAGCTTGCATTTTTCCATGCATTTATTACCGAGGGGAATGCTATCCTTAATTGTGTGTTAAAACCCACCTTGGCCTGGGGCACTATTTTCCCATTATAAATGATTTTTCGTCATGTGTTTTAAGGTCCATAGGCACTTGCCATGGCTGACTGTCTTCCTGAGGCAGAGGTCTGGTTACACATAGGGTAAGCTTGCTCCAGAGGTCATGTATAATTTTGCAGAGACAGCACTGCAGATAACTGATATCTAGTTAGACAACTAACTAGATAACAGTCTAGTCAGCCTGAATTTTTCACACACTATTACTACATGTGACAAAGACCATGATGTGTTTTTATGCAGTTCGCAATTTTGTCTATAGGTTCTTCCTTTACACTCACTCCCCTGACAGGTTTTATCATTTCCTGAGGACAAATTGCAAAAGACTGCTCAATACTGTCAGTATGTGGATCATCTGGCTGCCATCCTGCAGGATGGATGTTCTAGCACAGTTTGGTACCTAATCCTTACTCAGGAGTTTCTGCAAAGTAGCATCAAAGAAATACACATATTGCTATAGGTCTCAAAAAATCCAAAGGAGATTGGAGGAGAGGAAAATAAGAGAAATTAATTCATGAGCCTAGATATTTTTATTAGAAATACACAACAAAACAGTGAATAGAAGCCTGTCACTATGATAAAACCAAATATGTTTACCATATATTGGGCTGCTGGATAAGGATATTGTTCAGTCACAATAGAACTGTTTGTCATTGTAATACATGCGATTTCCAACTCTGATGACTACCCTCTTTTGTCCACTGCCACATTAAGAGGGTAGTGATATACTGTCAGTATAAATATCTATATATACATCTTTGTCAGCATGATAAAAAATATTTAACTAATCCAACTGGACCTGAAATTTTCTTTCCCAACACAGAAGAGGGTGTCACTTGCTTGTACAATGATAATCAAATCCCTGTTACAAGGAATACTTGAAATTTTCATGTACATAGATAAGACCTTTAATGGGAAAACCAAAATGTCAAAGGAATTGAAATGTGTGTTTGTTTTCTGTGAGTGTTGTTTGTAGGTACAGGTAGCAGACTTTGTAAAGAAATAAGGACAAATCTTGGCTTTATAAAAGAGGAGGAATCACTGAGTTAATTAACTCATTCTGAGGCTGTCACATGCTGATTCTTCATAGTTTTGTGTTGGGGAGTTTGGTCACAAATGTCCTTGAATTCCTGAATTACAAATATTTCCTCTTTTATTGGTATTACTAATAGTGGGAGCTATGTGTCAGCCCGAAAAAAAGGCTAAGTATGAGCATACCTTTTGAAAGTGTGAATTCTCAGAAAGCCAACAATTGGGTGTTTAGCTATGTCTCAAGGAGGCATAAGGAGGTGTAACTCTTCTTCTTCTTTCTGTAGGGAAAGGAAATCACATCCCCAGGCTAACATGCTGTGCTGCTACAGAGACATTGGTAGCATTAGAAATTGTCAAAAATAGAAAACCTTGAAATGCTGAGTGAGCTTCCGAACAGCACGCATGTGTTCATGGAAAGTATTTTCTTCCATTTCATAGTAACTTTTAAAATAGCAGAAAGGAATAACTAAATTATTTCAAAGACAGT
Organism: Vidua macroura; assembly: GCF_024509145.1. Taxonomy (NCBI): domain Eukaryota; kingdom Metazoa; phylum Chordata; class Aves; order Passeriformes; family Viduidae; genus Vidua; species Vidua macroura. Next base: position 44,280,850 of record NC_071611.1, read on the forward strand.
TCTAAGAGTGTTGTAATTTCTTTCCTTTTTTTCTTTTCTTTATTGTGTCATTTTTTTGAGGTAAGTAGCTGATACCAACTCAACAGGAACACATGTAATCCCTCAAAGTGAGGACTGATGTTTGAGAAAATGTACTCAGCATATGTAAAAATAAAATGCAGGGCAGTCCCATTAAGATTAGAGCCTGTCAGTTTCATTAAGACTAGAGCTTGTCAGCCTCAGTTTGAAACAAAACCTTGTATATATTATATCCTCAAAATTTAGGCACAGCAGGAATTGTATGGGAATGTACAGGAGAGAACTGAGTCCCCAAAGTCTTTGCAGTCTAGATTTCTTTTTCACTTCCAACTTTTTAAACTTACCCTTAATTCTAAACAGACGAAGATGTCCAAGCTCAGGTAGGCCCTTTCTGGTGGGCCTACCGTCTGTCTTGGTGAGTTTTTGTGCATTTTTTAATGCTTTGCATGGATTGTGCTGCTGTGTTTGATGGTGGAGGCCATGCCTGGAGCTGCTGGTGCAAATGCAGAGTTCAAAAAACACCTTCACCACACAGAGTGCGGCAATATATTTGCAAATCCAGCTTGTCTGGATGCCTGGAATAAACCTGCATGTAGGGGCAATGACACAGTAACATTGAGAAAGATGGGGTGAGTTTTGTAATATTTGCTGTTCATGGCAAGCATAGAATTGCAATTTTCTATACTAGGGAAAGGTAATGAAGCAAAGATCAAAATGAGAAACCTTGCAATAGTGGGAGAAGAGTGACGACAGTTGTTAGGAAGTGGATGAGTGGGAAGATGCAATAACCCTTCTGACTTAGGCACACATGAAATTAGCAGCTTGGGAACACCAACTGTTCCCATCCCTGGAAAGTAAAAGGATATATATTTTTGCATTGCCTTGACAGGCACAGCACCAAGGTTAGTGATGACTAATGAAATGACTGGGGCTGTGGACAGGAAGGGAACTCCCAGCTTAATTCCCACCATGCCTGCAGACTTCGTAGCCAGGCAGTTCCTCTCCGCTTCAGATTCTCTGGGACAAACTCGAGAGCCTTGTCCTAAAAGGATGTTGTAAAGATAGAGTGTGGCACCGAAAGGATTCAGGTCAGTTACCTGATGAATGAATAGCCCCTAGATCCCACTGCTGTGCTTAGGGGTTTATACAGATGGATGTAATCCTCTCTGCTCTATTCCCTGTACAGGGCTGGGAGCAGATGGTGAGGTTTCATGAGTTTAACCTCTGGTTCTGGACACCATTCTTAGAATTGATCTTGCCTTGCTAATTATTGGTCAAAAGGCAGGCAGCACCCTGTCCAGATTGATCCTAAAAATGTCCAGTGTTGGGGAATACAACTCTTTCCCTAGGGAAATTAATCCAATGTTCTCATTGTGAAAAGTTTTACTCTTTGTCCAACAGGAAAGTCCCCAGAAGAACATTGTACCCACTACCTCTCATCTTTTCTGTGTTACTCCCTGCAAAAAATGAGTCTCCATCTTTTTTGTAGCCACACTTTAAGCACTTGAACATCACGATAAGGTCTCACCTAAGCTTTAATTTCCTCAGATTGAACAAACCCAGTTCTCAGCCTTTTCTCACATGGCAGGCTTCCCAGTTCTTTGCTCATCTTTTTGGCCCTTCTCTGAACACTGTCCAGCCTGTCTGCATCTTTCTTTTCTGTCCAGCAGGGACCAACATGAAACACAATAACCTAGAGGTGGCATGACAAACACTGAGTAGAGTGGGATAGAGTGACTTATTTAATCTCTGCTGGTGATGCCATTTTGGTGGAAACCAAAATCCTCTGGTCTTTCTTTGCCACAGCAGTATAGTGTTGAGCTTGTTGTGCACAAAAACCCCAGGTCCCTTTTCTATAGAGCTGCTGCCCAGGTGGGTAAATCCCAGTTTGTGCTGTGCTCCTGAATTATGTTTTCCCCAGGGCAATGCCTTATATTTATCTTTGCTGAAATTAAACCACAAGCTGTTGTCTACTTCTTCACATAGAGTTCTAAATGGGCTCATCTCCATATCATTTGTTCAGTTTCCAGAAGTGCTGTAATCTGCCACCTGGTGTAGATCATAAAAAATCAACTTCTAAGCATGTCCTGTTCAGTAAGTGTTGTTAATTCATAAAGTCAGAAAGGAAATTTTGTCTTCATTACCTATTTTAAAATCAAGATTCATTGTCTTGATTTGCTTCTTACGTGTTATTTTAATGTTTAACAAAGATGCATACATTTGTTGTTGTCAGTTAATTATTTTCTTTTATAGTCAAATAGATTTAATAATGCATCTGACTAAAACAGGCAGCCTTTATCATAAGTTAAAGCCAGTACATCTGAAATAACTATTTTAAATGGGGGGGGGGGGGGGGGGGGTGTGAAGCCCAAAGGATCTGAAGATTATCTTCAGCTTTTGGCTGTGATCCTGCAGCAGTTCTCACATCTCTTATGTGACAGCGCTGTTATTAACAATGATGAATCTCTTAATTTTAGAGTTGTCAAGAAAGGTCTCCATTTTCTTAGCTATTTTCGTTTTTAATTTTTCTTCATTCACATCAAGAATAGCAGGAGAATCTCTGATCTGGCATGCACACTCTTCCTGACATTCTTTCAGGTAAGCTGATGGTCTCAGGGCTGTGGATACAACTGTTTGGGAAGGAAAGCTTATGCAGACACTCACGCTTTAGTCCCTTGCTCTTGGATGAGTTGCACAGGTGCAAATCATCAGTATGAGCTGAGCATCTGTCTTTGATGGAAATAAACAGTTAACTCCAATGACAGTCACATGCTGAACATCTTTTGGATGACCTAATTCCTGTACACATGACTCTTCTATTGGGTGGGTGAACTGTTCTGCCTTATCTCCCTGCACTGATATGCACTAGATGTGTACCAGACTTCTGTGAGGAGACCTTTTTTTACAAAAAGTAGGATCAGAGGTCTAATAGACAGCCATTTCAACACACTGTTACTATTTTTACTGTATCTGAAGATGAATAATGACATAATAAAGTATGTTAGCACTGAAAGACTGAGACTGCAGTCATGGGAAATATTTATTCTCTTATCACCACTTTTCTTAGATAATTCCAAAATGGTTCTCTGAAATACTCTCTAGATCTTCAGTTTGATCATATTTATGTTTTTACATTTTTTTTTTATTTCTAAGAAGGCTACAGATTAAGAAATATATTCTTACTCATCATTACCAAATATATTTTCTGTCCTCTGCAAACCCTATGATGACCTCCACAGTAATGCAAACATCTCCACTGCAATTACTCAAATCCTATTACCCCTATGGTGAAGTAAATATTTTCTGTGTTTAGTTGTCAGTGTTAAAATTGTTACAGCTCTCCCCCTCTGCTTCTGAAGACAGAAGTGTCTAACATTAGAAACAGAGCAGTGTTAATTTATCATTAAGTACAACTTAATGTATATAAGTAGTTGTTGTTATTTATTAGTACTTGTTATTTATTAGTACTTGCTTTGAGTTGGAGATAGATTTGTGGATGAAGATCTGCCCTTAAGCTGACATGGCTTTCTGGTTAATACTGCACGACACCATGGGGGATATCTCCACTGTAGTCTCTGTTGTGTGCTCAGCATCTCCACTTATTCACCAGATCAGTGTAATCTAGCAGGCTCATTACTTTGTCATGACAGGGAAAATATTAAGAGCATTCACTTCTTTTTACCCTACCTTTGTTCCATGAAAGTGGGAAGAGGGAAATGTGTCAAGAAAAGAACATATTGACACCAAGTTTTTTAAATAAAATGAAGTAACAGAATTTTCTTGAGATTTTGACAAATCTGTCAGCTTTGCATAAAACTGTCAGTTTCTTACAGAGTCTTTCTCAGTAATTATACTAGATTAATATAATGAAAATAAATCACAGAGCTCTAGCAATCCAACCAGAGCTTAGTCAGTAAGAAATTTATATTTTTGCTTTAACAATCAAGGTTTGGCTGTCAAAAGACCCTTCTCTCTTTTATCAAAACTTGTGAGTATTCAATTGACTGAAGATAACTGAAACGAGTCATTGGGAATTGTCCCTGAAGAGCCATACTCCAACAACTTGACACACTGAATGCTGAGTACCACTGATCTCTGTGAGAATAACATACCTGGAAAATCATCTTTAAAAATCAATCAGTCCTTTTAGCTTTACTGTTAAAAAGATTGGCATGATGTAAGACATCTGACTTGAGATTCATTCCATATAACCAGCAAGCTATTTGCACCCACTTTATAATAGTTGTGGAGAATAAGGTTTCCTTGTTATAGATTAGGCCAGACCAACAGATGGTCAGCAGTCCATGTACAAGTCAGAGGTCTACTGGTACTGTTAACAAAGGGAAACACTTAATGTTGGCAGAAACTTGTGGCTTTGCAAAGAATCCATTTTTAGAAGTAGCTTTGGTTGTTCTTCTTGACACTTAGCAACATGAAAGTGACACATAACTAGCAGTTGCTGCCACTGGATAGGTTTCTGACAAAGTGCTTTGTGACAAAAAGCAACAAGTGTATCCAACAACTCAGACAGCGACAATTCAGTGTTTATCAACAGCCTCCTGCAGAGCAGAAACTAAGATGAACCCAGGAGAAATTAGAGACCTTGACAGGTGATGTAGGTGCCACAGCAATTTCACTGGCAGCAAACCTCTTAAACCTCAGTTGGATTTGTGAAGGGATTTCCTAAAGGTTCTTGCCTCCATGTCTGCTCCAGCACAAAGCAGCAGAGCCGATTGAGATCCTGACTTCTATCCACAGAACTTCTAAGCAAACCAAGAGAGTTGAAAATCAGCCCTGGTCAGTAGCCTCGACCGATCACCACCAGAGACCCCAAAGGAGGACTAAGGCCTTTAAACTCTGAAGAGAAGCACACCACTGACTGCTGAGGCATAGCAGGCAGCACAGTGGGTGCTGTTGCATGAGAGGCCTGATTTCATCTCAGAGAAGGCAATTTAAAAACACCTATGGCAATCCAGCTCTTCTCATGGGTGGCCAGTTGGATAGCCAAGCTGCCAAAACAACCAGCTGGAGAGCACTGCATGCCCAGCCAGAATCCCATGGGATGTACTCTCTGTCTCTTCTTCAGGGACAGGGTTTGCTTTCTCTGGGGCACATAATTGCTTTTAACAACTTTTAAACAGGTGGCACCCCTAAACCTGAAATAACCTTTACACATGTTATCATTGCCCAAATCCAGGAACAAATCCAGATGCACCTGACGCATGGAAGCATATCCAAACCTGGCAGCATGCACCTGAAACCCACAGCAACACCTACAAACCCTAAAGTTCACCCCAAAGTGACAGCAACCACCACACCCTGCACACCCCCAAAACACATTAGCAACCTCCAAACCCACAAATACACCCAAACCCAGGGACACATCTTAAATCTGACAACAGCACCACAGTTTCAGAGAGCCACCCAGATACATCCCTGAACAGGGCACCTTTCCTCAGGCAAGGCAGCACCCCCAGAAACTGGCAGCATTTTGTGGCCCCATCAGGGCTCCAGCAATCAGAGTCCAGTGGGCTGTTGCTGTGCCAAGGCATCTGGGGCAGCCATGAGGCCAGTCCCCAGCTTGGCCAGGACAGGGAATGAAGGCTGGGCAGGAAGCCTGGGCTAGCCCAGGTCTGGTGACAGCCTCACCGTCGGGCTGGCTGTGCTCCTGTCATTCCTGGGGACATCCCAGGGCACTGGGGCCCAGATAGGCATCCTGGACAAAGCACAGAACACAGGTGCAGATGGATCTCAGGCATGTGAATATCCCCTGGGACAAAGATCTGCTCCAGAATGATACAGACCAGCTGTCCAGGGCCAGCAAAGCTTGAGGCACATGGCCATAGCTCTAGGTAGCCAGGCAAGGCCACTCTGTAGGGAGGAAGTTCTGGGGACAATGCTACCAACCCTGTCAAAGAAGACGAGATTCCAGTCCATCCTTTAACACCGGCTTTCTCAAAAAAGCCAGAGGATAATGACTGGCAAATAAGTGTGAGATCTCCCAGCAGAGGTGAGCTTTTTTTGTGACAGGTGAAGAGGGCCAGCTATGTCTTGGGACCGGCACACAGCTGGTCCTGCAGTGGCTTTCAGGCTAACTTTAGAGATTTTTCCCCTACCGTGGCTGCCAAAAGGTGTGTAATGTCCTGATTGGCCCAGTCTGGGAGTGGCTGTCACTCTTGGCTGCCACAGCAGTATGGGGGAGCCCTCATGCTGCCTTACTGGCAGTGCTGAAGCTGCTGGTTTCAGCACTCTGTACTGTTGGGCAGTGACATTTTTTCAGGCTGGATGTATGAGTTTTGTGCCCACTGTTCTTTCCTTAAGCAGTTTTGGATCTCGTCTGCCCTGGGTGGCTAGAGAGACTGTAGCTACCCTGATGCCATCTGGCTGGCAATGCTGGGGATCACAACATCCAAAGTGTCACTGGGAGCTACAAGGAGAGGCAGGATGGTCAGTAGGATGGCCACCCAGGCCCCAAGCAGGAGAAGTCATTGTAGTACTCCCACCTGTCCTGGAGCCAAGCTCTACGGCTCTGCTGACAGCCCCAGTCTGGTCCCTGGCCCCAGCAGAAGACATCGCGGTTCTCTGCCTCTTACCAGTAACCAAGGGTACACCTGTCACTCTCCCAGGGTTTTGTGCTCTTCCTCTAAGAGACACAATTTTGCTTTGGGCCAACAGGACCAAAACAGAAACTGTCCCCTGCATTGGGAATTGGTGAGGCTCTGTCTTAAGCCCTGCATCTGGTTCTGGGCCCTCACGACAAGAAAGACTTTGAGGTGCTGGAGCATGTCCAGAGAAGGGCAGCATAGCTGGGGAAGGGTCTGAAGTACAAGTCTGATGAAGATTGAGGGGGTTAAGCTTCAAGAAAAGGATGCTTGAGAAGACCTTCTTACTGTCTAAGCTGGGTTAGCACTTGGACTCAGGATCTTCAAGGTCTTCTCCAACCTCTCTGATCCTATGATATTTATGATTTTTATCATGATTATTATGAATAGTAGCATTAGTAGTTCTTGGTCATACTTCTCTCACTAGAAGTCTTCCGTTCTTGCTTTGAGTAGGTGTATTTTGCTTTTTATCCATTTCTCCCCTGCTTTTACTCCATGATCTAATAGTTTACTTTTGCAAATGGTTTTTGTAACATTAGTATTTTATCAAAAAGTTGAAAGAAAGGATATATTAGTGGTACTAAACCCTCTATAGGAGAGAGAATTGAAAGATGGGTTTGTAAGCTGAAAAAAGGATAGTAGTGCCTTTTGGGGCATTTTGGGACAGACAACTGAATGCCTTTGGGTGTTACTATTGCAAGTAAGTACCTCACTGCACTAGAAGAGGACATACATATGCAAATCTTGCTGGGGACTTTGACAAGTGATCACGCCTTTTGGGTATGGTGGAAGTGTATTGAACAGGGTGCCTAAAAAAAGTTATCTAGTGTCTGATCACTCCTCAGCTTTTCTCCCCAGTTTGTAGCACTCAGAAGACTTCTCTGAACACATGAATTGTTGCAGGGAAAGACGGATTCAATAATCTATCTTCAAGCCCAATTTTGAGGTTAACTGGGAAAGCTGATCTTACACCTGAAGTCATACAAGCCTCTTCAAGGGTATTTCCTTGGATACATTAATCCTCTTCTCAGTGAGTGATTTTGTCTTCAATTTGATTTTCTGCAATTATGTCTTCTGTGATTTGGGTCCTATTAATATTAATTCATATTAATATCTAAAGATTCATGGAGATACCTCCGCTTATATTCTAACCTGGAAAAAATATCTACAACATAGAGACTGCATTTAGGATTCAGGATGAGAGGTAGAGTAATTGAACAGGGTTTTACTGAAGAAGGCAACACTGTGGGCAGTCTTCTGTCTACGGAATATATGTTTGAAGTGTACTTGCTTACTTCAAAGCAGTCTCCACCTTGCCCTGTATTCTTACAAGAAGCCATAAAGCCTCTCATTGACAACTCCCTTAACTAGTTAGTACAAATTAGTTTCTTTCTTTACTCTTTAAAAATTGTACAGTTCCTGACTAATGTTGCCGGTGCCTTACGTGGAAAAACAGCCTGAGCAAACACAGTAATTCAGAAAACTGAATCAGGGCTTGGTCCTATCTCTTGAATAAGTACATCCTAATACATCCAGTTCGTATTCAAGAATTAGTCACAATTTCTACTGAATTGTGTGCACAGTTCCAGAAGTCAAGGGGGAGGGAAGGTGTGTCAGGAATCTTACAAATTTTAGAAAATAAATTAATTCAGAAAATAAATAAATTTTTTAAGAATTAGAATATTCTTCCACTATCCATGCAGCTGTTACAGTAACTTGAAGTTAAGTTTTCCCACTTTTCTTGCAGAAAATTAAGAGGGAGATATAGGAAAATCTGTGAGGTTTTTTTACTGACATGTGTTTCATTTTCTAGCTAGCATGTAGAATTTATCTTAAATACAATTTCAAATGTACATGACATAATATAATACTAGAATTCTCCTCCATATGCTAGCCTCTCTCTGTATTATATGTTCTTTTATAGGATCATTGTCTTATTTCAGAGAAAAGTAGGACTTCATATACTCCGAGTCAGTGATACCCATCCCAGGAGCATGCAAGCTGAACTCCTGTTTTATTAATTAACACACTATTAGTAAAATACTCTGAAGATGGTAAGCATCCTCACTGTGCTAATGTAATTACTGCTTTTCACACCAACTATGTTCCTAAAAAAAGTAATATGGATATGGATATCTTATGGTCCAAGATGATAACAGGCCGGGGTCTCACAAGATGTTGATGGCTTGGAAATCTCAAGTTACAAAACCATCATTTGCAGTTTAAAACAGAGGTTACAGGGCCAAATGCACTATAAATACACAAGCATGAGGACATTCTGATGAAGCTAAGGGAATTGCGTGTATGCACATGCATGAATAACAGCATACTGCACAATAGGGCAAAAATAATTAAATGCTTTTGGGGAGATTGGGTTGCATTTTTGTATTTTTGCAATGCTTAATTTTTATGGGTTCTCTCCACCTAAGAGCATCTGTCCCATCTCTCTGTCTTGCCTTCTGTCACTTCCTTCCTATACATTTTTTTCTGTGCATTGCTCCATGATAAAATGCTGTTGGTCAAATACTGCAAAGTTATATCCTCACAACTTTACAGTCATCCCTGACAGGGCCTGCAATAAGGTGAGAATTCCTGAACTTGATTGATGACAGATTTTTACAGACCAGATTAAAGAGTCTAGGCACATCCGGAAAGGTACCTCACAGCTAATATTTCAAATTGGTGACCGTTGTCTTTGAATCTAAGCTTAGAACAGTTATGAATGTACAAATATATCTATGTTTCTCTGAGAAAGCAATAAATAGAATTGTACTTTACTATGGATTTGCTGGCTGTGAGCCAAACCAAGGAAGCAGAGACAAGCAGACAAGCAGTGAGGCATGCATATTCATACCCTCCTGCACTGACCTCAGAGTTTACCCCAGCTTTGCGTAATTTCTTGATACAGCAAACTATTTCTTACACTGTTACAGTATGTCACCCCTGAAGCTCAATCCTAAATCCAAATTGTTAATTATATGAAAAGGCCTATTAACTTGAGTAAGAGCACTAATCATACACAGAAATCTGTGCAGTACTGGGACAGGTAAAAATGAAAAGCTGATCATGTTGTTTTGAGAGGCCAAGACTACCAAAGATCTCAGAATAATTTTAAATTAATTCTCCCAGGGAAGCGAAAGAGGAGTTTGAATTTCTGTGTTACTGGTAAGGCTCTCACCTTTATAGTCCACCATTTACATTCGTTAGCCACAACAGACTGGAATCTGTCCAGAGAGTACAATTCTGTTTTTTCACTGTGAAAAGATTCCTATTTTCAGTGAAATCCTCCATTGTATCCCTTTTTCATCAGTATGATATTGATTATTTACAAGGGTTGTGAGTTCTAATGAACATTATCTTTTGTTCTATCTCAGCTTGTCAGCAAAGTTTAGTAAACTTTGTGCCTTGTGACAAATGCATTTACCAGCTGGATGGAGCATATTTGCAGTGTGCTCTCTATGGAGATGCTGCCTCTGTGAATTACTGTGGTGCAGACCAAAAACATCTGGTGTTCCTTTATGAGGAAAATTAAGCCTTATTCCTGATCCAGATCTATTATTCCTGGCCAGTCCTAGCAGGGCTGAACATTTGGCTTCATCAGAAAAAGGAGTTAGGGAAGAACAGGTCTTCACCATATGTGCAGAGATACATGAACCTCAGGGCAAGGAGGCAACTGTCCCTTCACTCTTCTTCCACACCTCCTTTGTGCGAGTACTACTGACTTCCTGTGGCATGACATCATTCCAAGATTGCATTCTTCTTGCATGGAGGAAAAAAACCCTGTGGTGTACTCACCAGGACCTTCTTTGCATCTAGAACTTGTAAGGTGGCAATGCAAAGGATAGACTCTTTTGAACATGTGCTATTGACCAGACACTGCACAGCCATAAGCTCATGCTCAAAATGTATTAAAGGACTTGAAGTGCTCCCCTCAGGCAGTCATAGAGAATCACCATGGCAACTGTTCTGCTGGGAAAAGCATGGGTACACCGGAAAATACTGAAATCTTGAAAACAGTTTTGGGATGGAAATTTCATTTGGAAACCAGCTCTTGTATGAGATGATTGACTCTCTCTGCTAAAATGCTAGAGAATGCTCCCAGTCCAAAGAGGGGCAGTTCTTGGGACAAAGTTTGTGAAAATGCTGGAAGCTACTTGTAGAATTAAAAAAAAACCCTCTGGAATATAAAAAAAAACCCAATTTTCAGTAGTTGGCCAGTTGAACAGAATAATACTTTTATCTCTACTCAGTATGCACACGCGAAGGACCCGCAAATTGAATATAAAGTCATAGAAAAGATAAACACATTTTCTTCCTGGCAGGAGATAAAGGACGTTCCATTGCATGGTTATGTGCTATTTGATGACCCTCACAATACTGCCACAGCAGCTGCCCAGTAGAGAATGTAACTATAAACAGGAAAAGAGGCTGTAATAGTAAGAAATTATATGTCATGTGAAGTACATTAAAAAAAAAAAGAAACAAAAACACAAACAGTACAAAATTAATCTTCTTGAGATTTCCTTTGTGTCTGCTTTACTCTGTAAAGCTATTTGTAAACATCACTAGGCAAAAACCTCTCACTGTTGGGAGCACACAGATTTCTAATTTTCCAAGTTTCTTTAACACTTCTGGGTTTCCATAATGATTTACACATATAACAGATGCAAGGAATTGAAACCAATATGTTTATTTCTAAGAAGCTATTGCATTTTTAAATTAATAACCTTGTTCAACCTTTGCCTTTCTTCCTTATAATATTGTCTGATGGAGCCTGGAATCAGAGGAATTACAGTGCTTCCAGAGTACTGCTATATTTTAAAGAGGGTGATGTGGCCCAGTGGGCTGGAACACAAGAGATGGATTCTCTGCCAAGTAACCTTGGGTGGCTGTTTTCACACCTGTGAGCACCAGCTCACTCTATAGCTGAAAAAAACAGAAAGGGAAAGGAGAGTGGATGACATCACTACTTGGCAAGTGCTTGAGTCACAAGCAAAAAACTGACAGAAGGAAAAATCTCTGTGTAAGAAGAAAGAGTGACCTACAGCTACTTCTGAAGCAGACTTATTTTGGGACATGATTCAATTCTGCCATCTCTCTGTCATTTTGCAGCTAAAAACATATGTATTCAATCTGAACACATTCCGTCTGATCTGTCTGTTTAAGCTGTTTTTCAAGGTTAATAGTTAAATGGCTAAAAATATAAATGAGGACACTTGGAAGAGTTGTTGGAACAACCATGGAAAATTTTACTTGCTCTGTTGTGCTACCTGTTCTTCGTCATAATCTTAGAGCAGAACAGGTTCGTTCTCTTATGAATTACATTTATTAGAGAAGAAAAGCATTTTACTGAACACTGTCATTCTAAACTTTTGCAACAGCTCTTTGAAGACAGAAGCAGATTATCTGAATTTTATTGCAGCTGCAGATACAAAAGGCATGAAGAAATAGTCAGTGAATCTGTATTAGTAGTGAGAGTCTATTTCAGTTTAAATGTAAATGTTAAAAGAATCTGTTCTTTAATATCTTTGTGAGGCTGAAAAGAATATGGAATCTATTTAATACTTGTAGATAAACCAGAAATATTTGAATGCTAGTGTCAGGCTGTTTCAGAGCTTTCAGAAGCTTTCAGACTATGAGGGTGCTGTGTTGTGTAAAGGAAAAACATTTCTTGCTCCCAGAGCTGATGTGAGTCATTGTTTGTTCTCTGTTAGAGCAACACCTCAGTCCTCAGCAGGGACTCCAAAAAGAGTTAGTTCCATGGTATTTTTGCCAGATTTGCTGTCCAGATTTCTAAGAGGCATTATCTGTCTCAAAGTACTAGGAAAGACAGCAAAGTTCAGAAGTATAGACAAGGAGGAGTGAAATGAATGGCCAATCCATTTAACAGCTAGGAGCAGGTATTTTGTGTCCTAGGGGTATATCCTACCTTCCCAGCCTGCTATTCAGAATAATAATGCCAATAAATCAGAAGAGAGATAAAATGTTGTGCTTTAGGATAATTATGGTGGTGTTAATACTTTAATGGCTTACTTGTGTTTTAGATAATTTTTTCTCAAAATTGTTAAATTTTATATTAAACCCTGCAGGTATAATGTGATTATTTTAGATACTTATAAAAACTATTTTTTTTTCTGCCAGGTGGTTTTCCACATGATACAACATAGAATTTCTATTAATAATCATAATAAACAATCAAGAGTGTCCAATGCAGTTATCCACATTTAGAGCTGTAGTCCGTGTGTGTGTGTTTCTCTCCTAAATGAAGGCACAATGTAGAAGAATAAGGCAGCATCCATTGAAAGTGTGTTCATATTTTCTAATGCCTCTGTTTTCAGAAGTCACCAGAAAACAGCTAGAGCAACTGGATGCCTCTATGTCCAATGGATTGAAATAATTTAGCGCAGGTTGTAAGAAAAATTCTGTTGCACCTGTCAGCATTGATGATTTTTTGAATACTTTTGTTTCTCTACAGCACAATATGAAATATTTCTTTATCAAATGGGATTTGGGTAAAGTAAATTTGTGAAGCATTATGGACTGACAGTTCAGGCTGGCAGTACAGACTGGTACTTAAGAGATGTAGCAATCCTGAACTTATGGAACTTATGCTTTTTTCATAATGCATGGTTACATGTCCTCTCTTCCTCTAAGTGCTAGATAATTGCATAGAAATTAGAAAGACCTCTAAAATAAATCTCCCATAACTATCTAATTGATTTCAAATATTTCAAAATTACTTAGGACTGTCAACAAGACTGAAGAATTTCCTGAATTTTCGCCTGCAATTTTCAGAACTTTGGTCTATATATAGTGCTTCATATTACTAATGAATATTGCTTAATTTGCCTTTCAGGTATCCTTAGCTCAAGTCATTGTAAATACAATATTTCCAAAAAAAGAAATAATTTCACTTTGAGGTTTTGTTTACATCCCCTGCACTGGCGGCTTTTCTGGTCTCATAAATGAGTGCTGCTTTTCCTATGGTGAGGTCATTTGTCAAGCTTCTGTCCCACACTGAGTGTCAGATGATCTGGTTGGATTAAAGCTGCAATTATCAATGCTGCAATGCACTGACCTTCTCATGGTTTTGAATCAGTCCTACCTATAGGTAATGCATCATATTGCAATTGTTCACAAAAGTCTTTTTAAATAGTTGGCTTCTATATTTCTTGAAGTCGAGTATGATAGAAAAATTCATACATTCTTTCTGCTTACAGTGTTTCTTGCTAAAAGCCACACTCTTCAGCTGACTTTGGTCTTCCCACTTGCAGATTTAATGACAGAAAAGAAGTGCAGGCTTTGAAGCCTGGTATATTGAACTAGACATTGGATCATTTTACTGTGCTGTGCAAAGTACAAGTAGAGTCACTGACAGCTGTTCTGAAGTATTCTATACTAAAATATGATTGGAGTCTTGGCATCATATGCATTTACAGAAATGATAATGGAAAAGTTTCAACAACAGCAAAGATGTAGTGCAATAATTCTGGTGCATAATTATGATACGTTCAATAAGGTGAAATGCTGGCTCCTGCTTCTGGGTCACAACAACCCCAGGCAGTGCTAAAGCTGGCTACAGAATGTGTGGAAATCTGTCTGGCGGAAAAGCACCTGGGGGTGCTGGTCAACAGCAGCTGAACATGAGCCAGCTGTGCCCAGGTGGCCAAGAAGACCAGTGGCATCCTGGCTGTATCAGCAATAGAGTGGCCAGCAGGACCAGGGCAGTGATTGTCCCCCTGTACTCAGCCCTAATGAGGCCACACCTTGAGCTTAGTGTTCAGTTCCAGGCCTCTCACTACAAGAAGGACACTGAAGGACTGGAGCATGTCCAGAGAAGGGCAATGGAGCAATGGAGCTGGGGAAGGGCCTACAGAGTAAATCCTGTGAGGAGTGTCTGAGGTAGCTGGCATTGTTTAGCCTGGAGAAAAAGAGGCTCAGGAGTCTTATCACTCTCTACAACTGCCCTAAAGGAGGATGTAGCCAGGTGGGATCAATCCCAGGAAATCAGTGACAGGATGAAAGAACATGGCCTCACACCACACCAGGGGATGTTCAGATTGGACATCAGGTAGAATTTCTTCAGGGAAAGAAGAGTCAAACATTGGAATGGAGTGCCCAGGGAGGTAGCGGAGTCATCATCCGTGGAGGGGTTCAAGAAACAACTGGATATATCATGCCGTGATCTAGTTGACAAGGTGGTGATCAGTGAAAGGTTGGACTTGTTAATTTTGGAGGTCTTTCCCAATCTGAATGATTCAGTGATAGTTAGTCTGTCTTTCCAATCTAGTTTAGGCATTTCTATTTTTGAAAAGTGTATTTTATTAATCTTATAAAAAGACAGTGATAAATATGAAATAAATATAGCAGTAAAAAACAAAACCAGTATTGCCCTAAGTATGAACATAATTCTGGCACCACTTTCTCAGCTCTCTGGTGCTGTCTGAAAGACAGACAGAATTTAAATACTTGAGAGGTCTATAGAAAATTAAAGAAAAGCAGACGTGATACTGATCCACATCAACAGCAGAGCTTTGAAAATGAAAACGTTCACCACACATCAGACCTCACCTGGCATCTGTATGAGAGGAATGGGGCAGCAAGCAGTGAAACACACAGGAGGTGTTGTGGACAGAGATGCCAAACCCATCCTGAATTAAAAAACTGCCTCAAAAACACCATCTGCTCTTAAAAATCTGAGTATTTTAGTGAAC
This sequence comes from Vidua macroura, assembly GCF_024509145.1. NCBI lineage: Eukaryota > Metazoa > Chordata > Aves > Passeriformes > Viduidae > Vidua > Vidua macroura. The sequence continues at coordinate 44,296,184 of NC_071611.1, forward strand.
AGGGGAAGAGGACTGCTAAAAAACCTGCAACAACATCCTTCAAATGCACTATCATATATTCAGACTTAGCCATCATCAAATAATAACACCATGATTAAAACAGGAGACAGTGAAAAACAGATAAAGGAACAAATGGTTGCAAAATAAGTGAGGCCAGCTGTCCTAGATTATGCCAGTGTTCACAGGTGCTTGTGAAACCTACAAATAAACATGTTTATATTTTTACAATAATGTAGAGTTGGAAAGTTTTTATGTGATGCCAGATTAGCAGAACATCACAGTAATGAATGCCTTAGATATAAAGCTAGATAAAATTGAAGTTTTGCCTACCTGTTACTGGCTCAGCATATATATTATTCTGATACTTAGAATATCTGTTCCAGGTCAGAATTTTGGTCAGCTGAAAAGGGCCCAGTCCTGAGTGAGCCAGATATCAGTAACACAGTCTGGAGCAAACGCAAAGCATTAGAAAGTCCCTTCCCCTGGCCAGTGCCACCGCTCTTTGTGTATTTGCTGTGCAGAGGGTAACCAGCTCATGGCCTCTGTGGACTCTCAGCCAGAACTCAAACTGCATCTCAACCTGCTTCCTGAACTGCAGCTTGAAGAGTGAGCTACCTGCACCAGGGGTATTCCTCAATACCCGTGATGTAAAAGCAGGTGCCAACAGCCTTTTCTCTTGCTGCCACAGCTTTAGGTATAGACATAAAGCTCAATGTGATGTGGCCTGCCTACTCTTGAGAGTGGTCTTCTGGGTTGTGTACACTTGTGGAGAGGGTGACTGTATGAGCTTTCTTGCACAGCACTGCTTCAGGACAGGGCTTTCTGCAGCATCTTTGTGACTCTGAGTTTTTGCTGTGCTCAGTAACACATGGTGGTCTGTGAATTCAGGTTAGCTCTTACAGACATCTTATGCTTGGTGTTTTGGTGCCACTCTTTGTATTTACTTGTGGTTTAAAGCCATTTTAATTACTCAGTCACAGATTGCATCTTAGAAACAACAGTGCTTATTATGAAGACAGTTCCCAGTAAGGTGCTGCTTTGGATGGTTTCCCAGGGGACAATTTTTTGCTGGCAATGGTCCCCACCATTGTGCTTCAGCTACTTGTTTCATAGGCCCAGGTCTGCCATGCCCTGGAAGTCAAGCACTGGGCTGACCAGGAAACCATAATGTGGGAAGTGGGTGAATGCACTGCCCTTCACATCATCTGGGTGGACAAAGCTCATACATAGAGATTTGTGGTAATCAGACACTTACCTGTATCTGGAGTGCTTCCTACTATTGAAGAAGAGTAGATGGACTATAAAGTAATTTCTTTCACAGTACTTTGCCATTGTTTATTATAGCAGGGGCCAGAGGGCTTTGCTGAGTTCAGAAAGTAGTTTATGCTTATATGACAAATGGTAGGTGGGCTGAGGAAAGCAACTTCAGAAAAAAACATACTCTCAAAGGCATATTCTCACTCACACTTAGGCAACACTGCTGTGCCCAGGCAACATTTTAGTATGCAGGCACCCTTGCTAAGGACAGCAGCTGGCTTGCCCTCTCCATTTCCTGTTACTCCCCCACATTTCTAAGCAATGTTTCTTGTATATTTCATCAGTATTGACGGCCTAGTACTATAAATGTCTTATGTGGAAAGGCACTGCTCTGTCATGGAAGCTGCAAGAACAGGAAGGTGCTCAGCAGAACTGTCATGCTTCAGAGTCTGGATGAGCCCAGAACAGAAATACACAGGCTGGGCTGCGAGCTGTTACTGAAATCCTCTGCCCTTTTTAACTGCAGTTCCCGTAAGGGAACAGGAAGTGCATGCACACCACCGGCATAATCCACACAGGAAACTTCTGTGCTGTGCTAGCATAGAGAGGTGTCTGCAAAGACTGTCCCTGTTCTTTAGGCTGCACTGCCATACAGGATGCTGCAAGAAGCAAGCATTCTGGGCTCAGCCTTTGCTCTGCATGGAAAATGTTCTCTGTAACAACGTGAGAACCTCCTCCTCTGGCAAGTGTTTCTCAGATTTTTCTAGCCTACACTCCAATAGTTTAATTTCATTTTCTATGAAATCATTGTGATGAAATGAGGCAATGGTGCCATGTGGGACTTGAATAAGCTAACTCGTGCTTGTCATTAATTAGCTGGGTTTCATTCCTTGATTTCGAACTATTAAAATAATTAAGTTTTATGAAGGCTCAATCACAGAAAGTAGCTGAATCTTGCAGTAATGTCAGTGGGAGTCCCAGTGGGGAACATGGTCCCAGTTAACTGCTTCCAAATTTTGCTTCTGGTGACCTGCTCATACGGTCTAATTGGTCTGCACTGAAAGCAGAGTGAAACCAATTAGGGCTGCATAAGTCTGGTACATAGTTGGGGCCAGCTTAGGAAGTTTTTTCTCATTACAGTTTCTTAGAGAGTCTTTCCCTCTGGCTGGCTGTTGGAAAATGGTTTATTCTCTTTTGGCAGGAGCTGAAATTCAAGCCACATACTCATGCCCATGCTACATAAATTTGAACATCTGAAGTTAAGAGTGAATAAGAGTAGTGCTGAACCCTTGTCTAAATGAACATAAAAAATTAGCAAGATGACCCAAATCAGAGTAGGGCAAAAAGTGACTGTACCTCATGTTGACCTGTAACAATGTCCGAGACAGGAGTGCTGATGTGAGAATTTAGGTAGCACTTAACACTTTTTCCTGCTCAAAATCCTCCCTAACTCTGTTCCTGCATGTATGTCTGTGCCTGGGAAAATTGTGTGTTTTAAAGCACTTAAGAGGCTTTTTTCAGTTTTTCTGTTTTGCACCAGCTCAGAGAATGCATGTATGCAATGTAAACATGCCACATGGAACTGGACTGGTATAATTAAACACAGAATCTCTTTGTCCACAACAGAAGAATTATTAATCAGCCTGAATGAAGATGATTTTTTCTGGTTTCCTCTGAGTTCCACCATGACTAACAGCTTGGTGACTTAGGAGATCAGTTTTTTCAGCTCCAGACATATTATGTTTTTATATGTCTAATTGTTTTCTCATTAAAAAAAAATACTACTAATTTTTGGCTTAGCTGTAATAAAAACAGCTGTAATAAAAATAGCTTCACAAGTCAGGATGTTCTGAAGACATAATTCTAACATATAGATATTTATTCTTTTATTGTCTTTTAATTTTTTTTTTTTAATATTGACTAGAGTTTTCCTCCATATTTGTCTACCCTCTTAAAGGTACAGGACAAATAAGGCTTTACTGGGGAGAAAAATGAAACAATAGATGACTAAATTGTAGAAAGATGAAAAAATGGAAGGGAGTATCTCCTTGCTACTGCAGGCTTGTCCATGCAACAGGTCACAGTGAAGTAATAACTCTAACAATCCAGAAGAGAATCAAAGCAGAATGCAATGTAATATTATGCTGAAATAAAAATAGTGTAGCTACGAAGGCAATACTTTGCCCTGCACCTTGTTGTACTTTTGTATGTTTAAAATGGAGGGGGTTCGTAAACAGGCAACAAAAATAATCAGAGTTGAGGAGATGGCTGCAGGTAGAGGTTGCCGTATACCAGGTTCCAAGTCAGGCAAGAGTCGGAAAGCTGTGACAGGATAATCCTCAATGGAAAAAGGCATCTACTTCAGGATGTCTTCTCAATCTTCCTCATCTTTTAAAACGAGGAGGGGACGCTGTTATACTAAAAGGAAATCTTTTTTATGCAGTAGTAAATGAAGATGGCATAAGATGCCCTCACAGATAGAAAAGCAAGGTGGGAAGCTTTCCTTACTATGAAGGATCCAATGGAATTCTCTTAAGCAGTCATTCAACACACTTTACATACAACGAGTTGATTAAAATATATATATTATGATTACTTCTTTACACTGTCAATATAATACTGGCGGTGCAACACTTTAAATTTCATTACTATATACGCCTCCTTTAAGAAGGTTCTACAGCATTTTCTTTCTATGAAAATTTATCTATAATAGGTAATATAGAGATAAATATGGGTAATATATTCACTGAATATATGTAAATATAGGTAAAATCTTTGCTGAAAAAGCACTGATTTTTCAAACTCTATCAGAAATAGGCAGTATAGCTCTTCTTCAAACCATCAGAAGCATAGTGGTTTGTGTGCTTGATATGCTTGCTTTATTTAGGAGCTGCTGGTGTTGTGTTGTATTACTTCAAAATGGCCATCCATATGTTCTATTGCTATGTATTTATAGAAACACAGTCCTGTGCATAGAAAAGGGCTTAAGCAGGTTTCAAAGTCCAATTATCTCAGTTTGCTAGCATTTGAATGGATTTTTTTTGGTTTTCTGGTTTCCTATTGATTGTCTTAGGACCAAACTAAGCTAAGCTCTCTTGATGTTACAGCCACATGTTTCTGGTTGCAAAAGTCAAAAACAGGATGTACCTGCTGGCCTTTGCCCACATCTTATAGCTTGCCTGCCTTCTTTTACTTATAGCTGGTTAAATCTACTTTCAAAGAACCAATCTGCCCAATTTGCTGAATAAATTCTATTCCAAATGAAAATGCTGGAGTAATATTTTCCACAGAAATGGGACTGGTCTGAGTCTATTTCTCAATGTTGTTCTTGGTGGGACACAACCTAAATTCATGCCTTATATTTCAGAAAATTTCTTATGCACAGGAATGCTGGATTGTTGACCTTAGTTTCAAGTCCAGGTTTCCCAGGTGCCTGGAAAGACAATATCCTTATATACTTATGTAACCCATTCTGCTTACCTTCCGTTTCTTCATCCCTGGAACCACACTTTTTGGATCTTTCCCCTGTTTTCCCGGTAGCATTACTTTTTTCCTTTCTTTCTGACAAGCTGGGCTGAAAATGACATCATTTAGCTCTTTAATTCACAAAATAACTTGACTGATATAATGGAATTGTTGCCATTGCTCTCTGAGGACTTTAAACCAAATCCTCCCTTTCCTGGCATTGAGAACAGACAGCAAAAAATGCTTAGACCTGAGACGCTGATAGGTATTGTAATCACCTGGCCCCTGAAGCGAAACCTGCTGGTAGCCTTGGGCTGAGAGACCCAGATGTACTGCAGAGGTCAGGTGATAGGGGAGCTGAATAGGAGATATTATGAGAAAGATTTCTGCTGTGACTTCATCAGGGAGGAGGTCAGGCTTTCTTCACATTGAAAGTGTGCAATGGGAGATGATTTTCATACCGTGCTCTCCAGCATCCCTTAAATCTTCTGCTAAGAAACCCTGCCTTTGCCAATCTTTAATGATCATAAAGGGAACTTATTTTTACCTTATGCTTGTTTCTCCCAGACCAAGCAGAAGAAACATTAAGGAGGGATTGTCCTGCAAGCTGACAGTTATTCATTTTTTATGGGTGTTTTGAAGTCCAGATCATGTGTTTGTATTCTCAGGCTGTATTATTTTTCCCAATTTTTTTGAGCTCTCCTTGTGTTTTATCAAAAGGGTTTCCTCTTAAGGTAAGCCATTATCAGTCATAAAAGAATTATCATGGCACAGCAGCTGTGCAGCTCATTGCACATCTAAGGCAGGCACCAAAAGATTTTTCACAAAGACCAGCAAAGCTCTTTTTTCCGAAGAAAAAGATATTGAACATTCAAGTGTTCTGTTGCTCTGCTGGAGTTGACGCTTGCTGCAGCCTGGGTATTCACAGCTCATCCCAAGAGTGCTGTTCTCCCTATAACTTCAATGAAAGACATATAAATGCATTATGATAATAGCATTATCTGATAATCTCCTGCAGACAGTCAGAGCTGGAGGGTTTAGCAGAGCAAATAGGATGGCTTCTAAGAGCTTTAACTATGAGGCAAATTGTAATTCTGGGAGGATAAATTCTATGCACAAAATCTGTGTGTTATTAAAAGGCCCTGCTCTCTCCTATGAGCAGCCTTCAGGAGACCAAGGATGTGCTTTACTTTGTCTCTTTATTTTGTCGACTTTAGCTGAATCAGTGTGCTGAGCTTCCAGCCACTGTCTGTCAGAGGACAGGAGCAAGCTGTGCAGGGGCCATACAATTAGTTTAGGCAGTCCATCAGTACCTGCCAGCAGGGACCATGTAGCTGGGAGAGAAAGCCCTGCACAACTGGGCTACAAAGTAACAAAGGCAAAGCCACAGGTACAAGGAGGTATCTGCCCGATGAAAATATTAGGGGGGTCTGGCTGGGGGCCTGGCCCAGAAGCAGTTTTGAAGCACTTAGGTCCTCTTCATGTTCTGAAGAGAGAGCAGACTAGTCAATTTTTCATCTCTCTGGGACCAGCTATGAAATCAAGCCTCTTGCAGGAGGTGAAAATACCACCAGGATTTCACAAGGATATTTTTGGCATGCAGTAGACAGTGGTGGATTGTACAGATTTCCTATGCATGTCCCTCACAAACAAGCTGTGTTTTGGTGGGAGACAGGGGATGAACACTGCTGGAGGCTGCCACATCCTGTTTGTGTCCTGTTTGTGAGAAATTTTGCCTAAGACAGGTAGCCCAGTCTGCACCACTGCTGGGAGAAAGCAGTCAACAGCTGCTTTTCACCCAGTAAGCCTGTGAATGTAATCCAAACCAAAAATGAACTTGCACTTAGCATGCTTTAAACCTAGCTCATTAGAGTCTCTGTGGCTAATGATCACCGACAGATATCTAAATAAAACCAGGAAACAGCAACACAGCAGAGGAGTGGGTGGTGCCTGTGCTCCTTTCAGTGACCCAGGTCTATGTGTCACTGCAGTGAGGGGGACGGAGCCTGTACTCTGATTATAGATAGCACACCCCTGTTTCTGTTTTGAATTATCTCCATATAGGAGTGAAGAGACACTGAAAGCTGCCCTAGATTCGCCAGTCTGTTGCTGGCATTTCTCCCAGAATGCAGCCTGCTGAAACTTTGAATTTACCATTATAGAAATGTCGGAGGAATTGCCTGTGAAAGAATGAACAGTCTTTATTTCCCAACTAAGAAATACATATAATATTTCTTGCAACTACAACTGAGTATAATAAAGAGACAAAACTGAAGTAATGGAAGACGTTTTTGACATGCTGATGTGCTTAGCCTTAGTCATCTGTCTTTAGTGTTTATGCACTAGGCTTCAAGAGGCAAAGAAATAACAGAAAATGTAGGAAATTGAAATTATGAAGTTAAAAAAAATAATTCAGTTATGAGGGTAATCTCCCATACTTTTTCTCTTTTTTTTTTTGCCAATGTCTCTAAAAATTCTATTGATACTGAGATAAGCTAACTGGAAAAAGAGGACTGTGAGCTTGAAGATTCACAAAAAACTGTTTCAATGTACCCCCCTTGATTACAAAATTTTCATTTCTTCAGTTGCTTGGTGACATAAATCAAGGTTAGAGAAAAAAAGACATGGAATTCACGCAACTTCCCACATTTCAAATTGTGTGTTTGATTGCTGTGTTTATAATCTATGTAAATAGTCTAAACCACTGATAGAGGACAAGCAACGTAATATGGACTAATTCTCAGTGTGCATACAAACACCTTGAAAAGCTATGTGGACAATTTCAAAGTAGTTAAGGAATAAAGGTTCTTGACTTTAATCAGCTTTAATGAACTGTCTTTTATTAAGCACTGATTAGTCCTGCTCTGGTGGCAGCAGATAAATTGAAAAGGTCATCTAGACCTCAAGGCATGAAAGGATCTGGAAAACCACATTGGAGTTAAGACCTAGGAGAAAACTCTAATTGGCTAGTGTGCATCCTATCAGAACAATTTCCATCCCTGGTCTAGTAAGAATGCTTTCTGCTTTGCACTACAAATGCTTTCAAGACCAAATTCAAAAGTGCTGCCAGGTATGCACACTGCAATTATACACACTTTTTGTCATTTACTGGTGGAACGACTTTGAATAAATAGTAGGGAACCCTACTGCCTAGTGATGGGTGCAGCACATTTAAATTAGTTTTGTTAACTCTCATCCTTCTGTACAACTCATACTTGCTGCAGAAGCTGGCAGAGAAACCATTACCTGTCCAACAAATTAGTTTTGGACAGCTTTGGTCAGTCCTTAAAAACAATGTGGGTCTTGAAAGGCTTTGCATCATTCTGCTGGACTATAGAAACAGCAGGAGGCAGCGAAGTGAAAAGTGTCATTGTTTTGATATATGACCTCTGAGTATGGTTGTGTTTTTTTTATCAGCTAGGACAAAGAAAGATGATCAGGAGTACTAGAAATGCCAGTCCAGTGGCACATAAGTGAAGGCTCTTACCAAAATTTCAGTGTTAATCAGTGTCTCTATGTTTTTAGAAAAACATATAAAAAATAAGGCATGCAAATGTCCAACTCAGAGAATCTAGACAGAAAAGAAAGATTAATCACCTTTTCCCTGTATGTGCAATTCCTTTCTTTCTTGCATTGCCAGTCACCTTGCAACTAGGCCATCTAAACCTAGCAATGAAATGTTTGTGCCACACCTGTTCCAGCTGTTCAGTACTTGAATGTTAAGATGAGCACCTGAAAGCCTTAAGTTTCATTTTTTAGTGTGCCTAAGTGGCCATGAAGTTAATGGCTACCTGTAAATTGTCAGAGGTTATTAGGGTCCTTGAAGACTGAATTCTCTTCCACATAATGCATAAGGAAGAGATGATCCAGCCACAAAAGTTGTGGTAAGTAGCACATGGCCTGTAGTTGTTAAAAATTATGGTTTCAGTGATGAGCTTGGCATTGAACACCCATAGTACTTCAAGGTTTACTTCAAATACTTCACCCATAGTTCTTCAGTTTTTGGAAGTTATATGCCTTGTCCGGCCCCAGGACTTCCTACTATTATGCCAAATCCTGTATGTGTATGTAGTGTCCTCCAAACATTTGCTGCCTGTGAGCCTCACAGAGGAACAGAAACAGAAATGTGTGTGGAAAACCACAGTTAAAGCCACATAGATTATGGCTTTTTTTCTTGTCTAATTGGGTCTGAAAAGTGCCCTGATGTTCCTGGATTTAAGGAGGAAATAACTGACAACAGAATTTTTCCTGTTAGAACTAAATATCAACCTTTGTTTTGTTTCAGTACACCTGCAGATGAAACATGTAACATTGCATGAGTTAAGAGAGTAGTGCCAATGCTCATCTCTTGTAGTGAAAGAAAATGTCCTGTTCAGTCTTTGACAATTTAGTTTCTTTCACAAAAATTGAATTCCCACAAGTTAAATCAATGTGGTTGATTTCCTCATTCACTACCCTTTATATTTCCCTTTTATTTATAGAAGTTACAAGGCTGTGTAAAGACTTGGATTTTTTCTCTTTGGTAAATGGCTATTTACATAATTTGGTTGAATCAGGAGAAAACTGGCAATCCTAATTATCTATCTGAGCTACCTCTTCAGGCTAAAAAACGTTATAGTTTCACTGAGAAGTTATTAATATTTAATATACTTAAGTAACCTGGGAGCTCTCCAAATTACATTTCCAGAGGTCTGGGAGATGCCGGCCTTTTCTGTTATTTTTACAAATTTCTGAGAAGGTGCTATGTCTTCCGTTTTTGTTTCTAACACAGAAAAAGGTCAGGCAGATCCTACTGTACTAAAACTGAAAAAACTTAACTGAGAGGCATGGGCTGTATTCTGAGAAAATAAAAACAGTCTCTATTGTATACAAAGACATCCTCAGAAAGTGTTTGGGTGGCAATTTACAAAATCAGATCCAAGAAGATATCGAGACACTGGATAGTCATATCCTACATAGCCTCCCACAAAAAACTTATAAACGTGGATTAGAAGCAAGATGAGCTAGTGGAAATCAGCCCTGATAATGGACTCCAAGCACCCACAGAACATGGTGGTTAAACAGGACCTGAAGAACCAAAGTACTACTTGGTTTTTTGGTGATTGTGGTCTTGGTTTTTTTCATTTGTTTGTCCAGCTCCAGAGTTTGTATATGACATGGACAAGTTCTGTAGACTCTGATATTCAAAACTATTCAGGTTTTAGATTATCATTGATAATATCTCTAGTCTAATCTGTAGTGAGAACAAGGACTTAAATTCTTTAAGATTTTCTACCACAAAAAAATGGGAGCGGTAACAATTCTTCTCCCACAGACTGATTAGAAAATTGTGTGGCACTTGGATTCTCTAGTAATGACTTCCCGGGTATGCCTAGAGAGGTATTTAGAGGTACCAGAATTCCCAGGACTCCCAGGACAAGGAATCCCAAAATTTCCTGCTCAGATGGATCACTTTTTTCAGTTTTGTTATAATTTCAAGGATCTGCCCACATGTTATCTTTTAAAAAACACTAAAAAGTGTGACTGGGCAGCAATTTAGGTTTTATATATGCACAGACTATTCCCAACTATTTCTCTAGGGAATAAATGCCATCTTTCTTACCTCACCTTATTTGACTCCTTTGCTTCAGAACAGCCCTACTCCTTGACTAATTGCATGCAAACTATTGGAAGAAAGTGAGATTGTCATACTATTTACTACGTAAAACATACTATTTTACGAGGAGTGAAGATTTTCTTCATTATAACACAGTGACTGCAGACAGTTTGTGTCATACAATTCTGCACTTTACTGGCCTATTCTCATGTTTTTGTGTCGCTCCAAAATTGTAGGCTTATATTTGCATCATCTGTATCCAACTGACCATACTGCACTGGTTAGTGGGTCTCAAGCTTCTAGCATAAACTCCAGAAGCATGCTGTAATCCTAACTCATTTGTGGGACTAACTAGTGAATAGTTTCAGTGTTATTCTCTGTTGTCAGATCAAATCCACTTAAACTAGAAGACAGTCAGGATGTTGCCCTTACTTTCTCTTACCTCAGCTACTAAAATATATAAATGACCTTGGTTGTTCCACTGACCGAACTTGGGTTGCAGGCTTTCTGACTGTGAAGTGTGAAATATGTGCATTTAGGAGATTCTACATTTCTGATCAAGGAAACACAGTAGTCAGCTGAATCCTGCAGAAGGTTTTTTTGGGAAATGCTTGCCAATTCAGCTGCTCTAGCCATTAATAACTGCATAGTTGTCATAAGGCAATATGGAGTTGAACAGAAATCCTTTCACTCTCTTTCTCTTTCTCTTCTTACCAGAAATCATTGGAGAAAGACAAAATTATGGAATTCTCTTTTCCTGGGTGAAGCTTTAAACATTTACTATCAAAAAGACAGTGAAAACTTTTTATCTCAGTGCATGTTTTCTAGAAGATCTTTAAGACAAAAAATTTTTCAAATGTTGACAATTGAAAGAGTGGGGCATTAGCCTACAGACTTTACTTATTAGATTACACAGAGTGCACCTGGATTGGATCATAGAGATTACACTTGGATATATTAAAAAAGAAAGCCCCAAAATATTTTAAATAAATGTTTTGTGAAGCTTTCAAAAAGAATGAAGTTTCATTTGAGGAATTCCTTCCTCAAAGTCAGCTGCTTTGTATGTTAAATTATTTTATTTCATCTCATCCATTCTGCAGCAGCCTTTCTCCTATGACTTCTCTTTGTGGTGACAGTGATGTTGCCAGTACACTGTGCCCCCACCCCTTCATCCAGTCCTGGGAACTTCCCTTATAGCTTCCATATAGAAACTTTGGCTGCTTCTCTGAGCTCCAGAAGTACCATAACATATGGAGCTTCTGCTTTGGGATGTGATGTCCCAAAGCCATTGTTCTGTATGCCGAGATGTATGTCTAACCTAGCTGATACACACTCCTTAGATGACCCAGGAAAGAAGCCCATAGTAGACTTGGAAAGGAGAAAAGTCACAGTATTCATTCACAGAAATTGCAGACATTTAATTGACTGGAGCTTTCTCTGATAGCAAAAGTTATGTGGAATTCATCTTTTGACTTCAGTCTTTGCTTTTGACCAGCATTTTGTGTGTCCTAAGTTTCAAAATATGCCCCTCACACTATGGAACGAGTTTTACATTCCTCTTCTATTTTTTCTCAGTCTTAGGTTTTCGCAGTTTTACGTGGACTTGCAGCAGCTACAGTCCTGTACTTGGAAGTAATTTCCCACAGTTAATTTATAGGTGTCAAATACTTGCTGTTTAAGTCAGCATATAGCCCTTCCTTATTGGCAGTGACAAGTGAGTACACACAAATTATCCCATTAACTGCAATAAAGCATCACTACAATGACACTAATTTTAGCAGGGGCAGATAAAAATTGTTTATCCTTATAGAATCATTCGAAATTAGGACTTGTATTAAACAATAATACTTTCATGCATTTTAACTAAAAACATTCCATTGACATTTTTAATCCAAATTGAGCCTTTATTCCGGTTCACTTAAAGCAAAATTAAGTGTTCTCCCCTTACATTCTACCTGTTCTCACTTCTTCCACTTGAAATGAGCTATGCTTCCTTGCACAAAACCAACTTTCTGTCCTAAGTGCCTCTGCAGTACTGGTAAAGCTGATTGTTACATTGCCATCTAGTGATTACAATCATTGCAAAACTTACCTGAAGATGTTTCACTAATGGCCAAGTCACAGTGTTGAAGATCCACGCTTGCCAGTGCAGTTGCCTGTCGTGATATGTTAAATGTCTAACCAACCGTGAGTGATTTCCTAGAATTTGAAAAATTAATATTTTCTGTGCTGTCAGGGTATTTTTATAAAAAGTGGATGCAAGTGGAGGGAGGAAATATGTCAGAAAGTCTTGAGTACAGAGCTAAAAAGAGTATCAATGTATCATTTCAAAGAAGTATTGATTTGGTGTACTGAAGCATAGTAGCACTAACTGGAAATTACCTCTACATTTTTAAGTTAGAGGTTTCCTCCATTCTGTTTGATTTTTAACACAATCTGTATTACATGGTTTTGTATTGTATTTTTGTGTTGAATGCTCATATTCAGAAACAGTTAAGATGGCATGGGAGACAAAAGTACATTATGCTTTTAAAAAACAATATAATTGCCTGGGCAGAATAAGGTTCCTTTTCTGTTTGCCAGTTACAAAGTGAGCAACAGGGATAGTCATGTACACATGGTCTTCACATTTGTAGAGATGGGTAAAATATTACAGAAGACCAGGCACTGCTTTTGATTTAGATGTGGTAGCACATGTGAATAGGATATCTTGAGGGCATTTCTTTGCTGAATGCTTCAAAACAAGCAACAGGTATTAAGCGTATCTGATTTCCTACTTTTATTATTCACCGATGTGCTGAATGGGTAAAGACATAATTTCTAATCAGAGAGACCCACAACCCTTTTACTTCTTACAACAGGATAGTTTCTTACTCTTAACATCTCTCAGTGTCCTGCATTTATTTATGTGTTGTAAGTGCCATTTTCATTTGGACATGCCAACAATGTTGGCCTGTGAATAGCAGAGAGACTTTTGCTAAGATTATGTCCAAAAAATTTATGTCTCAAAGAAATAAGATGGATATGCCAGGCTTTCATTATTTCTCAGTAGTCTCCTTTCTAATGGTAGGCTCTGTTAGCTACAAATCTGTATAAGTACCAGTGGCTGAAATATCCTTCCTCATGAGTGTTAAGCAAGGGTGCACCTATTTACAGTATTTTTGGCTACTTCTCTTCTTTGGATGCAACAGAAAGCAAGATGGGCAATACTGCTTTCTGGGAGTATTATAGAGAGGGATTCCTCTGCCATTGGCATTGGGCTCCCAGGAGCTACAAGTAAGAGTTAAAATATGAGTTCCTCTGTTTTCAAGCTGAGTGCTTTGCACTGGCAGTATATTAACTGCTCTGCCCCCACCATCCCTCACTCCTGTATTTAATGCTTTTTCCTATTTAGTCACTTCTGAAGTGATCTTCGGGGTAAAGTTTGGGTTTAGCACAGAGAAAGTTTCTTGCAATGCTAGAAGACTTATATGTAGCTGACTGCCTTTTAAATTTGATGTGCATTTTCATGGAGCCAGAACTGCTTCTGAACGCTTGCTTTACACAAATATATTCCTCATCTTTGAGATAATCATTATATTTATTGGTTGACTAGATTTGCATCCTCTTTGTTGACATAGGCATGTAATCTTATTTTCAAACTGAAATACTAGGTTCTATATCTGGTATAGGTGGTGGGGGAAACACTGCTTGCAAAATAGAGATATATGAAAGAATTTTTAAAAATAAGCTGGTATAAATATCTGCTTTTTACAAGGTAGGAAAACTGAGCTAATGGCACAAAAAGTAATTCTATGAGGTTCCCATGCAAGCCAGAAAAGGAGGCAGAAAAGAAGAAGTTATCAAATACTGAGCTGTTATCTCTAGAGAACATATGAAAGGAAGCATAACAATCCATCTGGAAATTTAAATCTGGGGTTCCCTGTGTCCTGAGCAGTCTATCAGCTATTTCCATGTCCTTTCAGGACAGTCTCCACTCCCTTGAGCACAAAAATTACTCTGTAAGTCACACATATCCCCTTATGCTGAGACAATTTGTCCCTAAGAGAACAGAACCTTTAAAACTCATGAATTTATTTTCTTTTTATTTTATGTCTCTGCAAGGCTAATTACTGATAAGCTGACTGCACTGGTACTTGTATTACTGTGTGGGAGTCATCCATTTACCTCAAAACACACTGAGTAGAGAACAGAGACAGTCTTTATTACTTTGTCTTCAGGTAAAAATATCACCATAAATTGGGCTATGCATGTATAGATTTAGTTCATCCTCACATGAGAAATTAGAAAGTTATCCTGACTTTAAATACTGTTAATGATAGAAAGACATTGATAGAGGTTTTTTTCACAGCATGATTTTCACAGACAGTGGGAGAAAACACTAATGACCTGCAGTCTTTCTAGAGATGATCTGATTTTTGCTATGACAGTTTAAGGACCTGCAGGTCAGCGCAGCTGAAGATTCCTTTTCTGCCTGAAAAGAGCATTTCTTTCCTGTTCATAGCCAAGACTGAGGTCAACTCTTCTTCCCATTATACCCTCCACTGAAGCTCATTAATATTTTGTCTGTAGTTGCTGTCTTTCCTCATCTGTGTATTTTGGATTCTTTCTTTCCTTTTGCCCTATAAAATCAATAGGTCTCTGTACTGGCTATTGTCCATGAATTATATAACAAGGACTAATGGATCTGCTCAAAATTTCTTCAAAAATAACAGAATAGTTTCATAGAGGCATAGAATCAAAGAATTGTTTAGGCTGGGAAAGACCTTTGAGATCCTTGAATCCAAGCATTAAACCAACAATGCTAAGTCCACCACTAAACCATGTCCCTCAATGCCATATCTGCGTGTCTTTCAAATGCCTCCAAGAACGGTGGCTCCACCACCTCCCTGGGTAACCTGTCCCAGTAATTAACTATTCTTTCAGAGAAGAAATCTCTCCTAGTATTCAAACAGTATTCTATGTTGTGCCGTGAGGCCATTTCTATTTGTCCTATCGATATTTTCACGGGAGAAGAGGCCAAACCCGCCTGGCCACACCCTCCTTTCATGCAGTTGTAGAGAGTGATAAGACTTCCCTGAGTCTCCTTTTCTCCAGGCTAAATACCCCCCACTACCTCAGCCAATTCTCATAAGACTTGTGTTCTAGACCTTTTCTAGATGCATAATTGATCTTCTTTTGACACAATCCAGCAGGCCTTTGTGCTTCTGGCTGCATTACTAATGTCTAAAAATGAAGAGCACTTGAGCCTTTTCCTGATTTGGAGGCATTCTTAAAGCCTGTAGAATGATTTCTCTAGGAGTTCTCCAGCACTGAATAATATGCTTGCCCTCTCTTTTTTGGAAAAATAGATTGGTGTTTGGCAGCATTAATTTGGCCTCTCTTCTTCACAAATCTTTTAGAATCTTGTAGAGTTCTAAAGAGACGACTTGAGAACTTACCAGTTAAATCTAGATGGAGATGGCCTGTGTAGTTTTAAAAGCTGCTGCAAGGCAGGGATGGAACACATTTTATTTATTTATTTTTTTAATCCCTGCTAAAAAGTAAGATATATTTATGGTCCTGTGTTGTACAATAGAAAATTTGTATGGCTATTCTTCATTGTCCACATGGAAATGTTCTAGCAGAACTTTGTATTTCTAAGCCAACATCAGATTGACTCTTCCTACATTTCAAGATCCTGTTAGAGAAAGAAATACCTTATTTTCTGGCGCTGAAATTGGTATTCATATCAAACCTTTGAATCTATTCTCCTTATAAGGTATGTGGTATTAGTTGGAGTAAGACATCACTCTGTAAACAGCTTAAGTTCCAAGGAATGAAGAAACAAACAGCAATGCCTTCTTCTCCCAGAAAGGGAAACGAGCATTTTCACTGAGTGATTTTATGATCAGCAAATAAAACCAAACTTTTGCATGCTCTCTAATAGGGCATCATTCTACAGCAGTAGCAGTGCCTTTAAAGTATTTGATGACCTTTGCTAAGCTGTTAATTTCACCTGAGACTGTAATCAAAATTTTAATAATGTCCATCCATGATGGATAGCTCTCTCCTGAGCAGTTCCATTTTGTAGTGTTGTAACCATTGGACATTTTGCCTTTGTGTACATTGGATCATGATGCATGAAGGTGATTCTTGGAACCTTGCAATGTAAGTACCAAATACATTAATTTTGAGAGCTGTAGATCCTTTTTGCTCCATTGACTATTCTATGAAATTAGCTGTTAAAAGTACACTTTCAGGTCAGGTCACTTTGTATCAGAAAGGAATATTCCCTTTGGCCATTTGTAAACCTTAACATTTGTTGGAGTGATCTTGAGAGTCACTAGGCATGATCAAATAAAATACTAGTGTAAGAATGTTATTTCCTGTGGTAAGGTGGCTTATTGCCATTACTTTTGATTCATATTAAATGAGCATCATGTTTCATGCCAAATAATGTTGAAATTATTATGATTTCCACATAAATAGTTTGGTTTACAACCATCAGCTATTGATATTTGGAGTCTTTTCAGTTATGAAACATGGTAATAATGGCATGCAGTGGAGAACTGTTTGATGCACCATCATATCACAAGAATTCGCAGTGCAAAAAATTGTATGGTGTGCCTGCTATAGAAATTCATGTACTGATGCTCCTGTCAGTCAGAATTCCACTGAATATGATCATCTAAAAATGTATATCATAATCGATGATCCAGTTCAAATGGGATTTTTTTTTGGTGTGGCAATGTGAAGGGAAGCTGGAGTACTCCTGAGGTCATGAGAGAAGTCTGTCACAGACACTGCTCTCTCCCTCCATGCTCCTTTTTAATTTCCAATGCTTTTTAATTTTCTATCCAAATGCACAAATCCATCAGCCTAAGCTGGTGGACTATAGCAAGAAAGAACGTATTGAAAGGGAAAATGGCTGAGAAAAAATAACATGCAACATCGTAGTGTCTTGGTTATTACTATAATGCATAAAAATAGTGAGTGAAGAGCTGAAAGAGTAAAGGGATTTGTAATAAAATGTAGGTAACATCTTATTTTTAAAAGGAACAAGACAGAAGGACACAAATTGTAAACTGCAGGCAATAAAAATTTGAATTATTATATTATTAATTACCAGGATTTTATAATTTTACCAAATTATATTATTATTAATTACCAGGATTTTGCTAGCATTTCTTTAATCAAGACATTTTTATTATAAATCTAGCAGATAACATATCTTGTAGTTCACAGTAAGAAACCGGCCATTATCTTGAACAACCAGTTCAGAAGATATTTGGAGCTAATATAAATGACTAGAGTTTGATTTTCATGTGGGAATTTTTTTGTGTCCAGCCAAGGTTGCACCAGTACTATCAGAGAGATCAGGCTGGGTTTCTAAAAAGTTATCTCTGAGTAAAAGTGAGGTCAGAGCTGTAGGGAGAAGTAAAACTCTCATTGGAACAAATGGTTGTCTGGCTGAGGCCATCACAGTTGTGGCACCCTCTCTGCAATGCTGTGGAAAGTTTGTCTCAGATATCAGATTATCTGTTTGTAAAAGAGATCAAACATCATGAAATGTGATGGGAAGGTGGAGTCAGAAACCAAAGTATCATCTACTTAAGTTGGTGCACCTAATAGAACATAATATCACTTTCTGTAAATATTGAGATCACTACATCAGCAGTATTACAAAATGAAATTTAGGGTAGACATACTCAAAACCAATCAAATCCCATTTTTAAATATGTCTCCGCACTTCTCTGGAACTTCTCTGTTGTTCTTCTTCAAGATACATGTTAAAATTTTATTCAGTACAACTGACTGACAAATGGAATCTCAAAACCAGAAAGTTTAGGTGTTTTGAATTTTCTTAGCTTATGTCACACTGTTGAGGGGCTTCCATTGTCTGGTAATTTAGATTTTATACTGGCCAATTAACTGCACTTTAACATGCACATTGATTTGGTACCCTGTAAGTTTGCTGTCCTTCTGACTCTTCTGGAAGAGCTGCTGTGCTGAGATCTGACTTCAAGTCACAGTGGTGCTTGTTAGTCCTATAGGTTTCTCTCAGTTCACAGGAAACATTTGATTTCAGTGCTCCTTGAAGAGATGACATGTGGGACATCAGTGAGAGTAGTGAATGGTCCCCTGCCCCCTTGTCCCATGTTAAACCCACTGTGGGATCACTACATGGCTAAGCACACCCAGCTGCCCACACTGTGCCACCCACGGCCCTCACCTGGAGGACATTGCCAGAGCTACAACCTACCCCTGCAGTAAAACCAGGTGCCGGCACAGATTCATTTTTCAAAAGCACTATTTTCCAACACAGAAAATTTCTGGTGATTTGCATCCTGTGATTGGATCTATGCTGAATATGTAAGGAATGAACATATAAAGACCCTTTGAGCTGGGGTGAAAAACCTCCCTCTTAAGCTGCTTTTCCCAGGGCAGATGGAGGAGGCCTAGGGTGATTCTGTACATGTGTACGTCGGTCTTTTTTTTGTTGCTCCCCACAGTCAGCTCTCTCATGGTCTCGCGGCTTGACATCTTTCCACATCAAAAAGAAGGTAAGATGCGCGCCTAGGTGCCTGCGGGCTGTCCCGCTGGCCACGGCCGGGAAATGGTGTAGCCAGTAGATGGCATTAGCAACCCGGGTCGACTCCAGCAGCCCGGCACAGCCTCCTCAGACTGTGCTGAGCTGGGCTCACCAGGCTGCCTCCCGGCTCCACCAGGACCGGCCGGCCCCACACCGGCGAACACTGCGGGCAGCTCCTCAGCCTGCACGCTGCACTGAGGAGGCTTCTGAGCCAAACTTGGTTGTGGTGTGTTCAACCTGACCCCTGGTGGTTCAAGTGATACCGCTCCAGGCGTTTTGGAAGGGTCACGACATCTGAAAGTGCCAGCATGTGAATTTTACAGGACTGGGGGCAGCTAAGCCGTGGGCTTGAAAAATAACTAAAGGAAGAAGAAAAAGGTTTGCCATCTCTCCACCCCAACATGCATCTGATACAGTCTTTCATAGCACTTTCGAGGCATGTCTGTTCTCAGAATAAGGTCTGGTACCAGTAACTCATACTATTCCTGCTTGCTCTACTCCTGCCACAGAAAAAGCTACCTGGCTGCAAAGTTTGCCCATCCCATCCTTATTCCATGGTGGACATCAGGGCTCCTGATGTGCACCTTGTCAGAACTGGCATTATCTGCAACGTTAATGCTGGTTTGATTAGCTTTCAGTGTTATGTCATGTATTCAAAAAAGAAAGCAGATGCATAAATATACAAAACCTTCTTACCCATATGGTTTTTTTTTTTCATTTTTTTAAAATTAATTCCTGTCTCCTGACTACCTGTGTGAGTGAGCTTCTATCTCTATAATATCTTGAAGCTATAATGCCACTGCCTCTTTGCTGCATTATATACTACTCACATAAATTGTAAAACTCTCTCTGCACAAGTGGATTTGCATCATGTACTTAAGGAGTAGTATGTGGAAAGAATGGCATGGGAAAGCACCAATGCAGCATCTTCTGAAGCATATAGAGCTTCATGAACTCATGGGCTGCCCGTGCCACTTATTTTCAAGAGCATGCATGTTTTTCCACCTAAAAAGTCTGAGTGCTAAATCAAATGGGTTCCCAGGCAACCACTGATACCAGCAAGGGTAAGGATCTATGCTTTGAATTGTCTTCTACAGGGGGCTACCTCAGTGTTTCCTAGAAGGGTAGAGACAAGAGCCATGTCATGTATTAATGTAGACATCACTTATATATGACAGAATTGTATTAGGCCAGAATAAATGCTTAGTGACCATTAGAAGAAAAATACAGATAGATAATCTCATGGCATGCTGCTCCACAAAGAATTTTGGCCCACATTAGTAAAATTCTACTAGGAAAAAATTAGATCCAGGACTTGTAAAGTGGGTCTTTGGAAAAAAGGGGACACTTCAATATCATCTAGAAAAAGCCCTAGCCAAATCCTTCATGTACCAGATTATGCTTTGGCAAAAGTCTTGACTGTGAGCTAAGTAAATCAATGAATTATAATTTTCTAAATGTAGGGAGGTTTTCTATACTACAGAACTTTGCAACTGCAGTAAGTGCACTGATGCAGTTATATATAGATTTTAAACCCTTTTGTATTTGATTTCTGAGTTGAGTCTTTTGGGTGTACTCCATGTTTAAAACTGCATACTTACAAGGCCAAGAAACTTCTTAAAGTGCAACCTTAAATTCTTACTTTCTGTCAATCTACAATGTAAAATGGAGTTGTTACCAAGAACCTGGTATATGGTATTAACCCAATATGGTATTAAGAAGCAGGTATTTTTTCTTTGACCAGATGCACAGGGGGATAGCTCCTCTGAAAGTCATGCACGAGGAGTGCAGGAAAGGTTTTGTTTACATATTATATTTTACCTACATATCCTTTGATTGCCCCAGAATAAACATATATGTGATAGTCATTTCCCTAAAATCATTAACACATTTTCTCTCCCCTTTACACATGTGGTCTTCTGCCCTGGGGGTCTCTTAAGTGGTGCCTAGCGCTCAGGAACCCCAGTGTTACAGCTGATCTATTAATTTGGCAGGGCACTGGGGCTGGTGAACTTCCAGTTCTCCTTCTTACACAATGGGCATTGAGCAGTTTCATAGGCTAATGGTCTTTGAGGAATAAGCATTGTGTTAGCTCACCAGGTGTAGACAATTTATCATCTAGCAACAGAGTGACAGGAGTCCCACATTGTAACAGAACAGTAACTTCACTTGGAGTGTTGGTATTGGGCTATGCTTGCTAAAGTAAATAAGTGCATTGTGTTCTCAACTCCAGAAATAAGTACTTCAGCCATGTGATTTCTCTGTCATTTGGCATTTTTTGCCTGTGAGAAAATTTTTTTCTCCTCTCATAGTTTTGAATACTGTCCTAAAAAACAGGTGTTGCTTGGCCTAAAATAGGAGCTGAGGCAGGTATGAGGACTAACAGGACAGTCAATGGCTTAGAAGTTTTTTTCCAAGCAGCTGGTTGAATGACAGAGTTAAATTGGTTGCAAGCCAAGGCACAATAGCCTTGAGACAGACTCAGAAAGGAGAAGACAGCCTTAGAGTGCTGTGAGTAACCTAGATATGAACCTACACATCCCCTAGCAGCAGTTGCATTGTGGTCAACTGAGACAGCTTTGTTTTTCTAAGTTGTATATTTCTGTAGATATTTTATAAGACAAGCCATACAGTCCACAGTTGAGTTTTTCTTGGAATTAGGATGTTGTCACTTCCTGAAATTGGATTTTTTTTTATCTGTGAGTTTTCTTTTGGTTGCACAGTAAACAAGCTAACACTCAGGATGAAATCAGCAACATTTGGGACCACAAACTTCATGGGTTTAGATTTCAGCCAGAGTATATTATTATAACTTTTTACTGTAATTTTTTCCCCTTCAAAACTATGTTGGGCTTCATGCCAGCCCAATTTTCTCTGTGGAGTTTTTTTTTTTTTTTTGTCTGCAAGAGATTTTCAGAGGTCTGAGAATCTAAGGCCGGTTGTGGATATCTTTTTGATTGCATCTAAACTCCTAATCTGTGACATTCAAATTCCCCTTTCTCTGTAAGTCTTGCCGGGACATCTTAGAGGTCCCCAAATTGCCGCGTGCCTTGACAGGCACTGCAGAGTTTATTCATTTTCTCTCCAATTTCAGAGCTTTTGGATTGCAACTGTCCTGTCTTTCACCCTTCCCACGCAGCTAGGAAATCTAGAAAGTTGTTTTATTTCTCCCTCATGAAAATGGAGAGTCTTATCTACTTCTGTACCTAGAGAACCTGTAGTGAATATTATGAAATTCTCATAGTTTAATCCCAGGCATTGGTACTATTACTTCCTTGCTACTTTGAAAGTGATGAGTTAAGTTTTTGGTGTTGTCAAAAGTTCCTTAGCATGACTATCAACTTAAATTGTGGGAATGACCTAATTTAAAAAGGCTTCTGCAAGGACTATGAATCCCTTATTCAATGTTGTTTCCCACTTTTCACACAGTTAAAGCGTTACATGGTGCAAATGACATCAGAGGTTATATTGCACCATGGAAATTAATATCAGACTCTTACTTCAGTGACAGTTCTCTTGTTTCTAAGATAAACTCTGCTCTTGCTGCTTGCAGTGTCTAGATTTGCTTCAGTTTCATGTACCCCCATATCATTGCTTTGCAATAGAGAAATACCATTTCATATTATTTCTCCCAAACCATGTTGTACCTAAGATTCTTTAAGGTAGCGTTCCTATACTGTCCTTGCACAACAGGTCTGAAGTCACAAGAGTTTTTTGTGTGTGACTGATACTTATGTCTTGTAGGGATTCTGCAGAGCTTGATGTCAGGTTCATTCAACTGCTATTCAGGAAAAGCACAGAACAGGTGACAGTGCATAATATTACCTTGCTCATAAAAATGCACTGAGATCAACGGCAGATTCTCAAATGTCATATGACTGAGTCTACTGCAATGCTGGAGAAATACGGGTATCATCTGTGTTATTACACTTTTGCAGATGGCCAAGAAGTGAAAAGAACTTGCCCAGAGCCACCCAGCAAATGAATGGGGCTAATAAAAAAAACCCATGTTTCCAGCTCTTAAATTTTAACCATGTATGAAGTGATAAATTGTCTTTCTACCTGGAAACACATTAAACACTTAGGGAAATGCAACACTGATAAATACAGCAACCAATATTGCCCAAGAGTGTCTTTCATCTCATTGCTGTTAATCTGCAGTATTTAATGACCACCTTGACACTATCATAAAAGTTCATCTCTAACTTCTACAGGTTTTTTAAGAAACACTTTCCTCAAAGCAATAAAGTATTTGTGTTGTTTTTAGACAGTGGATCTCTAAAACACTAAGTGATGGGTATTTTCATTTGACAATAAACTTGTTAATTCTTTTGCTACAAATCTGACTTCATATCAACTTCCTTCCTGTGTGAAATTACTCTCCCCTCCTCCTACTTAGGATTCTCAATAGTGAAAGCAGGCCTACGGTAAGAAAAATATCTTTAATGTGCACAGAGAAAAGTGATTTTTATTATATGTTAGGCTGACAGAGTAAATGTTAATTTTTCTTCAGCGTAGTGATCTTTGATATGTAATGATTGTCTTGTCTACACTACAACTTTGACAGGTGCGAGTTAAAATCTGTTCCATAATAGAGAGGCAGAATCATTTGTCCAAAGCATGTATGCTTCCCTCAAGAAACTGCTGTGTAGCAGGGGGCACTGGGGGTGGAAGGTGGTGTGGTAACTTGGCTTCCTGCTGGAAAAGGAATGTTAGGAGAAGGCATTTTGTGGGCATTTTGATACATTCAGCTGGTTAATTTATGCTGTATGTAGTTTTCCCTGGACTGATAAAGCCACAGAAAAAACCTTACCTCCATAATCCCAGTCTAAAAAGCTTTCCTTTTTAAGCAAGAACCTCTTCCCTTGGAAGATTCCCTTTGCTCTCAGAAAGATTTTTAAGTGGTCTTGCAGTTCTTTGTTGCTTGCCACATCATTCTTGCCCTTCCTCAACCATCAAAACTCTTAAATGCCAAAAAGCTCTACATTCCACTACCTAATTTTGAAGAACTAAGGAAAAGGGGCCTCTAAAACATGTGTATTACAGCATCATCTTCCAACTGCTGAACTTCCCAGGAATCCTGGGAAACAGAGGAAAATTTAGAAGGCAGTCATATTCTGCATCTGTAAAGCAGCAAGCAAGTTGGTGGTATTCAGCATAGAATATGCCCTGGATGAAGCTGTAATAACCAAAATGAATGAATTGGACATCCCTGGAATACAGGGCTAAAGGAAGATGAGTGGATTTCAAATAAGGATGAAAAGAAATTTCTTAAAATTTGAAATATTTTATGCTGTAATAACAGTGTATAAAATTCAGACTTTCCTCCTAATTACTTAATATAAGATTCCAGAATAGGTAAATCAGGAAAAACTCTAAGAAAATTTTATCAAAAACAGCAGGTACTTGGGATTAAGATTGGGATTTTGCATGACTGGATTTCACACTGTTTTACTGCTTAAGTGAAATATGGGTAATAATTTTCCCAGTGTTACATTATTCTTCCCACATACAAATTGCTATAAACAAAGTGAATATATTCAATAAATTACACCTTCTCCACTTGGCATTTTGCCTTTTAAGAGAAACAAAATGTTTCTCTCTGATAGATAGATTGGTTGGACAATGAGCCATTGAAATTGTTTCAGGTTGAGTTTTCTGACCACAAGAACAAAGGGACTGATATTTCTTACTTCAAAGCATGAATTCTGCAAAATACTGCAAGGTGTAGGTGGCCATGGGATATAATACTAAAATACCCAGATATTACATCTGGCATCCTGTGATCCATATAACAGCAGTAATTCCAGTGTTGTTTTCTTCCTATGTAAATTAATGTCCATACATCAACAGTGTGGTAGTGAACGGAGTTTGATTACTCCATTGTTCCAGGCTGAAATATAGCCTGGTATATCATCACACTTGCAAGTGTTGAGACAAACTGGGAATTCTCTGCCCTGAATAGGTCACAGACTAGGGCAAAACAGCTAACTGAGAACATGTTGCACACAAGAAGTAGCAGATTGTACTGAACTCCAAAATAATTAGTCTTGAAATATAGTGATCCGAAGTCACATTTTTTTTTTCCTTTCAGACTGAAAATACCATTTTAACATAGAATAGATCACCTGAATTTAACCCCCCCCAAAAAAAACCAAAAACCAAAAAAAAAAAAAAAAAAAAAAAAAAAAAAAAAAAAAAAAACAAAAACAAAAACAAAAACAAACAAACAAACAAACCAACAAACACCCATCCTGGCACTGGTGGGGGAAATTTACAATACCGGAAGACAAGAAAAAAATCAGAAACAATCTGAAAAACTTCCTAAACTCTTTCCTATTTTTTTCTTACTTGCTGTCAAACTTATGAAGTATAATTCTCTACTTATTTTTATTTCAAATAGTTTTTGGAAGCTCAGTTAATCACTAGTTTATGATATTATTTGTGATACTAAAGCCCCAACCAAAAACTGTGGTAGTTTTTGTCCTGTAATTTCTTTTTGAATGTTCACTAAATTATTTCTTTTCTATCTGTGAAAAAAATACCTGTGAATTATGATGATATTTCTTGGCAAGTGGTGTCTTCAGAATCATGTAGCTGTCAAAATATGTGATGAAGTCAAATGGCCTTAAGGGAGGAAAATGTCATTTATTTGTCATCATGAAAAGTGATACACCTCTGTGAGGTAGTCTGACATATTAAAGTTTATCCCAAGAATCAAGAAACTTACTTTTGTGATTGAACTCTTCCACTTCACAGCCTACTAGCTGTGTCATTCTTCCTTCCTTTCTTCCTTGCTCTGTACTTCACCCTAGAAAATTTTGCTGGCTCTTCAATGTGAGGTTTCTACCTCAGACCCTTCCAAACAGCCCAACATACTTTCCTTGTGGTGAGCCTATCCAGGGCTTCATAATCATCTGTACCTTCAAAAATATTTTCTTTTTTTTTTTTTTTGTCCCAAAACTCCTAAAATGCAATCCCGGGCCTTGTTATTCCACCTGCAACTGACAGTAAGGCTTCTGTGTAACGCCCTTGACATATTTTTAAATTACTGCTAAAGAACTCCAGGCTTCTATTTTTCCTTAGCAGACAAGCCCATCTCCCTCACGCTCTTTCCTGGGTCATGGTCTAGGCTCCTAATCACTTTGATAATGTTAAATGCTTCAAGACTGAGATCTCTGATGCAGAACTGCAAAACTAGGCAGTTTTGGGAATCTTATCTTCAAACATGCTACTGGTAGTTGTTTTGGGGTTTTTTTTTATAAGTTTGAGGAAGACAGAAAATGAGGTGCTAAGTCTGGGATGCAGATATGGAAAATGAATATTTCTGCTATACAGGGACAAAAGATGATTTTATGAAAAAAGGTGAAACAGTGATGTGCTCCTTAGTGAAGTATCTGTTTGTTGTGATAACAGTTAAGGTAGGTGGAAATGTTAGTTTTGCTTGAAACTCTTTGCTGTCTGGCAGTTTCCCCGTGAGTCTGTATTTTGGTTCAGAGATGTTGCAGAAATTTTAAGGGATTGCTAACAGCAGCTGTGTGTATAGGAATACTGTCTTTCTTTACTGCCTGTAGTATTCCCTGCTCGTGTGCTTTGATCTGGGTCTCACCCCTTTACACACTGAAGCTGTAGTTTGGAAAGGAAATAAAGTTTAAAAACTTTCCATTGAGATATTTCTCTTTGTTTTTGCCAGTTGAGTAGGGGATAGGAGTAAATGACAGCATCCTTGTCATGTCCAGAACATCACTGACATTCTTGCTAGTGTATCAAAGGAAGAACAGAAGTTCATCATCCCCATGCTCTGCTACTCTGAGCAACCAGTCTGTGCACCTCAGCCCATCAAACAGTAGCATCCTCATGCTTCTGCTGAGATCAAGAGTCTAAGTTCAGACTCCAGAGATACGGTAGTATAAAATTAAAGATATATCAGCAAACAATCAGGAGAAATGGAAGAATGGGGCTGCGGGCATATACGTTGTTTCTAGTAAAGCTAACATATAAAGACGGCATTCTACGTACTCTTCCACACTTTCTTCCCAATTAAGGTTCTTAATAAATTTGGGTTGTATTCAGTGCTTAACACAACTACACAGAGTTTAACAGAATTACACCAGAAAGTTTTTCCTAGAGAAGGGGGTAATTGATAAAAAATGTGTTCATTCAACTTTATTCAAATGCCTACAAACTGCCTTGAGTTCCTCCAGTGGTACCTGTATCAGAGGAATATATTGTCATTTACTACACTCTGGGGATAACTGTAATTCAGAAAAAAAGATGAAGCACTACCTGCGACAGTATCAGAGCTTATAGCACCTGATTTTTTGTTCTTATCTCCAGCAGCACTTACATGGTCGCTTCTATGCTCATTTTTTCTCTTATCGACCACTTTGGCAGCAGAGCAGGGCATCTGAAGTAAAATTGAATGATGCATCTAAGTAACAGGTCTTTCTTCCACAGTTAGTTAGTACATCTTAAGTACTGCAGTAGCATGGGTTCAGCAACCTGTTCAAGACCACTTGGGTCTCGATATAGTTCTGTGTTTAAATGTGCCTGATCCACCAGAATTTTTCATTAGAGGTAGGCATGAGTACAAGCAATTGCAAAAAGGAAAGGGTGGCTGTAAATCTGCAGTTTACCACACAGAAATATTAATTACCTTTTGCAGCTCTTTCTACTGCCACATCCTCAATTTGGTATAAAGCCTTCTTGGATTATCCTGATATCAGAAATTTGCTTGGATGGAGGACTTTCTGTCTGTGTACAAAGAGCTGGACCAAGTGCAACCTTTGGAGATCTGGTAAGGTAAAGGCAGCTTGATTCATATGGATCTTTCTTATATAAAACCCTAGAGCCATTATTCAAAAAAAGGATGTGCTACTCCACCTGCAAAGCACCAGGTCAGTTGGTGGCAATCTGAGCCTTTGTGGGTGATGGCTACAAATTCTGGCTAGGTGTGGAGTGCTCATTCATGTGAGAAGGCTTGTGTTGCAATAAAAACACCAAAAAGCTGTGCTTGTGATCACCAATGACTGGAGGAGTTCAGAGGCAGAGCCTTGACCTGCTGTGCTTGTATCCTGTGGCAGGCAACAATTTTGAAGGGAGGAAGAGTGATGACTTTAAGAAAGGGAAAAGGTGGGAGAGGGAGTCATCTCCAGCTGAGGTGTGAAATATGGCATGGGTGTGGAACAGTTTCAGAAAAACAGAGGAATCCTCCGCCATGAAAACAGAATAGACAAGTTCCATGGGGTACTCTGCCTGAGAACTGAGTCCCCACAGCAGAGAGGTGACAAACTTAGTTTTTGGATCTCTCTAACACGAAATTGTGCAGAACAGTGGTGGCTTGTGGAAACAAGGTTAACAGGGCAGGTGTTTAGGACAAGGGTTTGACTTAGTCCTACAACTGAGAAGCTCCTACCTTTATTATGAAAGAAAAAATCTGCAGGAGGAGGATATGGAAACTGACAGATGCAGGTGATTAATCAGAGAGGTGAATGATAAAGGCAAATGTAGTGAGGGAGTTAACATATTCAAGGCCTGTGATACAACCTACTGCCCTTGGCAGGGGGTGTTAGGACTAGATGCTCTTTAGGGTCCATTCCAACCCCTTAATCTTCTATGATTTTAAGACTTTAATAGTCTCGCAGAGGCACTGAATCAGGCATTCCCAAGGCAGGGATACCTTGGAGTGCAGAGCACATACAAGGGTGGGAGGAGGTTCTGTGAAGGGCTTGCTTCAGCCCGTTAAGTCCCACAGGATTCCACGCCAGCTGTAGGAAATTTAATACTGACATAGGCTATGTAAATAATAATGAGTGTTTACAAAAGCTATGAGGTGGCCTGGGGCACTGCATTGTACCCAAAACTCTCTGAACTCTACCATCTCCTCCCCTTCAAAATGGGATTTAGTACAAGACTGCTGTTGTCTTTTTATGCTGTAGGAAGCTTACCTTTAACAGATTGGTAACGTTGTGTATAAAGAGACAAAGCACCCTTAGAAATAAAGGATTATAGGGTGATGTCTGTTCAAGTATTACGTCTGTAAAGCTCAAAGGGATTTCACAGGTTTATGTTGAACATATACATACTTAGAGTTTTACTAGCTTTCATTACTTTACTAGAGTATTCACATTCAGAAATAGGAAAAAACCAAAACCTTCTGTGTTCCTGCACAACCCTTCTGTAAGGACTATGCAATAGTTTCAGGCGTAGATTCTGGAAGCAGTGTCTCAGCTGCTGGGTATCCCCTAGATACTTTGAATGGAATGATTCTTCTGTATTCAGCACTCTCCCCTACCACATCCACAGAAAAATAGGATGTCCTTATAAGATACCTCTGCTTGACTGCTTCAAACCATCCTGGTTTCAAATGCAGTCCATAGGCTCTGGGAAACATACACACAATGGCTTCTCAATTTTCTGCATACTGATAAATCCTGAGCCTGGCAGGACATCCAGTGCAGACAGCTTGGAGAACACTGTGTGCACTGCTGTACATGGAGGCAGGCCATGTGCTATACCTCAGCTGGTGAGGTGACCTTGGCCGTGGATACCTGGGTATGTTTCTGTCTGCACCTAGAAGCCACAGCCTTCCTAATGCAGCAGCAAGCAGCTCAGCCTGGGCTGCCAACCCTGCTGTTCAGCAGTTCATTATAGTGAGTCCTCATCAGTCTGTGCTGTTCCGCAACACAAACACTCCTCTGGTTGCATTTAGAGCACTCTTTTGAGATGCAGAAATATATTCTGCAGAATAAAATGGCCTGAAAATGTTATTGGAATACTTAGAAGGATTGGTGTACAATTTTATCTACAGCGCATGTAAAGTGCCTGTTCTCTGGATCTACTTTTTAATTGAAACAAGGGGGGTGTGGACCAAAAAGGGAAGCTAGTAGATTGCCTTTCTTATGGGATGCTTTATTTTGCCAAGCAGGACTGCCTGATGCAGACCGCTTCCTGTTGCTGATAAGTGGAATTTCTCTTGCATTTCTGCACTGTTATGTTGTTCATTCATCCTGCTTTTTTCCCTAGTGCATTCTTCTCTCCATCTTTCTCTTAGTCAGAAGAACTGGTATTTTACAGGTATGCCACTCCCTATCTTTATTGTCTTCTTTTCCACAGCAAGCTTACAATTTTACTAACTTCCAGGTAATACTGAAGCTGTCAAAAGCAGTATAAACTACGCTTATCCACATCCTCAGGTGAATTAGGAGAGGATAGAGCAGGGGCCTCTTTTCTTGTCAGTCACTAGAGTAAAACCTCTCTTGTGAAATGAATATGGCACTCTATGCTGTTTTGGTCCTATCCATCACAAATGGCAAACTTTAGCTACAGGGGATACTTGCTTTCAGTAGTTCCTATATGCTAAAGATTACCAAGAGTAAACTTTGCTGGAGAGGAATGTTTTAAATCAACAATTAAGTTTGCTATTCTTGAATTTCTCACTTGAAAATCCTGTCATCCCA
Source organism: Vidua macroura (assembly GCF_024509145.1). Lineage (NCBI taxonomy): Eukaryota > Metazoa > Chordata > Aves > Passeriformes > Viduidae > Vidua > Vidua macroura. Next base: position 44,326,536 of record NC_071611.1, read on the forward strand.
AATATCTTGTGTAATTGCCAGTTTATAATACTAACATTGACCAGAGCAAATTCAGTGATGGCACTGAGCACTCAGAGCTTTTCCATCATGAGATCTACCCACTTCATTTCCTCCAAAACCCCACAATAAATTCCTTCTGTTAACTGATGTTTTGGACGATTGAAGGACAGGAAAAGATTTTATGTCGAACCACAGCCTAGATAAATATGGACCGCATCTGAATTGTTAAATCATGGCTATTTGTCAAAGGAAAAGGCTTGAATGCTTACATCTATACTGTATTTAGTAACAATGTGTGTGAAATAATTTTTATTAGATAAACTGACATTCATACTTTCCAAAGTAGTAGGTATTTAGAAGTGAGTGATAAATCCAATGTGCTGGTTAATGATGGCTGTTATACAAACCTGGTACTTCTGGACATTGACAGATTCATTTGCTAGCAGCATTAATACTGGCTTTTGTGTTGTAAATGTGTGTTTATGTGGCTTCCTCTTCCCCCTTGTATCAAGAGTCACTTGCAATAATTAAACACTCAGATCTTTTTTGAAATAAATGAAACCCAGGGAAGTTACTTCCTTGGATGCAGTGTTTGAGGTGCATAGTCTTGCTAGCTGCAGGGCTTTGTTGGTAACTGATGCTGTCCCACTCCATTCGCTGTTTCATGTCAGGTGTACCCTGTCTCTGGAATGGTGTTTTTCCCTATTTCACTATTCTTTCAACAGAAAATGGCTCAGGACCACCCCTGAACCTCTGCTCTACAAGTGACAATGGACTCTTTTTTCCACATGAAGCAGTGTGAGGAAACAGAAATAGTTAGATGTGAGGTGAGCCCACTATCCCTTGACATCCTTCTATTACAGCTGAGTGACCTGGGGAGAGAAGTACCTGAATCTGGCTCTGTCTAAGTATGAAGTCAGTGAATGGTAATGACCTTTATACTCAGCAAACAGCCAGTAAATTGTACAAGCCCCTTCATACCCTAGTTTCTAAACTGGTGATGTTCCCACTTTGAAACCTGAAGGAATGTGGAAGGATTCAGGTACAGGAAATCTTACTTATCATGTGCAATACACTGAAGTTCTGCAGTTCTTCCTCCCAGGGGGATCAAAGCTAACTTCTTAGATAAAAGCAATTTTCTCAAGTTTAAGAGGTGGGAAATTGCTGAAAAAAGTGATTTTCTAAATAATTGTGCAAAAATATGTTCACTGTAGAAAAATAATCCCTCACTCTTCTCAAAAGACTCAAAATTGCTGAGAAGAGCCTGGTATACTAAGCACTAGGAAAATGTCAATGAGCAAAGTTATCTGTGTGTTACAAATGAAGCCATAATTAAGAGTACATATTCCAGATGTCATGGCCCTTGCTCTTCCATTATTTTCACTGTCTATGTGTGTAGTCACCAGACTTAAATTTAATCATTTACTTCCAGACAAAAATTGGCTGGTAAAGAAATTCAAAACAGAAATAAAAACATTGTGAAAAAGGATAAAATCTTCAAAGGCAGCTTCAGTGCATAGCAATTCTGAGCTAGAAATACAACAAAGTTTAAGTATTTACTTGTGGACTGCCTTCAGTTTCATCAGCTAGGATTTATGTACTTAAACTTACGAGTCTTCAGTATCTGTGTGAGACTATTTTTAAAAACATTTGAAATCTATGGCACAAACAAGGTAGGATGCCTCTCCTTTGTTTCAATCCCTTGACTATTTCAGTACATGTTGTTCTAGTGGGAAAAGTGACATAATCACTATCAGTTTAACAAAAATTAACCAAGATTGGAAAATTCTATGTGCTTACCTGCAGGTATAGACCTGATTTCACACATACCTGTTGGATATTAGCTAACCACAGGAGTTCTTCTGAGGATGGCACTGTCTTCAGAAAACTTTACAGTTCTTTGAGGAACAAATCTAGAAACTTTTTTTCACAGCTTGTCAAGAATAAGACACTCTTAGGGTCTTCAGTATGTTTGTGTGCTTACTGTCCATCACCACTCAAGAATACTCTCATGACTTTGTTTGGTCTCTCAGGCAATCCAGGGAGAAAACATTTTAGTAATCTGGAGAATCACTGTGCTTTGGATAAAAAATAAGCTTGGAGAGTGGACAGTTTGCATTTTTTTCTCTTTCTTTTTTACTGTTTTCTAAGGTCAGAGCCATACAGAGTTCCCAAGCTGTTTCAGCAGGGTATGCAGCATGAGTATTGTGGTAAAATTCCAGGCTATGGGAATGCTGCAGTGCTGGGGTGTAACTCTTCATATGGCTACAGAGGAAGCTGATCCTGCAATTGCCAGGCCTCAGATGTAAGAGTTATGGCCCTCTATCTCTTTAGGCATGGAAAGAAGGATATGAATTTTCAAATTTCCTAGCAAATTTTAAAGGACCCTCTGGGAGTATCAAATAAAGTTGTCAGGTGGGGAGTACTCCAGTAAAGTTAGACTCATGTGCATCAGTGTGAAGGATCATCCCACATGAGGGCAGAACACATTCTCATTAATGCAGTGAATGGTGTGTCTTGGAAAGCAGCATGGGTTAGACAGCAGGTTTTTGGAAGAGTCTCTGCATTCCCATATATTGCCCTGAGAGCAGCATTTACTGTGCTACTCAGAACAACCTAGAAATTACTTACATCTGAGAAACTGTGCTTGAAAATGAACTGGGACAATCTTGTTAATTCTTCCAGCTGGCATTGTGTATCTGCAATGCAGAGTGAAAGCAAGTTAAGTCTTTTGATTTTTTTTTTTTTTGTCTTGCAAGTGCATAATTTATCTCAGGATAGGAATTTTTGGCATTTTAGGTTACAAGAACGTACCTGACATTGTGGGACCCCTTGCTAACATCTGGTACAAATGTTGTTTTATTTGCAGAAGTATTGAATCAGTGAGAGTACAGTGCTATATTTGCGGTTAAGCTAGCACAAATAACTTATCATATAGAAAATTTGCACAGGAATATCTGCCACTGGGGCGAAGATTAATTTCTCTATAAAGAATGTTTGCCTGAGTGAGAGCCCAAAACAGGCTAACCACATGCCTATGGAGCATCTTGGAGGGGAATAGGCAGATTGGAAGGGAAAAGGACAGTACTAAGGGGAGGAGCTCTGGAAGTGTGCTGGACCCTCATCAGCTCTGTTTCAGCCAGTCAGCAGAATCTTCCTGCGTTGGAGCAAATACCTTAGTAAAGGTGGCACATTTGTCTGGAGAGGAGGGATGATCTGGAGATGAAAGATCCTGCTGCTGCCCCAGAGAGGGGGTGGAGGAAAGGGAACATGGACAGAATGAATGAAGGCTTTGAGGAGGGCTGGCCTCTGGTGCTCCTGGGGCAGGTTTTCTTGTGAGTGAAGTGGAGTAGTAAAGTCCAGGGAGGTAAAAACAATGCAGCTGCTAAGTCCCAGCTGGAAGAGGATGGGGCACATTATTTCCCAGATGAAAGTACTCTCAGCGTTTGCTTGGAGGCGTCTGCATAGCTTTCCATCATTGTTGCCTCTGAAGAAGCAGGCTTTGGAATGAAGACATCTCTGTATCACTAAAATATATCCATACTCAGAGGTCATTGTGTGCTGGAGGGGATCAAAATTCCAGCCTGAGAACAGAGAGTAGCTTGAGTGCATGGCAAAAACAAGGCTGTGCCTTGACCTCACAGTGCATTCCCTCATTTGTACGGATTACTCTTACAGTTATTCTGTAGTGACTTAAAAGCCCCCAAAACAAGAAAAGTGAGATAGTGACTGGAAGAATTCCTGCAAACAGGTGTTTAATTCTCACCCCCACTGTTTAGCTGGGAATCTTGGTTGTAGTTTCACAGTAAAACAAGGAGCTGGCTTTTTACTTTGAAGGCTAATAATTACATGCTTCTGAAGTCAATGTTCTTTTTCTTCATCTGGGTCACATTGCAACTATTTGAGTTTTGTCAGGTCGAAGCAGGTGGGTCTAAATGTAAGAGAGCCAATGAGAAAAACTAAAAGTGGTGCAGTGCCTTGTCTACAAGCTTAAGATTAACTCTTAATTTTAACTCCATGTTTTTCAAGATTTAAGCTTGTGTTTTTGCTTGGTTTGTTTTTAAACTAGTCACTGTATACACTAAATATTTCAATGGGGTGTTTGTAGTGTAGGAGGTAGTTTTCTGTTACTGAAAACTTCAGGGATAATCCCTGTGAGGCCAGTATTGTTCCAAATTCAGGAGAGTCAGCAAACCAGAATGTCATCTGCCCAGTCATTTTCAAATACTGAAAAAATCATATCCTTTTATCACTGCATCATGTCTTGCCCTCTGCATCCTTTCTGAGACCTATTAGATGGAATATATATTATTTATGCACTTATTTTATTTTTGTAGTGCATTTTTTTATAATTACTTTTTTTCAGGTTAGCCGTACTGTATGTCTCCTGAGCAAAAAAAAAAAAGAATATTCTAATTTTGTCCTCTTGGAGGCTACCTCACTCTATCCAGGTGCCTTAAACTCATTTGATGTGAACTTCAGAAAGAAAAACATGTATGTCCTATGTAGAGGGCTTATGTGAGATGTAGTATATATTGTGCCAGACACCATACACAGTGAGAAACCATTGCTTCTGCAAACATTATGAGGAGGGAAGGGATGATTGAATGTGATGGGCAGAAATAGAATGGAGGTCTTTCCTTTCCAAATGTGTGCTCTGACTGCTTCCCCCACTGGTGTCCCATGGAGATCAGCTTGGTATCCAGCTGGACTGTTGAAAACTACCCAGAAGCTTAAGAACAATGAGGAGCAAGTGAAATCCCTGAGGTTACATATATTCCTTCTCCACACTCTTCAAGAGGAGGGGAGAAATATAATTTGATAATCAGTATGATAAATCAGTAAAGAGAGTGGTTATGAAGAGGGAAAGACAACTCACCTAATGGCTCAGTGGAAACAGTATGTGCAATGAACCAACAATGAAGAAATCAAGCCTTTTGAAATCTCTGGTAGAAGATATAGCTCATTAGGGCTTTTTTTAATTGCAATAAATTTTGGCACAGCTCCTTAGTGCATACAGAGGAAGGAAATCCGAGGAAGTGGGTTTTTTTCCAAGGGCATTTCAGGAGTATTTACAAACTGAATGTGCTATCATCTGACAGGCTATACCTGCAGGCTGGACAGGAGCTTCATTTAGAAATGATAAGGGAAGATTTCCAACCTCATTCCTTCCTTGTTTGAGCTCTGGTTCCTATGATAAGTAGGGCATACCATAAGATGTACCCCTTGTTTCCAAGTCAAGCAGCCCCATTTTAGGTAGAGAGGTACACAATCTTGTGCTTATAAAGGGTGTTGCAGCTGAATGCATTTGCAAGTACTTGTGAAAGAATTACATACAATATACAAAAGCAAATCCAAACAGTAATTCAGTGACAGTTTTTCAGTATGGGGAAAATGTATTCCTGTTCCCATGACACACCAATGTGATAAAATTGCATCCATTTTAACCACTCATACAGGAGAGATCCTGATTCCACCGTACAGCTTTGGGGGAAGAGATTTTCAAAGGACTCATCACCTCCACAGTTTCTTTGAGAAAGAAGTGCTGACAGAATGAGACAGAATGAGAACTATTACAATTCATGAAGAAACTATTTCTTCTTCCCCTTTGCTAGCAGTTCTTTTGCAGGCTTAAACAAGCAGCACTACCAACACACTTGCTCTTCAAAAATACATAAAACTGGGTGAAGTAGCAAAATTTAATTCATCTTCTGTCTGCTCCAAATTCTCACATTTGCTTTTCAACATTGCTTTCTCTATGGTTATGGGAATATTTACTAGTCTTCTTTATGTAAAATGCAATCATAGCTGTCACTACTGACAGAAGCACAGGAGTTTCCCAAATTTATTCTTCAGTGTTTAATATTGGCACACATGTGAAAGAAAAATAAATTTAAATATCACATTTCATTATGATGCTGATGATGTAAAGTGATTTTAGCATTAAGGGGATTTTTTGATGGATATATTTAAACATTGTTTAAAATGTTTTTTTCTTTTTCTATTTTTAGTATAGTGGGTACTGATACATCAAATAATAGACTGTGCAGAAAAATCCAGAACAAGGCAAATGTTTAGCAACAATAAGCATTACAGCAAGCATTTCTTTATAGGCAGAAGAAGAAGAAGCATTCAGCATTAAGCTGATACAAACCTGATGACAACCAATAGCTAGTCATGACAACAATATAACAAGAGCGCTGTGGGGTGTCCTCTCATAATTCATCTTATGATGAATAAACTCACTGCAGGTCTTGCCACAGCTGTTGTGGCTTCTTGTTGTTTCTCCCATTATCTCTGGAAAATTATCTCATCCATTATCTCCTCAGCTCTTCTGAAATATGTAGCTGTGGAGGACTTCTCGTCAGACATAAAGGAACAAGTAGAAGCATCAGACCCATGAAGCATTCAGTAGCCCATGTGTTGGTCCTGCCTTTCCCAGATCAACAAAACACTGAAGAATAATAATGACTTTTCTTAATGTCTTGCTTTGTTCCTATAAGCATAGAAAACACTTGATACAAGGAAAGTTATTAATACAGGTTTTCCTGTACAGTTATATCTTTTGGCATACTGTCCAAAAGCTAGATACAGACTGTGTGTCTATCAGTCACCTTTTGCTATTATGGTCTTTCCAGTGTGTGGTGCCTCGCTTGCTGATGCAGAGAAGGAGACAGGCTACATAGGAATGTGATATAGGCTACAGCTCATAGAGGGCCAGCTGGAGGAGAATGCTACTGAAAAAAAAAAAAATTAACTGGGTAGAGAGTGAATCTGTAGCCAATCCCATCTGACATGACTCAGATGCCAAAATTCTGGCCTTGTTAGATCTGCTCCAGTGCTATTATAAAGGGCAATGAAGTTTAACTCATGTCCTGGTGGTGGAATAATAATGACAGCATAAAGCACTATGCAAGTAGCTCATTCCTTTCAGGAGGCAAGACAAAGCCCTGCCCTGCTGTGCATGTGAACTCATTTTTTTTTTCTGATGGTAGACTGCGTGCCTAGCGGTTCCAGCAGTGCCAGGCCAGGGACTGCAGCCGGATGACACTGGGCACTTCTTACCAGCACTGGTGCCTAGGAAAAACGCAAGCAGATAGTCCCCTGAAGCTATGACAGAATGTTGCTGTCAGACCAAGTTGTGTATTGGATCAGGCATAATTGACCTTGGAAAAGCCAGGTGTAGAAATTCCTGTGATGCTCTCGTAAAGTTGTGCTAAAGTGGAGTATATTTTGAAAGGCAATGTTTCAATGACACAGAAATGGAGAAAGTGGGAAAGCAGGTACATCAGTGATGTGGTGGGTAGCCTATGCTCCCTGTACCCAACCCTTGCTCTAGTACATAGTGTAGATAACTGTATGGGAATATGTTTTGGGACAGCTTTGGCAAACCCTGCAGTAGCAACTACTGCAATTTCCTTATGCTTCTAAGACTTGAGGGAAGGCAAGACATTTTATGTTGTTCTCAAATCATGCCATTTTCTTCCAGGCAACTTATAGCTACCAGTTGCCAAAATGTCATTAACATTATTTCCAGAGGTGTGAATAAATGATGAAGAAGGGGCACTTCTTGAAGTGAGTCAGACTGGAGTTGAAGAAAGCAGTAGCTAATAACCTGTTACAGATAACTGACTACTAGAAGCTTTTTTTTGTCTGCCAAGTTTTCAAGATGTTGCCTTATTTTCTTGCTTCCTGTTATTCTTGTTTAATCTCTGGAGCATGAGATGCAGCATTAGGAGTGCTGAGAGGAGTAATTCTTGTGTGTGAAAAAAAGAGGACATAAACAGGAATGAAACTTTTATAGCATCTTCCTAATCAAAAGGGTGAGGAGGGACCAAAGCTTGCTTGTTTCTCTGTGTTCTGGGGATCACCCAGATGCCAGTGGTAAAGATGGAAAAATATGCTGAAGTGTGTTGTGCTGAAGTCAAGGCTTTCTTAGCTAGAGACTCTCAGCTTGACATTTCGCCCTCCCTTTTCTTGCATTTGTTGATTGCTTTTCTTTCAGCAGCTGAATCATGTAGTATCTTGAGGCAAAATGCGGTGCTCATAGGGTCTGGTGTGAAAGAACTGAATTTCTAGAATAGGCTCCAAATGTCTGAAGACAGCTGTCTTCTCTTGATTTGTTCTTCATTTATATTTCAGTTTCTTCATGCATGTTTTTCATCCAAAATACACTGGGAAAGACACAATGGTAGGAGAAGTTATCTCTGGAGTGAACCTTGCCTCATATATTGTCTCTTCTTGTGAAGTCTGTAGCACGTGTACTGGTCAGAAAACAAAAGACTTCCCAGGAGCAAATCAGATCTCTGTTGCCTTTAGATGTCCTTTAATTAATTACGTGGTCTGGAGTAGACTTATGGGCCTGGGGCACTTAGGAAAATGCCTAACACATCGTGGGAATGAGCACCATTATATTATGTGTATGTGTTTGTATGTATATATGGATATATGCAGAAAACTTTAACCTGACCCCTTGGGAATTCTGTTAGGTTGGTAATGCCTTAGTAATGTCCAATCACCCTTTCTTGCAAGGGTGTCACTGTCCATCACTGTCCATCACTGTGTCTTGTTTTTATATTTTAATAAAACTATTATAAAAGTGATGGAAGCAATTTTTTTGAGAATCCTTCTTATGAAGGATCTGTATCTGCATGTAAATACATGCATGCGTCTGACTTTGTGCTGTTTTCTTCATATTAGTTGCCCTGGAATCTTCCACAATAGTGGCTTTGTAGTGTTTGCTGTTCGCACATCTTTTTATTAAGAGGAGGGATTTAAATAGGCTGTAGGACATCCCTCCTGGGTGTCTCATCGGTGGGTTTTGTCCATGTTTACGTGCCCAGGTCCATATTTTGTTGCTTCTTTGCACTGTGTAAAAGCCATTTGACCTCTCCATTCCACTGCATTTGTATCTGCCTTACAGAAATTGAATGCACTTCCTCTTTACCTCATTCATGCTGACTAATTTATTTAGTTCCATTTGCAACTGTGGAATTTGATGACAAATATACCTATTTCAAGCTTTTATAGTATTGGCAAAGTGCTAATTTAGAGAGAAAAATGAAGCTGTTTTTAAAAGGCTCAGGGATGATTTAAGAATGCTGGTCACATGGAGAAGAAATTAGAGGTTGCATCTTTATCCTTTCTGCCTGTGGGGATTAGCCACAAGCTGAAGGTTGTAGAGGGGCAACAGATTAGGAAATAACCATGCTTACCGATGTAAAATCTGCTGTCTGCAAAGAGCAGCCTGCAAGCCCCAACTGCTGCTTCCCAGTAGTGCATGATGGGAATGAAATCCATGCACATTTCATCTTGAGAAAATTTCTTCCCTCTGTTTCTTGGCAGTATCTTAAATGGGTTCTATAATGAGTTCTTTAAAGTAATGCAGTTGTTCAATGTGCAGAAATTTCAGTGCACTGACCCCACTGAATAATCAGAGGTAGGTGTAATTACTTGTAAAGTAATTCAGGCCTGTATTATGATATATTTGCTCATGTCATTCTCTTGAAAAGAGAGGGGGTGCGGTTAGAATGGTATTGACCTTTTCTAGTCAGCTCTTACATTGCCAAGTAGGCGGAGGAAATGTGGAGGTTCTGATGTTGCCAACATGAAGATGGAAGGGTAATGCCACTGAAGCTGAGGCTTTTGGGAGAGAGGGGGCACACACCTACACACTGCAGAGCAGAATATTAAGTAGTTGTCAGGAGGCAGAAATCACATCCATTTTGTTTCTTTGCTTGTGGAAGTGAGTGATGCTCTTGTGCAATAAAACACAAGCAGCTGGTCTCATTGTTTTCTAGCTCAATAGATGTGTAATGCAGGGGGGGAAAGCCTATGGGAAAAGTATGCATAGTCAGCAAAAGAGGGTGCAGGAGCCCACCCAGAAAGACAAGCAGTGCAATAGAAGCTGTGAAACCTGTTGAGCCCTCATGGCAGAAGGCTGGGCATTGGTCTTTCTTGGAGGCCGTGCCATAGGACAATTTGTGTTTCTTACACACCTTGGCTCTGCATCAAATGCTGTCCCTTCAAGCATTAAGGTAAAGGGAGAATGGATCACCACCCCACTCCACTAAATCTCATCAGTTTACTACATTTTGGCAGAAGCTTAGTCTCCTCTATTTTCCTTTTTGGCACTGGAAGTAGTGCAGAGAATGGTGCTGTAAAATTGAGTGGTTTGGCGTAGGTGGTGGGAGAGCAGAAATTCTGCTGTTGCTTGGCCACGGTATGTGTCAAATATACACAGATAGGATGTTGAAGGTTTCAAAAGTCATTTATCTTTTAATCCAAAGGTCACTTTTAACTCATTTGAATGACCTGTAATGGTGGGCCTGCCTTTCCATGTTGCCCCCAGGAAACCCGTGCATTGCCTGACCTTTCTGCCGCTTAAGTCCACAACTGTATGTCCCATCTGCTACAGGTGCAGAGACAGAGTGCTCCATTCCTCTTCACAACAAGGTTTTGGAAACTGCAGTATCTTTTCATGTCTTTTCCCTTCTAAAGAATGTAATTTTGCTTGCAAATCAGTCTCATTGTTATTTATGTCCTCAAGTAATTTTTGTTATTTGTCTTTGGACTTTTTCTGGTTAGCCCACCAAACATGGGCTCCAAGATGCCCGTTCAAGTCTAAATACAGTGAAAAGCAGTTGACACTGAACTCAAAGAGTGCAATGTCACTAAACAATTGTCAAATAATTTCATAGCACACTGTTTTTAAAAGCCATAAAGTCCACTAATATCTTTATCTGGAAACAAATATTTTTATGTACTCTCCACCATTTGGAAATCAATTTTAATATATTCCCCACTCTTCTATATGTAGTAATAAAGCAATTTCTTTATTCAGCAACTGCCAAAATCAGAGACTTCTCCCTGATGGCTCTTTCAGAATATTCTGTGCAGCCTAGAAGCACACTGAGTTTGAAGTGCTATTAACGCACTGTAACACACTGTGTTACACACGCAACTGGACATTACCTTCAAAAACTTAAATGACATCACATGGATTGCACTGTGCAACTTAGCATATTGTTCTGTGAAAAAAACTCCCTAGCCATTTGTCACAGGTTTTTGCCTTTGTGTTTTGGTTTGGTTTTTTATGCTTTGTTTTGCTTTGTTTTTTGGGAGGGGAATGTTAGGGCTTTTTTGTCTTTTTTCTTTTTTTTTTTTCCTTTAGCACAGAAAATCTGCTGCAGCTGTCAGCATTTTTTGCATTTCTCTTTTTCCCAAGGGAAAGCCCAGGAAACATGGGTCTGCAGCTTCCAGTTTCTCAGACCCAGTTTGCTTGGTGAAGAGAGAGAAGATGGAGAAATTAAGATTAAAATAAGCTTTGAATGTAAACCATTTTATTTCCATGCAATTAACAAATAGTTGATTCTTTATTCATACTGTTTTTAGTCTGGTTAACTCACCTTTGGTCCTGATACGAAATGAACAGCAAAGCTAGCACAAAATACTGCTAGAAAGACTTCCCAAATGGACAAGTCCTGGATTGTGTGATCCATCCATCCTTGGAAGGATATTTTCACTGACAAGTCTGTTCTGTAACATCCAACTCTGTCTCCTGGTTTAGCCAGCATTTTTTTCAGGCCTGCTTAGAAGTTTGTGTGTTCTGATATAAGAGGAGCAATTCCCTCTGTATATCCGTTTTGCAACTTTCCAGAATTTACAGTTTGTGACAGAAAATTACAGAACTGTTTGTCTCATTTGATGATGTGTTTTAAAAATATCAATAACATCTTTAAAGAAATGGAAAAGCCCCCAGGTTTTACTCTGGGTCCTTTTGTGTTTACTTCTTGGTCTGTGTGCTTTCAGGTGTTCCTGTTTGCAAGAGTGTCTCCACAGCAGAAAAGTTAGATATTTACTATTAAATAGAAAAAAAAAATAAATAAATTGGCATCCCCATGGAATTGTATGACTGCAGGAAAAGCAACAGTATATATATTAAAAAACAAACAAACAAACAAACAAAAAAACCCAAAAAAAACCCCAAAAAAACCAAAACAACACCCAAAAAAACCAAAACAAAACCCCTCCAAAACCATATAGATCCAAATAAAATCAGGTGAGTAGCCAATGCTGGTAAGTTTAACAAATCCCATTTGCTTTCAAATGTAGATTACCATCAACAGCAATCAACAGCAGAACCAAATGCAATTTTTTAACATAAATGTATTTTTCATACAAATAATGAGATTTGGGACCTTTTGAACTGCTTCTGCAAGTTCAGATAGCTAATGTCAGCAATTATGTTGTATTGCATATTTTCCTTGTTAAAAATAGTTAATACTTGACAGTTATCTGTGTTTTGCAGACCCACAGCTGTGTAGGTTTTCTAGTATAGACAAACATTTGCTGTTTATCATGTAGTTGTTGTGATAGCAGTTATTTCCAGATGATAATTACCTTTAAGGACATAAATTCTTGTCAATGCCAAAGAAAAAAATGCATTTTCCCATGCAGTATATATTCTAGCAGTATTTTCAAAAGGTCTATTTATAAATAATCTGAGCCAGTAATTATTGGGCCTGCTTTAGGGAGTTTTGCAAGGTGTATTTAAGGTTGTTTTTTCCATGGCTAAAATGATATTGGCTGAAGATTAATCTTGCTTCTCACTGAGAAACTCTGCCCAAGGATCACAGTTCTGCCAACATTTGAGATATAATCATAAAGTCATAAATGTTGCAATTTTAGGTTGATTTCTTTGGCAGCCATTGGTTTTCAGACTGCCACAGGCAAACCAGTAGTTTTGAATCATCCCTAAATTGACTGTATTGTTTGTGTCTATTTTGAAGATCATTGAGCACTCAGCTGGCTTCATCACACAGATGCCTCTAAATGTTTGGAAAAACCCACTCCAGAATATGCTGGCTTTTGTTAGAGTTGCTAATTGGAGAGCTAATTTGAACTGCAACAGGTTGTGAATTAAAAACAGATTAGCTATTTTCAATTAAGAGCTTAAATTGGCACCGCTGACTCCATGTATGCAGAGTAATGGATGGCAAATTGATTCTTTTATTCACATGGGATAATGCTCAATAGGGAATTTCCCAGTGTGTGCCTGCATGGTATATTGATTTAGAAATTTTTTCTTTGGCTACTTACACAAATCTAACTTTTGTCTCTTTGGATTTTTTGTGCAATGTCTTTAGCTGTTAGAGAGCATATGTATGTTTTTAGGCCCACTGAAGTGCACACAGTGGAGCAGTGTTTTCACTGGAAAGCAGGAAATACTGAGCTATATTTTCAATGGTCTGTTCATTGGGGGTTTTTTTGGTCCATAATGTGAGGACCTCTACCTTTGTCATTTAACCATGATTTATTCTCTTCTCCAGAGAAATCCCAATGCAGGTAGCCCACAAAGAACATCTAAACCCATGAGACACATATTGTCTTCTTTCACACACAGAGGCTTCACCTACTTTGGCCTGCTGAGTAGAGTCGCTATTATATATGCGGGTTGATGTCCACACTTGCTGATGCACAGAGACTTCCAGCCTAAAATATGTTAATGTTTAAATGTTAAGTCTGCATACAAACATATATGGTCTTCAAAGAGGACAGCAACTGCCCACACAGTAGAGAGCTCCTGATAGGGACTAGCTGGGGAAATTCAACTCACTGGAGTAAAAAGTCTTTTCTCCCAAGAGATTTAGAGATGTCTCAAATGTCCTGCTTTTGAAGTTTTTATTTTATGTGTATTTATTTCACACACATGAAATTTTAATGTTATTAGGATTGGGATTGTTGATCTTTGCCAGCTTTAAGTTATGTTTATTAGAAGATCCAGTTTGGATTCGATGATCTCACCAGATTCTATGTATGTCTTTGCTGGAGGAACAGTAAGTTTCATATTACTAATTGCCACAGAAATACCACATTACAGATGCTTTTTTCTTCAGATTATGGTGCTCCCGGTGCTCTTCTGTGAGCATATGATTTTAATAAACTGCAATTTGAGAAGACTGCTTTGCGGTGAGACAAATATTTGGCTTGACATCACTGTCACTTTTTAACATTGACCCAACACATCCAACCCATATAAAAAAGTGTAACCACACTCCTACCTCAAGCAATAAAGACATAAGTGGTATTTCGACTGTAACTAGTGCTGCTCAACCTTTCAGCTGTTAAACCCACCCAAGTGTGTGGACAAGTGTAATCTAACTCAGGTTTATTTTGTCTGTGGTGCCTTTGCTGCTGTCCATTACCAGATTCCTGAGGCATCCCATATGACTGTTAGTAGTGAATTACAGTATTATTGCTGAATTCATGGAGACTGAATTCATGGATCTGCAGGGAACTGAGAGAATGTATCAGAGAAAAATTACACTTCAGTGGTATAGCCAGTGTCCATATGTGACACATGTAAGCATGGAGCTCATTAATATGCAAAATGCACTTGCAGTTGGTATACCTGATTTAGTGCAGACATCAGAAACAGGCCATCTCTGATTGTGAATAATGCTTTATCAGACAAATTATCTCCTACAAAGCAGCATCCTCTCTGAGCCTCTTGGATTGTTTCCAGTCCCCAGAGTGGCTATATGCCACTGCAATTCTAAACATGGACATGTACATTGTGATAGTTTCATGTAAGTATCAAAGCTAGAAACTCTGACTGGGGCTTTGGGAGGTGGTTGCATTAAACAGTTGAAAAGCTTTTCTTTTAGGGATGGAAGAGAGGGACATTCTGCTTATATTTCACTTAATGCCATTTTAAAGGTGAAAATAATGTTTTGGGATCACTTCCAGCCTGATTAAGCGATTGGAGTGCCAATAGAACGGCAAGAGATAGTATATGTGTCATTGCTCAAGACTTTTTGGAAAGAGAACTTGTTTTAACTGTAAGTAGGAAAATACAGCCCTGGGGTTCTTCACAGAATCCTGGAATATTCTGAGTTGGAAGGGACCCACAAGGATAATTGAGTCCAATTTCCAACTCCTTCTCCTGCACAGGACATTCCCAAATAACACACCATGTGCCTGGGAACGTTGTCCACTTGGTGCTGTGACCACTTCCCTGGGGAGCCTGTTCCAGTGCCCAGCTACCCTCTGGGTGAGGAACCTTTTCCTAACAACCAACCTAAATCTCCCCTGACCCTTCAGGCCATTCCCTTGGGTCCTGCCACTGGTCACCACAGAGAAGAGATCAGCACCGGCTCTTCCTCTTCCTCTCACAAGGAAGTTGTAACTGCAGTGAGGTCTCCTTTCAGTCTCCTCATCTCCAGGCTAACCAAACTAAGTGATCTCAGCCAGTCCTTGAAAGGCTTCTCCTCAAGGCCTTTCACCATCCTTGTGGCACTCATTTGGATGCTAGTAGCCTTATATCCTACCCATATTGTGGCACCCAAAACTGCACAAAGAATTCCGCCCTAGTGCAGAGCAGAGCAGGACAATCCCCTCTCTTGCCCAGCTGGTGATGCTGTACCTGATGCATCCCAGGACAGAGCTGGCCTTCCTGGCTGCTAGGCCACTGCTGACTCATGTTCAACTTGCCCTTGACAGTGACCCCCAGGTCCCTTTCCATGGCACTGCTCTCCAGGGTCTGAATTCCCCAGTCTGTCTTTACATCCAGAGTTGCCCCATCCCAGGTGCAAAATCCATCACTTGTCTATGGTAAGCCTCATATTGTTGGTGAATGCCAATGCATTAAGTTAATTAATATCTAAGTGTGTAGGAGATTTTAGGCTGCTGCATTTTATTGCAAATGAGATGAAAAAAGCATGGGTTTGAGACTTGTCATTGTGACTCTGGGCAGCTACAGAGGAAACAGCATTAATATTTTCAACTGAATCAGGTTTGCTTCAGACTTACTCGGACTACAGATGACTGTATGTGTTTAGAAAATAATAACTTGTTTAAATGGTTATAGGTAAGTTAGTTGTATATAATTTTGCATAAAATCACCTGGAAATGGATCTTCATATGTAAATAATACACCTTTTAGAACTGTGTCATGCTTCTTAGGTTAGCCAGTATATAGGTATTTTATGCCACAGCAAAAAACATATAATATGACTAGACATTTCTTTTTATATAGAAAACTACAGTTAATCAGTTAAGCATAGGCTTTGAGGTCTCCTAACATTTCAGATCATCCTTATGTGAATGCTACATTCCTTGTAGGCTGAGGCTGGATGGTGTTGTCAAATAGAAGCCCTGAGCATGGGTTTGTGCTATTCAGCCTCCCCTGGAGGTACCCCACATTTTAAGGAGATGAAGTAGAAAATGGGCTAAAAAAAGTGCTGTGTTTTCACAGCCTTTACCTTTATAGTGGTTCAGTAGTAATTGGGAGCCTCACATAAGTGTGAAACTTGAATAATGTTGCATAGGTGCAATATAAGACACCCTCTTCCCAACGGTTGGACTTCTTAAGAGTGATGTATGACACTTCATGCTCAGATGCTTGTGGCTTGGGAGCTCTGAAAACATACTGAAATTAAAGACCAGAGGAAAAATCCTGAAAAAAAAATGGCACCATTTCTGAGATGCTACTGAAATGCCTAAAAATAGACCAGTGAGATACCATTAGGCTTGTTTGGCACAAATTAGGGAATGCGTGAGAGAAGGACATGCACCTGTTGGAGTGGGCAACTAAAACATTTGCTTTCTTCCTTCTTTTGTTCAGTAATTATCCCTTTGCCCTCAGTGGGACTATATTGAATTTTTATCAAGAACAATATTCTGCAGTTAGTGAGATGAAACAGTGTTTACACTTTCAACACAAAGTGAATGATATCAAAGGAAATGAAGCACATCTCCTTACAATAAAATTCTTACAAATTAAAGTTGACAAAAGGAACTTTTAGATCAAAGAGGCACCCTATATTGAGTCTAAACAACTCCTGTAACAGTCTCTACAGCAAGATGTTTTTCAGCACCATGTTACTGAGTGAGATAAAAGAAGAAGGGCTTTATGGTCCATTTTGGTATTTACATTTTTGTATGCTTGCTATCAGCAGATATGGCAGATAAAATTACAGTACTTCTGATTGCCATTTGTTGCTCTCATGTAACTTTGCAATGAATGTATTTTCACCCTCTTTTGCCTTTGCTTCAAAAACACCTTTTCTATTTGCAAAGAATTATGCTTAGGATTGTTAGGTGTCTTAGATCCATTGCAATTTTACCCATTAATTCTCATGCCTTGTTAATATATGGATCAAAACAAGTTCATTTTAAAAACAAACAAGGAAATACTTTATGTAATTCTTATGATTATTCTGGTACTTTGTCCTGTTCATTGATAAATTGAAGATGATTATTTCAGTTAATGTGGCAAAAATAAACTAGACCTTTCTTATGAAAGAACTGGGAGAGTTCATACAGATCTTCAGTAGGGAATTAGACACTAGGTATTGTTTATTTCTCAGAGAATTTCTTCTACTACAATAGGATGTCTTCAAAGTCAGCTGCAACAGGTGAGAATTGAGGAATAAATTATTTACATCTATTAAGTATAAAATAAAGAATTGTCAATAGTCACAATATGTATAAATTTCCAAGTAGTCCTGCCAAAGGTCCAATATTTTTCATTTACTTCACAGCATTTTGTTTGGAAAGAAACATTCTGCAAAACCAATTAATTCAATAAGTTCACTTACAGCAGTTATTTTTGGTTACGCAGCAGCATAGCATACAACTTTTGTGAAGTCAGGGGCTAGGACAGTAGGAGATGGCACTTCAGACAAAAGTCTTTCAGTAATAGAGATGCAGCCTTTCTTGCTCTTGCTAAGTGCTGAAACTCAGTCATTGGTCAATTTACTCTTATGTCATTTGTTAAATTTCCTTTCATTCCTCTTATGCCTTTCTCAAAATAGAAAATTCACCGCCTTCAAAATATCTCCTTCCCACTTGATCAGGTGGCCTTATATTAGAAAAGGGTGCCAAAGCCATGTGTTCACCATGTAGTCACTACTTTTCTAGGTAATTTTGTCCTCACAGTCAGACCTTAATTCACAGAGTTACTACATTGCCAGTCAATGTAGTTACACACTGGGTAACAGCATGTTGAGAGGAGAAGCACTTACAGTTATTTTGTCATATACTGAGTTTTAATTTGTACTTTAAGTCAAATGCTTCTTTCTGAGGTCTGCTTTTCTCACACTCTGGAGATCATCAAGTGTTTGGAGTTTCCAGTATGGACACAATTAAAAAGTATGAAATTAACTGCTTAAATTTGTAGTTGAAGGTTGCTTGGAGCCATGCTCTTTTTATTGCTATAGGAGAGCCGTCTTCTTGTAGTAATGATGTTGTAGTATTGATTTCTTCACAAGGGAGAGCTTGCCTCTGCCCTTGCGAAGCCTTCCAGGAATGGATGGGTGTGACACCCAGAGAGGTACAGCCCAGTCCCACAGGCTTACCACCTGTGAATAAGAGCAGAGTCTGCATTTTGAATGAGACGTTCCTCCTCCAGTCTTTGTAAAGGAGCCTAGAGGCAGAATTTTTGGAAGGATGTATATAACTTTTCATGAATGTGTTCAATCCCATTTTCTGTGAATTAGAAGTTACTTCTGAGGAGAAGCTCAAACACATCGGACTGTGGTGTGGAGAAAGACTTCCACTGTGGTGCGTGGGAAAAAGACATTTGGATATGAAATCTTCAGGTTGCAGCTGTCTTCTAGATTTCAACTAATTGATTACTACTTATATCTTTAGGCTGCATGTAAGATCAAGTGGGTCCACCTTGGCTTTGCAGGTGTACAAATGATGTTTGAGCAGATTTAATCTTTGACAGTCTTACACTCTCCTCAGTGCTAGGGTCAGTGCAATTGCTATTTACCTTTTAAAATTTTATTTGTTTAAAAAGGAACCAGAAAGATCCCTTGCCAGCCAAAGCCCATGTAAAATAAGGATAAAGACATGGGCTTTGTCTTTTGATTTATAATTATAAGAGGATAAAAAGCCATATGTGAGTGATGTCTTGCCAAATGACAAAGGAATCCAGTTAGTATATTTCTGATACAATTTTTTTTTAAACAATCTTTCCTATCATAGCCCTTCTCCAGTATCTTCAAGAGGGGCTTTTTTCTTTATGTTTTCCAGGCATAGATCCACCAGAGTTTCCTCCTCTTTTAGGAAGCAACCAATACACATAGAAAATTCGTGTTCAATGAATGAGTGAAAAGACACTTGTTATCAAAATTAGCCAGCTCAGGAATATATTTAAATGGAGATTTCAAAAGTTGTAAGTGAAATTAGGAGATCATATGTTCCAGATTTCAGCATTTCATTTTTAATCTCTAAGTTTTAGTTTAAATTTTTCACCTCAATGTCCTACTAACACCTTACAAGGAAACATATGAGATGCCTGGTAGTAACACCTTGTTTGTGAGGTACTTCTTCAGCACTGTATTTTGGTGAGGACGGTGCTGACAGTCTTCTCTAAAACATCTTGGGAGAGGCTCAGTATTTCATAAATAAAGTGACTGCTTCTTGACCATGAAGCAAATATTCACACTGGAGTAACAGGTGCATAGTGAGAAAAGGGGTCCCTGAAGATTGTTCAACCTATCCCTCAGTTCCCAAAAATAATCAGCCTTATTCACTCTTATTTTAGACTTCGTAGTCTTTGAGAATGTCCCACAAATTGTATGCTTTGTAGCATAGAAGATGTGAATGTATGGAAAGTACAACTTTTGGGTTTGGTCAGGGTTTCCCTTCTGCTTTTTTTCTTCTGCCTGACTGCACTATTGTGGAGTTCCTTCTTTGGTCCCCTCCCTCGCATACACCCCAGGGGAAGTTCTGTGACTTTGCTTTTTGCAGAGCCATGGCACTTGCTGTCACAGGTAGGAAAGTGAAACAAAACAGAGGCAGAGCAGCTGTTGACATAACTGAAGGCTCTGACATCAGTCCTTTTAAATGGAGGGAGAAAGAATAGTGCTAGAAGATATTTTTAGAAAGTAGGATGCTGGGGAAAATTACCTCATGCCTGAGGTCTCTGGGTTTTATCATTTTAAGCTCTACAGTGAAAAAAAATTGAAATTACATCTTTCTAATTCTTTCCACTTCCTTATTTATCCCTTGCCATTTTTCCACCCTGTCTAAATAACTGGATTATGCAAGACCTTTAATCAAAAGTTAGTTCCATAATCTTTTTATTGCCTACCTGTCTTTGGCAGATAAGTTGTGTATAATTTCAGACCCTCAAAGGCTAATTAATAGGAATTAAAGTGAAGAAGAAGGATTAAGGGGATGTGTGTGTTTAAATGCACTTAAAGTCCATCTCTCCCTCCTACCATCAAAGCCCAAGGTAACTATTCTGAATTTCAGTATTGCTGTGTTCTACTCATTCCCATGATAGAGCAACTGGCTGTCACAATGCTTGGGTCTTGTGAGCATGTCCTAGTGGGTCTGACCTGCACCTAGTTGCAGGTTTTTGAATTTACATGGGCTTGGATCAACTAACAGAGTGCACTAGTATTGGCAGTATGGTTCTCCAAGGTTTTCTTCCTGTAACTGTTCTGCTCTTATTCCTTCCATCACAAAGCCCAAGAAGCCTCCTCACAGCCCACCTGGATAACTTGTCTGGAAGAATCTACCAGATCTCCTTTGGTACTTCACAGATGAAGCTTTCTTTGCTGGTGACCCAGCTGGGTTTTTTTCACAGGTTTACATCTTCAGTGTTTATTTGATATGGGTCTGTTAAGAACTGCCTGCCCATTCACTGAGCCTGTACCTGGCAGCTCACAGAGCAAGAGGGAGATAATGTTATTGTCACAGTGAAGTGAATAAATGACAGATGAGCTGAGCTACAGTAAAAGCCATAGAGTCTATAAGGAAGGCTACAGTGCAAAAACGCTGCAAATGAAATTTATATATATATATATATATGCACATATATCTACACACATACACACACACACACACACACACATACATACATATATATATATATATATATATATATATATATATTAGCTGCCAGATAGCATAGTGTTTACCACCCAAAACATCCTCATTTTCTACTGAGTATTCCTTCATTTAACAGCCGGTGTTAGTGAAGCGGTAAAAGAGTTCAGGAAAGGGTACATTCTCAGCTGAGATTTTCTGCAAACTGCAAAGATTACACTAAACTGGGAAAAGGCTATGCAAATTTTGAATATCCCTCTTTGGTAATCATGAATATTATAAGCATGGTTCTTTTCTCTGGTTTCCTAAGAAAATGAAGATTCAAAGGTTATGTGTAGGTGGGTGCTTCAGTCAGTAAATTTTGGTACCACGCCTTTGTCTCCCGAGTAATTTAAGACTGTTGATGAAGATCAGGTAAAATTGGCAGCAGGATTCTGATCTCCAAACCTTTGAATTTTTCCAAGTTTTATTAAAATGGACAGCTGGGTCCTAGTATGGAATGACTAAGGTATTAGTACCAGCCTTTATCAAACTTTGTGATTCAAGCAGGAGGAATTATGATGATTAAATCTAGAAAGTACATATTTGGCACATGATATAATATAGTGTTCAAATCCACACAGAAAGATGTCTGTAATTTCTGCACTTCTATGAAGTATCTTTTTCACTGCAGAAATTCTAAATGTGGGGCTTGCAGACACTTAATAGACTGCAAAATCCAAGAGGGTGGATTTTTCTTTTGGACTGGGTATTTGACAGCTGCCTGCCTTATGCAGAATACAGTAGTGTTTACTGAGAGCTATGGCCTAGCAAGAACTGTTTTTTATACAGTCTAAACTATCTGCAAGGTTGAGGTGAATTAGCATAGCTGCTTCTGTAGCCTGTAACATACAGTTTGATCCCATAATCTGTAAAGCAAGGAAATGAAACCCATCATTTATCATTACAGCTCAAAGCTAGCTATTTGGTGCTTGAACAGCCTCTTGAGAAAAGCAGGTGATAGATTTTTATTGCAGCTAAAATATTTATTGTTACCCAGGGATATCTTTCTAAAGGAATATTAGCTGTATGAGTGCTTTCTGGATTAATGGAGGCAGTTTCTCCTGATATCCAACTGGCTGTATACCATCCCACATTGACTGCAATGACTACAATGCAAAACAGCCTTGCAGTAAAACCATTACTGCTGGTCAGACAGCCAAGCCCTTGAGGTGCAACTCCCATCTCAGCTGGAAAGCTGTGAGTTTTGGCCCTCTAGTGTGCAATGGCCTTTTAATCTGCGGGATTAGAAAAACTTTGTGTATTAACTGGTATCTGTAGTTATTTTTATGACTTTGTTGATGTTAGTATACAAAGTATCCTTCAGTTTTTAATTGATTTGGGTCTAAACTAAGGTCACTGTTCACAGAACTCAAATAAGTACTTTATTTTAAGGATGAAGTACCTAAGTGGTCAAATTTAGTGTGTGGCATTTTTTGCAAAGACATGCGTGAAAAAAGGTTGTAGAGGAAAATAAAAAAGGGAACTGATCACAAGAGAATAAGAAAAATAAATGACATCTTCTAAAGAGTATTGCCATACCTGGTAGGATGTTTTGGAAGCTTCCTAATTTGCTTTCTAAAGACACAGTTTCTATAGAAACCTGGAATTTTAAGATACAAATTCAATACAACTTTATCTTTTTACATACTTCATGTAAAGCAAAAGTGGTTTACTGCATTGTTACAGAAGCAGTGAAAACAAACAGTTTTTCCAGTACAAGACAGCTCCAAGATGGACTTACTGATGGCCAAGGCCGAGCCAGTCAGAGATGGTGGTAATGCCTCTGTGATAACCTATTTTAGAAGGGAAAAAATTATTGTGGAAATATAATTATGCTCAGAGAAGTGAGTGCAAGTATGTGAGATGAACAACTCTGCAAGTACCGATGCCAATGAAGGAAGAAGGACAGGAGATGCGTCAGGGTTCAGAGCTGGGATTCCCCTGCAGCCCCTGGTGCAGACCATGGTGAAGCAGCTGTGCTCCTGCAGCCCAAGGAGGTCCATGGGGTATGAGAGATCCACTTGCAGCCTGTGAAAGAGCCCCACGCCAGAGCAGGTGGATGTCTGAGAGGAGGCTGTGACCTGTGGAGGCCTGGGCTGGAGCAGGGTGCTGGCAGGGACTTGCAGACCTATGGAGAGAAGAGCCCATGATGGAAAAGGCTTCTAGTAGGACTTGTGACCCTGCTGAGGACCCACAGTGGACCAAGCTGTCCTTGAAGAACTGCACCTTGTGAAAAGAGACCCACAGTAGTTCATGAAGAACTGTAGCCATTGACAAAGACTCATGCTGGAGAAGTTCCTGGAGAATTATTTCCTATGTGAGGGACCCTATGCTGGAGCAGGGGAATGACTTCTCTCTCTGAGTAGTGGGAGAAATAGGGTGTGATGAACTGACTGACCATAATCCCCATGCCCTGTCTCCCTGCACTGCTGGAAAAGAAGGTGGAGCTGGGGAAAAGTGGGAGAAAGGTGGTTTTGAGATTTGTTTTACTTGTCATTATCTTGCTCTAATTTTAGAAAGTTATAAAATCAGTTAATATCCCCAAGTTGAGTCTGTTTTGCCCATGATGGGAATCAGAAAGTGATTTTGTCCTTGTCCTTATCCCAATTCATGAACTTTTTGTTATGTTTTCTCTCCCCCATCCAGTTACAGAGGGAGGTGATAGAGCATATTTTGTGGGCACTTGGCATCCAGACAGGGTCAAAGTACCGTTACAAATCATCCTATTTAACCTTAGGAACCCACTTAAAGTCAGGGAATAAATTACCTGTGCTTGCCCATACAAGAAAGAAGCAGAAGAGTTGTCTTCTTTTGACAGTCTTTGTGCCTGTTTTAATTGTCATGGTACAGAGAGGTTTGTTCATAACATCAGAAAAATGCCTACAACTGGGAGCATAACTTCAGCCTCAGATGTTCACCAAAATATTAAATGTTAATGAATATTTGCCTGTGCAGATATTGGGAATGAATGTAGCTATCTGCATCACATATCCCATTCCTAAAGCCTTTTAATAGTTTTATATATCGGGCAAAATTTTTAAAACTGAAGCCAGGAATGCAAATACCACTAATCAGAGTTTTCCATTTGGACTTCATTATCTGATGCACTACCAAGAAATCAGGGTATTAATTTTATTTTGAAGGCTACATAAGGCTTGGAGATGGCTCTAGATTCTGGTTCTTTTTATTGGGGCAAGAAGTTAAAAGATGATCTAGAGGTTACTAATACTACCATTTGGAAAAGTTACTGAAACTCTGTGAGTCAAAGGCTATTTAATGTGTTTATATCCATGACACTGGTTGTCTGCTGCTTGCAATGAAGCCAGATTCTAACCAAGAAAATGGCAAAGATTTTATGCCTTACTGTGGTGAGATGTTGTCAGACCCAGCACGTGTATTAGCTTACTGCTGGGGACAAGATATGTGTAGGAAGAGGCCTTTGTTTTCTTCCTTCACCCAGAGAAGAGTTACAGGGAAAGGAAGTAAGCAGAGACAATGGAGCCTGGTCATCTGGATCCACCTTTCTCCTGAGAGATTTCACTGCTTAGACAGTGAAGTGAAGCCTGTGTTAGATGAAGACAGAAAAGCAAGCAGAGGAGCTGCAGCAGTGCCTTGCTTTCCATACATGGGAGGATTTGAGCTCCAGGATCAAGAGAAATTATTTCAGAGCAGTCCATGACTGCATAATTGGAGCTCTGAGATACTTAATCCAATCAGCTAAATATTTCAAACTTTATTTTAAATTACTTCTTTCTTCCTAGCAAACCATCACCAGATAAAATAAGTATGCTTGCAATTTAATTCACACACCTGCCTGCCCTTTGAAACCATGTGTCTAAAATGCATCCATCCTACAGCTGGAAAGAGAGACTTTTGATTATCCCATTCAATCCCTGCAGTGTCGCACCCATCTCACTTCATTCAACAAATCCAGAACTACAGGAATTATTGCTCTGTCTTTATTCAGGCCACAACTGATGGTGCACATGGAATAAGCTTGCTGGGAAGATACCCAGGCTTTGCTCTGACTCCAAGTGAAAATGAAATTAATTTGCTGCATACCCCACTCCCACCAATCATAGCAAAATGCTATCACTGCTTGGTATCATCCTTCCACCTCTGCATGTTTGGCTTCTGTTCTGCCTCTGCTGCTGTTTGGTGAGGCCAAACTCCCAACCTGTGCCTGTGAGAGGATGTTCAGCTCTTTGCTCACTTTTGAACCTACACTTTCAATCAGCTAAACACATTCTGCTGTTGCCTGATAGTGCAGTTTGGCTCTGGTGAAGGGAACCTTTAGGGAGTGCTTGGAGTTCTCCCAGGAAAAAGACCTTTTCCATCCACGCATTGGCAAATTTGGAAAATGCAGCAAATTGTCAGTAAAAAGGACAGAGAAGAGGAACTCCTGGGCTATGCTCTTTTCATTCCAAACATCAGTTGCCTTAAAGCTTTTGGTCTTTAAAATAACTGGTACACTGACGTTCTTTCTTATCTCTCAGAGAGTTCTGGAACTTAATTAATTAGCATTCGTGAACAATGAATGCTTCCTCTGAGAGGAGTTATTACTTAACACAGCAAAATGTGAATAATCTTGGCATGCTCAAACTAGCTCAGCTTTGGTAAAGGTGAAAAGAGAATGAATGACACTTACTACATCATAGGGAGTATCTCAGGTTATTTGAAATGTCATAATCCTTTTCTTATGGATTTCTGGGCTATTTTTATAACACTACTTCTGATTAAAAACACTAAGTCTGACTGTCAGTTCTAATCCATTCTTCATCCTTGCATATCTAGCAATGTTAAACACTCTGACTAATCTAAAGGCCTTTAAAATACTCCCATGTGTAGAAGCTTCTGAGGAACATATACAAGCCATGCACATTTCCCTGCTTCTGCGGTAGGAAGAGTTTATAGAGCTACACAAGCCATCAGGGTAGGTGCTGTATTTAGTGTATTGACTTTGATTATGTCCCAGTTTGATAACAGCTGATTTAGTTTTTAGCTACCTGTTGTTCTGAAGCGAGTAACTGGAGTTCAGCAGTGCTGACACAGTGACAAAAACTGGCTCTTTCAGCTTTCTTTTTTTTCTCATTTTAGTAGCTGCTCGGCTCCCCTCTTTATAAGCTAAGAAGCTGTATAAAAATGGGCTGGAAATGCATCCACCAAAACCAGTGGCCCTGACAGAATCCTGCTGCCTACTGCTTGCTGCTTTGAGCTCTGACCAGATTTTAGCCAGGCAAAGAAAAGTTTCCCAGAACTACTCAGCAGCATGTAATCCATGATAGCAATGGAGAAAAACGCACATCACTGCAGTTATCTTGTGTTCCTAGACACTTTTGCCTCACTTTATGTTGTACTTTAGGTTGTCCAGACTGCAGATAGAATTGTATTGAATGCAACATCTTGATACTTAAAATGCCTAGCTGACCTTCCCAAGCTGCACGGCTGTTCTAAAAGGGTTTTCAACTATAAAGCGTGAAGAATTTAGCAGTAGTTTGCAATTAAAATGAGAAAAAAATCTTGCAAAAAGCACTTTTTATAAAAATTCATAACTTGTTGTTTTTCAATACCCTGTCCATGAAAACAGGACCTTTTTCTCAGTTTTCTGAAACCTAATTTGACGATGCAGGAAGCAGCTGAGTTAGAATATGTTCCTCTGTTTTCTCTGGTCTTTAAATAATTTAGAGGCTGAAATTAGTTTAATTTTTTGTTATTTGTACTGAATGATAATAACTTTATTCATTATATGAGCAAGTAAACACAGCAGGTAAATTGTATGAGGCACTTAAAAATGGGCAGAATGTAGTTGGTCCTGCAGATTTTGGTAGCTCTATGTAGTGTTAAAATGGACAGACGGAAAAACAGTAATGTAAAAACATTATACTAGAAATCATCCTGTTCAAGTGTCCATTTCCAATTAGTTTTATAACTTCAAATTCTTAATTTCCACCTGATACATTACTATAGCAAATGCAGCCACATAAACATCATTCTTAGAACAAAGCTGGGATTCATATGCAATATGGATGTGTGTAAGAGTATCCAGAGAATATATTTGATTTTGAGGTTAAAGCTTAAAAAGTGATTTGAAAGCAATGCTTTTCATTAAAGTTTTGAGAAATTTCACTGTAGGAAAGGTGTTTGCATCCTAAACAGAGAAGAAGAACACTGATTGTTTTCTGCAGTGGTCACGAGGGGAGAATGACCCAATGTGTTGTCTTGCCTGGACAATGTAGGTTTAACCCAACCACTACTCTCCTTCACAAAGACTGTTCTCTGTTTTCAGAGTGAAGCACTTGATAAGAAATTAGTCTTATGCTTCAGCCCAGTTTATTCAACATTACTGGAGGAAGGTTGCTTTGTAGTGGGGATGTACATGACTGGTCAAAGCAAAGGGATATGAACAGAAATAACTAGTTGCTTCAGTGCAGTGGAAGATGGGTATGGAGAGAAGTGGCAGGGGTATGATGAGGGCATAACTGGTAGGGTTTTTTTGAGGACAGACACAGACAGTAGCTGTTTTGAAAGCACAGATAGTGGTTGGGATGTAGGAATCTATAGAAAAGCAAGATTTGAAGGATGTCTAAGCCACTTTTTCAAGTGGGCTATGAGTCCAGGTTTCTCTATTTTCAAGCATGCTTTTAGAAATAATTTAAAAGAGTGTGGGTGAGTCTTCAGAGCGCGTGGACTTAGCACTCTGTGCAAACCTGGCTCTAAATAACCCAGGCTGTCTCTCACACAAAAGTCAGTGCAGTCACTGGTTACTTTGAAAAAATCTGTTTAACTGTATTAGAATTATAATAATGTTTTGGTAAGTGCATTCAAATTAATTATTTTTCTTACATATAGTAGCCACTGTGTAAGCGTTCTTTGCTGTTGTTTAATATTCTCTAGGTTTACCCTTTTGTTGTTAAACAAAGCCACAGAGTGACTGTTTTTGCATAACTTTTTTTCATTACTCTAGAAATCAGTCACATTTTCTCTGTCACACAACAATGACCCAGACAAGCCTATATCAATAAACTGGGGTTAGTCTTTAGCTTCCTGCAAGCTTCTCCCTGCTTCTTGACTTCTATCTCTCCAGACAGCTGAGAGATGCTCTCTTCTTCTCTCACAGCCCCTGGTGATTGCACATTACAGTTGTTCCATTCCCCAAGTAGGAATAAGGATAAGATGTGATTATCAGCAGGATATCTTGAAGCCTAGGTTTCTGCAGATGAATACTCATGCCAAAACTGGTGACTGTCAATTAACTTCCATTTCATATTCTTCTTTCTTCTTTGAAATTACTAAGTGTAGTTGCCCTGATCCTAAACATCACATCCAGAAGCCTTATGGAGTCACACAGAAACTGTCATAACAGATGAAACCAGTGTCCACTAAGCCAAGTGTCCTGTACAACAAAATAAAGAATAGGACAAGGACCTAATGTTGCTTCATAATCATTACATGAATTTTTGTATAGTAGTGGCTGTGGGACTCCTAAGCCAGAGATAAGTGCTTAGAAGCCTGTCAGCACTTTATTATTTGACTAAAAAAATACCTCTGCTCATTTCCCTGTGATGCTTATCTTTTCTTAGACATCATATAATTCCTCAGCTGCTTTATTTTCTTTAATCTGAAGGGGTAGCATTTTCTTTACACCTCTTTGTAAAGATGGATCAGAGACATGTCACAGGCACTAGAGTTTCTGCCTGTTTTGAGTTCATACCCTGCAAGAAGAAAACTCTTGCAGAGAATGCTTTAGTTTTGGTGCACCCTGAAGTCTTTCACACATACAGCCTTACTAGGCTGCACATATAAACTCCAAAGAAAATGCATATAAGGAATAGGCTGGCTAGTTTCAGCAAATAACTCTTTTTGAGCTCTGGCTGGCAAATATCAGCCAAATATCTCAGTGGTTCCTTAAATGAACTAAGAACCTGATCCCTTCCTCTTTTTTTAACAATCCTTTTTGTTTCTAATTTTCAAGGTGAACACAACAATGTTCCACCCAGTGACACCTACAAAGAACAAAAACATGCAAAATCCACTCTGCTTTGGAGACTTCTCAAAAGGAAACCTGGAACAGCAGAGTTTCTCTGACTTAGTGCATTGGTTTCTGACTGCAGCTCCCTGCAGGATGTGATAGATGACATTATAGTGGGGATCTCCTACAGGCCACCCAACCAGGAAGACTCCCTGGATAAGTCACACTATAGACAAATTGAAGCAGCTTTTTGTTCATATGCCCTGGTCCCCATGGGAGCTTCAGCCATGTCAATATCTTTTTGAGGGACAACACAGAAGAGCACAAGCAGTCCAGGAAGTTCCTGGAATGCCTTGATGATACCTTTCTTCTCCAAGTGATATGAAGAAAGGTGCTATGCTGGATTTTGTTCTCACCAACAAGGAGTAGGGGAGGAGAGGATGTAAAGCCCAAGGGTAGCTTAGGCTGCAGTTACCACAAAATGTGGAGTTTCAGATCCTCAGGGCAGTAAGGAAGGCACACAGCAAGCTGGACTTCAGAGGAGTACACTTTGGCCTCCTCAGGGATTTTCTTAGTTGAGTACCATGGGATAACTCCCTGAAGGGATGAGTGGCCATAAAAAGCTGGTTGGTATTCGAAGATCACCATCTCCAAGCTCAGGACTGATGCATCCCAGTAAGGAGGAAGTAAGGCAGATACAGCAGAAGAGCTATGCAGATGAATGAGGAGTTCCTGGACAAACTCAAACACAAAAAGGGAGTTCACAGAGGGTGGAAACAAGGACAGTAGCTTGGGAGGAATGCAGAGATATTGTCTGAGCAGCCACGGATCAGGTTAGGAAAGCTAAAGACCTGATTAAATTAAAGCTGGTGAAGGATGTCGAGGGAAACAAGAAAAGCTTTCATACATACATCAGCGTTTAAAGGAATACAAGGAAAAAACATGGGCCTCTCCAGAAGTAATCAAAAGACCTGGTTAACTGGTTCATGGAAAAGGGTGAGATGCTCAGAACCTAAAGGTGTATAAATCTATTGGTTCTAACGAGATGCATCCATGAATCCAAAGGGAACTGTGGGAGAAAGTGGCTAAGCCACTATCACATTTGAGAAGTTGTAGCAATTTGGTGCAGTTCCTGTTGACTGGAAAAATGGAAATATAATGCCCATCTTTAAAAAGAGAAAAAACAAAGACCTGTGGAACTACAGGCTGGTCATTCTTGGCTTTGTGTCTTGCAAGATTATGGAGCAGATCCTCCTAGAATCTATGCTAAAACACATGGAAAGTAAGAATGTGACTGATGGCAGAAAAAGTGTCTTCACTAAAGGCAAATGATGCCTGAGAAATTTGGTGGCCTTCTATGATGGGGTTACAGAAGCAGTGGATCAGAGATCCATCAGAGATCATGCCATCTACCATGATCTATTCAAAGCATTTGGCACTGTCCCACAAAGTATCCTTGTCTCTACACTGAAGAGACATGGATGTGATAGATGGGCCGCTTGGTGGATAAGAAATTTGTAAGACGAAATCAGCTGATGGTATTTGTTTCCAGCAGGTCTTTGTTTCTGTTCTGGAGGGAACTTCTTGCAGCCTGTATTGCCCTGACTGGTCTCTCTTGGCCATGGTGCAAATTTGGGAGGCTGAAGGTGAAATGCTGAATTCTGGCTTATTGTCAAAGAGGGCTGAGGAAGCTTGGTTCTGCTGGATGTACATTTCCGGGAAGCCCAGTAATCTGCTAATTTTTCAGGGTCAGATTTACACTCATCTAGCACTTTGTAAACTACGCTTCAATCTTTTAAAAATTGAAGTAGGTAACTCCTGTTTAATTTCTTGAGCAGAAGGCCATTAACTAAAAGAGATTTTAGGGACTGCAATTTCTCTATATGTCCTTTATCTTAACTTTTATATCTGTGCCAACACAGCATCTTTTTTGCTGCTTTGATTCCCCTGGGATTCTCTCTTGTATTTTGCACTGTTCACTCCAACTATCTCTGGTTGAATTATACAGAGCACTTCATGTGAAACCAGGCAGAAAATGTAACAGATAACCAAATTTGCTTTTTTTTAGCTGGTGGAAAGTATTTCTCTTGAAGACATCATAGCACCTGGCAGTGGTTATTCTCTCAAATGTGTGGCAGGTAAATACTGACATTTAGTATTGCTAAATACCTCTGTCACAACTCATAAAACTATGCCAGTTGGAAGGACCTGCGGAGGTTGAATCTGCCTCCCCATCCTCAATACTAGTCCAGCTAGTGCTGTACACAGTGACCAGCTGTTTTTTTTAAATAGCTCCAAGAATGGAGTATCCATGACATCCCTAAGACTTTGTTACCGTGGCAGGCTTTCTCTTTGGAGAAAAAAAAATTCCCAAGTTCTCACATTAGTGCCCTGTGTTGCATCTTGTACCCGATGGCTCTCACCCTTTCACTCTGCATCTCTGATAAGAGTCTGTCTCCATCTTTTCTTTTCCCTCCCGTGTGCTTGATGAAGAGAGCAGTAGGTCACTGTTAACCTTCTCTTCTTAACCCTGCCTTAAAAATCATTACCTGGCATAAAGAAATATAAGTGTAATTGCTTTAATAGTTTGGACTCTGAGCAGGAAGGGATCAAGTTTTCAGGCTTTTATGCACAATTACAAAAGCTGTTGTTCTTTTAGTCTGAACAAAAATATTGTGTCTATAAATCAGTGATTCTCTACTTTTCATTTATATAAAGAAGCTACACTGTAAATAAGTGTACTAAGAAAAGGAAAGAAAATCATAACAGTTGCTGAAATTATAAATGCAGTTTTAATTGAAAGTGGTTTTGTAGTTGTATAAACATATTTCAGTATGTCAATACTTTGCTTCAGGACTTCTGAAATTATTCAGTTTCCCTAAAGAAAGGAAAAAGCAAAGTCAAAAGAGGAGTCTTGACAAATGAATGGTAATAAGCATTTTTCAGCAGCACAGAAAGATAAGATATGTGTTTTTACCTCAAAAAAAAAAACCAAAACAGTTTTATTTTATCTTATTTCTTGCTTTGAGGATGCAAACCTTCAAGACGCTCACAAAAAGATACAGTGGCAAAATGTGTTAATCCAATATTTGGGCAGAGAGGCTTTTACAAACCTTACATTTGAGACATTTCAGTTTTAATATGTAAAAAAATTTTCAAGAAGTAAAGACTTAATTAGAGTGGTAGTGAGTTATTGAAAAATGTTGAACAGTTAAAATACCTTTGTAAGGAAGCAAAGGCAAGAAAAGGAGAGAGTACACAATCTGTGAAGTATGAGTGTTAAGTAGTATGCAATTAGAGAAATCAAAGCTATTGTGCTAAGAAAAGTTATGAACAGCCCAAATAGAGGCTGGAGATCAAAAGGTCTTGGAATAGAGGTGGGCAAGCTCTGGGAAAAACTTTATAAACAATAAGAACACCTTAGAAGTGGTTTCTCAGAAAAACATGGAACAAATGAAGCCTAGGTAGGTAGTGTTATGTTTTTTAATTCATTTGAGAAGGCTGTTTTGGAAAACCAAGGAAAATAGCACTGAATAAAGAGTATTTCTGAATAAAATGTGATCTTTGAAAAAACAATAGGCCAGTGTTTCATCACCTCACTTCCCTCTCATTGAGAGAATGTGGGCTCTTGCCACATGTAGAACAGCAAGTGAACAAGAGCTCATGACCAAATTCCTTTTTTTTTTTTGATTTTTCTTTTAGCAGTCCTGAAGAGTCTGGATGCATTTGTAATGTTGGTGATTTTTAGTTAAAAGTTTTTGCAGGCAGACATATAAATAACCAGCAGCATACCAATTAATAAGTATACAAAAACTTCAAAGCAACTGAGATCTTCAGTCAATGTAACTCAAGAATAGTAAATTAAAACATTGTAACACACCAGAATTTGGTGAAGTTGCCCTATATCTTGCTTTAGCTGATTCTGCTGCAAGGTAGAGATTATAAATTGAAATTCATCCTCAGTTTTTTGACTTTCAAAACACAAATTGCTTCAATACTATTCCTCTGCATTTGTATAAATGGGTGAAAGTCTGTCAGCAATAACTTAGAGTTAATTGATCTTCAGTTAGTATAATGAGTGTTTGTAATGCTTATGTGCGCATTCTAAAGCTCTCTCAAATTATGCTTAATGTTACATGTCCTTTCTGAAAGATCCCATAATGAATGTGAAAGCTGTTACATAGAAATCAAAGAATGTTTCAGGTTGGAAGGGAACTCAGAGATCATTAAGATGCAACTCCCCTGCCATGAACAGGGACACCTTCCACTAGACCAGCTTGGTCACGATCCCATCCCAGCCTTAATTACTTCCAGGGATGGGGGATCCACAGCTTCTCTGGGCAACCTGTCCCAGCGTCTCACCTCTATTAAAGTAAAGAAATACTTCCTAATATCTAATTTAAACCTACTCTCACATTTATCATCCATCTTCATTTTTAAGCAGTGTATATGAGTCAGTCAGATTCTGTGAGAACAAATCATGCAGGGAGATTAGAACTCAATAAAGAAAGTGCTTTTTATAGCACAGTATTTATACTCTCTCATTGTTGCCATAGTAGTTGGGCTGAAGAACAGATGCCAAGCTCCCTTCTTCCTCACTGGTAAAATCTTGTGCTGTTTATGTGGCAAATGCCATTGGTGCTCATGGTTTCACAATTCCGTAGCAGCAGCACAGAAACTTTATTTGTTAAAACTCCATGACCCTTTCCAATTCCTTGAGTTGTTCACAATATAGCATATAGATACCCAATGGTCTTACATCAAAACTTCAGAAAAGGCAGTTAAGAACTAAAAAGTGGGGAGCTAGATTGAAAATGTAGTGAGCATTACCTCAAATGTCAAAATACATGGACTCAAATGCTTTCAAACTGAGAGGTTCTCAGTCCACCTCTGGTGCCTCACTTAGAGAGCTGCACATCTGGAATGAAGAACATCAGAGCTGTCTGATGCCTGTACCTTTGCACCTAGTGAGAGAGGCCATTCCCTCCACAGCAAATTCACAAATGCAATCAGCAAAAGAGACACCTGTCAGGTTAATAACACAGTCCTAGCTGACCTAAACGCTAGAGAAGATTTGAATTGCACTTTTCCGAGGGTAAAGTTATTAATAACAAGAAATCCTACAAAGATACTTCTTTTTTTCCTGCTGCATCCAATGTCTATTAATGAACAGGACAGCAAGTTTGACATCCTCGTATTTGACATCCAAGTCTTATCATATGCATCTGTCCTTACAGAAATGCTGAAAGATAAACTCAGTCTTGACAGTCTGATCTGCAAGGGTCTGATCTGCAAAGATGTGATCTGTCAATGAAGTCCCACACACACTTGGTGCAATAGCATCATCCGTTCTGCAGCTTGCTTGTCCCTCACCCTCTTTAGTGACCCCTGTTAAAAGAATTTCCAGTGGGCTGACAGGCAGACAAAGCAAATGAAGGTGTCGCTGTTGAGGCAGGGACGGGAATGAAGAGACTCCATCTTCAGAAGGCAAAGAATGATCTTTTTTCAAAAGTACCTCTCTCTTTTATAGAGAACATTGTGAACATTAATTTCATTGGTTTAAAATAAAAACATTTCACACTTGGACTTAGGTCAATGTGGTAGAACATATCTATAAGCAATATGAACAGAAAACAAGATAATAGATTGTTTACATTCCTCTCGGACTTTTTCCCAGGCTTAACCTGGCAGAAATATTTCTCTTTTTCTCTCTGACTGAACTGAGAATACCCACAATTCCCCCTTCCCCCTTTCTGTTTAAAGAAGGAGGTGGTGTTTGTTGCCCTCCTGTGGGGCCCTTGCAGGAAAGAGGACAAACACAACTCCAAGGTTTATCAGCTGCCAATCAAAACCCCCATCAAACATTGGGTCAGAACAGTTGAAGAGATTTCAACTTATACTATAAATTCTTTACCATTACATTCCCTTTATAGACTTAACTATTAATTCTAAGAAATCTGTCACCAACCCCAAAAAATTGTTAGTCTGCTCGTAACACAGGCAGTCTAACTCGTCAACAGTCTGTTTCCGGAAACAAAAAGAATAAATGTTCATTCCCCAATCATAGAGGGGCCAGCTGGCTGATGGTTGGTGTCGTGGTCATCGTCTGAAGACTGTGATGGATGGTTGGCACCATGGTCACTGTTTGAAGGTCGTCTGCCAACCACATTCTGTTTCTGCTGTCACAAGTCAGGGTGAACACACCTCGCAGGTATCCATCGTACCCTGGTACCTGTGGAGACACATGCATATCCATGGCCCCAGGTGATGAGGTCGCACGGGTCCTCCCACTTATTGGTGGCAAGGTCCCACACCCAGACCTTCACTTGACGCAGGTGCATCTCACCTGCTGGGTGCAATGAAAGAAAATTATTCAAAATGACAGGAATCTCTGAGTTTTGCGGCACAGTCAAATGGTTAATTGTATATAAGGCTTTCTCCAACCGACTGTGTGGGGTGTCCTCTGGCATTGTCCTTTTTTGTTTTTCCAGAACACGCTTTAAAATGCCATGAGAGCATTCAACAATGGCTTGACGAAGGCAACAATTTCCTCCAGATTTTGGCTGGGAGGTGTGTTTGTGTGTATGAAAAAGTGTGTGTGTTGGAGGGGGGAGGAATTTACAGTAAGAGATTGTGTTAAAAAACATGAAATAGTGTCTGCATATCAGTGAGTTTATCTAAACATTCCCTTTTTCTCCCCTGTCTTTCCCTTTCCCTTCCTTCTTTCTTTTCTGCCATTTACTGTCAGGAAGGGCCACGTCTGAAGGGCCAGTTCAGTACAGCCTGGCACCAACACAGACGGACATCAACACTGGTTCCAACTGTGAGTCAATTTGCAACTAGGGGACTCTTTGAAGTGGTATTGGTTTATGTGCTTGTGGAAGCTGCAAGAACTCTGCAGAGGGCATCCAGAATAGGGAGAGAGCAAGTTTGTTAGCCCTAGCTCCCTCTGGTTGGAGTAGCTTGCAAGTTTTCGATGTCTTACTAAACAGCATTAGATATATGTAGCTTCTCCTGAAATACACAAGGATTCTGATATGTGAGGGCCAGTGCAAGGTAATTTTACCAGCAGAACAGACTTTTTGAGCTGGATGCTGTTCAGAGGAAACTGTCCACCAAGAAAGCTTAGGACACCGCGTCTGACTAGAGAAGAGGCTGGAAGTCATGCCACAGACAAGGATCTTCATTGAATTGTTATTTTCACAGTTAGAGACAAAAGCTACTAGTCTCAGATTTGTGTAGGAGTGTTGATCTGTGTTAGGACAGGTGAAGAGATCTTGTTCTCAGTTTTGAGGTCCTTGAGGTAATTTGGCTGCTGTCAATTTGATTCTCTGTAGGTGCACCTGCAAGGAAGAAGACAAGACCTTGCACAGTTCTCTCTCATTATGCAGGCACATAAAGTTATACAACACTTGTGATCCCAGTACCCAGCGGCCCATGCTCCTGATATGTGTGTTAGGTGAAGATGTTCCTGGTATGTGTGTTGGGTGAAGAAACTCCTAATGAAATTGAAGGAGGGGGGGAAAAGTTCATTATACAGAGCAAGTGAGAAATGACCTTTGCTC
This sequence comes from Vidua macroura, assembly GCF_024509145.1. Lineage (NCBI taxonomy): Eukaryota > Metazoa > Chordata > Aves > Passeriformes > Viduidae > Vidua > Vidua macroura. Next base: position 44,362,962 of record NC_071611.1, read on the forward strand.
TTCATTGTTCCTGGAAGATACTCCTTTCCCATATTTTCCTCTTGGTGACTTTCCTGTTCCCAAGAAGCTTTGGCCCAGCATCACAGAGAAGGTAGCTGAGGAAGGAGGTAGTGATTTAAAGGAGAAGTGGGCAACTCTATCAGCTGCAAAATTTGAGAGGATGTGATGGCAAATGCAGAGGACAGCAGAAGGCAAAAAAAGGAAAAAGTCTCTAAGTCTGCACTTCAAAGATAGTAGGGTAAGTTACATCCTTTGTCAGGGACTGAGAGAGTACTGGTTCAAGACTGTTAGAGCTATAAAATTTGTATCAACTCATTCATGGAAAGGTAGGATAAAGCAGTAAGAATCTACTGTACAGTGAAGGGATTAGCACTATTTTTTTTAGATGCATTGTCTTCAGCAGAGTTCTAACATTTTCCATGATTCTACTAAAAACTCTATCTTTGAGATATATATATATATGTAGATACAGCTTTTTATGAATATACTTGAATATATTAGTAAAAATCTTGCTCACAAACTGTAAAAGTGACTAATAATGTTATCATAAGTAATGCTGTATTCTGTTTTATGCTGCATAGTGATCAATGGAAAATTCACAATACAGGCCAATGTGTCACTGATCTGTGACTCTTAAGCAAAGAATTTCTTCAAACCATACATTTTCATCTCAAATGCTTGAGTCATACTGTGTTTGTCCTGCCTTATAGTTTTCTGATGATTTATTTATGTCCCACAGTTCCTGCAGTCTGATGGCCACTTCTGTAAGCTATTGTTTGGAAACGTTGATATCCTGGGCAGTGCATCAAACCAGATGGTTTGTCAGCTGTATCAAGCCTGTGAGCAGTTCTGTGTGTCAGTAAGCACATGGACATGGGCCTTGAGATAACAGGAGGCTCACTGTTAAAATGCAGCTCTCAGTTAAGGAATCTGTGCTAGAATTTGTACCAGGTGGAAGTGATTTTAAAAAACTTTAAAATCTCCCAAAGATGAGAAGCTGAATACAGAGAGAACTCAGGCTGATGCTTCACTTGTCATAGAATACCTTTAGCAGTTAATGAGTGGACATGAACTAAAACTCTGGGATTACATTTCTATCAGGTTTTATGTGAGAAAAAAAAAAAAGAAAAAGAAAAAAAAGAGAAAAAAAAGAGACAAGAGCCTCAGACAAATACAGCCCCATAGTTTGGAGAGAATTAGTTTCAAAGCAGATCTTGGGTACATAGAGTCTGAAATACAATATACTATGCTATTCTTCCTTTTAGCTTACCTGCTAGTCCATCCTATACTTGTCTAGAGCAGCATTCTTACTTTTGGCTTTTTTTTTTCCTTATTCAATTTGTTAGAGCACTTAATCAAACTTCAAGATGGATTGTGATTACATCTCAAGCTCTTCTTTGCACAATAATTGATTTTGTTGTGGTTCCTCTCTAGTAAGAACAGTTTGAGATTGCACTGTAGGGGGGGGATAATTCAGACAAGAACAGCAACAGCCTAGTAATACCAAGCAGGTGAGATATTGATCAAGGCTTCAAAATGCTCGGCCAATGAATGTCTTTTTTTTAACCTCCATTCATTGGTTTGTAGCTTCTCTGAGTCTCCTGGCTGGACACTGGACTTGTGCAGCTTAGTGTTGAAATTATTGTAGTCAAGCAATTAATGAAGATTCACAAAAGCACCAAAACAAGTTTTTAGGACTTTATTATTATTATTATTATTATTATTATTATTATTATTATTATTATTATTATTATTATTATTAAGGGTGTTCTCCTTTGAATGACAAGCCTTGTACAAACAAGAAGAGATAGTCTATGTGGACAGACTAAAGGGCAAGAAAGAGGAAGGGGTTCAAGCCATCTAAGTCCATAACAATCTCCCTCTAAGAGATCTCCCTCTAAGAAATCTTCCTCTAAGAGATAGAATAAAGGGCTGAGCATTCTTGGAGATTCTCAAAACTTCACTATAAAAGGCTTTGAGGAACATGCTGATTGAACCTGGAGTCCATGCTTTGAGTAGAGGTTGGAGTATATGTCTTCCAAAATGGCATTCCAAACAGTGTCATTTTTTAATTCTACTGTCTGTTGTAAATTCAGTAGCAAAGTCCTGCGTATTTAAACTCCATATAGCCAGATACTTGGTCTAGCACCTAAGCTGCAAAAAAGTCCTTCCTCTTTGGAACTAAGCTGTGTCCTCCAAAACCACCAGATGAATGCTGTCTTCTGGTAACATGCAGTTGAGAGAAGAAGAATGTGATGTGATGTTTTTTGGAACTAAATTTAAGTGAAATCTGCTATATAAACACAGCAGCTAAGAATTTAGGAAAAAAGGGATAGAAATTGAGCCGACAATCTCAAACAGGTACAAAAATCTTCCTCCCCATAAGACTGACCCTGACTGAATTTTTTAAAGGGCAGAAAGAAAAAACCATTCTTTCACAGATGTCCTGGGGATCAGAGCTAGAGGCGTCTCACTCTGACAGTACAGTTCCTGTTGTGTAGCTAAATTGTATGGGTCAGGTCCTGAAACTGTCAATCCAGTTAAGTCTATACCAGTGTTTAGAAAAGAGGTAGATATTCTCCAAAGACTAAATGCCAGCAACTTTGATGTGACTTTGTGATAAAGTCCTGGACTCTTTCAGTGGGAAGAAAGTACTCTTGCATTAATGTAATGACTTGTGATATCACATCTAATACTTTTTTACTGTGTGTTTTCAAACCCTGGGCTCCCATTTGGTTTTGATGAACACCAGATTTTTTAGTTCCAAGTGGTTTTTGAGATATTTCTTTTTCTGTAGTGATGGTAATCTAATCAGAGAGGTCATTATAAATTCCTGTTGTGCACAATAAGCTCTTAAATATTACCTGACGCAGTGTCTGAAGGAAAAGATAATAGCAGATGTGCTCTTATACCAACTGACATAAATGTGAAAACCAGAATTTTTCTGGGACACTAGCCACTGTCTACATCTGAAACAGAAACAAGAAATTTCAAGCTACCATTTTGCATTATGGTGTTCTGGTTTGAAAGCAAAACCAGTGAGAGACTCCAAGTCAGAAATACAATTTATTGGGAAAAGAAAAAAAAAAGACATGCAATGATACAAAAGGAAGACCACTGACAAAGTCAGAATACAACCTGGCCAGCGTGCTGGTAGCAGTCCAAATTGGAGTGGCAGATGTGGTTGCTGTGTCTTCTCGGAAACCTGTGGAAAGGCTGCTTTTCTGTCTAGAAATCCCTGGATTTATCCAGGTGGGAATGCCTAGCTTCTCTCCCTGGGCGGAGCATCTCACAATGGGCTGATGTTATTTTGAGTCACAAGGTGTCTTCTTAATCACCTGTTAAACAGAACTGGCTCCTGGAGAGTGTTATCTCTGAGTCATGTGGCAAGACATTGATGGGCCCATTAACAGGAGATAAGGAAAACTGTCCAGATGCAACTGCTACTCGGATGGTAATAGGAAACATCTTGGTGCTCAGTCTTGGACATATGGGTTTCTTGGCTCTTGTGTTTTTCACCTTAAAATCTGTATTCAGAACCCACGGAGGCTGCTTGGGTGTCTGCTGTTTATTTTATTGGGTGTGGGAATAAGTATTCCATCAGCAAGATTAACAATTGTAATTCCATTTATAAGGTTTTTTTGCTTTTTCTTGCTATCTACATACCCTTAGAAGCTTTTCCTTTGGCCATTCATTAAAACCAAACTAGTTGCCTTTCTGAGACATGCCAAGGTGTTTCTGCCGTCTGCTAATGACTGCTAGTTCTGCTGGCAGATTTCATAGGGAAAATTTGGAAAATGAATCTATATTGCCAACAGCACTGCTGCCATCTGATTGTGTTATTACAAGAGTTAAACTCTTATCCTTTCTGTGCTCTGACTTTGATGCTTTGATTCTGTCCACCTCCTAATCACGTCTGTCATAATACAAATTAGAAAGTCTTCACAGGAGCACCCTGCCCATTATTTTAGCTTTAGCAAGAAATAATTGCCCATGCTTTCTATGGAAACATTTCATTTCATCACAGTTGGCAATTTCAAATTATTCTTTTTGTTCCAGTTAATGGCAGCTGCAACAGAAATCTCAGTCTGGCACATATCATGGTGGCAAGGTCTGCAAGCAGCAGAAAAACAGCAGCTCCTGAGGGTCAATGGTTCACGTGATGCAGGTTTTAAGGATTGCTGGACACCAAGCATTTGCAATTACAGGTTCCTAAAGCTAGTAGGGTTTTATGTACACCGACATCTTTTGTATGAATTTGTGAGATGACAGGGATGTAACCTCACTGATCTCTTTCTGAGGTGATGACGCACACCACTGCTGGATTCCATTCCTCAGGTTCCTCAGCTATAACACCAAAACAACATGGGAAGAAACCTGCTTTTTCAAGTGAGGGGAACTGGCAGAGGTGATGGCAGAAATCAGATAAAAGCTCATGCCAGCACTTGGTAGGAGACTGGAGAGTCAGGAGAGTCTCAGCAGTGTAAGTACCACTAAGGATGAGCCCCAGCAAGACATGACTATTGCTTGAGATGGGAGCAGAGGGAAGAAGCACTCATAAGGTTCAGAAAGAGCAGAACCTGATGTTTAAACACTTCAAGGTGTTAAAACTGTGAAATGTTCAGAGTTTGTTTTTTTTTTTTTGATGACTACCTCTAGGTGACAGATATAAATTATAAAAACATCCAATAATTGCTTTTTTATATATGCAATATAATGTATTTCACAGATATTCTGGAACCTGTTTCATGGGGACATACAGACAATAGAACCTGAATTTTTGAAACGCATTTATTACACAGAATTAATGTGTGGGCACTTTCACTCAGAATTAAGCTAAACTAAAATAAAGGGTTAAGTTCAAGAGCAGAGTATATAAGACAATGAAGACTGAGGGAGACTTTTCCTTCATCCAAATTTTATTAAAAGCTCATGGAGATAAATTGCTATAAAACATGTTCTCAGCTAGTAAAAATGAGATTTATCCAGTGATTTGATTGAGGTGTTCAACTGGGTAGAGATTTATCCATAGCAGGTATTAGACATGCTGTGTGTGAATGCTCAGGAATTGGATGGAATATACGAGAAGGGCATAAACTGCAGAGGTTTACTTTTAGATCAAGTTAAAATAACCTTTGACTTTTCCTGAGTTATGCAGATATTGTATTCATTGAGTGAATGCTTTTGCATCTGACTCTTTGTTTTTTGATAGGACAAGCAGGAGGTGATAGAAATATAAAATAGAGTGATCTAAACATGGAGGAATAGACATTTCTACCTCAAAATATAAGAATTCAGAGACATAGACAGAAATTAAGGTGTTAGTTTCACAATGTGAAACTGTGGAATTCACTGCAAAGGAAAGATCATGAAGCCAAGGGTTTAGTTAAATCCAAAGAAGCATTAGTAATTTACATGAATTACAAGAACAACTAGAGAAGTAATTATTATGAGGAAAATTCTGTGAAGAATATTCCTCATAATTAGAGGAATAGATACATATTGTACTTTGATTATTTTCCAGTATCTATCAAGATGAGATAACCTAGCAGACAGACAGTCTGCTACCTAGCAGTAGACAGAAAATTAACTGAGGTAGGTCCTATCCAAGCTGTAACTTTATCTAGCTTATTTTTTTGACCTTCTCTGTCTTCATTTTTTCTGAGTTAAGCCTTTCAGGTGTCTAGCTGCTGATGAGTAATGTATTCTGATCATACTGATTCTTGGTGAGTCAGGAAAACTGAATTTTTAATGCCAGTTGCAGGAGCATTTTGTTGAGATAACTGTGCTTGGAGCCTCAATATTGTCATAAATAACAATGCAGAGAAAACAAGTGACTAGGTTTAACTCCCAGCCCAGCAAGAGGTCAGTGATCACAATGTAGAGTTTGAAGTGTTCAGTACTGCCATAATAGCAGTGTCCAAGTTGAAAAGTAACTTGCAATATCTGTGCATCTTGTGAAGAATCAAGTTGTGGAAACTGACAGGTGGACTTGCTTTTAAGGATCTTTAGGAATGCAAATAAAATATATATATTCAGGTCTGCTGGGACACATTATGCAACAGACTTTCTCCTTAGTGAAGAAATCAATGGACACAAGAGATCACAATAGGAGAAAACACTGCTCTCCCTCCTTCCATGATTTACAGGTGAAGAAATGTGAAGGGTTTATATGAGAAGGGGCAAGGAATCACAGTGCAGGTCATTTCACATGTCAGACCTTTCACACGTCAGCTCAGACAGTCCATAATAATGGACATAGAATCACAGGATCATAGAGTCATAGAGTCATAGACTCACAGACTCATAGAATCATAGAATCATAGAATGGCCTGATTGGAGGGAACTGAAAGATCATCTAGGTCCAACACTTACACTAGACCAGGTCGCTCAGAGCTCTGTCCAACCTGGCCTTAAACACTGCCAGAGACGGAGCATGTATGTGGAACATGCAAGATGTTTAGATGGTGTTTAAGCTGTTGCCCCCAACATCTGGTGTTACCTAATTACACTTATCCAGTGCCTTCAAATTCAATCTTAGCTCAACACCTCTGTCCTGTAAATACACAATCATTTAAAGCCATCCAAAACATAGGAGGCCAGACTTGCCCCAACATCCAGCCATGCTTCCCTGATGCCTCTCTTTTATCACTCCTCCTATTCCTTCAAGTACAAGAATTGGCTGAAAAACGAGTCAAAATTACAGGGATAGTTTTCAGGTAATCAACGGATCAATAGTGAAAGAAATGTTAGCGTCTTTGCTCAGGAAAAGGCAGATATTTCAGCTCAACCCTTACTAGACATTAAAGGATCAAAACAAGGATGGTATTAGAAGGCTCAAGTGGGGAAAGACTTGCACGCATGGAGAATTTAGCTGTGAAATGCAACACCACAAAACTCCATTGTTTATTGTTTAGTCCACAATACTGGTAGGATGGCGAGAACAACTCAGTTCATGGTAGGCATTACTGTGGGGCTGGTGAGGCACTGAAACAGGTTGTCCAGATAAGCTGGGGATAACCCATCCCTGAAGGTGCTCAAGGCCATATTGGAGTAGCTGTGAAAAACCTGGTCTAGTGCTCTGACCCATGGTAGGGGGATTGGAATAAGATGATCTTAAAGTTCCCTTCCAACCTAAACTGTTCTGTTATCTTAAAGGTCCCTGCTAACCCAAAACATTCTGATTCTATTCTTATTGAAACATGTCAACACATAGAAAAGACTCAAGCCCCATGTTTGGTGACATTTAATAGGACTGCCTTCCCAACAGGATGACTCTCATTCTCTTCCCATTAGTGTCTGTTGCCAAAAAAGTACAACCTGAGGCTATATCTTGTACTGTCCCTTGTTGCCTTGTTACCCTCTTCTCTGGAAGAAGAGACTCTACCTCACTATGATTGCCTTTCAAGTAGCTGTAGACAGAAATAAGATCTCCCTTGAGGCTCCTTTTCTCCTGGCTAACCACCTCCAGCTCCCTTAACCACTCCTTATATGACTTGTGCTTCAGCCCCTACACCAGCTCCATTGCCCTTTTTGGACACACTCTGGAGATGAGAGGCAGACTACAAGCCAGGCTATAGCTACAGTAACAAGCTCCCATGATAATCCAGGATATAGCTTTACAGAAGGTTGAGACTTCAATGTGGAATCATTGCAGTATGTTCTGTCACCCTGTCATCAGCATGAGTGACATGGAACTGTGTCTTGTTTAAAGCAAGTGCAGAAGTCAAGTTTGCCAGGTTTCTATCATGTCTTAAGACTATTAGCATGAGCTAAGGAATCAAGACCCAAAATTTCTTGTCATCTTTCCAGTTAATGCACAATGGTTTCTGTTTTGCTTACAGAGAAATAAATCACTTGTCTTCTGCTAATGCCTTTTGTATTGGGTTTCATTTCCCTCTCTGATTCTGAAGGTTACCAGCATGTTTGTGGCCAGCAGGCATCAGCTGGCATCTGTTCTTAAATTTGGACCACATAGCTGCGCCCTCAGTTTCCATTCTTCGGAAACGTGAACATACCATGACTAAAATAGACTGCAAACAGATGCTTGCTAAAGAGGTTCCACTTGCTTGTACCATTTACTATTTGTGCTGTGAGGATTTAGTCACAGCGTAATGGCTAATCATTGCAAGGGTTCAATGAATCTCCTGGCCTTGAGGTTTTGGTATAGCCATAATATCCCGTGATTTGATTGGTGGAATTTTTACACTCAAACCTCACTGAGCAACTCAAAACTGCCCAGCCACCAAATCAGAGAATCACAGAATGGTTCAGGTTCAAAGTGACCACAGTGGGTCATTTGATCCAACCTCCCTGCTCAAGCAGAGTCATTCTAGAGCCCATGGTACAGGATGGAATCCAGAGGGTTCTTGAACATCTCCAGTGAGGCAGACTCCACAATCTCACCTGGAAACCTGCTCAGTTACCTACACAGTAAAGTTCTTACCCAGGAAGGTGGACCTTCCTGTGCATCATTTTCCCATTGTCTGTTGTCCTACTGCTTGGTGCTTCAGCAGATATTGTAGAAGTGTAGATATTTATGAGGTCCCCTCTCAGTTATCCCTTCTTGAGGCTGAACAGGTCCAGGTCCCTCTGCCTTTCCTCTTTAGAGAAATGCTCCAGTCCTGTAATTATCCAGGAACTCCATGTGTCTCTTGTACTGAGCAGCCCAGAACTGGACAAAACACTCCAGATATGCCTCACCAGGGCTGAGCAGAGGGACAGGATCACCTCCCTCAACCGCTGATATGCTCTTCCTAGTGCACCCCAGGATGCCACTGGCCCACTATCCACATGGACTGCTGGCTCATGGATAGCTTGCTGTCCACCAGGAGCCTGAGGTCCTTTTCAATGGAGCTGCTTTCCAGCATCTCATCCCACATCCTGTACTGGTACATTTTGGAGTTATTCTTCCCCATGTGCACTTGTCATAGAACTGACATCAAAATACATGCTCTGTCACACCCTCCTGCTGTACATTTGACCATAGGGACATCCCTATTCTACAAGGCATGAAAAGAACTGTAGAGTTGGCTGTATGCGCCCTGCACTGCCTATGCATTGGGAAATTTGTCCATTGGCTTCTGCATGTGGAAAATCTTTCTTAGCGCATAATTTAGAAAGTATTTTTCAGTTTTCTTTCTTGTGTACCAACTGAACATCAGTAAGCAAAAGTCAGTAAAGGTCTGTATAGCAAAACAAAAAGATCTTTACAAAGAGATGACTTGAAATTTCTTCTGACAGCAGGCAATAGCAGTTCACTGCATATAAAAGGAAATGGCAGAGATGACCCAGACTGAATCTGGAAACCTGTGTCCAAAGCAGACTTTGTTGATATTATCAACTGTGCACATGCTTCCAAGATGAGTTTGGTGACCCTGACTCAAGACAACCAAGGGAATAGTGTCTCTCTTCCTGCAGCCCCAGGGCCTGCCTTTATGCCAGTCCTCACAGTGCAATGGAGGGCACAATCCAAAATAGCCCTGTTGTCTACTCGTCCTTACACTGTTGTAGATCAGGACTGACCCTCTCCATAGCAGTCTGAGACTGGTGCAAAGTGTCCTCCCAAATTTCAAGATGCATGCACAGGTCTGCAGGTGTTCTGCCAACAGCCTAGCTCAGCAATCAAGGCAGAACTGCAGCACAAACCACATCTCCCCTCCCTCCTGCTGTGGGTGCACTGGAGGCACCCACTGCTCCATTAAACTCTTAAATCCTGTATCAAGAATAAAAATGAGCTGCAGGCAAAGCTGAAGTTGGCCAGGTGTGTGTTTATAGCAAACATATCTGGGTTTTTTTCAGTAATTCTGGATGAAGTTGGATTTTCAGCCCATGTTTATTAACACTCTTAGTTTATGTTTTTGTAAAGCCAGTGTTTCCATGAAAATGAACAGAAATGGCAACATGATAGAGAATAAAATAAGGAGAAGAAAGCTAAGTGGGGTGGTAAACTACTCTAGTACCTGGGACCTTCTTTCAGGGATTTGCATATTACTGAAAATGTAAAAGAGAGGAGGCAGGGAAGCTATGAGGAGCAAGGACATATGGTATGCTGATTTTAGCTCTTAGGAGTCTTGAACTTTGTATGTTTGGGTCAGAAGTGACCAATTTCAGGGAATGTAAGGCTGTGTTCCAACAGTTTTCGTGGCAGCAGGCATTCTGTGCTTCGTGAAAGCATCTGCATGCTGTTCTGACATAGTCCATCTCTATTGCTTCATAGGGCGAGCTTATGATAAATATCCCTGTGTCACATAAACCATCTCAGCAAGTAACTTTGGTGGCTCATAAATCATGCCAGGTGGCTCATAAATCATGCCAGGTGTGGTATACTTTGTCTAAGCTTCACAGCTGTAATGTAAAAGCATCCAACTCTTTTCTTGCACAAGGTAAAGATATGAACTTTTAAAAAAGTATTTTTGACTTTGCAGAAGGGAAATTTGAAAGACCTTTATCTCCTATAAGAAATTTAGCAAGTCAATATTATTTATTTAGTTGAATAACTTATTTGTACTTGTTTTTTATAACCATTACAGCACCTGCAGATGGCCTGCATGATCATGGTGGGGCCCTTTCCACTGAAACATTCAAGTCTAGTCTAGTCTAACCTAGTTTAGTTTAGTCTATGAATGTTCTACAACGGGTGGCTATACTTTTGAATGTAACAGTCTAAGCCCCTTTCTAGAAGTCTAAATTAAAATTGGAGCTTGGTATTTCTGAAGTGTTTTGTAAAAATTGAGAACAATGGGCTATAAATAATCACATAGGAGGAAAAAACTTTTTTTTCCCCTCAATATCTATTCTCTTTTCATTGTAAGATTATCATTTCTCATAGTCTTCACAGGCCCTGTAAATTGACATATTCCTTTTGATCAGAAAGGAGTTAGTGGATGAGTTTCATCATCAAAAGGACTCTCTAAAGGACAAGAGAACTTTCAGCATGTGTCAGTTGCTTTCAGAACAGTAAACCCAGTCCCAAAATTGTATTTTCCATGATTGCTTTCAGAAATCTTTGCACAACTATATGAACAGAAAGTTGTTTAAATTCTTAAGGTTCCTTTTTATCCTACTCAAACTTCTGCTTGAGTTCTCAAGTGAATAAACTCCTTCAACACAACCCTGGAAGCTCTACTGAAGTTGGCCTGGAGTGGCCCATGCCAAGAAAGCACCATTGCTTCACACTGACTACCAAGGAGAACCATTCCTTGATGAAGCAAATGCCATCCAGCAACCGCAGCCAGAGTTCATTACAGATTGGCCCATTAGGGAATTAGATTGACAATATCAAGATCTGACAGACCCAACAAGGCTGAAAATGAAAACCATTGTACATAGCAAACAAAGAGAGGAGTATAATTGTGTCTGAGAGTGGCTGTAATACGGATGGGTCTGGAGAGGATTGTGAGTAGTTAAGAGTGCACAATCAACTTTTGGAAGTAATGATGCTGGTACTAAATTATGCCATGCTCTCAGATCCTCTCACTTCTTCCACAACATTGATAGTCATGTCATGGAAAAGGACACATTTTTAAAGCATCATATATTTTGTGTAATTATTTTTTATTTCCTGCTAGTCTGGTCTGATACTCTTAAGGATAATTTTGTTGAAATTTTTTCAGGTTCTCTCCCAGTGGTTACAAAGCAATGCTTCCTACAGAAAAACTCTATGTGGTTTCCTTTCTTTGCCATGGGTAGGACATTTTCTCACACAGAGCCCTTTACAGCAAACCAGAGAAAACAGGCACTTGAGTTTTTTCAAGAGTAATTCTAAAAAAAAAATCACTTCTCCTCCAGCATTTTAGTTTTCTCTACTCAGGGGTCAGATTTATAGAGGTGATGAGGAATATTTTTATTCTGATAACCTGTTCCTTTCAGAGTTGTTGACCCTGCACACAAGTTTGCAGTCACATTACTGCATTACAACATATCTTTGAAATAAGAGCAAAACTCCAGTGTGGGTTTTTGCCATGGAATATTCCAAGCTATGAGGATTTACTGTCCAGCTCCACAGCTGCAGAATTAAGAGCACCTCTGAAAATTCTGCCCCGTGAATCTCATGGTATTTAAAGGTCTGCTAGCAGTTACAGGAAATCCCAGAGACACAGCAGTTCATAATGCAAACATTTTTGTTAGGCCAAGTGGGTGTTTGCCTCTGGTCTGGCAGGATGCAACAGCCTCAGCTATGGCTTCATCCAGCAACTGCTGAATTGAACCAATAAGTCTGTCTAATTTGCTTTGTGAGAAATAAGAGGGAGAAGTTCTTCAGCTTCCAGTCTCTTCCACTTTGGGAGAGAGTTTGCATCATTACTATCCTAGACCTACTTTTTACTACAAACTTGTACAATCTCCCCATTTTCTTTCTCAGACCACCACAAGTTCCCATCCTCTGCTTAGTCCAGGGAGTTTTTAGCATTTTATGCTGTGTCCGGCTTTTCTGATTTCCATTTTGCTGTGTAAGTCCTTTGTTTTTGCCTAAGAAAACATACTTAAAGAATGAGAGCGTGGCTAAGCCAGGTCAGTAGTGACAGATAGTAAGAATCTGCATGTTGATACAACCAAGCATCCAACAAAGTCTCTCAAGGCTTTGACTGGATATTAACACCATGCCCCTTTGTGACAGGAAACCCATCCAAGACCTGCATCTCAGGAACTGTACCCTAGCAACCTTCATTGGTTTTGGTATAGATGCCATAACATTTTGATGAAATTTCCACTCATTGAAAAAAAGTAATTTGCTTCTCTGAAGAAGTTATTAATGCCTTATATTAGTAGTTTTATGTAATTTTAATGAAGCCCTTAATTTGTAATTTGTGATGGCAGTAAAATTCTGCACTTGCAGTGAGGGCTGTAAACTGGTAGTACCACAGAGGAAAGAGGAAGAATATTTGTCACAATGAGTCCTGGGGAGACACAAGAGTCCTTTTATCATTAGGGCCCCACTGACAGTTTTGTGAAAAATATATATTAGCACCTTTATAGGATCCCATTTCTGATGGGAACAAGCATTATTGGAACAGGACAAGACAATGCAAGAGGGACAATTTAAAAATACACCTGGAATGATCTTTTGGTCGCATAAAAGTTTGCATCCAGACTTGCAATTGAGGACTGGACAGGTCAAACCACAGGAAAAATAGCCAAAATGTGTAAACAACTAAAAATGAACTACTGCACCACTGTCCTGGATTCTTATCTTATGCAGGACGTAATTGTGCATTAAATTAGGTGTTGAACAGACATGCGTAGGAAATGTGGCTGGGCACTCTCGTCCTCCGAGGGGAGAGACTTTTTGTAACTCTACACAGTGTAGAGAATTAATACTCTTCTGTGTATTAATTCTCTGGGAAGATGCTTGACTGTGCTTCTGAAGGGCACACCTCTATTTTCTCAAGCTTTCACCTCTGCCAATCTCTGTGCATATCACATACTGCATGGCTGAGTGGAGGGATCCACCTGTAGAGAGGTTTCAGAAACTTGACTGTAGAGATAGGCTTGGGATTCTAACTTCAGGTAGCCAGGTTTGAACATTCTATTCAGATTTTGTCAGGAAGAAAGTTAATTGCTAAACTTTGGACAATGAGACTGTGTCTCCCCTCCCCTCCCCTCCCCTTCAACTCATTAAAATGTAGTTGTTTCTACTGCTTCCTGATATAACCAGCCTTGCTTACTTCTCCACACACTTGTGCCAGTTATTTGCTGGGTAAAGGGGAGTTCAGAGATGCTGTGAGATGTTGCATCCTGGGGTTTGGGTTTAGATTAGGGGTTTTTAATTTATGTTAGATAGCCAAATTCTGTAATCCTCCGCACCCCCCGTGTTTCCCCTCCCTGCAGTCGTTCACTCCTAGCTGCGTGCTATTGGAGCTTACCCCCATCACTCCGGCAGACACTCCCCGTCCTGGCCAGAGAGTTCCCCGCCAATCCCCCTGATGCCGCATCTCCACTAGCCCAGGGACCCGGGAACTGCCCCAGACCCGTCTCGGTTGGTTGCTGTGGTTAACGTAACCGCCATGTCAGCCGCCTCTATTGGACGGGAGGCTGTGGATCCTGTCTCCCTGCCCCTCCATAAAATCCTACCCCGCCGGAACCCAGGCGCCATTTGTCCCATGCGGGCGTCAGGGGTGGTTGCGTCTTTCCATCGAACTGCGCCACATGACCAATAAACCGTTCCAGTCCAGCACGGAGTAAATGGACAAATTCCTTACTTCTTTACCGGATCCCTAGCAGATGGTAACGGCGGCTGGCCAGCCCATGCGCCCGGGACACGGTAGCCGAGTCCGGGAACCCGCGGCAGAAAACCCCGGCAGCACGTGGAAGCTACGCCACAGCCGGGCTCCCAAGAGCTGCGTGCAGCTGGGGAGAACAAAAGCAAATGCCACAGTGGGGCCTTTGTTGTGGCATATTCTACAGCCAGGGTCAATTTGCTACACACCGTCCAAGATCTTCTTTGGATTTGTTAACCAGAGTTTAGATGAATCTATTTTACCATGGATTTATCCTATTACTTACTTCCATTATGAATTTGCAGATTTTATGGGAAAGTGAGTTATTACCACTGTAATGATGCTGTGTGATCATGGGCTGCTTTTAGTCTGAAAACCTGCTCCAAATGGGGAAGGAGTGCTATACAATATCATAAGCCACAATCTATAAAATCTTTATTAGGTACATCACAATTTATCATTTGAATCCATCATCTATAATCAAAGACAGACCTTCAATAATGTGCATTTTTGTAGTTCTTTTCTCTCAGGCACGCTAAATGTTTTACTGCAATTGTTGGGAGCAAATGCTGATAATTTACCTAGTACACCATGCAGGAAGCAAGAAAAATTAAAAAGGCAAAGGATTCAAAAGGCCTCTTCTCAGTTCAGAGGATGATTTTTCTCTGGCTTAGAGAGCATTGCATTGCAATTGTTTGATATTATGTATTCTAGCATAGTCATTAAAAATAAGAAAGAATCTTTTAATAATTCTCTGACTAATTAAAGGGATTCCCACAGTATTCATGGTTCTTCTCAGGTCTGTAAAACTACCTACTACACAGAAATGTTTCTGGAACTTTCAACTGAGACTTCAAAACCCCCTCAATAAGTCAATAAGGAAAATAAGCATACATGCTCCCACCCCTCAAAATAAACCCAACCTTAGAAGATGCCAGTTTTGATGGAAACCTAGAAGTAAAGCCCTTCTCATATAGCTGTTGCCAAGGCCTATGTCCTGTTGATTTGTGGCCTCAGTCTTGCTATAAGGGCATGTTGTGACTCCATACTGAAAGGCCCTTGTTCTGTAGGTTAAAAAAAAGGTGAATAATTCACCTTAAGGGAGAGTACCCCAGTACTATTAAATAGTACAACTTTTCTGAACTTTGGTGATTGATTGTAAAAATACGCTTATAGATATGACTTTTTCGCTCTGGACCTTGCACTAATTAGAGGGAGTAAATGTGGTTGTACTAATGGACTCAGCCCTTAAAAATTGTTTTTCAGTGTTGGATTTTGGCAAAAGTAAAATTTTTGTGTCAAATCTTGTATTTATCAGTGCAATTAATTCTGAGCTATACCATGTTTTCATCTAACTAAGAAGAACCATGTGTATTTTGACACTCCCTGTCTTTCTATTAACAGGTGCTGCAGAAATATTGCAAAACTGGCAGTTCAGAGCAGCTCCCAAGAGCATGAATGGGTGATCACTGGTGGCTGTTGAACATGCTGTGGCCACCATCTTGGAAACGTGGCTGCTGATCACTCACTCGCTGCCAGTTCCCTACAAACTGCCAGTGTAAGGGCAAGCAGCCACCTGAGGCACACTGATCAGAATGCTGGTGCTTGCCCAGTCATGCTCAGAGGCACCCCTCTGCTAGTGTTTGTTCACAAGCTCAGATTTTTCAACTTCAGGGAAGTAAGTCACAAATTCCGTGCTGTAGGTTGTGTGGTGCCAGAAGAAATTCCTGCCATGAGAGCAATGGGAAGTTTTAGCAGCTCCCTTCCTGTGACCACCCTTCTTTTTTTTTTTTTTTTTTTTTTTTTTTTTTTTTTTTTTGTATGGAGAAAACACCCCCCAAAAGAAGGACATCTGATCAAAGAAAGGCTGAGGCATGTTTGTAAGAAAAATAAAGACTGTCACAAAGGGAGACTGAAGCTCCACTGCAACTAACCATCAAATTGTTGAGGGAATAGCTTGCAATGATTACAATAATTTTAAGACATTTACAGTGCCTTGTTGTAGAAACTGTCACAGGACCAACAGAAATAGATGTTGTACCTCATGGTGTCAAGTGGAAAAAATCGTCTGTGTCAATGGGTTGATTCTAATTAGCATGGGCAGCCAGTATGTGACTCACTAGAAACTGATTCCTGTTCTCCCCAGAGTCCTTGTTATCACAGGCCAGATGGTTCTATTGGTGGTCATCTGTGGCAGGGAGCACTCGAGGTCCAGAGCTCCAACTGAGAAAGGGAGACAACAGGAAACCCAGTACTCCCAGAAGACTCTGAAGGGGTACACAGAGCCCACTCTGAGTTTCTTGGTCAGAACAGGAACCATTTAGATATTTGGAGTATATGTTTATTTATGTGTGTGTAGGATACCACACTGCAAATCCTAGCAATTGTGTTCATGTTTATATTTAGGCATTTGTGCTTCACTCTTTGAAAAACAAATTTCACAAAAATGCTGCCAGAAAAAGCCAGCTGCAGCAGTCTTTTGTTCAAAGCAGAACCAGATTTCTAAAAGTAAAGGAAAGGCTTCCTGCCTTCTGAGATTCAATTACTCAGTCTTACCAATATTCTGGCAGGAATGTTTTAAAGTTCTTATGGATATCACGCAGACAGAGATTTTGCATTTGCAAGAGAGATAGAGTTTGTTTGTAAATTTGACCCAGTCAGTATTTTGCCCAGTAATGCTGAAGTCTGTGGTGAGACTCAGGATATGAATCCCATATTCTTAAGCTGACATTTCTCTCACAAGCCTGTCTTTACATCATACAAAAATCTATCCTGTTTTTTATCACCTTTCTTCCCTGTCCACTTCATGAGGGCAATAGCATTCTTCAAAATGGATCTTTCAAGATCTAGTTGTGGCTCTAGTGCTTCTCTAGACATTACAAACAATCTAGTTCAGGCATGAACAATTTATGCATCATTATATGGAAGAAAATGCTGCAGCCTGATGTAAATAGGGATCTAGTTGCTGGCAGACTTCTTGATTTAAAAAGGAAAAAAAAAATTAAATATTCACATTGTGCCACCATGTCTACTCCTACATGTAGCATAGACTTTGCTTTTCTTTAGTATGGTTAACCTTCCAAATCAGGAGGAATATGAACAACTAACATTACAGCCCCTTAGAAAAAAAAAAAAAAACAAAAAAAAAAAAAAAAAAAAAAAAAAAAAAAAAAAACAAACAACCAGCAAAACATCAAATTCTGGTCATGTCTGAGTCGTCAACTCCAATAGATTCAATTCAGGTATCAGTGAAAGCCATTATTTTCCATTCACAGAGAGCTCACCTGATTCTATTCAGCCTTCAAACAGAGAAGAAAAGAAGGCATTTGCCTTTGGACTGAGATGTGAGTGGATATTCACTGGAGGCATCTTGTTAGACAACTTTGTCCCAGATGTGTAATTCCATGGCAGGCATAAGTAACCAAAGACCAGCTGTGTAACACAGACACTGGGGTTGGCTTCTGAAGTGAATATTCAGTTGAGGCAGAGCTCAGGGGAAAGTTAGCATAGTATGGAAGAGTTTTGCAAACCAAGGCCGAGGAAATAATCCCATCAAATAACACAATCTTCCTCCATAGTCTGGTCACATTTTTGGGCCTTGGTCACATACATGGGAAAGAGAAGTTAAAAAAATTGGTTTAATGGAAGATAAGAAGCACAGAAAGGCAGGGAGTTATTACAATTAGTAATTATCATAGGCACTGCCTGTAAATGCTGTAATTCTTAAAAAATGTCAGCATTCATGTGCAAATCAAACAGATCAGGTCTATGCATGTGATAGTGCAGTCAGCAAAAGCTTGGCTTGTGTCATTAGGATGGAAGGGTTTGGGATTTTGCTGAGCTAGCTCCTTAGAGTTTTTACAGTTAATTCATTTATAGCTGCAGTTTAGAATTTATAAAACTCATTGCTCATTAGTGTCAGAGTTTCCCAATGTCAATCAAGATTGGCTTCTGATGCTATCTGATAGCATCTGAATCTATCTGATAGCATCAGATATTTTGAAAGACAGTAGGAAAAATGTATCTGCCTTGCACCAAATCTGCAAGTATTAAGAACATTTTGACTATGCATAGTTTTTGAGGAGGTAGAAAACCATTTAGGAGCTTGCAGAACAGTTACTAGCAGGAACTGAACCACAGGTTATCATGCCTTTTTGGGGAAAATGTAGAAATTGATTACTAGATTTGGAAGAAAAAGCACCTCCTTGCAATACACATAGGTGTCCACCACATGAATGAAAAAAATTGCAGACTGTTAATGTCTAATGCATTCTTCTGTGTTACAGACACTATTTAATAAAATCCAACATTGACATGAAAGGGAAGTGAAATATGCTTTGTATATTGTTGGTACTTAGAAGTGCTGGCACTACTGAATTATGTATTTTCTAAAACTGGTCCTTGGGGTCAGTGTTGCATTTTGTGACAATGGCATTTATTGAAAATCTAAAGGAGGCTCTTTCACTGACAAAGGTTTGCTGCAGTTTGTATTGGGTTTGTTTTTTCTGGGGGGCTTTGTTGGTTTCGGCTTTTTTTTTTTTTTTTTTTTTTTTTTTTTTTTTTTTTTTTGTGGCCCTGGATATTAAATTTTAGGCATTCAAACATTAGAGTTAAAAAAAAAAAAACTAACTTGAGATGCACATGATCTGAAAAGTAAATCATTCATATTCCTTCTGGTTAAAGTGTCCAGCAGTATCACCTCTCATGTGATGAAAGTATTTTGCAGTTATAAATTCTGAAGTTTTAATGCTCAGCTTACCTGGATGCACATTTATTAAGCCAGGCTATTTTTGGAGAAAAACAAATACAAAAAATCTTTTAAGCTACCTGTGTTTTGGTAGACATGAGTGAACAACCCATAGCATGTCATGGCTTATTTGCATGAGTGGCTTTTTTGCATTAGTAAATACCAAGAATTAAAAAAAAAAATTCCAGTCTGAGACAGATCTTTTTTGGAGTACAAGTCCTTTTCCACAGCCAAATGTCTGCAGATAGAGTCCCAACACTACCAGAAAGGACGATAATGATGAGTTATGGCCCAAGGAGCCTTGGCTGTGAGGAGTAGGAGGGCTGCTGTGATAAACCTCAAAGCCTGGCAACTGGGTCTGGGTGGAGCTGCTACAGGTGCAGGTCTTGGTGGTAGCAGCAAATACTCAGCCAAGAGCTTTGAAGGCCAAAGTGGTTCAACATGGGTCAGTCAGTACTCAGTGGTAGGTGAGCACCATTCTGAAAGGGCTGGCCTCAGGTTGTTCCATGGGATATTCAGGTTGAACATCAGGAAGAATTTCTTTACAGAAAGAGTCAAATACTGGAACACAGGAAAGTGGTGGAGTTGCCAGTCCAGAAGTGTTCAAGAAATAACTGGACTTGGCACTTAGTGTTTTGGTTTAGTTGGCAATGTGGTGTTTGGTCAAAGGTTGGACTCTATGACCTTGGAGGTCTCTTCCAGCCTTAATGATTCTATGTTTCTATGATTCTCTATCACAAGTAAAGACTTGGGTTCACTCAGTGTGTCCTGCATCCAGTTAGAGACTCACAGCTTCCCCTGAGAGGAACAGGTGGAGATGTCTGACCCAACCTCCTGTTCAGAGGTGGTCACCAGTGGATGTGGCTCAGTCTCCTGAAGAATGCAGTCACTGTTTTGAAGCATGCAATATCTGAATTTAAAATTCTGTGAGACATTTTTGTCATGCACCAGAGAAAGTATAGACTACTGCAAGAAAAAGAAAAGTGAGAGGTGACAAGGAAAGCTGGGAGTTGTGGCACAGCTTTGTTTTGTTCAATGGCTTGATAGACAAGCACTCCTCAGATAGCAGATTCCCAGAGCCATGACACCACACAGCAGACTGTCAGTGTCCCTTTTTCATGTGTTTGCAAAATTAGGTGTTAGTATCCAGTGCTCCAAAGCCACCTTGTAAAGATTTTGTACTTATTAGCTACCACTTGTCAGGCAGAGCTTGGAGACAATCAGCACAAGGCAAAAAACTCCTTAGTTTTTCACAAAGCAGTCACCCTGTTTGTAAACTTTTGGTTTGGATCCTCAAATGAATGTGTTCACTAAACACTTTCAAAGGACAAGCCAAGAAATTAAATTCTCTAACTGTCAAACAATGAAGTAATACACTCTGAAGAGGTATTTATTGTATTGCACATTATTGCGGTTTTATAACTGTCAAATGTAATCATCTTATCACCTCGCCTGCTGCTAAAATCCTTCTTCTGCCACATGAGAGCCAAGTACTTTTTTTCATCTTAGATGGTCTGACTAGTTAGCATGTCCAATAAAAATCCAAAGTACTGTTCTCGACTTTTGAAAAATGCTATCTCTATTTTATACTTGGAAAAAAAATGTCACAGGCTAAAATTCATGTCTGGTTTGGGTGGTTTTTTTTGTTTGTTTGTTTTGTTTGTTGGGTTTTTTTTCCCAGCAATATTATTTGGCTTGGTAGAAGAATTAGTCTTCCTCCACAAACCTCACTATAATGACATCATAGACTTCATTACCACTAGATATTCAGAAAAGGATGAATATGCTCAGGTCAGGACTACCATTTACTGTTCAAAATGGCAGCTGGAGGACATTACAGAAAATAATGACTCTATACTTGCCTTTTAAATTAATGTATTTTCTTAAATTAGCTGTACATGATAGAATACCAGGCTCTTTGGATCTTTGCATGAGGGCAGCTCATATTGTGTGCTTATATACCATATACTGTCAAATATCTATCCCTTGGATAAGTTTTTTTATCAAGTTGCTTTTTAATTATATTTTGACTAATTTTAGAAAAATAAGGGCAGTGCTGTTTTCACCCTTATAAACAGGAAACATGAAATCTATTGGATTTTAAGGTTAACAGCTGAAAACGGAGAGCACAAGTTCCTGTGTAAACATGCATTTGCCACAGGCTTTCTTCTAGAGCAAAAATAAATCAACAGTTAGAAAATAAATATGTAGACTCTTGAGTCTGGTCAGAGCAGGTGTCCAAATGAATGTTCCATTAGTACTGTTTTGCAACATAAGCCTTTTATAATCTGGCATTATGTGGACAACTTGTCTAATTGCAAGACATATACTGCCCAAATATTTCAGTATCTTCTTGTTATTCTCGTTAACTCATTCTTAGCATTCATAGTTTTACATTTGACTGCTAAAACGAGTGTTTTCTATTCATATTCAGCTTTCTGCAGAACCACAAAGCAGGAATGATGCAATGTTTATAATGTTTGACTAAAAAGAGAAAAGTCGATTTTTATGTTGTGTGTGTACTCTCCTTCATCCTCATTAATGTGTCAGTGTTTTGGACCTACTTCTGCATTTTATACATTTGATGTGCTCATTTGCAACAGCACAGAGCTTTTTTTGTTTCCAGGGATATCTACTGTGAGATTCTTTCTGTTAATCTAGCAGAAGGCACACCAATTAGCTAATTGCTCCTTGTTTGTGGTTGTGGTTTGGTTTTTTCTTTTTGTTTTTGTTTTGTTTTGGTTTATTTGTTTGTTTTTTGTTTTTTTTTTTTTTTGTTTGTTTTTTGGGGTTTTTTTGTTTTGTTTTGTTTTGTTTTTTTCTTGGTTCTAATGACTCCTTTCTCCAGCTGCTAGCTGGGACTGAGAGCAAGTTAAGAGACACCTCTTTGCACTCTGACAGCAAGTTTCAGAGGTCTTAACATCTAATCTGGTCTCAAAACCTCTTTCTAGAGAGCAAGAGGTAATTTTTATCAATAATAATAATCAGACATTATAATTACAAATTAAAATATACACAGGAAATTTTTGCTGGAATAACTGAAAGGATTTGTATATTGTGCCAAATTCTTTTTTCAGTTGGCAGAGTGCAAACACAATATTGTAAACAGAAGCACAATGTGGCTGTAGGTGTATTATGAACTCTAACTTGTTATTTAACTTGTTATTTAACTTGTCACACTTACAGTAAGTATTATTTTGGGAGTAATAAAATTACCAAAGTCACACATTCACTGGAGGGGGTTTTTGGTGAGTTTTTTTTGGTTGGTTGAGTTTTTTAATTATTGTTGTTATTTTGTTACATCCTCTTTCTTTTCCTATTACAGAATTCTGCTGGTGTGCTGCTTCAGAAAAAAAGTATTTTCACACTTGTAGTGTGCCACTTGATGTGCAATTTCTTTGATTCACACATATTTTTAGAGCATTTTTAGAAGCAATGTGAGTTTTCTTGGAAGTACAATGGATACTCTTTTACCTTTTGGAGAGTGCAGCTGGACATGCAGAGTAAATTGACTCCTTCACCTAAGAAAGAATTGCTTTTCCCCTACAGTAGTTCAATATGTTTTTTCCAACTATATGTGAAGAATATTTTGCAAAATAGTGTGATTCCTTTCCAGCCTTTGGCTCTTAGTCATGATATGTACCAATCATTTAAAAAAATTATTATAGCTCCTAATCAGAGACCAAAAACCAAACAGAATTATTGAGGCACAATATGAGTATTGATAAATTTGTAAGCACACCTGCATTGTGGCATGTGCTTTGCTTGGTGCATAGAAGACCTCAGAACTGCTTGCAGTTTTCTCATCTTAAAATTATTGCACAGGAATACACATTTTAATCAAAATTTAATTCTTTGTAGGAAATTATTTTTCTTCCTTTCTAAAAATTTATTTTTAATAACTTCAAAGCTGTTTTTTTCTGAATTATATGTTTGTACTTAGTTTTCTTTAAATTAATTTTTAAAATTTAGGTGTGTGGACATATGTGACACAGTTCCTGTTAGAAAAATGTCACAGACATTTAAATTTTGGTTTGGCATAAAAATGTACATGGCAAAGAGTGAAATATTAATTTTAATATTTTTAAATTTGGTAGTTTTGCACAACTCAAAAGTACTTTTATCCTCCATATAAATGCAAAATAAAATGAAAGTGTTTTTCTTATGGGTAGAAAGCTAGAACATGACCATCTTTGCCAATATATTCAAGTACTTTTGTAGAAGAGCACAAAAGCTTGTAAGGTATTGAGTGAATTTCAGCTAAAGATTGCCCTTAGGCTGGACAAGGTTTGGTTCAAATATATGTGCCTGGTGAAGGCTATTATGTGATAACATCTTAGAAACATTTAAAATGGTAACACTGTCATTTCAGCAAAATATTTCACAGGGAAAATGATGTTGTTGGCCCTAGATACTTCATGCTGCTGTAGGCATAAGATATTGGGGTCTTGTTGCTGCTTCAGGAGAGTTGTTTTATGTAAAGTGCTAAAAGAATGGCAACAGCAATTGTTTTACAGAGGGAGATTTGACCATCATTAGCAATGAGATGGAAAGAGATCCTGCAACACTGGTTCAAGTTCTCTGCTTGCTGAAGTTTGGTTATCTTCCAGATAAAAGTATCTGGATAGCTCTTCATGGATAGGTTTTCAAAAAGAAATAAATCAATCAGTAGGAAACTGAGGAAAATAAACCCCCTCTCCAAATTACCCACAAAGTGCCTGATTCCCTTGCCCTCCATAGAAAGAACTCGCCTGCTAAAATCACTTACAAGTCTTTAGTGGCCTGAGGAAAATTAGTGAGACAATTTCGATGATTATTTGTGTCAAAGAGAACTGCAGAAGTTCTCTCTATGCATGGCTGCATTTGTAGAATGGAGATTGAATGCCCATGATTTGAGGAGACAACACTGAAAATTTGTTGTGAATTAGTATTTTTCTCCTTTTCCATATATTAGTATGCTTATGTAAGTTTAATGGATAGTGTCTTTGAGTGGATGTGGAGCATCTCGGGAAACTACTTCTACTGCTACAGTGAAAAGCCTTTTCCACTCCACCTTTATATATCCAAGCCCAAGAGGACCATCTGTAGTTTAGTGGGGTTTCTATGCCAAGATATGGTGGCTGAGGAAGTGACTATAACCAGCAGAGGATTTTCTCTGGCCCAGATGAATGCCTACATGGGCTATATGTATTATATCTCTGGTTATAAGATCTCTGAACTTGTGTTTGTGACTTCTGTTTCTGCGATCAGGCTTACAAAACACTTTGGAGTTGCAATAGAGAGTCCCATGAATTTTGTGTGTCCTAGCCTCACTAGTCCCAAAGAGTCACTTTGGGACTCTTTTTCTCTTTAGCAATAACTGATCCTGTATGTAAATCATTTGCAGAAAAGTCTGAGAAAACTCAGCATCTTTCTTACCACAGTCACTTCCTTGCTTTTCATCAGGCTTCAGTGAGAAGCAATTTCAGTGTATATTGACTGTTTCTCAGATATTTGATGTGAACCAGTTTTAGAGGAAATCACAGCAAGTTGAGACAAAAAATATGCTGTGATTGCTTCTTCTTCTGCTGCTCTCTCCCTGCATAGATAGGTGTGTATATTTATGTGTCTCTGTGTGTGCATGTGGGAACGAAAACTTTATAGATACTGTTATTTATTAGAAATGCAGTGACTATAACAGCATTCACAAATTTGGTTTCAGTTTAGGTGTGACACAGGATATAGCAATATATTATCAAGAGAACATGCACAATCTGCACTTTTGAAAGAAATAAAAAGGAGTGATTGATGGTCATGAATTAGCCACTGAAAGTATTAATAGTAACATACACCATTCTTCTATGTTCATCATCAAGAGACTCTTCTGTGAAAGCAGGCTTTCTTTTCAGTTTATGAATTTGAATGTACATTCATAGAAATATTTTCATCACTTAAGGACTAAATATTTCAGTTGAGAGTTTTGGAAGATGGCAACACATAATTATAGTGTAGATCTGAAAAAATCTGGTATCTTCACTATTCAATAGATAATTTTTTGCAGCCAAAACCTTTATAATAAAGACAAGCTTTGAAGCAACAAAAGTCCATCTTAGGTTTTGCCAAGAAAAGAAATTTTCTTAGCTCAAAGATGTAAAAAGTCTTAATTGAATTTAGTATCTTGCCATTCAATGGTTAACAGTAAGTGCAAGATCTTGGCCCTACTGTGGTCCTCTTGCAACCTCCAAGTATTCCACAATACTAGTTTTCCTGTGTTTGCTTCTGACTGTGTCCCCTCTGTGGATTGAAGAGACATGGGTAGGTCACTTCATCCTCACATTTCTGCTTCTTCTGCCTTTTTCTCTTAAAAATATAATTTAATAACACATCACCTAGAAATCTCAGGTCACCAAAAAGTGAGGGGTTTGGAACAGTGGGCAATATTGAGGTAATTATCTTGAGAGACTAATCAGTTCCTCTGCCTTGGTTGGTTTTAAGAGCATGGTACCAAACCTATATCAGACAATATATTTTTTCTGTATAAATTATATGCACTTTAGGTGGTATCTGCACCTGAGGTATATTTGGAAATAAGACCTTACAGATGTCTCTGAAGAAGAACGTAACTTATAGACTGATAGGGGTAGAAGACTTCCAGTGAGCTTATCTGAGCAGGCAACAGAGATAGATACACTCTGAACACGCAGAACTTGGGACTGCTCAGGGTGCCGACCTGGGCTCATGGGGCTGTGCCATGTTTTACCACAAGACATTTGGCAGAGGTGGCATGCAGCTGTGTTACTCCCACGCTGAAGGGACTCTGAGAGCACAATCCCTCTCTGTGTTTCAGATACCTGTTTGTAAAAGTGGCTCACTGATTCCCTAGGACTAATAAAAAAAAAAAAAAAAAACCTGGAGAGGGATGGCAGGGCAGAAAATCAGATTCTTTCTCACACCCATTCTCAACTCTCCTGCTGAGATGTGTGTGTGGTCCCTGTTGTTTGACAGCCAGGTAGTCCACAGGCTGAGTGGGGCACTTCCCAGTCTTCTGTGTTCCCAGGGCACTGGGAATGACACTGGTTACTCAGCACTGGCTACCACTCCCTGGACGGTTGTATGCACAACTGATTGTCTGAAAAAATTATTCTGGTCAAGCATTTATTTGTGTTCTGACGAAGTGTAGGCATGCTGGGAATTTATGTCTCTTTACAAGAAAGGCGTAGCTGAATCTTCTCAGATACATCAGTTATGAAGGGTGCGATGCTGACCGCTCGGCTTACAGGGTAACTGCAGAAGGGAAGGACGGCTTTTTTCTCCCTGTTCCCTTGGCAACGCTCACTCTCGTATTCAGCACCAGTCCTGGAGACTAGAGAACATAATTAAAGGGGGAGCTGGCCGTGGGGTTTGTGAGCGTGTGTTGCAACGGATGTCACACTTTGAATCTCTGCTGTAACACCTCTGTTCCCCAGCCAAAGGAGCTTATAAAACGAGAAGGGTCTTCTTCAACACCCTTCTTCCCCCTCCCCGGCCCCCGTGCCTCCTCCTTACCAGCCCTTCTCTGTCAGAGTGGGCGAGTGCCCTCCCATGCACAAACCATGGAAGTGAAGAGAAGGTGGTTCCCAGTGACGTCATTGGCACTCTCCCATCCGGGAAACGCCTAGGCAGAAGGAAATCCTCTTGAGCACCAGACAAGTAGGAAAGCTAGATCTGTTTTAAAGATTAAAGAAAGAAGCAGAACGGCCACTGTCCATATAATTTTTTTTTATATATATATATATATATATATATATATATATATATATATATTTTTTTTTTTTTTTTTTTTTTTTTTTTTTTTTTTTTACACATACTGCTGCCTTTTGCAGATTTCTCTTGGCGGGGTGGCAGGGTGGGGAGGGGGGCAGGAGGAAAACCAGAAAAAAAACTTTATGTACATAAACACTTGCTGAGCAGCAATGCCTGCTCTTTGCCTGATTGCTTTAATTTTTTCATTAGCAGATTCAGATATGTGTAATAAATGAAGAAAAATTTGAAGGCATTTTTAGGTCCTCCATACCCCAGCTAAGCTGCAAGGGCCAAACCTCCATCATACAAGTTCATTTAGTGCAGAGATTTGCTTCGAGATTATATTATCTGTCCAACCAGAAGAACAAATAGAGGTACATTTGTTCACACACACACACACACACAGATACACAAACACACACACACACACACACATATATAGATATGTATTTGTAATGCTATGGTACCTACAGGCTGGAGCCCCATGCTGCTATACTGAAAAGATAAAGTGTATAAAGGATGTTTTATCCTTTCAAGATCTTTTTTGGACATATGAGACACTAATTTTGTATTTATTAACTTTCTCCTTTAAGCAAAAGAATCTTAAGTGCAACAAACATTCCCAGAATGGCCTTTCATTATTCTAGATCTAACACAAACATTTGGAAAAGTCCCATGATATTGCTGACCACCAGCTGGCTCTGCTGAAACTCTACCTCAGTAACTGAATACAGAAGCAGAAACAGGTTAAGTGTTGGCTTGTATGTTGGCTCTTTCCTCTCTTTCAAGGTAATTAGAGATTATTTTTTCAGACTGATGCAAAAAGAATCAATTTGTCTCCCTCCCATATTAATTATTAGAATCAGAAGAGCCAAACTGAAAGTGTGTACTAATATTTACCATAAGAAAATTTGAATGCTGGATTACACTTACTTCAGAATTTTAGTGGGGAACTGAATGTTACTCTAATTTATGGATATATTTTTTTTTAAATTAATGCCTTAATTTAGTCTTAATTTTATTTTTCTTTTAAATAATATGAGAAATTTGTTGCATTTATTAAAGCCCTTTATTCTAGTTATTGCTTCACCTTTTGAAAATTTCAACAAACATCTCAAGTTATTATTCCTATTCCATAAAAACAAAACATAGGATCTGTAGAGATAAATCCAAATTTTTTTATTATCCAATTTTTCTTACTCAAAATAAAATCTAGGAATGGATTTCCTCTTATCAGATTAGTCTGGAGTTATTACTGTGTTTTCTTTTCTATTTTAGCTCCTCAAAACCAGTATACTGCTTTTCCAATGTATTTTATTTATTCAGTGTTATTTTTAGGAAGTTGATGTGAAAATTCAGATAACCAAATTCTTCAGTTTTATTCTTTTAGAAAGGTCTAGCAATGCTATTCTTATCCTTTGTGTAAGCAAGATACTGGATGATGAACTAGTTGAATAAGAAAATATTTCTCTTGCAGCATCCAAAAGTATGTCCTAAACAAACTAGTCCTTTTTCTTCCCCTTCCCCTTTTCTTTTTTTTTCTTATTAAAATGATCATCACAGTGCTGATGTGTTATTGATGTTGTTTAATTACTGCAATATGCATCGCCAGAACGATCAAAACTGGCTATGCATTGCTCAAGCTTTACATAATTCATGTTTTCCAAAGAATGCCAAAGAATTTATTTTCCAGAATTTTCCACCGGAAAATTCTTTTTTACAGATTTTTTTTTTGTTTAGTTTTTCAGTTTTGTTATTTTCATATTAAATTTTTTTTGTTAAGAAAATTTCACAACTGAACTCACATTGTGAGGTAGAAGTGATCATTTAGGCTCAGAATTGAACTTCCCTACAGCTGTGATCATAAGACATGTTCTTTCTTTAAAAACAACAGTAAGTCCCTTTTTTCCCCAGAAGCAGAAATTTAGCTGTGCATTTATATATCACATCTGTTACTGATTTTTATGTATTTTGATATATTACTCAATAATGCTGTATTTTAACTTCAGATATTGAGTAGGTAGTATAAATTGTGGTATTGTACCATGGTTCCTCCAGCAATAACAAACCTACATGTATGACCCACATACAAGAGCTACTAGCAGTATAATGCTCACTGGAAATGTACAGATTTCGATTCATCAAATGAACTGAAGTCTGGGTGATTTGAAAGAACATATTCAATCCACCATTGAAAGTCAATATGGGACAATTTGGTACAGGCAATACCACTTCTTTGAATATCATTTCCACTTAAAGGGGAAAAAAAGAAGAACAATCTTCTGGCCCACAGGACATCTTCATTCAGTTTAACAAGGTGTGGCAAGATCCAGACTGACTAAGGGTAAGACATTGCTGGTCTTAATGTAATTTAACTTTGTTCATCTCTTCATTTGGGAGTATTTGCGATTAGCAATGTTTGATGCAGAGTTCACCGCATAGATTGGAGCTTGTCTCATACCCCAGTTTTTATTAAGTGGAAAAACAGTTTATTTGTTTATTTCAGTACCCAGAATCATGTATTACACATAATTTCTATATCTCCTTTGGGGCTGGGACTGAGAGGTGGAGGGTTTTTTTTTTGGGAGCCATGTTCATTTTCCTAAGAGACAATGTCTCTCCTTTGTGACACTGCTGTGTTCATTCAGACTGGACTTCAGTGACAGAGTACTTTGGTTGAAGGCTGCATCAGACCTTGTCCTTGGCCAACAGAAAGCAGAAGATCAGCTTGAGTGGTCAGCTGCTGCAACAGGCACTTGTGCAGTCATAGAGAGAATAAAGAGGTCATCACATGGCTTTGCAATCTCCTTACACGAAAAATTCAGAGTCTGGAATATCATCATTGTAAAACTGATCATGTCCATTCCTGGTACTGAGATGCTGTCTCGTGCTTCAGGAATTTATTGTAGAAATTCATAATATAAAATTGAAAAAGATAAGTAAGATTGACTTCTCACAGAGAAGACTTTTCCTGGAATGGCTGGGGAGTTTTCAGTGAGCTCACAGTCATTTTGCAGCTGAGCTTGTCCTTAGGCCTTGCTTTTCCATTCTCTGTAGAGTTCAGCATTCTGTTTAGAAATGTGAATGCCCTCTCTAGCCATGCTATAGAATATCAGTATCAAAATCTGAGGTGCAGCTAATAGTCTTTAGTAAAAGCGTGAAAAGCTGCTATCCCAGTTAGCTATCAAGTTTATAAGTGATGTAAGGACTTTGAGTTTGAATCTGAGTGTTAAAAACCCCAAGTCAAATATGGTTCAAAGAAAACCTACAAGAGATAATAGTCAACAAGACTTAATCTTGAGAGTACTGCAAGTGTCCCAGCAGGATTCTGTTGGAAGGACCAGAATAAACATTTGTTGAGATAACAACAGAAGTTACTGTAGGGGATGATGTTTCCTTTATTTCTGTCTCCTTTACTAACCTGGCATTCACAGTCAAATATATCCATCCTTTACTGCCACCTTAATATTTGCTTAATGCTCAGCATAATGTGGGGCTGACTGGCTACAGGTGATTCATTCCTGAGAATGGTAATTCACAGCTTCAGCAGCTGTAACTGCAATTGCAACACTCTATGAGACCACAAGTACTCAAGATACAGCAGGTGCTTCTCAGCTGTAGTGACAGCTTTGGAAATAGAGGATGTACACTTGAAAAACGCATTTTACAGTCACAGGTGTAACCAGGATCCTCCTGGGACGTAACAGGACTGGCAGAAGCCTGCAGCTACAAAATCCCCTCCAATGGCTATCATAACAACAAAAATTTCTTTTACCTCCTTAGACCATCACAACAACAACACTCTCAATGCAATGTGAATAAGCCATTTCTAATGAGTTATGTGACAGTATATTGGAATTATTTCCATACATGGTATGGATTTAGGTTCATCTTGTGTTGTTTATGCTCTGTGGCAATTGGGATATGAAGACTTTCCTTACATGCTAAACACACTGTCAGTGCCATTCATAAAAAAATGCAAATAGCTTTCAATACACAGGTCTTACATTACACAAATAGTCATAATATTGTAAGTAGTCTTCAAATTGCAAGTCAGTAGTGTTTCTATGTTCGATTACAGTACAGTAATTTTTATTTTGCTTTTGAGTGTTACATGCTTACTTCCTAAGCATTTTATCATCTAAATACTGAAACTTGTGTCTAGGTGATTTCCCCTGTCATGAGCATGGCAAAGTATGCTCTTACTGGCAGCACAAGGTTTGGATTTGAGTGGTTACACAACAACACATTGCACAGGAACCTTTTAGATATAACTTAAATATTGAGATAAATAAAAATTCATCTGTCTATGAAGCAAAAGTTTACTTGATTTTACATATTAAGCATAAGCTTAGCTTTAACACCAAAATGACAGGTCTTAGAGCCTAAAGCAGCTGTAAGATAGCTTCATCTCTTTGATTCAAAGGCAGAGATTTGAAAACCCTTTCTCTGATCTTCTATAGTACAATTTACTGTGAGATTTTTACAAGGCCAGTTATTTTTCTGTTGCTTGCTGACCAAATGTACATACAGTTTGCATTGTAATTTTCTGTGCACAGAAGTGAAGACTGGAATAACTTAGCAGAAAGTAGCTGAAATGTATACTTATGCAGAACAGATTATTTTACAAAAAAAGAAACAACCATAATATCACTGACGTACCTCCTGGTAACATTAGGATACAAGGACAGTGAAATTCTTTTGTGACAGTTGTACAAACAGATATAATCTAGTAGACTCCTTTGGACGGCTCATCCTACAAAAAATTCTCCCTCTGCACTAAAACCTAAAGCACTGCCCACCTGGTTCACCAGGGGTGCTCCAGCACTTGCCAAATTCAACTGTTTTTAAAACTGTGAGTGCTTGGGATAGCAGTGGAAGTGCTATTCATTATAGCCTGCCTTCTGTAGCACATGGATTTGGAGCACATCAGTGCTGCAGAGGTGATACAGGGAAGGATTTCCTGCTGAACCATGACTGTAGCATGAGCTACATCATGTTTCTGTAAACTCCTCCATAGTAGAGGTTCAGGCATACAGCTGAAAAATATCCATTCTTCCCATCTGAAAGCCATTTTGCAAAAGGGACCACTAATTCTAAGTGTTGTGCCCTACTGCCACACAAATAGCTACTTTGGAAAGACAGTTCAAGGAAGTTTTTTTTTCAGTGTCTGAGTCAGTCACATAGATGAACATAGGGCCATCTCCTTCAAGACACCTTTCTTCTAATAGGTTAAAGGGATTAAGGTTCATTACACTTCCGGGTAATGCATTGTCTGACACTGCTGAGATTGCTCTCCAAAGCCCTTAGTGCCATATTCAGAGGTACAAAAAGCCTAAGGTTTGGCTCATTTTATTGACACATCTGGTAGAGCCAACTCGTATAAACAAGACATGATTTTGACCTACTGCTCCATAAATCATTTGTTTCATCAGCTCAGTGGGTAGTTTCCATATACCCCCAGGCTGGAGAGGGTCAGGTAGTGTGGTGGAGTGACTCATCTCCTGACATATTCACTCTTTGCAGAATCAAAGGTATCATCATCTGGCAGCAAGCAGCCAAGTGAGCACACACTGTGTCATATGGCAGAAGGAAGGGTTAGTGGTGAAGGACATTTTTCATAACTTCCTACAAATCATTTTGCAGTCATGAAATTTGCACTGGAAAAATGGACTAACATATTTTGCTTTCTGGAGAGCAGCTTCTCAGACTTAAGCTCAGAAGTCTGTGACACATTGATGTTCACCTGGGCAAAGAGAGGAAAAAGAACAGTCTGGATCTGTTCACCTCAGGGTTTTTGGGGTTTTTTCTCATTCTCTTTTTCTCTTGAGGCTCTTCCTTAACTTTTATATCAGTATCTATTTTGACCAGTGAACATATTCCTGTAACAATAATGTTTCTCATCTTCAGAGGCGACTCTGAGTGCAAGGTCTGTCTGTATGCCAGGGTCCTCTTCTCCATGAAATTACCTGACAGTGATGCCTGTTTGTCACAACTGTACTGCAAGGGAAGTCTTATCATCAGGGGTTTTAACAGATTGCTTTATAGTGTAATAGCATCACTTTTGGATAGCAAATCAGGGCTGACTCACAAATTCATCACAGGAATGTGTTTCTGGGTCTATACTACTGCCTACAGAAGAAGGGAAAAGGTGACTGTCAGCAAAGGTATCATAGGCTGGTTGAGGCATCTCACACTTTCCATATCTTTCAGATACATATGGTAGAAGTGAAAAGACAGGTTTTCCAAGGGGAAATCAACTCCTAAGCTACAAAAATAAGTTTCAGCATTAGAACCAGTACATAGCCATACTATGATCAGGCTCTGGTCAGATCACAAAAATATGTTAATCCTGTCCCTGAAGGGAATGAGGTATGCCTTTCATTTCAGCCAAAACAACTTTGTGTCTGAATCATGATGTACGGATGTAAAGAGATGAATCAATAGCTAGATAAATAGATTATATATTTATACACTTAGATTTTATTTAATGCAGTAAACTTGCCAAGTAAAACCAACCAACTAAATAGCGCCCATGTATCAGCTAAATATTATGGATTAGGTCTCTGTGTAGAGAAAATTGTTATGGCTCCACTGGCAATTGTCATTAGCTACAAATTCCAGTGTTTCAGATTTCCATCAGAAAAGAGCGCTGGATCCTCTAACCTGATGTGTAGCAAATGCTATCACATTCCGCTTCACAATCTGAACTCCTGTTCTGATTCAGCTGAAGGGGTTCTTATTTGGTAATGATTTAAAGTGCAGAGACTCCACAACCTCCTTTGAGTTATTTGTCTTTAGTATTAAAATAGAAATAACTACAATTTAGAAAATAAAACTTCATTCTGAATTTGCCTTTTATATCAAAGCACTGTCTGGGTTCAGACCTTATTACGTGGCTTATTATACAGCTTTTGTATTTTTTCCTTAGTAACTAAAGAAGTTTTTCATGCTTAGTCTACTCTCAGGATCTTTTCTACATTTCAGTTTTCTTTCAATTGGCTGACAGTTGTTTAGGGCTAGACACTATACCAGTTCAGATTTTCCTTTGCAGTACTGTTCTAGACCTAGATCTGTTTATTGATCTAACTTTTAGCCCCATATACAGTTGAGTCACACAGCTGAAAGGCTGATGGGTGGGAAATAGCAGGTACTTCAGATGGAAGAAAGAGAAAAATTCACAAGTTAAGAAGAAGAATGTAGGTGATCCCAAGTCCTTGATGGCTACCAATCTGTTACCAATATTCTTCCTTCTAAGGAAATACTTAACCTTAATTCATCTCTTACCTTTCTCTTTGCAAAATTAAAGAAACTTATTTTCAGTCTTTCCTGAGAGGCAGATTTTCTGTATCTCAGACATTATTTTAGATTCTTTTCTTGTACTTCTCAGTGTCCTTTTTAAAGATGTGACAGAAAATAGACACTGTTTTGCAACAGTGGCAGAAAGAAATTATTTTTGTTGTCTTAGACTTTGCCATATTTCATACAAACATACCATACAATGACTTGCTTTAGCGGACTATACAAGACACCAAGCTCATCTCAGAAAATTGCCAACAGGCCTAGTTTTCATTCAGCCAAGAGTGATATTCTTTTCCATTCTGTTTTGGGAACAGTTTCATTTACCTCCTCCCACTTCCAGTCTTCCTGAAACCTCTGTTAGTTACTAAGCCTAAAGTGGAAGGTTCAGTGTTTTATTTCCGTGCTTTCCCCCCGTTTTGGCTCTGAACCATGGATAAGCTCATGAACTTTGGAATTAAAACATTTAGCAGCAGGCAAGCATGTCATAACAGTCAGGTCAAAGCCACTCACAGAACTTTGCTCAGACTTGCAGGAATGAGGGAAACTGGGACCTCTTTGTCATGCTTTGAGCCTTTCTAGAAAGGTGTGTCTCTCCTCTTTGCCCGAACTTGAAAAGTAGAGGTTGCACTGCAGTGCATTCAGTATACACACAATGTGCTGTTTTCTTTTAAAGGGAATGTCAGAGCTGGGGTGGAGAAATGTGCCAGCGAAACACGGAAAAGTAAATACTTTTCAAATGCTGTTTACCAGTCACCAAGACTTAATTTAGTTCTATGCATCTGTTCTCTGAGTGCATCTCTTTCTTAGAAAATTGCGAGGCAGGTAAGGATTCAATACCAAAGAAGCTGTTAAAATATCAGCCTTTGCCAATCATTACCACATAGCTACACTGACAAAGATGAAGGTAATTGCAGTATTTGCATAGTGACAACAATGTGATGAGCGATTTACGGATATTTTCGCATGCTGTGAGATTCACCCTGTTCTCTTCTATGTTAGGTTTCCAGTACTGGGACACTGCAGACTCTGGAAAGATGCATGCTGTGGTGTTTAAGAGACCACAGTGGACTGTCTAGGGGTTCAGTGTCTCCTTCAAGAAACATTTGGGAATACCAATGCAAACAGAAAGGAATTGCATGGTCTGTACAGTGGTTTTCAAATGTTCCACTAATTCCAGCACAGTACATGGTGGCAGTACCTTTCCTGAATATTGGGTATGAAAAGAAATGAGTGGTTGCTCTTGTATCAAGACAAGATGCTGTTTGCAATTCACATGAACTGGGTCTGCAACCATCTCATTTTAGACACTTTGTTCTCAAGATGCAGAAAGGACAGGTAAAAATAATGGCAGCAAGACATGACTGCTCCAAAGAGCGCCTGGGAAAACAGATAAGATAGAAGTTCGTTGAAAGGAAGGAAGGCTAGTAGAGAAGGGTGATCAAGAACTTTACATGAGAAAGCCTATCCAGCCATCCCATATGTTTCTGAGGAAGTAATTTCCTTTTGAGATTGTATCTTCTTGTCCAATATTACATCAGAAACAATACATTTCCTGCCTGCCTAGGTCGTTACTCACCTTCTGCCCGGAAAAATTTATATTTTTTTTGATTTTGGTTTTCTCTGAACAACAGCTTGAACTCCACTGCTGCTATCCCATAACACCTGCATTTTTTGTCAGTACTCCACTTAGGTAAAAGTTATTATGAAATGTGTTTAAGTGGAGGCTGTATCTTGTCACTTACTAGTTACAAAGTAGTGCACTCTTGTCAATCCCATTTTTGCTTTGGGAAAACTGCAAATAATATATTTGCCCTACTTTTAACAAATTGTTTATGTTCTGTTCTCCTGAGTTCATGACAGTACCTATAATGAACTTGTAATGGTGTGCAAATAGCAAAGCAGATATTGCTCCCCTCCAAAGAGCATGACTGTGGAATATAACTAGCTAAGGTCCTTGCAGTAATGAAACACAGCAGAATACAACATAATCCTGTTGATACACTGCATCCAGTAGAAGCTGGTTTAGGCTACTTATCACTTAAAATAGTAACTTGGTGGTTCAATTGTGCAAGGATTTGTGGAAACACGTATTGGATGTACCAGAGATATGCATGCCAGGGAAGAGACAGGAGCCTGTTGAAGCTGAAGCAAATCTCAGAGCTGTATCCACAGCCAGTGGAACAGATTCACATATCTCTGGATGTACCCTATTGCTGGGAGCAGACACTTTGTCTGGGGCATGCGTAGAGAACTGGCTTGTCTACCTATAGCAATTTTGGCCATAATGATGATTATGATGATAAAGCCAGGATAGCCCAATTGCCAGAGCTGTTTCTAGAAGCTACCAGCAGCATTACCTTTACACTCCGTGAACTCTTCTGTTGGTCACCAGTTTAAACTGAGTCTAATTGCCAAATCCAAGCATTCTGAAAAGACTGAGTCCTCACACATTTCTAACCCATCTTGGATTATTGTTTGAGCAGCTGTGTGTGATAAAATTGCAGAATCTTATATACTGTAGGAGCTGTATGCCACAGATGGTCCTTTAGTGGCAGTCCATCCTGTCTTTGAATTGGTGCCAGTACATTAATCTTATTAGTACCAAGTACAAAACCAAACACAAAGACTAGGTTCAGGTGGTGTGATTTTGCTTTTGCAAATCAGCCCGTACATGTGATGACTCAAAAGTTTAACAAGTATACTTCCTTCAGTTCATTTTTCATTGTATTTAAGAAATACGTGCGTGTTATCTTAACACAGCTGGTGGTCTGTCAGTTTTGAGAGTGGTTAGAGGGCCTTGGAGAATAATTTTTTATGAGGAAAATGCCGTAGAAACCCCTTCGGGACTAGATTCAGCACTCCAAGTGCTCCTGGAGAGGCTAAGGAAAAAATGTGCAGGCTAAGAGATAAATAGTAATGAAAAGCCTGGGAGCCATTCCAGCCCTGTTCCCCACTGGTTACCAGCTTAGTGAGAGAACACATTTTAACCTTCTCACTGATGTCATAGATTGCTGTCTTCACTAATTTGGTGGACAGCACCAAATTCAATGTCTGCCCCAGAGTACCCCTGCAGACCCTCTCTCTCTGTGTCACCCAGCAGCCTGTAATCCTGCTAGAGGATTCTCTAGCAGAGGTGATTTGGAGCAAGCATCTACTCTGTGGTAAAATGCCTCCTACATTATTCACGTAAGCAGAAGAGAAAGCAAAGGACATAGACTGTTGCTAAAACAGAAGGAAAGTTTTGAGTAGAATCAGAGATTAAAGTCAGAGTGAGGGAAAATAGGTGTGTGAACCAAGACCAGAGGGTGTGTTGGTGTAACTGGGGGATCTGTCTCTCAATACAGAATTGACTCACTGAGTCCACAGGCTGAAAGGTGCACCTGAAGGGCATACAACAGATCCCAGCCCAAGGTTTTAGGGGCTGAAAGCATTTTCAATCCCAGTGAGAGATACCCAGGGAAAAGTGCATGCAGGAAAATGGATGCTCATTGAAGAGGTCTCTCCCACATTACCCCAACACAACCATGTACTTTCCCACATCACCCTGGTAAGCCTTCATAAAAAAAAGATGTCATTAAGAACCAGCTACAGGGAATGTTTAAAGAATCAGTTTCATGTGGAAATATGTTAGAATAAAGCTTCTTGACCTCTACCTCATTCTTTTTAAACTGGGTGGTCTGTACTTATTGGTAGTTTGCCTCATTTGAATACCATGGGGTTTTATTCACAAAATGACAGGTTGAATATCCCAGAAGAGAGGTAAATAAGCTTTACTTGCAAAATGGAGATTTGTATCCTATGACACACTGCAAGGGAGCTAATGGATCATGGCAGAAGTCTAATTGAGCTGGGACGGCCAAAGAAGCGCTCTAAGACAATTAGGGTTATGTACTGGGGAACAAATTAGGAGCAGGGGGACTGTCGTGGCTGTATGCAGCATTTGGCATCAAAAAAGGTGTTAGAAACCTGTGAAGGGAGACAGAAAAGAGCTACAGAAATCACCAAAATTCAGTAAAATTCCCTTTACTATGAGGTTATTTGAGAAGCCTGGTCTATTTCATATGTTGAAGGGAATCAACTTGATGTCACTCTCTAGAGTATTACCTTTAGAAATTATCACAGGCCTTTCTTCTCTGTAGCGAACCAAAGCAGAAGGAAGAAGGCACTTGCTAGGATTCAGAGCTAGAGTAATTCAGACCAGAAAAAAACTGAAAATATTTATAAAGAGTGAATCACAATTCACTGAGCAACATGGCAGATCTTTCTGTATTTGCAGACTTAGAGGAAGTCTGCAAATAATATAAGAAATACTATAATTCAGTTCAAATTTGCTAAAATTCAGTAGCTAACATGAGATCAAAATAGATGATCCCTGTGATGTGCCGAGGTCCTTAGAAATAACTTGTGCTCAGATACTATGGTGAACATTACACCTTTTAAATTGTTTTCTTTCTAACCATTTATTCATTTGTGTAGAAAATAATTTTATGGCTTGAGCACACATATTGAAAAGATACAGTATCTGCTGTGTTCTTCTCAGGTTTTGTAGTGAAAACCTGTCTTCTGGAAGAAATAACTAGTGAGGGAATGCAAGTTGCAAAGCTACAAAGACCTGACAAATAAAAGCATGAAGCAGAAATTATTTCCAGACCATCGAATGCATTTCTGAATTTGTTTCTGCAGAAAAATCAATCTATTTTCTGATAAAATGACTGAAGTAGTACTGCTAGGAAATCTAGGGTATGAGTTGGAAAGCAAAATATTTCCACTTTTTATTCCTAATGCAGTACTTGGCAGTGTTAAATTATACCAGTGAACACACATACAAAATATTACAATAGTCATAATGTGAGGAAAAAAATCCCTATGAAGTGAGCTAGGTGGCAGGAGGCCAACAAGTGTCCTTTTTTGCATCTCACAGTAACATTGTACATCTGAAAGCAGAGTTCTGTCACTCCATCAATGTACCTGTGTCTGCATACTGGTTCTGAAAAAGAGCAGGTTTGTTCTGAGTGCTCTCTACATTGCTAGGGATGGATCTTGACACCAAAGTTTTCCTTCTCTCTCTAATAAAAGCCTCATTTTGCTATGCTGAGTATAAGAAAGCGCATTTGTTTCTCCTTCTTCAAGGTTCAGTCAGAAATTCTCCATTTTGGATGACCAGTGTTGGCTGTCTTTTTCAACCTAGTTAATTCTGTGGTTCCTTGTGTAACCCTGAAACCAGTATCACAGATTACAGAAAGGGGAAAAGGCAGAGATGCCATTCTGTAATTAGGTCTCAGTGGAGAATCTCAGTCCTCGCCACAGTCCAGCTGCTTGTCAACAAGTCCTGGCTTACTGTGTTCCCAACATGGCATCAGAGTGGGTGAGAGAGTCAGAAATTGCTGTGGATCCTCTTCCAGCATATTTTTTTTTTTTTACTTTTCCTCCCTGCAGTGTCCTTTTCCAGTATGCATCTTCATTAGCAGGGCAGAGAGAGCCTATGAGCAGCCTGCACTGAACCCTTAAGTTCATTAACTATTCTCCAGAGCAGTAGCAAGCAGTACAGGACTCATTTCCAGCAGATAAAAAGCAGGAGGTCAGGAACTGAATGTCAGTATCTCAGGCTGGAAGAGATAGCAAAAGTTTTAAATGCTTATTTTTGTAGATGGTTTTAGGGAATCACTCACAGAATGGGACTTGGAAGAGTACTGGTGGCTGTGTTGCTACACCATCAATGCCTTCTTCACTCAGCTACACTTTGGTCATAATTTTAGATCCTAATGAACCACCTTCCCCACATACTGAATGGGGATTTCCTAACTACTTTTTGCAAGACACTAAATTTTTTGGAAAAGGGAGGCTAAGTGAGAGATAGCAGGGATAGTAAAGCAAAGCACCAGGACAAAGAGATCAGTAAAACATGATGTTATCATGAACCGCTTCCTGTGGGATCTTCATCCCAGCTGCTCTTCATAGCAGCCCTTCCAGCTTCTACATTACAGTAAACCAAAGACCAGGGAGGAGGCTGGTTGTATCAAAACGTCATTGGCTAAGATGCTGTGTAAAAGAGACCCACCTCTGCAAGAAAATAGCAACACATCTGAGCGATGACACTTGCAAGTGTGACAATTCTCCTGCAGGCACACAACAACTCAAGAAGAAACTCACCTTTTTCCCTGTTTTCATAATGGGCTAATGAGTGTGTGAATTCCATACAGATGGCATGAAACGCAGAAATTGAAAAATTACAGGGTTCTGATGCTTCTGGGGAGTTTGAGGATGTGCCATGCCTCTAGCATTGATCAGCAGAGAAGTGAGGGAAGCCCTGGCCCAGGTTTTATAACTCTTGTTGGCTTCCATTACAGCACAACCACATAAGACAGCAGAGATAAACTTTGCATGGCTCGCCTGTGTGTCTTTGCCAGCTGGTCTCAACCAGGGCATCTATTGTCAAATTACATTTTAGGCCAAGTATGTAATATGATCACCTGTTCTCAGCTACCTAGGAGACTTTTTCTCTTCTGTTTGATGAAAATTACTTTTGCTAACAGAGCAAAAACATTGCTGCTCCATATTATTGACCAGGAGAATGTGGTTATGAATAATCTCTCTTTCTCAGCAGCATGCTGTGCAAGTACCAAGAAATTACCAGAGGCAGTTTTTGATGGGGGTTCGATCAAAGTGGTTTAGGGGAAGGTGCCCTGCCCCTTCAGGGGATTGGAACTAGATGATCCCGAAGGTCCCTTCCAAGTCAATCTATGATTTTATATTGGTTGAATAATTTGTATTCTCCTACCAAGCTGTTATACATTGCCAATAGTCAGTCCTTTGCCCTACTTCCCCTTCTGTGCAAGGACTGCTCAGTCCCCTTGTCACATCAGGAAGGCAAAAGCTAAGCACTGCCTCACACCAAAGGCAACCCCCAGCAATGCCACAAGCCACACTGCAAAGCATGCAGTGTGTCTCCCCTTTTCACGGTGTTGAGAAAGAAACAACTGAATTAGGGCTGCTTTGAAAGGGACATTCACGTATTCAGTGTGCACACATTATAATGCAGAATTTTATGGTGAGAAATGAAACTCTTATGTTTTCCCATTCCTCAGGATGTCCTCTCTGTGGTCTGGAGCACTGCTACCCTGTGTTCTTACCTTTTTTAGCCTGATGACCTACTGGTTTTTCAAGCAAAATTTTCCCCTCAGTCACAGAGAAAGAGAGCTCCCCAAGGCACATATACCAGTCTCTTTACCAAATCAGGGTCCTAATGTGGGTTTCAGCAGTAAAAGGGGCTTTTCACATCCAGGAACCCAGAGATCATGTGCTACACAATGTTCAAGAAGAAGTTTGTTACTTAAATGAATTAATTTCACTTAATTAATTCAAATACATTTCAATAACTCTTAGTGAAACTGGCAAGAACTAGTTAATCAGATGGTGAGGGATTGTTTGCATGTTTCTGCAGTTATAGACATTTCAATACTCTGAAAAGAATGACTTCTGGAATTTGCTTGTTGTGTTCCAGTGGATTGCTTGTGTGCTGTGAAAAGGAGGAATTACGATATCATTACAATATTCTCAATTAAGCTGACTGTAAAATTTTATGACATTCCTCAGAAGCTTGGAGGTCTGAGCCCATGAGGTTAAAGAACCACAAATTTTTTCTGTTTGCATAAAATGAGCAAAGGATATCTTTAAAACTGAGAAGCTGAAAAGACATGTTTCAATTTCTTAATGTCTAACACAGTATATGCTATCAACCCAGACTTAAAGAAAATGTTAGCCCTCCTAACTCAGGAAGTTTTAAAGCGTAGGGGAACCACAACATTGCTAGTCATGTAGATTCTTTTCTCAGCTGTTTACTGAAAAAGAAGGTCTCATGGAAAGAAAAGTATACTGGAGTAAAATACATAGCCATGCTCATTAAACAAATTGGACAGAGCTGTTGGCTATCATTCAAAAGTAATAAATAATTGCAAGTTAACAGGGCCTTCAAATTTTCCTATTATGTTCATGTCACCAGTCCAGCAATATTCTAAATGCTGCAGTTCAATGCAATTACTAGCAACTACCACAATATTTTATGAGAATACTCCTGTCAAAATATGGTGCACACTTTGGTACTCTTGATTTTTTTGAGAAGTACTTGACAAGGTTTCAATTTCACTATGCTTATTTTGCATGCTTTTGAGTGCTGCTACATTACTAAAAAGCCATTTTAAGCACATCAAATCTCATGAGGAGGGAATTTCCTTCTGTAATTCATACCTAAATGTTAATGATTGCTCTCTGTTTATGATATTAGTAATGACTAAGCCCTGGTTGTTAGGCTGGGTTATAATCAACCTCTATTGCACTTTTGAACAGAGAACTGAAACTGCCTTCTAGCTTGAAAATCTCCTTCCTTTTCAATATTACATTAGGGGGAAAAAAATTAAATCTGCAGCTTCAAACAAACTATGTTTATGACCAAAAGGAAAAAAAAAAATACAACTGTGATGAGGATTTGTCCAGACAAGTTAAAGCAGAGGCGTATTGACTTTTCTTAGTGTTCTTTTCCCCCACATCTGCTCCTGAACATGTTTGCTTTAACTTGACAATATTGTCACAGGGGGAGAAGCAGAAACAGTGCCAGAGAGGTGGGCTGGCAATGATGTTTCCGCACAACTGGAGTGATTTCCTTGTGAATCACCCATCTCACAAACGAAAGTACCCATCCCCATTGTGGAAGGCAGAGAGGCAAAAGGAAAGACAAAGTATTCCTTGCTACTGCCTCTCACAATGGGAACACTTTGTGCTTCTTGTTAACTACTCAGTGACTGTAGGAAAGGGGATTCACTTTCATCATAGGGGGTTTATGTGCTATTCCATTCACACTGTTCATTTTTCACACCATTGGCACAGAGGCAAGCTACACATTGACAGCTTTGGAGAAGACTTCCATGACTCGCACTGTGTTTATTAGATGTTTACTGTTGTTAGTTATTTATATATTATTAGATATTTACTGTTGTTAGATATTTATCTATTATTAAATACATATTATTAGTCGACCTTTAGAATAGAGACTTGACAAGGTAAAGACATTGTGAAGCCTTTAAGGGGGGGGGAAATGATGCCGTAAGTTTTAGCTTTCATATTTTCTAGATCTGTACTGCCTTAGTACATAGCTCTGTACTACTTTAGTATATAACTCTGAACTTCATATGAAGTGTTAGCAAGTTCTCTTCACAATTTAGTTAGACAAAACAATCCTTTTCCAGCCCAAGAACCAAGGACACCATTGCAGCTTCAGGCCCAAAAAGGATAAACAACAGCAAATTGAGGAGAGCAATCTGGGAGGATGGGACTTCATAACCTGAAGCTGTAACTGGGCAATTAACCCCAGTATGTAAATGGACCAAAACTTATACAAGTGTGAAAAAAAAGTGGGAAAACTCATGACATGCTGTCCAGTTTGGGTCTGTCTTGGGTGTAGCCCTGGCCAGGCTCTTGTACTGCCAATGTATATCCTTTGAAGGCCTTTTTAATAAATGCCCACTTTATTCCTTTAACACTGCGTAGCCTCTGTTCTAGGTAGCCTCTCTAGGCATCACATGCACATTAGTCTTTCAGTTGTTCAGTAAGGAAACCCCTTAGAAGGCTTGTTTCCCGGTTTCTCCTCTAATGGCTCTGGTCCTGGAACAGCAGGAAAAGTGCAGGAGCAGATCATGATGCTTCATGGATCTTTAATCTCACCCTGTTTTCCCCTTTCCACGTGTCATCTACAGTTCCCTGCTCCCTGGTGCCCTGAGATGAGAGCAATGCTGAACCAAAGACCTTGTGTTTTGTCTGTGTTTTGGCTTGGTGTAAGTAACAGAATATATTTTTGAGAAGCAGAAGATTTGTATTGTAGATGGCATTTTCAACTCCAAGCCTTCAACTCATCATTAAGTGCTGGTGGTGGACAGGAAAGGGAAGATAATGGTCTAGAGTTTGAAGCTGCAGTTTTGGATAATTATACAATCT
The DNA here is from genome assembly GCF_024509145.1 of Vidua macroura. Lineage (NCBI taxonomy): Eukaryota > Metazoa > Chordata > Aves > Passeriformes > Viduidae > Vidua > Vidua macroura. The sequence goes on from NC_071611.1 coordinate 44,406,972, forward strand.
GTCTTTCAGCACAGGCTCTCTCATGCAACTGTCACTTCATCAGCAGCATGGCAGGGAGGGGATGAGGAATCAGAAAATTAATTTGTTCACTACAGACTCTCAGCTAAGAGCCAAAATACTCCGCAAACAATACAATGAATTTGGTACTGGACTGTTCTTCAGCAGTGTCAAATACTGCCACTCTAGCACAAGCCCTTTGTGCATGCATTCCTGCAGGAGATAGAATCAAAAATCCAGAAATGCCACACAAATATTTTTAAATTTTTCTTGAATTAAACATTCAGTGAATTAAAAAATATTGCACTGTACAGACATGGTTTTGTTAATACAAACTATGTAACACTGTAACAACACGATCTTTTTTCTATCCCAAAAATGGGTGTTTAAAAAAAAAAAGCTTTAAAAAAACAAAAAAATAATTTAAGCAGCAACAAAAATCCAGAAAATATTCCTGCTAGCACTGGTCAACATGGAATTGTTTCCCAAGGTCTGGCTAGAGGACTGGGTTGAACAAAGGTATGAAAGAAAAAAGGTAATATATATACACTAGTATATAAATACCAGAACAAATCATCAGATGTTCTTGTGGATAGTCTACAGTGTCTAGGGAGGTCTTAATGTTTCAAAAATATTAAAGAAGCAGACCACGCTGTAATCTAAAGCAAACAGGAAGCAAGATTTTTGCTGTCTTCCTCAGAACAATTCTTGGACTGTTTCTTATGTGAGAATAAAACCATTAAGAAGGAAGCAAAAAAGTTCAGAAATAGGCCAGTAGGCAGCTTTTGAACTTTTTGGTGCATGTATTTTCTGAAGTATTCCAATGTGGATAGGTAGTTGAATTAAAATATTTGATTTAAGTGTGTTGAGCTTAGATGTTCCTCTTAAATTGTTACCGAGAGACTACCATGTCTTGCACAGTCCATTGGTTACTAACTGCTGCTTGTGTAGTTGCATGTGGGCACTCATGATAGAGCCAGAACTACTCTGGAGCATCAATGATTACAGAGCCCTGGAAGCAGCAGTAAGAGACTCTGAAGCACCAGCAGTGTTTTCATTGATCCTCACAGTCAAAGGGAAGGTGTTTGAATGGACCAATCAAGTCTGGTAAATCAACAAATGGTTACAGGTACCACAGTCAGGGTTTTGGCTTCTTGGACCACATGACTCACCTTGACAAACTGGCTGTACTGAGGGCTCATGGGGTCCATCTGTCAGAGAAGTGGAAGAGCATCTTCCAAAGCCATAGGCTTGCCAGGCAGGTGAAGAGGGCTTTAAATTCAAGATGTCAGGAGATGGGAACCTCAGTCCCTCTTGGTCCTTCCAGTCTGATGGCAAGTCAGCAAGAAAGGGCCAAAGCTTGGAGCAGGTCAGGAGGAAAATACATAAAAAGTCATGAAGGAATTCCTGACACTCCAGCCAGTAAGTCAGCTTCATCAGGGACTGAACTTAAATGCCTTTGTGCCAACACACACATCACAGGGAATGAACAAGAGGAGTTAGAGATGGGCTAACAGGCACCACAGAGATATGGTGAGGTGGCTCCTATGACTCAAGTGTTGGAATAAGAGGTTACCGACTCTTTTGAAAAAACAGGCAGGAGAGATGAGGAAAGAGTGTTGCTCTCTGTGCCAAGAACATGCTGAAGTGGATTGAGTTCTGTCCTGGGATAGATGAGGAGCCAACTGAGAGATTATGGATCTGAATTAAAGGCAGAGCAGGGACAAGTGACATAGCAGGGACCTACTACAGGCTGCCTGACTAGGAACACTGAGCAGATGAGTCTCTCTCATCTAGACAGATGGGCAATTCAACTACCTCAATTCTGTTGGATGGACAACACACAGTACCAGCAGACAAGGAAGTTCCTGGATTGTGTTGATGATAACTTTCTTCTTGAGGCATTAGAGGAGCCAACAAAGAGAGATGATATGCTGGATCTTCTTCTCAACAACAAGGAGGATCTGGTGTAGAACGTGAAAGCCAGTGAGAGCTTTGGCTGGATTCTTACAGGAAGGGTGCGCATCAAGCTAATACTCTAGACTTCAGGAGAGCAGACATTGGCCTCCTCATGGATCCGCTTGGTAGAGTATCATAGGAAACCCTCTCCAAGGGAAAGGAGCAAGATGATTGTACACTTCTGAGTAAGAAAAAAAGCAAAGGGGTAGGAGGTTTTCATTAATGAGCAAGGAGCTTCTGGCAAAACTCAAGCAGAAGAAGAAAGTTTACAGATTTTGGAAAAAGGGACAGGCCACTTGGTAAGAATATTGGAATTATATCAGAGCATGCAGGGCTGCATGATTTGGCAAGGGATGTCAAAGACAACAAGGGACAAGCAAAAGGAAGACTTGGGAAAATAGGGGCCCATTGCTGAATGTGGTGGGTGCTCTTGTGATGAAGGATATAGTGAAGACAGTTGCTCAGTGCCCACTTTGCTTCTCTCTTTACTGCTAATGCTTATCCTTAGGAATCTCAGTCCCTGGAGGCAAGAGGAAAAGTCTGGAAAGGGGACTACTTCTCTGTGGTAGAGGAAGATTGGTTTAGTGATCATTTAAGCAAATTTGAAACCCACAGATCCATGAGGTCTGATAGAATGCATCTGTGAATACTGAAGAACTTTGCAAACATTAATCTAATCTTCATCATTTTGAAAGGTCATGGAGAATATGACAGATCCCCAAGGACTGGGGAAAAGCCAATGTCACTCTGATCTGTTGAAAAGGACAAGAAGGAGGACGCAGGAAATGAGTCAGCCTTATCTCCAGCCCTTGAAAACTGATGGAACAGTTCGTTCTGGATGTCATCTCTAAGAATGTGGATGAAAAGAAGGTTATCAAGAGTAACCAGATTCACCAAGGTGTAATCATGCTTGACCAATATGATAGCCTTCTGTGCTAGAATGACTGGCTGAGGAGAAAAGGGGAGAGCAGTGATTGTTAGCCTTGACTTCAGCAAGGCTTTTGACACTGTTTCCCCTACATGCTCATAGGAAGCTCAGGAAGTGTGGGTTAGCTGAGAGGACAGTGAGGTGAATTGGGAACTGGCTGAATGACTGAGCTCAGAGAGCTGGGGCCAGTGGCACAGTGTCAGGCTGGTGGAGTTCCTCAGGGTCAGTTCTGGGTTCAGTCTTGTTCGACTTATTCATCAATGACCTGGAGGCAGGGACAGAGTGCACCTTCAGTGAGTTCCCTGACAACACAGAGCCAGAGGGGTGAGCAATACCCCAAAGAGCTGGGCTGCCATTCAGTGAGACCTGGACAGGCAGGAGAGTTGGGCAGAGAAGAAGCATCTGAAATTCAACAGGGTCAAGTGCAGTGTCCTGCACCTGGGAAGGAACAACCCCAAGCACCAGTACAGACTGGGGATGACCTGCTGGAAATCAGCTCTGTGGAAAAGAACCTGGGGGTCTTTGTGGACAACAAGCTGTCCATGAGCCAGCAGTGTGTCCTGGGGGCCAAGAAGGTCAATGGGATCCTGGGGTGCATTAGGAAGAGCATTGCCTGCAGGTCAAAGGAGGTGATCCTGTCCCTCTGCTCAGCCCTGGTGAGGCACATGTAGAGTGCTGTGTTTAGTTCTGGGCTCTTCAGTTCAAAGAACTACTATAGAAGGTCCAGCAGAGGGTTGATGATAGGACCAGAGCATCTCTCTTATAAGGAAAGGCTGAGGGAGCCTTGAGACGAGACAACTGAGAGGGGACCTTATCAATGCATACAAGTATCTGAAGGGAGGGTGTCAGAGGATGGACCCAGACTCTGTCTGGTGGTGCCCAGCAACAGGGCAAGGACCAGTGGGCACAAACTGAAACACAAGAAGTTCTATACAAAGGTGAAGAAAAATGTCTTTATTTTGGGAGTGACAGAACACTGGAACAGACTCCTGGGGGAGTCTGTGGAACTCCCTCCTGGGGGAGGTTGATGCATATCCTTTGAAAATGTTCAAAATCCACCTGGATGTCATCCAGAGCCATCTGCTTTAGCAGGGGGTTGTACTAAAATATATTTGACTTTGTATAGAATTATAAAAAGTATAGAATTATAAAAACATTGGTTTGTAGTTTTGTTCAGTCAGACCATTTTAGTATTAAATTATTTGGGTTTTTTACTCAGTGCATGACAAAGTCAGAAAATGACAGAGAGATAAAGGAGAGCTCCCAAGATGCCTACCAAACAGATATTTTTCTGAAGCATTTCCCTGAATTTTTTTCCAAGTTCAGGGACAAGATGGGGACTCATAGCACTGCAGGCAGGAAGAGCAGGAATGTGTACGTGGAGACCCACGTAACCATAACTATGAGGGTGTTTTGATCCCACTGCTGAAGACCTGTCCAGAGCTGAAGGACCTTTCTTCTCCATCATTGTTCTTGACAATTGTTCATACAGGTATTGAAATGAAAGGATTGAAACATTGCCTCATGCTTGACATGGGAACCAATCTGAAGCCTAGCAAAGGGCATATGGTGGCTCTTCCAGTATTGTGACAGGACTCAGAATAAGATAGTTAAAGGATCAGCTGCTCTATTTGTTTAGTAAATTCATGTTTGCCATCCTGGTTTCCCTCACCATCACTTTCTCTCTGTTAATTCATCCTGTGTCAGCTAAATGTGGAACCTCCTGAAATCAGACACTTTGCAGCTTCATACAGGTCATCAGCAGTGTGAATCATGTCCCCAGACTCATATCTCAGATACATCACTCTTTAGTGGAAATCTTCTCCTCCAGTGAGAATCAAATGCCATAATTCTAAATGCAGGCTTGGGTACTCTCTTACAAATGACCTCACTTTTTTGTTTGTGTATTTCCTGGGTTTTTTTTTGAGAAAAAGAAATGGTTTATAAAACAGATATACTGAACAATGCAGTTCATTTGAAACACTCTTTAGTTCTACCAAACTGTTACTACAGAAGAAGTCTGAAACACTGACAAAACTCACTACAGCAGAGACTCAGTGGCACTCAAAATCTTTACCATCCAGTCAATAAACAAGAGATAAAATCAACAGCAAATGTCAACAGAGTATTTCCATTACACAAAAAAAAAAAAAAAAAAAAAAAAGAAAGAAAGAAAGAAAAAAAAAAGTAAAGTTAAGATTGACATAACTTGGTAAACATTGTTTGGTAGTAAGCTGTGAAAAAGCTTATGGAGCTTTTGGTAAGTGGCTGAATTTCTTCATCATCCATGTACAGACAGACATATAACTCTGGGCATGAAATGGATGTGAGGAGGAAGGGTTCCTTCCTCTAGTGAAAAAAAATGTCAGCAAAACCCATTTTGAAGAACTCTTCTTCTTTTTTTTTTTTTTTTCTTTTTTTTTCCCCATACAAAAATACCATATATAGTTATGTAGATCTATATTTTCCATCCTGAGGCAAGGCAAGAATTGCAACTTGAAGCCCCTCTACATTCCACAGATCCTGTCAAAAGCTCTCAAATACTGTTTCTCTCTGAGTAAAAAGAAAGCTGCAGTTTTCAAGTAGCAACTAAAACTAGTAGAAGGAGTTTTAGCAGAAACAATGCATATTTTTGAGCTTGTAATGATGTTGCCATCATTGGAAATTCTGGTGTGTGAAATGGCAGAAGTCAAGCCAGGTGTTTGGTTTTTCCGGAAGGCGTAGCACCTTTAAGGTAGACTTTGATAGAACTGAGGTTAGTTATGTTGGGCAAAGATTTCAGGTCCTCCTTCACAGGGTGAGAACACTAGCTGAACAAACATTAAAAAGTTTTGAGATCAAACATTAGCATACTTACCACAAAAAAAAAAAAAAAAAAAAAAAAAAAAAAAAAAAAAAAAAAAAAAGGGGGGGTTCTTCACAGTTTGCACACAGCTGGTCTTATGCAAATGGCAATGTAAAGATGAGTGTTTGCCCTAACAAACTTCAAGGATACTCTTTGCAGTATTTAGGTGATGGACATTGAAGAATCATCCTTTGACACTGCTTGGAAACTTCTTAGCACTATTTTGTTCTTATACCTAAATTCTTAATCACTATGAACCATTGACCTTTTTTGACATGCCACAGCCTCACCTTGTCTTGGTTTGGAAAGACATGTGTCTGCTAAGGAAGGCAGGAGCCTCCCCTGAAATTGAAAAAAAAATGTAAACCTCTTCCATCCAAATTGTTATAAATTTGAAATTAAGGGGGGCTCTCGGGCAAAAATATGGAAGCAGGAATAACAGTTCTTTATTAGGGAAGAAAATTTTTTATAAAATGAAATAAACAATGCAGTGAACCAAAACAACACTGGCAGAGTCAGAATACAACCTGACACCCTGTTAGTCAGGGTGTTGGCAGCAGTCCAATTGGGAATTATGGCTGCAGTCCTCCTGGAGTGGCAGGTGTGGTTCTGTTGGAGCAGTGATCCTGTAGAAAAGGGGTGTAGTCTTCCTGCAGTGGAAGAGGCACCTGTTCCTCTGGGAAATCCAGTGCAGAAAAAGCCATGCTGGTGTCCCAGAAATTCAGGATTAAACCCAGGTAGGAATGCTTGGCTCCTCCCTCTGGGTGGAGCATCTCACAATGGGATGTTATAGTTCTTATCAGTCACGCAGTGACATTCAATAGCCCATTATCAGCAGATGTCTCCCCTGAGAGAGGATTGATTGTGGAAGAGATAAGGAAAAACTGCTCACTTAACAGAAGACAACTGCTACACAGATGGTAATAGAAAAAATCTTGCTTCTCAGTCTGGGACACACCTATAAAGAGATTTATTTGTAACCTTCAAAACAATATGTGGATGAAAAAAGAATCACTTATTTTGGTCAACCATCAGACAGTCAGACTGAAATCACAAGGAAGCAGAATGTGCAGTTATGTAGTTTGACTGAATTCTAATATAAACATCATCTACCTTCCAAGGCTGCATTTTCAGGGGAAATTGAGATCGTACCACACAACATCCAAAATTATAATCTTCTCTTTATCTACACTTCTCAGTTGGGAATAACTCATTTTCATTAAATCACAGATTTGCCATTTCTTATTAGAAAAACAATGAACTACTCTACTGTGCCTTGCAAAAAGCGTTCTTCTCTGAGTTGGTTTTAAAAGGTTATAAAATGCTGGAGGTGCTGATAGCATTTAGATGGCACGATATTATCCCAGATTTTGATAGTTTAGCTATTTTCATTTCTATGCTTCTCATGAAAGGTCTCTACACTTCTACAGGTTACAGGTGTTGAGCTACCAGAACAGCCTAAAGGCAGATAATCACAAACTGAATTCTCCAATCAAGGAAACACAATATAACACAGGCACACCCAGAAACCAGATAGACAGTGCTGGCTGCAGTTCAGCCTACTGTGGCCAGATTGGGTACCTTCATAGCACTGGGCAGTGTTCAGGATACCTCTGTGATTTTCGGTCAGGGTGCCATGTTTTGAAGGAAGAACAGGAATGTTTCTAATAAAGAATTTTGTCAGGGTTTCTGGAAGCACATCCTAGGTTCCTTCTGATGCCACTGAACTGGCATTTGTGCCATGCTGTCACAACTTTCAACTGATGCATCAATGCAGTCTATATTATGCTTCCTGTGAGTCTGAGACAGTGGGGAAAGCATGAGAAACTTTCAAAAGCAAATATAAAATTGACAGTGCTGCAAACACTTGGGAGCATAGTGAGGACACATCATTGTGTGGTTTGTTTCTTTTCTCCATTAGTATTTGGTATGCAAGCAATTCCAATCTTATGAGCCTTTCTTTGGATATCCTTCGTTTGCTTATAACTAAACTTCACTATTGATACAGAGGATCAGATTTGAGGTCCATTAAGTCAAGTAGCTCTACTTCAGGTGACCAAGTTTAATAAGGAAATTGTAAAAATCCATATGCCAGCTCCAGAATTAAAGACAAAGTAATATCCCAAAGCATGTGGGGCAAGGTCTTCACAACCTGCTGATCCTGGACAAATAATCAGAAAATATACTAATGGGTTAAACTACTCCTTTTAGTGTTTTTGAAGGCCTGCTCTTTTTTCTCCCCAAAGCCATTTAAGGAAATCAGTAGGGTTTGGAGGAGTTTATCTCCCTTACAGGCATTACCCTGACAGATACGAATTATTTCTAACATTCTTGTCTCATCTAGTGAGCCAATGAAGGTGGAGGCAGTGGCACTGCTGTTTCAGGTGTTAAAATTACCCGCTTACCATGCCTCCTTCAGCCACAAGAAGTCCCTCAGCTACCCCAGGAAGCAACATAGATGTACCAAGTAACACTGAGACTGAAGGAAGTGTTGATCAAGGCTGAATCAGCTGTGGGTGCAGGAATTCGCATTTGCTCTCCTTGATAGATGAAAAAGTGAGCTCAGAAAGTGACAATGCTTGCCTGGTTTAGAGGAAAGGTGTGAAGGTTGCACCATGCCTTGCCTTGCCTTGCCTTGCCTTGCCTTGCCTTGCCTTGAGAACATCAATTTTGAGAGCTAATAGTCTGATTTTTAAGTATGCTAAGCTCTTGGGAATTAACATCGACCTGGGCCTGGGTCTCATAATTGTGTACAACACAAATCTCTCTAATACACCACAGAGGTCAAACGTATCTCAAACAGCACATATTAAGCATATTTTTACTTCTTTTACTTTCAGCCTCTGCTGTAAGAAGAGGATAATAGCCTCTAGTGTCATCAGGGTGATAATTGCATATTTACAAAGCTTTCAGATAATAGAATAATGAAAGCCATAATAAATGAGGAAATAAATAGCAGCTCATTTTCACCCAATTTTAAATATTTTGTAATTACTGGAGAGTGAAAGAAAACAGAGAAAGGGAAATGTGTAAATATCAGAATGGGGAATGTGGAATGTCATTCCACACATTGGAACAACAGGGAAATAATGATATATTCTTACTACATAAACCACATTACTTTTCTCCTGAGCACCACATAAATCTGAGTTCAGGCTGTTGAAGCACAGATCAGGATTCATCTACAAAAAACATACAAATGGGGGAATCAGTGTTTAATAAAGCAAGTTGAAATTTCTTCTTGTGTGATTGTCCATGCAAAAATAATACTGAGGATAAGAGCTTAATATTGTTCCTTTTTCATTTTGAGATATATATGTTGATAATCTCATATTTGTAATTAATACAGCTGTAATTCTGTCACAAAGTTTTAGTGGTAACAGAAACCCCAAGATGAAAACTCCAGATACCTCATCTCCAAGTTGCATGCAGTTAGGAGGACCTGAGAGAACTGAAAATGGGAGGTTTGTTGAAGTAATCTAAGTGCTGATTTAATGGTAGTTTTATTGGTGTTGTCCTTCCTACAGATTTTATCTGCAGAATCCATCTGTGATGTCCATGAAGGATGTGTGTTTCACTGGGCAGGGATAAGTATTCATGCCTACCTGTGTGCTCTTTTGAATTCTGCTAGGGTGACAGAAGCCAACATCAGCCAGCCTGGATCCTGCCCTTTTTTCAGCACGGCCAGCAGTAATCTGCACGGGGAAGGTGGCAGTGAGTTAAGGGCTGTGCTGTGCCACACCATTCATGTGTCAGGAGACTGTCTTCCTGCTTCTAAGATGGGATGAGTTTGTTTCTTGCACATGTTTATCTTCAAGGCATATTCAAGCACAGAGATCTACCTTCTTGGGCTAACATTCATGTTTTCCTTGCACCTGGGACCTGAATCATTGTCTTCATTAGAAAGTACTGCGGTGTTTTACAGGCAGTGGAGGTACATTCCACCTGATCTGCAACATAGGGAATTTGTAGAGTAACTGAATGTTCCCTACCCACTGCTAGGCATTGGCCTGGACCACCACAGTGTACTAGCACATGGTCTTCATTGTCACTAAGACAGTTTAGAGCCAGAAAAAGGAGACACTTTCCTCCTTCATTGTGGCATGCCACATGTTCCTCTGCAAGAAAAGCTCCCTGGAATTTGCCACATCTGACTATTTGTTCCCCTGATGCTTTCACCTTGGCAAGAGCTTCCCAGGTCCTGTCCCATCAGGTGAATATAGTCATTGAGGAAGAGATTTTAGGAGAGCATGAGCACAGGCTGTTTCACTGATGTTCCTGATCCTGACTGAGAAATTGCCATTTCTCACTGCTTCAGACAGTTTCACAGCTTTTCCCAACTTCTTTTAGGCCTGTGCCAGTTAAAGAAATATGAGTGAAATGAGAATGAAACTCTGTTCTTTTTGTAGTATCTTTTCCAGAAGGTCAGACCCCAAAATCTTCTCACAGACCTATGTGAGTTCAGAATACTTTGGATGTGTATTAGAGAATCACAGGATCGTTTAGGTTGGAAAAGACCTCTGAGACCATCAAGCCCAACCTTTGACTAATCAAGATATTGTCAACTGGACCAGAGCACTAAGTGCTATGTCCAGTCATTTCTTGAACACCCCCAGGGATGCTGACTGCACCAGCCCCTGGGAAGTCCATTACAATGTTTAACAACCCTTTACATTAAGAAATTCTTCCTGGTGCCCAACCTGAACTTCCCCTAGGGCAGCTTAAGGCAATGTTCTCTTGTTCTGCCACTTATTGCCTGGGAGAAGAGGCTGATCCCTGCCTGGCTGCACCCACTTTTCAGACTGTTGTAGAGAGAGTGATAAGGTCACCCCTGAGCCTCTTTTTCTGAAGGCTAAACAATCTCAGTTCCCTCAGCAACTCCTCATAAGATTTATACTCTAGACCCTTGCCCAGCTTTGTTCCATTCTCTGGACATGCTCCAGCACCACAATGTCCTTCTTGCAGTGAGGGGCCCAAAACTGAACACAGAACTCAAGCTGCGGCCTCACCAGCACTAAGCACAGGGGAACAATCACTGCCCTGGTTCTGCTGGCCTCACTATCCTTGATGTAAGTCAGGATGCCATTGACCTCCTAGACACATACTGGCTCATATTCAGCTGACTATTAACCAGCACCCCCAGGTCCTTTTCCACTGAGTTTCTCCCTAGCCACTATGTCCTAAGCCTGCATGGATTTTTTTGTGGCTGAAGTATAGGAAGTGTAGGCACTTGGCCTTGTTGAATGTCAAACATTTGGCCTTGGCCCATTTATCCTGCATGCCCAGATCCCTCTGCAGAGCCTTCTTGCTCCCCAGCAGATCTGCACTACCACCCAACTCAGTGTTATCCATGAAGTTACTGAAGGTGCACTCAATCCCCTCATCCAAATCATCAGTAGAGATATTAGACAGGACTGGTCCCATTAGTGATCCTGAGGCACAGCACCAACAGGATGCAGCATCATTCATCACTATCCTCTAGGCTCAATCATCCAGACAGTTAACACAGAAAAGAGAACTCCTGTCCAAGTCATGGGCTGCCAGCTTTTCCAGAAGAATGTTGTGGGAGACAGTGTCAAAGGCTTTACTTGAAATCCATATAGACAACACCCATAACCTTTCCATCATCCACCAGACGGGTCACCTTGCCATAGAAGGAGATCAGATTGGTAGGCAAGACTGCCTTTCCCAAGCCTGTGGTGGCTGGGCTTGATCCTGTGGTTGTCCTGTACATGCCATGTGATCACATGCAAGATGATCTGTTCCATAACCTTCCCAGATACCAAGATCAATCTGACAGGCCTGTATCTCCCTGGATCCTCCTTCCAATCCTTGTAGATGGGCAACACACTGGACAGCCTTCAGTCATCTAGGATTGCCTCCTGGACTGCACGAGGACTGTGCTGTTCCCTGCCCCTGCTGACCAGCTCAGAGGGCAGGTTGCCTGGGGATAACTGGTCTTACTGCTAAAGACTTGGCAGGCATTAAGCCTTTTCCTTACACTTGGTTACAATGTTCCACCCTGGCTCCAATAAAGGATGGTGTTTTCCTTGGCACTCCTTTTGTTGTTAATGTAATTATCAAAATGATTTTTATTATATTTTATAACAGTTTTCAGCAGATTGAATACTAGTTGAACTTCTGTCTTTCTGATTTTTTCTCTGCATGACCTACAAACATCCTTGTACTCTCCTTGAGCTGACTGCCTCTTCATCCAAAGCTCATAAACTCTTTTTTCTCTGAGTTACTGCTAAAGCTCTCTGTTCCGCCAGCCTGGTCCTTTTCCCTGCCAGCTCATCTATTGGCACGTGGGGATGGCCTGCTTCTGCACCTTTAAGATTTCCTTCCTAAAGTATGTCCAGCCTTCCTGGACCCTTTTGTTATTAAATGCTCTTTCCCAGGGGACTCTCTGAACCTGTGCCCTGAACAGGCCAAGGTCCACCCACTGGAAGTCCAAGGTCCAACCATTTTGCTGATCCCCTTCCTTACTTCTCCAAGAATCCAAAACTCTGTGATTGATTCTATGGTCAGTGTGCCCAAGATGGCCTCTGACTACCACATGTCCCACAGCCCTTCTCTGGTTGTGAACAGCAGGTCTGGCAGGGCATGCCCTGGTAGGCTCCCCTACCACACTCCAGGAACCAAGTTTATTTGTTTATAAACCAAGCTTATATTTTATAGCCTCTTTTAGGAGAACAAAATTATCCATCATTGTGACTAGTAGCTTTTGTGGTATTTCTGACCTTAACAGAAGGAAAAATCTGCAGAGTTTTAGAAATTTATATCTTTAGTTATTGTCTTAAATATGGCTTCCAACTATATAGGCATGCAAGAACATAGGAAGAATCACTCTTCCTGTTCCAAAGTGCCTAAGATACATTATAGATATACCAGGAGTATTTTACTGGCATCAGTGTATGAGGAATACTGCCTTTTTCCATTGCTACATTTGGCACAGACCAGGATGGCTATATTCTAGTTTTCCCAATCTAATTTTATAATTAGTGGGGTGACCTGGAGCTTTCTTTCTGTCAGTAGGGACCATTCTCCTTTATACCTCTGGCTGAAACTGTGGCAAAAGAGCACAGCTGATCCCTCAGCTGTCTCAAGGGCTGCTTAGAGACCCAGCATTTCTAAGGACCCCCTGACAGAGCTGTCTGCTGAATCTTGTTTTTCTTTTATGTTACAGTTTCATGCTGGTCAAGAAAGTGGGCAATCCTTTTTGACTGATATTTCCCAGTCCTAGTGTAGCAACAGAATGGGAGGAAGGCAGGGAAAAGGACTGATCCAAATTGGGCTTCTGCGATTTGTGATCTTTCCTTGTCCTTTTTCCAAGTCTTTGCTTAGCACAGCTTACATCTCTAAGATAAGGGATACCCTAGATTGCCATGACCTCACATTATACCTATTAGGGACTGTTTCACTGTGTCCAAAGACTGTTTCATAAACAGCATCTTTGCCTCCGAGATGTTCTGGCAGCCAGATGTGTACGTTTATTCACTAGTATACAAAGAAGATATGACAGCCTTTTAGGATTTTATGAGCTGAGTCATTGGATAGTGACTAAGAATGGTTATTCATCAGTAGCTGACTACTAAACCATCTTCCAGCCTTATGGGACAGCACCCATCAAAACTTTGCAGAAAGTTGACTTTAACCCTATATTTAGTTATCAGATTTTAGGTCACATTATGAATAATATTGTGATTCAGATGTCTTAGAGATGTGCAGAAACCTGTTACGCTAAGGTTTCCTTGTCACAGTTATTAGTCATAATGTTTCCAGAAGCAGGTCCTCCCATGCAACATGATGATTGAATGCAGGTGGTAGATAGTAGCCTTCTCCATCCATTTCCTAAGCAGACATTGGGAAAAAAAAAAAAGCCAACAAACAAAACAAAACAAAACACAAAAAACAAAAATCAAAAACCAAAACAACAACAACAAAACAACAAAAACCAACAAACAAACAAACAAAACCCAAACCCCCCCCCCAAAAAAAAAAAAAAAGGCAACAACAACAAAAAAACCCAACAACTCTGTAGATACTTCCTTTGAATAGGAGTAAGGGAAGTTGCAGTAAGGGCTACTGACTGTAACACACAGCAAGGATATTAATTTTTCATAACTTCAATCTTTAAAGTTGGGTCATCTTACTTTTGCTGTCTCTGGAGTTTGTGTCACTGGTGGAAGAACTGCCTCCACATCCCTGAGTGAAGACACTAGATACAAGTGTGCAAATCCTTCACCTTCTTCATAGCTGGAGGTTTTTAAGGGCAATTGTCACACAGGTGTTTGTGCCATGCAGAGCAGCAGGCACATAAGAATATGCAAAAGAAACTCCCTTTCCTGCACTACCTGCTTTGCATGAACAAGCCCACCTAGAACACTTCAGCTGGCAAAGGATAGAGATCCTTCAGAATTGTCATTGAGACATAAAGAGGACTTTGCAAATGAGTACCACTGCTGTAGCTGAAAAGACATGTTTTTTCCAGCCATATACATCTGCTCTACCAGCATCCAAAGCATATAGAGTTTGAGTAGAAAGTTGTCAGTGGAAAAAAAGGGAAGAAAAATTACCAATTATTTTCATTCCATGTAGAAAAAAAATTAAAATTTAAACTTAATTTCACCCAAACTCTAATGAAGAAATCTTTAAAAAAAGAAATATGGTTTGAAATTGGAAACTCAAGCCTGTATCTAAACCAAACTCCTTATTATTGTGCATTTTTTAAAACTCATCCTACTTGAAATCTGCAAGCCTCCTAGAATTACTGTCACGTTCACATGAGAAATACCTAAAATGCCAAGTATTTGTGGGATAATTGCTGTTTACTTGACATTTGTTGCTGCTCTGAATTTCAGCAGACATATGCTTGCACAGTTCAGCCATTAAGTTTAACATCAGCCACTTTGCAAAGTTAAATAAGTCAGCTGTTTGCATTTGCCTCCTAATTGCTGAGAGCAGCCATCCACACAAAGGATAAAGTGACTATTATTCTTCAGAATAATGTAAGTCTTTTATTCTGTAGGAAGTCTAAAAAATGTCATTTGGTACTTTCATATATAGCATTTCTAGGAATAAGTTATGGGAGTACAACAAGTTAAAAATCTGTTTGGGCCTGTATATCAAATTCCATCTTAATGTACTTTTAACTCTAGAAAAACATATTGGAAAGGAAATATTTGGCTCTTGACTTCCATCTACTACTAGTGAAGCACTATTTTACTTCTAGAATGAAACAGCTCATTAAAAAAAAAAAAAAAAAAAACAAAACAACAAATAAGCTGTCATGTCCAAAAGCATTTGAAAGTTTGCAGCAGGTATTTATGAAGACAGCAGACTCTTCCATGATAGGGGTGCTGAAAACAACACAGCAATATATAATCAAATGAATACTTTATGAGTCATCATAAATCTGTCTTGAGATAGTGCCTAGAAACTAGAATTACATTCTTCCCCTAAACACTTTTAACTTAGTGGACTTTATTGCAGAATTTTTACAAGCATCCATGACTTTTAAAAGATTGCCTTCCCTTTGTATTTTTAACTCCATCAGTAAAAAATCAAGGCATACATCTCAAGACAGTAGTTTTCAGACTGTTCTGTTCAGTTTGACTAATCTGCTATGTATACATCTCAAGGGTTCTTTCCCTGGTTAAATAAATACGGAGACTTTCACTAACTCACTTGCTGCTCTGCAAGTAGCAAAAACACTAATTTAGCAAAGGAAAAATAATTGCACTGGATTTAGCTCTAAATTATTAGATGGTAACTCTTGCATTAAAAAAAGCAATTTGGTTTTCTTTCTACCTTTGGCAAAGTGATGATGTTCTACCTTTGGCAAAGTGATGATGTTTAAGGTTGGGGTTCTTTGGTGCATTAATTAGTGACTTCTGCATGACTTTGTAAGCAAGGGTTTGTGTCTACACAGCAGCGTGTGATGCTGTGCTGCAACACCACTGCAGGTAGCAGCAGATGCAGCCAAACAAGTGCAGTGCCAGAGCTCTGTAGGTGACTTGAGCTTGGAGTAATTTTCTGTCCAGCCAGGCAGGCCCGTGAGCTAGTGCTGGCTCAGAACTGGCTCTTGGACTATCACTCAGTGACTTATGGTTCTTACTTATGCTTTCAAAAAGACATAGGCTTCTAAAGTCACATCTCACAACCTTTAGTTAGTATGTGCATCCCTGGGTTTGTTTTCCTGAGAGGTACAGATTTCAGTCATGGCTGAAGTATGCATTCATCATCATCTTTGACCCTGCTGTCTTTTGTCAACACCTTTGATCCCAGGTGATACTGGCTAGTGCTGCTGGAGGAAGGATGGATTCAGACACATGGCTTAGGCACGCAGAAATTCCCAGAAGCACCCATCTCTGCTCATACTGGTGGGAGCTGCAGTCTCCAGACCAGTTCTGCAATTTCAGCAGTTACTTTGCTTCCCACAGCAGAAACAGCATTGCCTTGGTGTAGCACCTGTTGCTCACTGATGCAACGTTGCCCCACTGTCGGAGAAGACATTGTGTCTTTTCCATAATGTCACAGTCTTGCATTGTTCTACCATACTCATGGACCTGGCTTTCTGAGTAAGTCCCCTCTGTCCATGCCTCAGCAATTCTTCATAGACCCTCATCGCTTAGAATGTCAGCTGTAAGGTGTTCATGCACTTGCTGCAATTACTGCGGTCTGGAGGATGCTGGGAAAAGCCTCATTTCAGAGAAGCTGTCAAACGTCACTCTTGTTTTGCCTTCTGAGGCACTGAGCTTCTGTTATTCCAAGAAAAGGTTTTTTGGACTGTTCACTCTTGTGTAATTTTTGGTCCACAGAAAATGATTCGTGACTTCATATGACTGTTTCTCTGTGTCTATTATCCCTGTGTCATCTGCAAAACTGGCCATGTTACCATGTTCTAGAAACAAAGCTAGCTCAGAGAAATGTTATGGCTTGTGATCAGTACTGGTAGTTTTGAAAACAAGTTTGAAGCCCTTTCAATCCAGGCACTGCCTATAGTACAAGAGTGAGCTGTGCAAAAACCAGCTTCTGACTTCTGGGGTCTCCTTTCCTTGCAGAATTGAAAAGAGGAAGAGCTGCCCAAGCTTTATTTTATAGTTACATTCTTCTAAGAATAGTATGTGATTAATGAAGGCTTTGAGCTTGTTATAGGCATGATCAGTCTACGCTGTAAATGGCCATAAACAAAGCAGGGGAAGGTAATGTAGCTAATTCTAAGCTAATGTTCATAAAAAACTTGTCAAACTTTATCACTGTTGGCTAATGTCTATTAGTAATGTATTAATACTTTATTAACTATTTATAAATGGAATCTTAATATAGGAAGAAACTTATGCAGCTTGGTTCTATGCTTATTGTTAAGTATAGAATCTTCTTCAGCTCCAGCCTGCACAGGTTCTCTTCTAACGTTCAGAGAGCTAGTACTGCACAAACACTGATATTTTTCAGCCTTGATAAATGCAAAGCTGATATGCTGGTAGAAGAAAGAAAAAGCACACCATTCAGAAGGTTCTGACCAGGTACCCACTAACTACTAATTATATTCTCCCTGATACTCTGCTCTGATCCCTCTCCAAATGACTGAATGGTGGAAGTTTTGTCAGTCCCAAGTTTCATGTTGGGTAAATATACAGAGGATAATTTTGCTGTGTAATTTTAAGTAATCAGATCACACTACATTTGATCTCCTAATCTATGAAGAAAGTAAAGTGCTACTGAAGAGGAAATGATTCACTGGCCTTAGGAAATGAGCAGACAAACCTTTCAAGATGCAACAAGAAAATGTTAGGATCAGGTATTTCAGTGGAACTCCGCAGAGGTGAATACACTTCCTTGACCTCTCCTTGCCACATGATACCTGCAGTAATAAAATTTTTTAAAGAATTGTTGATGTTGCTTCTTCCTGTAGATGAACACTGCTTAATGCACAGTTTAGCCTATTGGATGTGTCATAGGAATGTGACATATTATAAGACCATATTCAATCCAAAAATAGAAAAAATTTGACAGATCAGAATAGTGCTCTGATAAATATTTCAGGACAATAGGAAACAATAACTGTTTTTCAAAATGTAATCTAGACCAATGTTTCATGTCTGTTCTTTATAAACAAATCCTCATTATCCATGACTGGATTACACACTTTGCAATTTAAATAAACCATGCTAAAAATAAAGTAAATTCAATTTTTTTTTCTTTCTCTACATTTATGATTAATTTTATAATTCTTTTTTTTAAAGATCACATGTTTTGCTAGCTTAATTTACATAGAGTGTAAATTGTTTCTTGAGTCTTTTCCTCCACAACCCACATCCCCTATCTGGACTATCCATCATTTGCCCTGAGTGTCTGACACTTGACAATGCATCTACCCTACCACAAGAGACTGTGCTCCAAAAGAGCAGCTTTAATAAAGCATAACAGAAATCAAATATCTGTACATACAATATACTTGTGACCTAGCAATGGATGTTCTTGTGGCATCCCACAGGCTCTGGACCACACCTCTCAGTCCCAGCTTCCTTCCCTAGCCTCACTCTCTGCTCAGCATCCTATAAGCTGGGAAGGGAAAGCCAACATGAAAGTGAATGCATTCCCTGAGACATGTGTTTTTAATTTTCTTGGATTTTTCCAGTTTGATGTGAGTTGTATTTTGTTGAGCTTGACAAGCAAGGCAGCATTGTTGTGTATTAATAAGGCAGTGCAAGCTCTCAACATGTGTTCAGGGTTAGCTTGAAATTAACAGGACCTGTATGACCCATTGAGTTGTTTCTGATTCCTGTAGTGTCACTAAAAGGAATGACCTGTGCTGTTTGTCTTCATCTGGAAAACACAGTCATTAATGTTAGACAAGACAAATTGGCTCTTCTAGACTGTAATGCAGTATTAAAAAGTGATCTAAACATGATGTTTTACTGAGCTGCACCTAGGTGAGGAACACAAATGGTTAGGAAAAAGCAATATGTTAGCATTAGTGAAGCTCAAGGAGCTCCATATCATATCACTTTCTTAGTGCTTGTTTTTCCAGCACAGACAGTGAATTTGCAAGTTCCTCAGACAGACCTTTAATTTTAAAAAATTGCACACAAGTTTGGGCTCTTTACTGCGAAACAGTGAGATCTTCCAAAAGCATTTCGTAGTAAAGAGCCCAAACTTGTGTGCAGTTTTTTTAAATTAAAGGTCTGTCAGAGGAACTTGCAAATTCACTGTCTGTGCTGGAAAAACAGGAACTAAGAAAGTGATATGATATGGAATACACAAAGCAAGAAAATCAAAGGAATATTTTTAAACCATCTCAGTGATTTAGGACTTATTGCCATCATTTGGAAAAATGACAAGCTTATGAGTCTAAAACTTTTTGCCCGTCAGTGAGACACTGGTTCCTAAGTGCCTACAGACCCCTGCCTACAAAAACATCAAAAAAGAATTAGGAGTAAGTGTTCAGAGCACAGGACATTGGGATGTTGGCAGGCCACAAGCCTTGACTCAAGTACCTTCCGCCTCCTCTATGTCACCCTGCACCAGATGCATCAAAGGCAGTGAGCTCTGCAAAAATCACTTGAGTTTGCCATAAGAGGCTGCAAAATGTAGCAGGTGAGTAAATGATTCCTCTTAGAGACTTCCTAAGGCCAAAGCAGATGGTGCTTGTGATGTATGAAGAATAAACTTCCATGGCATTTCTGTGTTAACTTCTGGTCTTCTACCCCTTGAGATAAAGTATAATGTGTGACTGTTTGGGGGCATTTTTATCAACTACCATGTAAAGAAAGGGGAAAATGTGAAACATTCTTGTTCTGCCTCTTTAATGTCTCTTTTGATTTTCTTCCCATTAACAAATTATGCTGTTTGACAATTGAGACAGTTCTGTTTAACAACGCCCTGGTCTGGTTTCATGGGAGATATGCTGGAAACATCTGAAAACAACATGTCAGATATTCAGAGTGTAATACACTCACTTCTGAATCAATAAAAGCTCTCCTTAAAAAAAAAAAAAAAGTGATGGGAAATTTTCCATCACTCTACACTGCTTCTTTCATTTTTTCCCACTGCTTTCAGATTTAGAGATTGGCCAGCAGCACCTCTTCATCTGCTCATGTTGTCCCATCATGAACTCTCTGGTAGACTCCATTTAATGTGAGAATGAGACTTACAGGTTAGCTCTTTGACAAGTTTTATTTTAAGCCTAGTGCTTCTATGAAAATGCAGAACTCCACCAAGCTACTCAAATCTTCTCTTTGCACTGTGCTCTCCTGCCAGCCCGAGTGGCAAATTGTGCAAAGCATCTTCACGGCAGATCTGTGACCAGGGTCAAGAGCACTTTCTTTTCAAACAGACAGTCTTTGTACAATTGTAGAAGTTTACCTTTGTGCTCTCAGCACAGTGAATGGGCTTGAAAACTGTTGAGCTGAATAAGAAATCTTTTGACATCTTGCACATTAACATAGCCAAAGATGTTCACCCACAGTAGCAGCCTGTAGTCAGTGAGGAATGAGAGAAACTGCTAGCACTTCTTCATAGATAAACTGCAACAGCAGCTCTCTGTTGTTGCTCTAGGGACACCAGGTTTGCACTGAAACAGAGGAGAAATCTGTGTCACAGATCAAGTGCTGCTCTGCACTCCCAGTTTAGCAGCAGTTGAGCATTGGTAAATGATGCACTGAGAGATGTGTAGAGCACACACTCTAACAACCAACTGTAACAGTTCTTAAAGAGGCAGATAAAGGGCTTAAATGCAAAGTAAAATGAGTGGGAAAATGAAATTACCAATATCCAGAATTCAGAGGACTTTCATCTTAAAGCCAGGACTCAAGGTCTGCACACCTGAAAATTTCTCCCTTTCTCAACTAGGTAAAAAGGACTTCTTTATTTTTCTCTTTATTTTTTAAATGCCAAAAGGAACTAACAGGAAAAAACCTTTACCTAAGTCTCTTACCAGTTTTGGATCTGGATACAAATGTATTTTGCAAGGACTCTTTCTCTCATCCCAGGCTGATTGCTTCTAAACCAGCAAATTACTGAAACTTCAGCACAAACAGAAAGCTGCATCATTGTGATTCTTACAATCATTCTTTTTGATGAAACTTACAATATATCCGTACATTTAAGGAATGTTGCTTATATTTAAGTAAGAAGCTACAATTTCCATACCAAACATGGACAGATTTTAGTCATAGTATTAGTGAGAGAAGCATGTGTTCTTGTAGCTCCTGAGATCTCAGATGTCCTGTGCTGATGTCTCCTCCACATCTGCTGCAAAGATCAAAGCTGTAGAAGGTGAAGTTTCTGTCTTTTTTAGGGGAGTGAGATGCCATAAAGACAGCAGGGAGGGGATAGAAGCTAAATAAGTCATATAACTGCCTCCTAGTTGATGGACAGCACAACGGAAAGAGGAGCTGTCTTTCCTCTGTGCCACCTACACCTTCTTGTGATAAGCAGTCAACACACAAATATCTGCCATTGGTAGCACACACAGGTATAAATCGGAAGTCCCACACAGTGGTACAAAGATAAGGACTTAATCTTTTCTTGGGTTGCAGGAACAGTCATTTATTTGCTCTGAGTCTGATGTCTGAGAACCTGAGGAACAGGAAATACAATTTTTCAATTAATTTTAAGGTCTCCACCAAAACCCACCTCCCTTCTTTGGGAATCCAGTTGTAGTTTACATATAAACCACTAGGAATTTAATTTCAAAGTGAAAGTTATCCAGCTTTCCTACACAGCACTGATCTAATTCATTCTCTCACTCTAGCACACATTGAAATAATACGAGACTGGCTCCATCCATCCTTCAGTTCAGCCTGTTATGAAATTTTCAGTCTTATTTCTCTGAAACAACATGGAAGAAAATGTGCAATGACATTACACTGGTGCTCTTTGAGTGAACTGTGTTACTATGTAGAAGAAATGAGGCAGTGTGGCCATTCAGTGCATCCTCTGTTTCAATTTGATAAATTAATCCAAAGTAAGTTAAATTGTATTCTGCCTATATTTTTCCATTTTTTTCAAGTAAGGTACCATTTTCTTCCTAGGTCTTAATTTATATTCATGCTTATCCCTTCCCTTCCCTTCCCTTCCCTTCCCTTCCCTTCCCTTCCCTTCCCTTCCCTTCCCTTCCCTTCCCTTCCCTTCCCTTCCCTTCCCTTCCCTTCCCTTCCCTTCCCTTCCCTTCCCTTCCCTTCCCTTCCCTTCCCTTCCCTTCCCTTCCCTTCCCTTCCCTTCCCTTCCCTTCCCTTCCCTTCCCTCCCCTTCCCTTCCCTCCCCTTCCCTTTCCTCCCCTTCCCTTTCCTTCCCTTCCCTTCCCTTCCCTTCCCTCCCCTTCCCTTTCCTCCCCTCCCCTTTCCTCCCCTCCCCTCCCCTCCCCTCCCCTCCCCTCCCCTCCCCTCCCCTCCCCTCCCTTCTTTTCTTTTCTTTTCTTTTCTTTTCTTTTCTTTTCTTTTCTTTTCTTTTCTTTTCTTTTCTTTTCTTTTCTTTTCTTTTCTTTTCTTTTCTTTTCTTTTCTTTTCTTTTCTTTTCTTTTCTTTTCTTTTCTTTTCTTTTCTTTTCTTTTCTTTTCTTTTCTTCTTTTTTCATCTAAGTAATGGAGAAAACAAGGGTGAAAAATATAGAAGTATGTTCAAGAAAGACTTGGCTGGAAGAGATTCAATGGCAGCAATTGAGAGAGGGCCAGAGCACTCCCCCTGCAAAAATAGGCTTTGGGTTATGTTTGGCTCAGCCAGGAGCAGGAGCAACTTCAGGCATGTATTAGTACCCCAGTGGCTGTGGGGTGGGGATCAGCAATGCTTACAGGAGATGGAGAGACAGTGGCCATGATTTAAAACAGGAGACTGTGGAACTGAATATACAGGATAGAGAAAAACACTGCAAGAATTATTCGACATCACAGCAGGGTCCAGAGTGGCTGTGAGGTCTCTCTTGGAGATGGTTTTCAAGAACTGACTTGACAAAGTTCTGAGCAACCTGTTCTGAACTAATAGGCGGTTGCTCTAAACAGGAGGTTGGACTAACCTCTCTCCCAACCTGAACCATTCTGTTACCCCAAGAATACACATCAGAATCAAGTAAACTTTTTTTTTTTTTTTTCTCAGATAAAGACTATACAGGTTCCTGTAGCCTTGACTACAAGCTATTCAAGCACATTTTATTTCTCATTATGATCTATGCTCAAACTCAATTGCAAAAATCACAGAAGAGCAAACAAATGCTCCTCATGTAAGCATGGCACACAGTTGTTTAACCTCACGTATGGAATCCACTGGAATGGCTTTGAGGGTTGACCTCTGCCTTGGTCTAAGCCTCCAAAATATTAACTTTAAATTTGCAAGACTTTTGTGAAGGTACTTGTCCCAAAATCTTAGGACTCTCTGATTCTCTTCCTTTGAGGCAAATGCTTCTGCTTCAGTCTGAGTCCTTAGCTAATATTTTACTGTTGAGGCAGGCATGCAGCTTCTTTGCTGATCTCAGGTTATACAAAGTGATAGTCTATAAAAAGTGATAGTTCTGTACTATCTTGTTCAATGGGAGTGGCAGATACAGCTTCAATACCTCAGTGAGCAGCTGCCCCAGAGCACTGTGAAATGCCTTCTGCTGGGCTTGATTAAGCTGGTGTAGCATTAGAGCTAGTCATTCACTGCAAAATCCAACATCAAGCCAAAGTTTTGCAAACCCAAAATTTGTGATGTGCAGTTGTGGCTTGCACTGCACCCAAGTCTTTCACTGAAGTATGGTTGGTTTCCCACTTTTTTCTCTGAAAGTGGGAAGGTCACTACCTAGAATCAGTAAAGGCTCAAACACAAGGAAACTTTGCAGAGCCTGTAGGAGTTGAGTACACTCTGCAAAAATGATATTCATTTATCTTTGTTAACAGTGCTAAGGATGTTGCACAAACATAGGAAATTTCCATCCGGGGCAAAGAACAGCACTCCTCCCACCACCTTGTGTTTTTATTATAGCTCTCACAGGACACAAACTGTTACAAAATGACCCAGAGCTGCATTGCAACACAGCACCCAAAGCCACTGATGCCTCTCAAAAGTCCAGCTCCCCTGGCCCTCTTACTGGGTGAAGGTCAATGCAAAGATTAGCCCATACCTGTGATTTGGGAGAAGATATTTAAAATACAATCTGGTAAAAAAACTGAAAGCCACTACAAAAATTTGAACAGTATTTTCTGGGTTTATGATTTCTCAGGCTAATTTCAAAACAGAAGGGGATGAAGGGCAAGGGAGTAGCTGACTCAGTTTTTGATTTTTGAACTCTCACAAATAGCAGTACGCTTTCCAAGGATTTTGATCCCTATTCCACCATCAAGATAAAACACCTCTATTTTTGAAACTGCTCCATCACAACCCTGAGGCATGTTCTTTGAAAACAGAAAAATCGTGTTTTCTACTTGTTTTGCTAGATATAGAGAATGAATCTGACTGCTTTGGTTTTAACCAAACAAATGGGAACTGGACATTTTGGGATACATAAAAAAATACATGTTCACTTAGGCTCAGTTGGGATTCTTCTTATCATTTTTGTGCTTCTCCCATTACCTAGTGAAACTGAAAATGTTAAGAGAATGACAATTTCAGCCTGTGAAGGCAAAAACTTTACTGGCAGAATTGCTCATCTGGGAGGTTCTGCTGTCCTGGAAGCAATTACGGTTGTTTGGTAAGACTCTAAGGCCACATGTCACTGTGGCAAACATAGTCAAATGATGGGAGTTTGTTTTCCATTGCATCAAGAACTGATTTATCTCTGAGCTGATTGTGTTTATTTTTCTGGAAATTTTGTAACACAGAACACAGGAGACTGGTACATTCAAAGAATTCTTATTTTGAAGTGCTTCCTTCACTTTAAAGTGGCATCATGTCTTAACAGATTCCTGTTCTGTTGGACCTATCCTCCTTATGTTAACACTCTGCCCTGTTCCAATAGGGATTCATTGGTGCCCTATGCAGATAGTTTAAATTATTTTAACAGTGACAGGAGTGAGGCTGTATTAACTTCCTCACAATTCAGAGGATTTTTTCATAAAAGTAGAATTGACTTGCCAAAGCAGCTCTATTATGCATACAGGCAAACTTGAAAACAGGTCAGTTCAGCTGGGGGTGAAAAAGAGGCCTTGGTGCAGCACCTGCAGAAGGAGATACCAACACAATGTTGCGTGTATCAAGAAAAAGGCAATAACTGCACCTTCTGGTTCCACTTTCTCCTACTTATGGGAAAGGCTACCACCCACCCCCTGGGAACAGCATTGCTTTCATTCCTGGTCAGAGGTGAGATGAGCATGCAGTGCTCATCCTTGTGTTGCATCTGGCTCCAGTGGGCCAAGAACATGCCATTTCAAATTAGATGCAGGTATTATAACCCTGAAGGTCAGGTTCACTAGATCTCCACAAGTGATGTAGATTTCTGTCTGACTGAACTGACACCCTAGGAAGACATCACAGATGACAGCTGCTGCTGGTGTATAGAAAACTGTCTTTGGACTATGATTTCCAGTCCCACACACAGATCCGCCTTCCACCCATTGACTGTATGTTGCCTTCTTGTCCACTTTTTGTCAGACATCATGAGTCTCTCCAAGATATCTAGCATCTCTAGAAAGGGCAGGATTGTTTTACTCTCGCCAGTCTGCCTGGTGGGAGAGAGGAAGTGGTGGGAGGTCTGTATGGGAGTCGTACAGCAAATCCATTGTCTCTGTTTCATTGTGCTTTAGGATTTCTGAAGGGCACCCAAAAGGGAGTTGGTTGCCCTGCCCGATGCATAGTCCTGCCAATGTAGGAAGCAAAATGTCTTATTGCACCCTTATGTTGGGGGATTTAAATGTGGAGGAGGAGCTGCACTGGTTCAATGCAAGATCGAGAAAAAGTCCTACCAGATAACAATGTTTCTCCTATACACCTTTCTGAGTAAAATTAATATTAAAGCAGTGGACTCATGGAAAATTGGATTATGTCCTGGGTCTCTGCTAGTTTGCTTTGGTACCTATAATCAAGTACTTCAAAAGAAATTTATGAAGGAATACAGATCTCCCAACTACTGTCTTCCATCTGAAAATGGAGGTAATCATGTATACCTTCCAGTAGGTTTTTTGCCAGAATTTCAGAATAAAGACTGAGGCATGCTTTGGGTTTAAGCAGCTCATAGAATTATTTGAACCAATTTTTGTCTGAGGCCTTACTTTTGTAGTGGTCCAAATAAATTAGTCATTTATCTCAAATTCAGAATTTCTTAAAGACAGTAAAGGTCTGTGTAGAAAATAAGGAGATGGTCCTGTGCTCCTCATCCTTACCTCCCTGTCCCCAGCTGTTTGTTAGCATCTTATATGAACTCTAGTACAACTTTGTCACATTATTTTGCTTGTCCCTTGTTGTCAACACAAGGAAGGCACCAAAAACAAAAGCAGAAGGGCAATGTAACCTCTTTAGAAATATATTGCTGGATATCAGTCTTAACCTTCACAAACAGAATAACTTCAAATTCCTTCATACCAAGGAACATAAATAATTCCTGCTATAGAAAACCCATTTGCTTTCCTTGACTATTTTATACACAAATGTCACAGTTTGACGCTGGCGCAATGCCAGAGGCCCCATGAAAATGCATCTTCCCCAATAAGTGCTGTGAGATACAATCAGGAACAGAGCAAATTGCCACTTCTTGCATTTCCATGTCACACATGGCACCACCCGGAGAAAATCTGTCAGTGTGACACTCTCCTTTCCATGTCACAGTGCTCTCACCACCGTGCATACACAGACTGCTCATAGGGCTCTTTTAAGGATGCTTTGCCCAGGACCTAAAGAAAAATAATTCAGTTTCTCATTTTGGGACCACAGTCCCCCCCATTTTCTTCCTCCCATGGGGCCGAGGGTCCAACAGCTTCTCCTTTTTTGGGACAACAGGCCCCCCATTTCCTCCTCCGCTGGGGCCGAGGGTCTCAAGAACAGAGATCATCTTCTTCCTGAAGACAGAGGGCAACACCACACCCTCCTCAACTCTTCTCTGTTCACTCCATTCCTGTGCTGGTAGTCACTGAAGCAGGTCTCTTGGCTCACCATTTCATCCCCCTAAAAATGCAGTCTCTGTTGCAGGAGGAATTGGTTCAGTCTATGCCTAACAAGAAAAGTCCAGCCACAAGCCATTCCATCATCTCCTCCCACCTAAAAATTTCTTCTTCTAACATCTCAGGTCCCAGACTGTCTCTTCTCTTTCAAATCGAGGAGGAGCAATATTTTACAAAGTTTTCATTTCCCAGGAAAGGGTTAAAAGTCTCGGACTCCCCGGACAGCTGAAATCTCTGCCCAGAACTCCAACTCCCACGCTGGGCATCTTCCCCCCACACTTCTCCTTCTCCTCTGCCAGCAAATTCCAGGTGCCATCAGGCTCTCTGTCTCTTTTCCTCTGGGTGGGGGGCGGGGAACAAAGGCATCTTCATTTCTCTCCACCCTTCCATCCACAGGGAGCCTGCCCGGTTCCAGTCCTTCAGCCCCTCTTACTCTACCTCTACCAGGCCACATGGCTTCCCTCCCCCACCCAGCCTGTGGCTGGGCAGGGGAGAGCTTGCACTCTCCAACGACCAGAACTAAAGAGAGAGTTCCCCTCGGTGTTCTTGCTTTTAACCCCCTGTGTTCTAAGAGGCGTGTCCATGCTCTCAGTGGTCACTCCAAGTGCCAATATCCAAACCTGACCACTGATTGGTTTGACCCATACTTCCTGAGAAACTTCACTTCTGTGTCAAACCACGACAACAAACCACATAAGCATGAATTGGTCACAGTGGTTATAGTTTTAGGCCCCACTTTTGAGCAATAGAAGTGTGTGCTTTTTGATGTAGTAGGTGCTTTTTGATGTAGTCCTCGGATTACCCAAAACTGTATCTAAGTCCGTCTCCTCAAACTCATATCACTTTT
Source organism: Vidua macroura (assembly GCF_024509145.1). Taxonomy (NCBI): domain Eukaryota; kingdom Metazoa; phylum Chordata; class Aves; order Passeriformes; family Viduidae; genus Vidua; species Vidua macroura. The sequence continues at coordinate 44,434,615 of NC_071611.1, forward strand.
TCAGCGTGTGCTTGGAAAAGAAAGTAGCATTGTCATACTCCTAAACACAGCATGGTAATCTGCCTCACAGTTCCAAAGCAGAAGCAAAGTGGAAAATTCTACTGGCTGACAAAGATTATCTTCTGTTTCCTGTTTCAGGGAAGAAAAATGAGCAAAAATAAAGTTCATCTGTGTTTATATTAGCTATACAACAGTTCCACTATGTTTCATAACAAACTTGGGTCATTATTTATCCACTTGTCCTTTATATCACAGCTTTGAACTCTGGGTTTGCTTATCATGATATTTCTAAAATCTGTAAACAGTCAGGGAGAAGTATTCTAGTTTTCTAAATAGAGCATTAGGTCATTTTATTATCAGAGAAATATAATGCTGCCCATCTGTTGTTTCACATGTGGAACAGCAGGCTGCCTCCTCCTAACTGTTAATTTTTTCAAGGAAGTCACTACAGCAGCTTTGCCATAAGGGCCAAGTTTCGTTTCTGTTCTTCATGGTAGCTTTCCCCACAGCCATCTGCAGGGTGTGGGTAGTGCTGTGTTAACAAAACACTCATATATGCAAATCCCTGGCTAACAACACACTCTTGATACAATTTGCTTCAAATGTTTAAATTTTTTAATTGGAGAAAAAGCAGAGTTTAGTTTTTGCTTTAATTTGTCTCTCCATTAAAAATTATGTTTGCATCTTCCTTGAAACCTCTGGAAGAGGTGAAATTTTTACCTCCTAACCCTGAAATATCATTACCTGTTGAAGAACTGTACTGCTTCCTGCAGCAAGATGTCTCTCTTGTTACTCTCATACACCATAAAATACAGGAGAGCAGTAATGAGAAATAATAATTAACTAGATCTCAAAATCCTAAGTCCCTTTGTGGTTGACTGAAAACATACTCTTCCATGTCAGAAGGTGAAAAAATGTTGAGGTAAACAGGCTCAGTCACAAAGTAAACAGAAATCCACTGTGGTTAGAAGCCCATCTCAGCAGGCATTGTATTTCTGCAAAGTATCTGTACAGTGTTTAGCAAAGTTTGCTAATTCTTGGAAGTGCTACAGTAGTGCAGAAACAGAAGATGTTATTTCATACAGATAAATACTACACTAAGGAGTTATCAAGTGGTTTTGTCCCCTCTTGAGTTTAGGTAAAAGAGTAAATTGCATGTGAATTTACTGCAACCCCATATGAAGTGTTCTTCTCATATCCTATTCTTCCCAGTTTCCACCACCTCCCCTTTGCACTACCATCTTCAGGCACATCCTGTGCCCTGAGAATTCATTGCTTCCACCACATTACTGTGTATCAAACACCAAACTGTGCATCAGGATGTGGTGCTTCTCCTTCTGTCTAAGCGTCAAAAATATTTACATTGAAAACGTCTAGTAAAACTCAATTATCAGATTACTCCTTCTGAAAGTGTAAAATAGGACACAGCTTGGGGGTACCACTTGAGTCTCTGTGGGGTCTCTTTTCTTGTCAGGATGTCTCAGAGAACATACTCTGCAACACACTGGGGCTAGCCTGGGCCATGGAATTTTCTGGAGCACCTGTGGTATCTCTTTTCTCAGACAATGATGCTGTGGTGGAGGTTGCTTTTTTGTGAGAGAAGAGATTTGCCAGGGATTCTCCCTGGCAAAACTGTGACCTTGTAGGGAATTGTGATGTTTAAGAAGTCCCAAACCTCTTTTTGGCATCCTCTAAGATATTTTTCAGCAGAAAGTAGTAGGCATGGAAAAGAAAGACTGAAAAAGATTTGATGGGCCAGCAGCATTCTCCAGACAATATTATAAGAAAGCATACAATAGAATGCTTGTGTCACTGTTATACAGACTTTACAAAGGAACGTAGACCCAAGTGGACCAGTCGGAGTAGGGTAATTTTTCTTTAAAGTTCAGCTGGATGAGAATATGAATATTCCAGGTTTGTATCAAAATATCTATTATCTATACATAGACAACCCTACATCAGGACATAACTTTGTATATTTTCATGCGGTAGGGATACCTTTTTTGTTCCTTTATACAAATAAATCACATGCATGATGAATACAACAAATAAGGTACATGAAAAAAGAATGAGAAGAAGTTTATAAGATAGCACTCACTGGGACTCTACATAGATCCTCTCATGAAGAAATGAAGGGGACAGAAATGGGAAGACAGATGACTTTGGGATTGCTCTATAGTTGAGAAGTGTCTCCAGGGAAATAGATGCACCATCTTCCCCCTGCTGCAAAAGGAGGAATATGCTTCTACCTTGAGAAAAAGTGAGAAGTGCATTGAGACAGCCCTGTGCAGGTACCTCAGAGAGATTAGCCGGGATTGGCCCCCTGCTCATACTGCCTGACACTCATCTACGGTGGGTAAAATCTGAGCTAGATGCTGGTTTACTCCATATGCATCCTTCCATGACACTGCTGATGTACATGCTTTCTGAAGCCTATCTTAATCACTGAGACTTCTATGAGCAGGGACCTGACCAGAAAGGAATTTTACTGGGAAAACAATTGTCTTACTTTGAGATCTTACTGTAAGTAAGTCTTTTGTCTCAGTGAGTATAAATAGTTTTCAATGTGAAGACTGCCTGAGTTGTTTTAATGTCCTGGAGAAGAAGCATCCTGTAGTTTTTTTGTAATTTATGTATTTCTCAATGACCCATAACTGCTGGCATGGGCTTGGACCACTTTTAAGGTATTAAAAAAACATAGCAATGTGCAAATTAAATGCAAGTTTAGATTAAATTGTTTTGTTTTCTTTTGTTTTGACATGTGCACATGTGGCTCTGATTAAGGCTTCACATGGAGAAGGATACAGGTGAGATGATTTCTAAGCATGTTAGTACTGTAAAATATATTACATTCTCAATTATAATCCCCCATAAGCAATGGCTGCATATTTCATATAGCAGCAAGGATGACCACAAAATATGTGCTATATTCAGATATAGCTAGATGCTACTGCAAACACATTTAACGTCTTCTTCTTCTACTTTCCTTGTCTCAGATTGGTGTGTCTTTCATCCAAACAGCTTGTTACACATTACAAACATTCTTTAGCTGAAATCTTGACTCTACCTTATTCATGTCAAGAGTATATGTTGTGATTGTTTTCATACTGATTTTCATACCGATCCTACAACACAATTTAATAATGAAATTTTAGCCCTGAGATCTTTGCTGGGTCTCTTAAATGTTATATTTTCTCTTACTTATGTAGCTAACAACTATTTTTGTGTGAATTACTATATATCTCTGTCCTTTTCACAAAGGCCAGCTTGCCTCTAGAATGCTTCCCAGCTAAAAAGTGGAGTCTGAGCAGAGGAACCGACTAATCCTACCATTATTTTCCACCAGGAGATGCCTGTGCTTAACCCTACCCTCTTCTTAGATCGCCATTACACAACTCTGTATCAGCATCAACACTACTTCCAAAGATGGGAGTACTGCTAAAGGCAAGGCAAAGTTTTCCCAGAAATCTTGCATTTCTAATCTTCTAAGGAGACTTTATGAAACACGTAGTAAGTATATAATAAAATATATATAAAGTAATAGAGCAGCAATAAAGTAAATTGGAGTAAGAATGAGCTAGGTTCTTGCAGGTAAGCAAAGAGACTATAAGATAGGAGGAAATGGAATGAAGGTCACTGTTTCTTTATCAGAAATCTAGTCCAGAGCTCCAAATCCATTTTCACAAAGACAAAAATACATGTGTGACACGTGAGGAAATGAACTCTCCAGGATGTGCTTTGGGAGTGCTCTAGGACAGAGGCATTTTGGAAAGAGGTGATAATGACCTTAAAAGGTCAATGATGAGATTGTGAAACTCCTGTGTGTGGGTTCTGGAAAAAAAAGATACATTTGAAAACCAAAGAAAACAAAAGCTCCCGGAAAATGTGAGTGGCTAAACTAATTGTAGACACTTGGAAAATTGAAAGATGTTTCCTTTTTTTTCTTTATTTTTAAATAGGAGTTTTTGTAATCTGGCTTCTGTTCAAAGTATAAGGAAATATGTCTTGATTTCTGTGTTTGTTTTGTGCACTCTTCAAAATCACAGCCTGCAAACCTAAAATAAAGAAAATCACTGGAAGGCAAACCCAAAATATTCCAAAATACTGCTTAGGAATTAATAGGAATCATTGGTATCATTAGGAAGTGGACTTTTTTAGTGGATGGGTCCATACTGCTACTTCAATTTTTACCCATCCATTAAATAGAAGCTCAGGAAATAGTCATGTATCTAGCAGACAAATATATCAGCTAATAAACTTAAGTTGCAACTTTGAATTGTAGTAACTAAAATAATATAAATTATGGGGAAATTGCCAAAAGATGGTTCTAGAGTCCATTACCAATTCCAGTAGACCCATGGTAGATGTGATTTATGCAATTTTAACTGAGATTGTAGCATTTGTCTTAGGGAAGAACAACCAGATCTCTATCAGACTACATACCTGACTACATACCTGAAATCAGTATTTCTTGCTCCAGTTAACACTCATCATTTGGAAGCAGCAACTCTGTGAAAATGGTGCTATATGGTAGGCTTTCAGAGATGGTTCTTTATCTGAATAAACTGCAGGAATAGTTTATTTGTTTCATGTTTTGTTTCAAGGACTCAAAGAAAAACCTAGAAGGCTCTTACTGAACTTACTGTGAAATATCTCCATACTGTTGGTCACTAGGGCCTACAGCAAGACCCAGTATTTTTTCTAAGGCTCCTGAAAAGCTAGACAGAGTGTTTTAATTAAAGTTAGAAACCTGTATGCTTCTTCTCTGCAGTTGTGGCTATTTTTTTTCCAAATCTCATTGTTTCCCTATTACGTTTTTTGCAGGACTGCCCTGCTGTTGATAACAGTGCCAGTTTTGTCTTTAACAGTGATGTGGTTGTCTGTTGCCCTTGTATTTGGTGAAAATTAATTATATCCTTAAGTGAATCTTGCTTTACACTCCACCTGTATTTGCTATTTAGTGCTGGAAAACCTGATTTGTTAAGTTATAGACCTGAAGTCCTCTTTGAGAGGAAAGCACAATCTTGCATAGACAGTTTTCTTCGGTGGGTATAGCATCTTTCTGTGATGTCTGGGACTCACGTCCCATTATGTCCTTGGAAAGGCATCTTGATGTGACCTGTTCTGATGCATAATGGACTTCAATTTAGTGCCAGAAGGACACAGTACACAGCAACAGGGAGAAGGCTCTAGAAGGTAACACAGTGCAGTTTTTAAAAGATGCTGTCCACCATCTCACCTGTTTTACCTGTCCAGAAAGCGCTATCCCTCACAAGTCTTTACCATCACCATCTTTCCTGAGCTTTAGCAGGTCTTGAGACACTTAGTAAAAGCACTGCAATGTACTGGAAAAGCCAGAAGAAATCTACAACACTGAATCTAGAATTGATTTCTTGAATCACATTTGAAAACAGCAGTTTAGTCAGGAGAAGATCTCAGTGCACAAGCCATATCCTTGTCTTTCACTTCCTTCATTTAGGCCAACAATTAATCGTGGCACAAGAGGTAAATGACTGGGGATTTCAGTGTAAACTGTGCTGGTGGATTGATAAACATTTCTGGTATTGTTGCAAATAACCAACACAAGTGTAAGGAATGGAAGTTTAGCTTTAGGCCTGTATGTTTACCATTACAATTTTAAACTGTTTATAAGAAGAAGAGTGCTTTAAATGTTCCTGAGGAGATGGGCAAAACCACAGGACTGCTAAGGGTTTAACTGAGATAAAGTGTTTGCCTTAAAATTCAGAGAAACATGGTCATTTTGCAGGCATGGTTTGTCATTTAAAAGATTGCTGTTGACATTGTGTTGTGACACCAACCTAAAACATTTATGGTAACTCCAGAAATGGGGTGTACTAGAAGCTGGAAGGCAACATCTGGATTTTTCCTTGTCACTGTGTCCTTAAACAGCTAATTCAGTTTTCAATCTAAAATAACAATGCAATCCCACCAGCATCCCTCCACCCTCTTCCCCCCACCCTCTCTACTCCCCTGTTTTTATTGGAGATGTTAAGATGTGGATTTAAATATCCTTCAGTACAGCCCTAGATCCAGGATGCATCGCAGTAGGTGAAAGCGTCAGTTGTCATTGTGAGCAGTAAAACATGGACTGGGGCTTTCAGTCAGCTTTAGGTAGAGCTGGATGCTGTTCTCCTGGAGGCTGGGAACTGGACATGCCACCTCCTTTATGTCTGCCGAGAGACCTGATCTGACAGTTGCCTTCCATGTTGGAGACCTTGGAATCTGTAGCTCAGATTCTTCCTCTGCATGACAGGGGTCAAAACAGCCCTTATTACCATCAAGTAGTTCTCTAAGAGATTAAGAACATGTTCTGGTTTGAGGTTATTTTCTATCCTGTTTAATGCTGCAGATAAAACTAGGAATCTCTAAGTGCATTATATGGTGCTGGTATGGGACAGCAAAGACCTTGGTTCCAGTCGGTGTTCCAAGGTATTTTTAAACATCCTGTGAGGTTTGGCGCCCTGACTTAAGATTTGTAAACATTTGATGTTGGCAAGTAAGAAACCAAGCTTTGCTGCCAAAGCAGGTGGGGAAGGACATTAGAAAGACAAAGTCACCTACCTTGGTGAAAGGGATCTTCACAGCTCTGGTCAACCTCCATTCAGCAGCAGTTCACAGTAACCTGGTGGTACTTGAGGAGGAGCTTTCACCTTGGGACCATACAGAGGAAAAGGACAAATACCTAGCTTGTGACTATGACAGCTTGAAGTTTAAAAAAAAAAAAATAATTTTGTTACTTTGTAAAACTGAGTGCTCTAAGAGTGCATTTCAGGCTGACATTCAGTGCTCATTAGCAAGAGGAACATAAGGACGGTTGTAAACAAGACAGCTGTCTTCACCTGAGAGCTCTCGCTCACTTATTAACATGCTGAGCTGATTGCTTTTTTTGTTAGAATGGTACCAAGAAGGCTGTCTGACCATGGCAAACTCTGTAGAGCACTGAACTGCCAACAAATTACATCTGCTTGAAAAATCTTTAATTTAAACAGAATAGACCAAATAAGAAGGAGAAGACCAGCATCCTTATCCCATGTCATTGGTTTTGCTCTTTAACCTTGTCTTCTCCACAGCTGGATCTGCATGTGCCACTCAAAAGAGATCATGTAATTTTGTGTGACTTCCATGTGCAGGTGGGTGTAGTCTCTCTCATGCTGCCCTGAAATCAGCCCTTACCAGCTGGTGTTTTGCTGTCAGCAAAGGTCTTTCTGGATTGCACTACTCTAGAGTCTGCAGTCTTCACTGTGTTTGTCCTTCCTTTGCCCCTGTGCCTCAAACACATTTTGGAGAGCTATTTCCCAAGATTTTGACCAGTACCCAACCCATTACACCTCCTCAGTATTGCAAGTCCTCTGTTACTGAAGCGGTACGTAGGAAAATATATTCAATCTCATGGAGCATCCCCCATGAAAAGAGGAAAATGTTGATGAACTGGATGAGGAAGATGCCTTTAATACAAGTGATTAGAGATATACACGACATCTGCCAAGTTCCTGGAGGAATTCCTCTGATTTAGAAACCCTGTCAATGAGGGTCTTCTGGATAACTCAGAGCTTGCTGGGGGCCATCTTGGATGGAAAATACAGTTTAGTCTCATTCATATGGATGCTTTTCTAGTCTTTATAAATTATTTTAGTGTAGGATTAACCTTTCAAGACCATGCTACCTGGGCCAGTATTTAGACTGAGCAGTTAGATTTTACTTTTCAACTCTGTCTCCAGCCCAGATAATGGGCTTTGGTAGTAATGGAATGATTTCTAGCTGCTGTAAATGTGGGGGGTTATTTGAGTTGCCAAGATTACTTTAGCTGATGAGCTGATGAGCTAGAACTATCAGTGCAGTTATAAACAATCAGTCATAAACATATAGCTAACATCTACCTAGAAGACAGACCACTGACCTGGAGACACTGCTGAGATCATAGCCAGACCCATAGCAATATGTTGGCAGGAAAGATGATTAAATACAGACTGAGAGGCTCAGTTAGCAGGATTAAAATATGCCTCTTTATACAGCAAAAGACCAACTTAATTATCTCTGGTATAAAGGATAGTTGAATGTGTCTAATGTCCTTTGATCTTTCCTGGAGGGAAAGATAGTTTATTTTTGCTAATTCCAATTCTCTGTTGAAATAGCCTGGAATCATTAATCCTGCTCTTATTTCCCTTTCTTTCCTCAAAGTAAAAATAATAAAAAAAAAACCTATTTGTCCAGACATTTATATGTGAAGTTTTGCTGAAGAAAAACATAATCTAGTTTATATAGTCACAATTTTAAACAGACATGTATCAATTGATGTATGAATTTACATCTATATACAAATATATGTGTATGTATATGTAAAAGTACAAAGGCTAATATATACATACACACAATATATGTGTTTTTATACACACACACTCTCACATGTGCATCCACACTACCACCCTGATACTCATAGTGACCATTCTTTCAGAGAAATCACATTAAGAATTTCTATACTGGCAGTCATCTTACAACAATGCTCCCTTTATCAGAGTACAGTGGTAGGTTAGTGGAAGGATGAACTGTTTTGGGAATGGGCTATTGCAGTGGTCTCAAGGTCCTCATGGGGAGAATTTGCCTCTGAGATCTCTCCATTCTTTTGCCAATAAAACCTGTAAAACAAAAGGTTATTGACAGCACTCATTGAAGCTGCAGGTGAGTCCATGCCAAGGCCAGGGAAGAGTGGAGGATCTGAGTGTGTTTTAGACTACAAACCACAGCAAGAAAGCAGAGGAACATCTGGAAGATTTCTAAAAAATATATATAATGTAAAATATTATGGAAGAGTCAGACATTGAGGCATAAGCCCATGGAGCATGGGCTTATGAAAGTTATGAAGTTAGTCAGTTTGAATTTATGAAGAAAGCAGAGTGGGAGGGACCCAATTAAAATCAAGAGAGACAAGTGCACATGCCTGCAGCTGGGGAGGAACAACCCCAGGCACCAGCAAAGGCTGGGGGTGACCTGCTGGAGAGCAGCTCTGTGGAGAAGGACCTGGAATTCCTGGTGGACAACAAGCTGTCCATGAGCCAGCAGTGTGTCCTGGGGGCCAAGAATGCCAATGGAATTCTGAGGAATAGGAAGAGCATCGCCTGCAGGTAGAGGGAGGTGATTTTGTTCCTTTGCTCAACCCTGTTGAGGCACATCTGGAGTTCTGTGTCCAGTTCTGGGCTCCTTAGGACAAGAGAGACATGGAGCTCCTGGAGTGAGTCCAGAGGAGGACTATGAAGGTGATTGAGACTGGAACATCTTGCCTATGAAAAAAAAGCTGAGGAAACTAGGCCTGTTCAGCCTCGAGATGTTTGAGAGGGGACCTTATTAATGCATACAAGTATCTGAAGGAAGGGTGTTGAGACAATGGAGCCAGGCCCATTTCAGTGGTCCTCAACAGCAGGACAAGGGCCAGTGGGCATAAACTGAAACACAAGAATTTCTATATGAAGATTAGGAAAATCTTATTTATTTTGAGAGTGACAGAACACTGGAACAGACTGCTCAGAGAATTTGAGGAGTCTCCTCCTCTCCAGATATTCAAAACCCACCTGGATACAACCCTGAGCAATCTGCTTTAGATGAACTTGCTCTAGCAGGGGGATTAGACTAGATATCTACACAGATCCCTTCCAATCCCAGCCATTCCATGCTTCTGGTGGATTTCTCTAATGTAATCACTCTGCAGTCTTGCCTCAATAATGAGGAATGACTCAGCATAGTTTTTCTCTTGCATGTGGGATTCCTCATAATATAGACTTCAGTTTCTTAGCCTTTAGCATGCACCACGGACAAGCACAAACTTAGTAAACCCCTCTTCAGAATACTAGTTCATACTTGGACACCTAGGTCTTGATTTAGGAAGATGTTTAACACTTCCTAACTCTTCTTGATTTCTAAGAAGCTAGTCCAAGTTCTTGGAAGTTAGAATGTGTGTCTGCAAGTACTTTGCCGAATCCATTAATAAAGTTTATGTTTCCATCACACCTCAGTCCTTGTCCAAGTTAATCATATTTATGAAGTTTATCGGAAATATAAAATTACTCATTGATCAAAATGAATAATCAAACATATTTAAAATATAAATTGCATTTGTGGAAATTGTGTGTCAGTGGCCATTCTGTTGAGAATTACTAAAACTCATACAGTAATTTACTCACGGTAAATTATTCACTCATTTGTAATTATCAAATAGTTTTCACCACAGATCTTGGACTGTTCCTCTAAAGAAGAGACATGTAAACTGAAAATTTGAAGGATTCTGGTAAATGGCTTTTATTGAGGTACTGTTTTCTATGTCATCTAGATTTGAAGCTGAATATTTTGAAGAGGTTTTATTAGATGCTAAAAACCAACAACAAAAGACTGAATTGACTCTAAACCAGGGTTTATTTGGGAAAAATGGGAGCTGTGTCAACCTCATATCAAAGGACAGAATGTATGTAAAAGACTGCTCAGGCAAAGGTCTGGAGTGACAGAGAAATCAAGTAATAGAGAAATTTATTATGTGATTAAGACTGTAAAAATACTGGTTAATTTAAGCCCTATAAACATCTAAGTATTTGCTTACTAAAACTGGGTGGTAATGGATCCTTTCTATATCCTGTCTGGGACCACACATACAATCATTAGAAGGTTCCATTGTTTCTGAGAAATTATGGCAATGGAATGATAAAGGGATCTTAAAAAAAGAGGGACAAAGACCTGTAAGAACCAAAATAGGACATGGCAAATGGTATAAAACGGCCTTATTGCAGGTGTGTGGCAGTCACTTGGCCCTTCAAGAGTTACCCAACACAGCTTGATTGCACATACTCTGGAGATACTGCATCTCTGGGGATACTGCTCCCTTAGAGGAGCCAAGCCTTAAGAAATCAATTTATATCAGTTGGTGACCTGTCTTGGTAGGATAAATCTTGTCAGAGTTAGTCCCTTCCTTTGCCTTCATCCTGCATTCTTTCTCTGAAACATCTAAGCAACCTAAGGAGAATCAAAAGGAAACAAAATATATCCCTGCAAAGTAAATGGAACAAATGGCAGACAAAGCAGTTACACCTTTCATAGCATAAAGATGAGCCTAAATACTAAGTTTTGAGATACACAATACTGTAGAGTATAACAATGTGTGAAGACGGGAACAGAACCTAGGCACAGGGCAAGATCTTGTGATGGTTATCCTCAAAGAAATCTATTTCTTGGTTTGAAGTTCTTTTGACTATCCTTGTGTCAAGGTATACAAAAAGGTTTTTTTCAGTTTAAGAATAATGCCCTACACTACATGAGACTTAGATCTCAGAGATATTTGTCTTTGTAAATTTAGTGATGGAATAGTGAATCCACACTTTACACTTTGGATCAGAAATGCCTTCTATTGCTTTGACCAGGCACTCTTTTGAGTCAGCTGTTCATGTTGAGGTGTCAGCATCACCCCAGTGGAAGCTGCCACTTCTGCAATTCTGCTGGCAGAGAGGTTTCCTAATATGCTGTAGGCAAAAACAGCTGGCATAATGCAAATCTAAGCCATGGGAATGGTGTATACGAACCTGGATGATTTTCCTTGAGGTGGTGTTAAGCACCTTGGACATGTTAACATCATCATCAGTGCAGTGCCAGAATCTGCATGTAGCTGTAAGGCATGGCACCAGCACCATCACACTGGCTGCAATGATTCACCTGCACCTGGTCTTGAAGATCCAAACTGGAAAAATGTACAAGCAGAATTGACACCTTAAAAATGTTGAAGGAGAACAAAAAAAAAAAAGTAATTTCTACTATGACAGTCAAGAAAGTATAAATAAAATTAAAACTCCATTGAAACAGGGAAGACCCTTCTATTATTTCAACTTTGTTTATTTTGACCTTATGGGTCCGTTCATAAATGTCCTGAAACTACCATTTTGGGGACTATGGTAAGTTTTTCTTCTCACAGGGCAGCTAGGTGTCCCAGGAGAGTTGCAGTTGCAGACCTTTTTCCATTCCTGACTCACACAGGCTCCCTTCCTCATAATACTAATAACTGTTCATGACATGAGGAGAAGATTTGCTCAAGAGATTTGACAGACTGTGCCTACATGATGCTGACAGCATGGCTGGAATTCACAGTGTAACAGGCAGAACACAGAATCCTGTAGAGGGTATGTGAATGTGTCTGCAGGAGGGCTAGTTAGAAAAAGAATTAGTGTGCATCAGGACCCCCTCTCAAACAGCCTGCACAGAGCTGTATTTGCAGTTTTTGGCCATCTCCTAGGCTGAAATGGTGATGATTTTGTTTCTCACCCCTACCCACCTTCAACATTTGTATCTTGATGATTTTTAAAGACTAGTTCATGTTAAATCTGAAAAAGACATGTGGGGTTTTTTTTGGTGTAATTTTCAGAGATTAGAACTGGGAAATTCAAAATTCTAAAAGAAAATAAATGCAGAGTTTTCACAGCCACCGGGTAAAATAAACATTTCAGTGGAAGCCAGGCAGTATTATGCATAGTTTTATTTAAAGTAATGTAACACAGAAACAAAATACAGCCAGAAAACAAAAGGAGTTGAAGATCCAGAAACAACTTAGCTACCGGCAATCATCCACCCTCTAAAATTTAGTAAATTGTAGCCTCAAACTAACTTTTGTCTTTTCTGCTAATAGGTTTTTTTCTAGGTATCCATATATAGCCAACTCCATGACCTCAGGACTCAAAAAGTAATGGAAAATCATATCTCTCTATTGGAACCAAATAGGACAAATGTTTTCTGCACACATGGTATAAAAGAAGTTGATGTCTCCCAACAGATAGGTCTGCATTGCCTGCCCTATTAATCCAAGTCCCCATATATTCCAGCCTTGGTGGCAAAGGCAGACAGTTTCCACATGGACTGAGAGATCTCCTTATGCCCTGACAGAGGACAGACCCACACACTATTGAATCAGACTCCTCTGCCATCCATCTCCTACAGGTGCACATACGATCATGTGCTGAAACACTCCCAAGATACCTGGTCTGCCATCCAACAGGCATCACACAGACTGGGGCAGGCTGCTGAGTCCTTGGACTGGGAATCCATTGTTCCCACCCTATGGGAATCTAAAAGCCTGATATATTGCTATCTATTCAGCTTCAGTATACAACCATCTTTAGATAGTGTGACTCATCAGTGGTCTGCTGTGACTTCTGCCCAAATTCTATTTGGTGTCCTTTTATTTAAGAAAATAACTTCTCAACCTTGAAGACTGATTTAATTTCTTGAAAATAAAATATTGATTTTTTTTTTTTTTTTTTTTTTTTTTTAGTTTGCCCTTCTGCTAATATTTGCTGTTATAATGGACTGGCAATGTAAAAGTTATAGTTAGAGCAGGTACTGAGCTAAAATACAGTAAAATACAACTGACTCCATATCACCTTCCAGCATTTCTTGTAATCACAAACATACATGATTATCATATCTGTAAAGAGCTTGTTGCCATTTTTTTTCTTTTCCCTGGTAGCCCTTAGGGCTCTGGGCCCTCAAATAACATGGCATAAAAGAATCAGGCACAAAACCTGAAGGTGAATCATAAATAAGTCTGATTCTAAGTCACAGTCAGCACTCCAAGCCATGAGCTCTGATATCTTCATTTGCAGCAAATCCAGCTGTTACTGCTCCCAGCTGTCCACACTGCCTCTCTGCCAGAAGATGCTACTCCCATGGTGGAGTGAGAGACATGCCTATGCCACAGTCCAGTGTATTCCTCAGAGTTTAAATCGGGGGGTGGAAGGCAGAGCTTGGTTACTCAACCTACAGCAGATGAAACCACCAGAGCTTATGATTTAAAGTCCACATTTCCCAGCTGCACCTCATAGGTAGTGTGAAATGTCCTTCACGGCTTCCTACAAGTACAGGAGCAGTAATACTGTGCCTCAGTGCAAAGGAGATTCCTGCTCCATTTAGAAATAACTTCAGCTTTATAGATTCAAAGGAAAACCAGCTATGCAGTGACTAAAACCAGTTGTGTAGAGAATTAATACACACCTTGCATGAGGTGGTTGGAAGCACCTGAAGGAAAACCAACAATTGCTTTGAGTATTTCAAAGTTAGAAGACACAACTGAATTGGATATATTGTCTTTAAAAGTTATCAAATCTCTAGTGCATTTCTTCTCTTCAATTTTTGAACAAAACCTTAAAATCAATTCTCCATAGATTTGCTGTGCTTTCAAGGTGCATTAAAAAAGGTTGCATTATTTTCCTCAGAGTTTCTTGAAGCTTTTGTAGCTATCTACCTTCTTGATGTCAGAAGAAATTGCATGTGTTCCTCTTTCTACAAAAGAGATTGACTACTTCAAGTGGATAATCGATTGGACAGATGACTTAGCAGTCAATTGTCCAGTCAAGTATCCAGTCTGATTGATAATTTTCCTTTTCTTTCTTGGTGAAGTGAAACAGACAAGTGTCTCTTTTGTTGCTGTGGGTGCTCCAAGGCCTAATGTAGCCTTTTAATTAGGTAATTTCACCTTTGAGGCAGGAAAAATGAGTCTTTGCAGTCAATGTGTGCAGGTGCAAATGAAAGACAGAGTTCATAAGGTGGGAAGCAGAATAAAGGTTGGAGGGCAGATTACTTGAACCAAATCAAGCTCTCATTTTGGCAGATAGGCAGAGTACCCTTGCTGTTCCTGCAGCTCAGAATCATAGAATCAACAGAATCCATTGAACTTCCATCAAAGTCAGAAGAGGTCTTTGAGATCATCAAATCCTACTGTCAACTTACCACTATCACTGTAACCCCTAAACCACATCACCCAACACCGGATTTGAAGACTTCCAGGGATGCTGACTCCAGCACCTTTATGTTCACCTAACATTGGAAGGGACAGCACCATCACCTATCTTCTTTGACTCTTTGGAAATTAGTTACCATCTTTGCTGGGAAGGGGAAAAGTCTAGAAGTGTCATATTAATACAGTTTCCTGCACACCTCTCAGATGGTTTTGGGGTTGCTGACCCCAAGCCTAATTATCCATACAGACATCAGTTTGAAAATTGACACCTAAGGGGCAACCAGAGATGGACCTTCAAAGTTCAGCTGGTCCTCTGTGCCTGAATAGAGTTAGTGGCTGAGTACAGTGATAGCATGGCATTTGGCACCTACAGACGAACAATCACACCTATGACAAGCTGCTGAATGGTGGAAAGATACAGTCACCTTTTAAAGACAGTGCAATCACATTCTCCTTCATGTCACAATCACTTTAATGTGGCCAAAGTCACTGGGTCCCTTGGACAACACTAAAAAGTATATCCAGGAGCAAACCAGCTTTCTGTGTGGTTAACATTGAACTGGAGTAGAAGTTCATAATGAATATTACATTCCCTCAGTATGAAGAACATGAAGATTCTAATTTGTGTGTGCTGTCTTTGCATTGTTGCAGGAGTGTGAAGAGGGTGTAAATATAATGTGTAACCAATATAAAGCTACAATATTCTGTCAGGGTGATGCAAAAGGGTATCTTAGCAGAATAAATGGTTGCCTTGAGAGTTCATTATTGTACTTACAGTCACAATACAGCCAAAGGATTATAAATCATCCTGAGATGCAAATCTTTTTTGGAAGGTGATTCAGCATTCAGAAACAGGCTTGGTGGCAATTCAGATAGCACAGTCTTAGTCCCACAACAGACCTTATTTCTGTCTTACGCATTTCCAAGCAGGAAATCCTCACTGAATGGTTCAAACACATTCATAGTTCCATGGTTTCTTAGTTCAGATTAATACAGCAAGGAACTTCCTTCCTATTGCAATGGCAAAAAGAAGGAGTGAGGTCTACCCGATGAGGTGCAGCTTTGCTGGGGAGATGAACATGAAAGAGAAATTATGTTTGAATCAAAAGCACCCTTTTGGATACTGTTTCAAAATTCTGCCTGCTGGCTCTTTTCTCTCCTTTTATTTTGATATGCCCTGTGGTGGTATCAGGCCCACAAGACACTGACAGCTCTACATTTTATGTTCAGTGCTCTTAAATTATTTGGCCTATTCAGGAGTCATGCCATTGTGAACATGGTTTTACCTTTCTCAGAGATACATTGTGAGGACAACTTGTAAAGACCTTTGAGATCCAGAGTAGGAAAACAAAAACACTGCAAAAACACTTCCAGAGTGTTTTCTTTATAACCACTTGTACATGTTCGGGTGTCGGATTGCTCCAGCCTTATCCCCCATTATGGCTGATGATAATTCCCCCATTTCGATAGATCAGTCGGGGCTTTACCTCATATTCCTGGTATGGCAAGCTCCAGAGAAGAATTGAGAAAGGCAAACGCTTTGAATCCTTGGGACATCACATAATAAATCTCTTCTGCGGCACACAGTTCTTCCTGCTGGGCAGTAGCCATTTGCCTGTTGATCCCTAGGGAACAAGGACACTGCTTTTATAAAAAAAAAAAATAAAAAAAAAAAAAAAGAATGTCAATTGGAGCCTCTTATAACAGGAAGCAGGAATTTAAATTTCTTTAATATATTTTTTTTATGTACTCTTTTCCTCTTCCTGTTTTTAGAGAGTAGGAAGCAGTGATTGAAAGTGAATCCTGGAAACAGCTGGCTTTTCTTTTGGGTCACAGAATTATCCAAATTGTTTGCAAACTCAGGTCTCTAAAGTTAACAAATGGAGGGTCACTGAATCCATCGTGTACTTTAGGTTTCATTTGACGCCCACATGCTGAAACTACGTCACTTGCATCTGCTGATACAGAGAGATCCTTGATGGAGTGAAGCATCACCCTTGCACTGCTTGTCTGAACATGCTGATTTTCACTTCTGGAAGAATTTTCTTCAGTTTTGGGCACAATGACATCTATGACCCCTTTTCCCACTTGCTTGAGCATGAGTGAAGTCACTTGCAACTTCCCTTTACATGTTTCTGTAACAAAGGTGTTATCTCTGTAAGAGACAGATTTAGCAGAGCAAGACATGTGGAAGAGAAAGCAAACACTATGGCTATGTGTTTCCATAACCTCCAGCACTGCAGCTTTGAGTCAACATAATTTTTGCCTTATGGGAAAATAAATCCAGGAGGAGCAAAAGTATGCTTCACTCTAAAAATAATTGCTGGGGGGTGTATGTGACTGTCTCACTTCTTTGGCTGCTCTTTATACCTATGCATGGTGGAGCACAGTGAATGTTAAAATTAAGTACATTTAAGAGTTATGATGTATGCTGGAAGCTTCCACTGTAATGCCAGATTGGTTAGACTGGCTAAATGTTTTCAAACATCATAACTTTTCCAATGGAATTTCTTCAATGGCGTTATTTTAGCTGTGTTACACATCTGCAATATAATGCTTCTCAAAGCCTATCAAAACCTGTGCTGTAATGATTTAGGATTTATAATGTGTGCAGGAGGATGTTGCAGGAAGGCATCCCTCAGCTTCATTGTCTTTAAGATGTACCAATCATCCTAATGTTGCAGCTTGTGCTGCAAAACTCTCCAGAAAAAACCTGCAACCTGGAAGACAAGGCATAGCAGATGGATTTCAACAGTCACATGATTAGAGAATAAAGGCAACACAAATAAACTGAGATTTAGAATGCCCTGGCCCCTATGCAGGGGGGCCTATCTGTATTTAATGTTTGTGACAGCTTTGGTACGAGTTTTTGTAAATGGGAAGTACCAACATGGAAAAGCTGTCCCTAGTGCACTTTAAGCAGTTAAGAACTTTCTCAACCTGTTCTTCTTAGGTTTCATTGGTTAAATTAGCAGCGTCTAACAGTGTCTATCCATCAACAACTGCCATCTTAAAAGGAAATCCTCAGAGGGAGAAGGAAATATGTCTTTCTGGATTGTTTGGCTATCATGTCCAACCACAACCAGATCTGCCAGGACATCAGTATTAGAAGGACTCCTTAACAGTCTCTGAAGCAGTTCTTTCTGGTGGAACTAATGATGAGAGAGGGTCTCAGAAAAATTACCAGATGTCTCATACTAACATAAGGCTAGATAAATGAAAGGTACTCCTCCATTTTGGTTTTTTTTTTCCAAACCTCACCTCTAAGCTGGAGAAAACTTTTTTATGTACCTACTACTTGTCATGCACTTCGCAGGATTTTGGGGGTTTGCATGTATGTCTTTTAATATATCCACTTAGCTCAAATGCATTATTTGTGGTTTTGCTCCATCAAAATGATCAAGGCCTAAACACATAAATCTCACTATGAGACTGCCTTTAGGTAGAGAAAATCAGGCAGTAACCTAGGCCTTCTGACCTGTAGTTGTAGAAGATGGCCCTGTTGGGATCATCTGTTTTCCCTTTCCTTTCTTTAGGGAAAAGGTAGACATATCTGCTTGAGCATCATATACTACCTGAAAAGGTGATCTCCTTCTCTTACATGCAAAGATCTGCACAGACCTGGCCTTGCAGGTGGCACTGGAAGCTGAGGAGGGGTGAAAGGGACATGGGACACAGCTCCTTCCCTTCTCCATCTTCATTCCTAATGAGAGATCTCTGCAGAAGGGACCAGCAGGCTTTGGTTCTACCCTGATCTCCCTCAGCCTCACCCTGCTCCCAGCCTGCTCAAGCACCAGCAATCCAGGAAAGACCAAGACATCCAATTGTGATGAACTGAGAGAAGGTCCTACAAAACCATTCAGTCAGGTAATGAGATGCATGGTGTTGAGGAGGTAAAAGACAAAGACACATGTGGCATTATACAGAATTGCCTGAAACCTCCCCAGGCAAAATTAATTTAATATTGAATTGCAATCAAAAAAAAAGGGAAATTCTTAGAATGTTGAACAAAAAAAAAAATTAACTTCTATAATTTTTACCTAATATAATTTTCAAGTTATAGAAATAGTATAGTATATAATAGAATGGCAGAAAATGAGTTGTTACATGTATATATTGAAATTAAATATTTGGCTTTGTGTTCATTAAATATTTTGACTGCCCACTTTCTTTAAATTTTTGGTGAAAATCAGTGAACACTGATTATCCTTGTAATCTTCTAAATTATTTTTATTCTCAAAATTATTTACAGCAGTTGAATCCAAAAATGTCTGTTATTAGACACTGTCAAATTATCAAGTATATTGAGAGACACCATTGCAGAGAAGCAGTTCAGTTCATCAGGGGTCTAAGGAAAGACAGGAGTTCACGGAAAAGGTCTATAAGGTGTAGTCATGTACAATGGGCTGAATGATATTTACAAGATTGGTGTGACTGAAATAGGCAGAAAATCCACAGTTTTCTTGGTGAGCACTGACATAACAGCTGAGTGAACATGCATTTATTCTTGTTTCACCCAATAGTTTGACCCACTGCAGCAGAGAAACACCAAATTCACAATTATTGTTATGCAGTCCCCACACTTGCATTTTTGCTCAGTATCTGGTGCAGACAGGGTAGAGGACATGCCTCTGTCATTGAAAATTCTCTGGACAGCCTAAGCTCTGCATTTGTTATTACCCAAGTGAGAAGCTTACCACAGGAAAGGGAAAGCTTATTTCAATGTCATCATTCAGCTGTGCAGATCCATTGCATGCTTGGTATGGGTGCTGCCCACGTTGGGCTTTTTGTGTTGCAAAGGGAAATAAATAAGTGATGCTGCTGCTGAAAAGCCACGAAACAGAGGTGTCACTGTGACCAACACAGGCTTTTGATTTCCATGAGTTTTCAAGTAATGATAAAGCTGTACTTGTTATTTTAACTCAGTTCTTCAAGTCCTATCTTGGCCATCTGTTGTATGAACAAATACAGCAATAATTCAGATCAAAGGAAAATGTGACTACTAGAGCTGCTTGCTCTTCCAACAGGTCTTATTAATATAATAAAACTGGTCTGATTTAAAGGCATCACTGTGGCCTTTATGAATGAGTAACCTACACTTAGGAATGCAAAGTATTCCTCATTACACAAAGAGCCTAGATAACAGGATTAGAGGTCCCACAGTTTAGAAGGGTGATCCAAGAAAAAATTAAAAATCAGTCTAGAAAGCAATTCCTTAGCCTATTTAACTGACAAACAGTTTGTATGGAGTAGTCAAATCTTCTGTCAGAGTAGCTCATACCTGAAAAAAATACAGTGAACCTTTGCAGACCATTTTTTCTCTAGCTCATCAGTTTTTCCTACTGTATCAATTGTTTCAATTAAGAGACAGTAACTCTTCTTTCAACCATTGATCAATTTCTACTCCTAAATGATCACAGTTACAACACAGTCCTACCAGTTTGTCCGTTTGGTATTTTCTGAAGTATTTTCTGACATGATCTACAGCCTCTTTTTGTGACGTGAACTAGCATTAATACATTTTTTTTATCAGCTTACATATAAAAGTTGTATTGAAAGAACTGTAGGAAATATTTCTATGACCATAACCTGTCTGTTCAACTTCCTAGACAGCAGCCTTCACGGTAGAGTCAGAAATCACACTTTTTTCCCTTGTGACTTCTCCATCCACTACAACTCTTGACTTTTGGACTTCTTCGGTTGGATCCAGTATTTGTCTTTAGAGAAAAATATCTCAGGAATTTTCTGATGCTTTCCTTACAAAGAATACCACAGCTTAATCTTAATGCAAGAGTACTAGGATCTCTTCAGAAATCTGATCCTGATTGCTGGTGAGAGGAAATTAAACCTCACTTATAAGAGACTTGGAGTATCAAAAATTGGTTTAGCTAGTGGATACTGCTTAAAGCACTAGGAAAGCTTTCCATGCCTTGAAGTAAACAAAATATCGATTCTTCAGATAAAGGGTTAAGCAGTATTGACTTGGAGACCATTTAATGGAAAGTAAGGAACTCTGTGTAAAAGGCAATTGAATGGATTATGTTCTCTACATCATACCCAGAAATTTAAAAATTGGATGTGGCACGTCCTTGCTTTTAATTCTTATCCTACTTCTTTCTTAAAAATATTAATCTAAGTTTTAGTGTGGATTTTAGTCAGTCATATTTCAAGCAATGTGTTGCTTTCCTCGAGGTTTAAAGGCTTCTGAGGCTATGGAGACAGTGTTTTATCCTAGGGCACAAAGGGGGTGATTTCAATTAATTAACTTTTAAGATATTAAACATACTTCTGCCATTGACTACCTGCAGAAGTAAGAATCCAAAATGGCACCTTGAGTACAGTTCTAGGTGCCATCATTCACTCACATCATTGGAATTTCAGCTATGCCTGTCAAAAACCACACAAAATGGGCAGGGGTTGACATGAATTCATATATACAAATTTTGACAGGTAATTTGGAAGTGTAGTTTGGTTTAAGCAGACACTTTTCAAAATACCACCAAATATATGTAAAAAGAGGAAGCTGGGTTTTTTTCATCTCTGCGGCTGGGCTTTGTGGGCAGGGACACTGCATCAGTTTTGCCTTTGATCCACTGCAACTCCCCGTGCTCATGGTAGGGTCACAGCTAGCATTCAGGGATGGCTCTGCTGGGGCAGGCAATGGGAAGCCTGTCCCTTTTATCTGCTTCCTGTCTGTCAAAACAAATAGGGTAATGCTCTCACTATGAGTGGCTGATTCCTACTGGGCTTCAAATACAGAAAGAAAGGCACAGGAAAAAGTCTGATCCCTCGGGCATGCACAGCTAACTGAGAGGCTGTTCTCTTAATGTAAGCATTTATGTACCTTCAAAGTAAGTCTAAACAGTGATTTTCCACGCAGAGCAAGTATCAGCTGGATGGCACAAAAAAGTAAAGGAAAGGAAAGATCCCCTTCTGTAAATTAAAAATAAAGATTTTAAAGTTGTGTCTAACTAGGCAATCATAAAGAGAGGTGGTCATCAGATGTTTCATCTTTGTCCTGAAAGTTACTATCTGTATGGTTTTCACAACTCTCTTCTGTTTCCCAAGCTCAAACAAAAAACCCACTTTGTCAGTTCTCTGCCTGTTAAATCAAGCTGGATTCTACCATGAAGAGAGCCTGGGCCAGTGCTGAGAGTTCCAGCACCCTTTGTGAGGCTGCTTCTTGTAAGGATTTTGCTGGGCTTGAGTTTAGCTTTGCTGATTATTTTTTTTTTTTTTTTTTTTTTTTTTGGCTATTGAGAGACAGCCAGGCATACTCTTTTGTACCATCAGGGAGAAAAAGATATGAAAAGTACAATTAACAGATCTGGAACAGAACTTTAGCAGCAACATTAGCAGTTTTTTCCAAAGAGTCTGCAGTTTGAAATCCTTGGTCATCCTTCCTATGATTAAAAAAATAAAAATCAGAAAGAAGGTTTATAAAGAAGGGTGGTAGAAGGGAAGGAAGGTATATGATTTAAGCCCTGATCAGCTTGGTTTCTGCAAAGAGAAAAGATCAGGGCCCAGAAACATGGCATTAGTTGAAGTAAGTCTATGCAAGAAGAGTCTGGATCATAGAAAAGTATCCAAAATGTTCATTTTTCTCTTCAAAATACACATCTGTCCAGGAAAAAATGTTGTTCTTCCTAGCTATGCATCAGGCCAATGTTTTCCATAATTCATTTAGTCTAATGCTTTCTGTTCAGGTTTCTTCAAGCGGTGCTACTAAGCAGTCCAAAGTCTTCCTCAGCAAAATTGGCAGACAGCAGAAGGATCATGTGCTGTTGAAAGGAAACTGAAAAATTAGTGAGGTCTTTTGTAAATCCCCTCAGCTGGCCCAGGGCCCTGTGTAAAATTCATCCTCCATGATATTAATGGAAGACTTCAGTTCTAAACTCTAGATTCAGAAGCCTTCCTCACCTGGCACTTGGGACCCAGCATTTTCTTGCCTGGTCCCTGCTTTTCAGTTTTGTCATCCAGCTGGTCCAACCAGGAGAATACTCATGGGGTGCACACACACTGCAAATGATGAAGGTGATAGGAAAATCTGCTTACAATGCAGAAGATGTTCTTGGGAAGATGTTCTTGGCTCTTCAAAACACAGTTTTGAAAACTGGCTCAGGAGTCTTTTGAAAAGTGGTGTGATCCAGGTAATACCTGTGCTTGCTGAGACATTGCTGCAAGGCACAAACTGGCCCCAGCATGTGTTGTGCAGTGGGCTGTACAGGAAGGGTGTGACCTTGTTTGAGGTGAAAGAAGTTCCACAAGGAAATGTTGACACTTCCAAGAAATCACTCGGGACATGAGTTGCCTGTGCAGTGGATGCCAGGACTGGAAGAACAACAACCCATCTGACCAAACTAAAGTGAAGAGGCTCCCTCCTCTTTGGCAGCAGGGACTAAGTCAGCCCTGCTGAAATTTGAAATACCTTTGTGTGATTTGGATGCAGCTATGATGCTTGAACTGTGACCATATACTGCTGTCACTATCCTCTAGGAAGATACATAGCAGAACTGCAAAACAGAATCAATCTGGACATACAATATACAGCAAAGATAAAGACAGTAAAATTGAATATAATATCTTACAAGTTTCTTCACAAATCATTTCATAAAAGTTGTAATCCAGACAATTTAAAAGAACCGTATTAGTGACACACAGTCTCAGTCTGAGAGCTTTGCTGTTCAGGGAACAAGGAGCTAAAAACACCACTTCTCCCTGGTTTCCTATTCTGAAATAAAAATAGTGGTGCCTTTCCCACTCAGTAACTATTTTGCACATATGGCAGCTGAGGTACGCAGGGCATGTACCTCATGAACTTAATTTTCTATGCTTTTTGAAGCAGTCCAGTATATAAAAAATCTCACTGGTACTAATAGACCAGCTCAAAAACCACCCAGGAATTGCAATATTTTTTTACTTTCCTGCTTTTTTTCTTTTGATTTTTTGTTCTTTGCAATGTTTTCTTTGTTTGTCTGGCCTATGTTTTTTCCTTGCAAGACCACCTCAGTCCTGCATTACCCTGACTTTTCAGAAGCTTGTGGCTTCTGTTATAAGGCATCATGTTTAAATCATGCCTAAAGCAGACATACACAAATTTAAGCACAATCAGATATTTGTGGCCTGCTTGGAGTACCTCTTTTCCTGATGAGTAGTGCTATAGTAAGTAGTCCAACTAACATAAATGACATTACTCAATCACTCTATGTTACAGTTAAGAGGTTGGACACAGGTGGAACCCCAAAATGTGTATGGACATTCTTCTCTGCTGAGTGTGCACCATGAACAGCCAGTGCATGTGTTGACAGGTCCCTCTGTGGAAACACATCCTGCCTGGCTTCACACTCTGCTGGGAATGAGAAAAAATGTCTCCCACTACCTTGCATTGCCAATACCAGCCAATATCTGCATTTTTAAATGGGAGTTTGGAAAGGGAAGCAGGAGAAACAGCAGCATAAAGCTGGACAGAGAAACAGGGTCCCCAAGAAATCATGCTCAAGACACTGATTTGCTGGGTGGCAGTGATGTGTTACAGCTGGGAGCTTCCTTCTGGGACGAATTTATCTTGAAGACTCAAAGCCGGTTCATCATTAAAACCATGCCGATAGAGGGCAGGCTCCAGCTCCTCCTCTAAGCACAGCTGTTGCTGCCAGCCTCTTTTCTGCTCCAGCTAGAGAACATGGATTAAATGCTCCATCATTGTAGTGCCTGTGTCTTCACTATGTTTTGGGAAAATAGACAAAACAAAACAGGTGCCTGGCAATGCTTTGTTTTGGATATAGATCGCAAGCAGAGTGACACTGATAAGGTCTAAAGTATGCAAAAACATTTTTAGGTCCATAGAGAACACCAAAGCTAGTTTAACACTGAGCTTGCTGGTAGGACTTTATTTCTATATAACAGCTAAATTTGTCATTATACTGCACCTGTGGGAATGGTGGCAATAATCTAGCCCATTAGTCTTGGTCATTCCAATACAGAGTAGGATGGATGTTTAAAGCTAGCAAATCCCAGACAAGTGCCATTCCTCTTTAAAGAGCATGCTTAGTGTTAAAGTAGGAAAAGGAAGCTGTGCAGCCATGCCAGCACCCCACTGTCAGTCTGAAGGCAGCTCTGTAGTGTGTTGTTTAGGATCCCGCAAGCAGAGCTGCTGATACAGCCGTGCTTGCATCCCACTGCCCATCCAGCAGCACCTTCTGAAGGAAAAGGGAACCTTGTCAGCTCAGCAAGAGGAAGAGGCAGCACCAGGCTCCTCTTACACCTCCTCCTCCCCTGCCGAGTGCCGGTGTGAGATACCTGGCTAGACTCTACCGGCTCAAGTGAGATTGAGCCAACTCTGCATCTCTTCCTCACGGTGGGAGCACAAGCACAGCCTTGCGCACCAGCAAAACTGCTTCCTCGCCCCATCTATCTGTCTCTGCACCCGCTGGTGCTGGTGCTGCACCTGTGCGGCTTCCCTGACCCACCTACCCATGCTCAGACGAGCGAGGGGGATAGTGGGGGACGGACATTCGAAGTGCATAAGGGAACATTTTGAAATGGTGCAGCTCAGCACAGCTTCTTTGGTTCCAGTGACACTGCAATGACTTACACCAGCTGAAAACCTGCTCTCTGCTTTTACCAGAGTTAATGTGTTTTCTTAGGACAGGGATGGAGTGGTCTAATGGTAATTATTGGTAAGGAGGAAGTTGAAATTAGTACATGTTTTCGCATGAGTATAAATGGCAAGGCCTGAATACATACATTTCAGAAGCTAAGAGAAATTACACACCAAAATGATGGCATTTCATTAGCATTTACATTATCTTTGGGCCCAGAGGGCTCAGTGGAAACAGAATCTAAGAACTTTACCCAGGATTTATAAGGACTTTTTAAATTGGGTCTTGGAAACCTCCAAGGATTACAGAAGGCTTAGCCTCCCTAGGAATCCTTTTGCCGTGCCTGGCTATCCATATGGGAAAGAAGTGTTTCTTTATATCCAGCCTGAACCTCTCTAGCTTCAGCTTATGCCCATTGTCACTCCCCTTTCCACCAGCTGCAGCCAGGATACTGTAATGTGCCCCAATCCATCTCTTCTCCAGGCGAAAGCAGCCTCTCCTCCAGTCCCACCCAGACAGAGGCCTCCTGGACCCCCTCTGTTTTGTCACTATGTCACCTCTCTGAGGCTCAAAACAGAACTCAATGCTTGGATGAAGTCTGAGGGGCCCTGTGGTAAGGGGACCATCCGTCTCTCTGTTACAATCCATCTGCCCTGTAGAACTTATAAACTGAAAAATAAGGAAAAAAGAGACAAGCTGAATCACAACAAAAACAATGATATGGAGAACATGGCTTGCCTAAACTTAGCTTACTTCGTTGGGACCAGAAGACCATGTACCTCAATATCCTGCCCCTAAGACTAGCCAAGACAAGAGCATAAGGACATGTGAGGCACACAGGGAGGGATTTTTGGGAATGATTTCCTGATTCCAAGAACTTGACTCTCATGGATGATGAGTTTAGATTCAACAGCTCCTGAATCACTTTTTGTCCTTAAGTTTCTCCGAGTGGTTTTGAACTCCATGCAAATCTTTACCATTTACAATGTGCTGTGATTAGGAGTTCCACAATGTATTTAACTAAATGATGTATGAAAAAGTACTCCTTTGCATTCTTCAAATAGGACTTGTGTTTGTGCCACTTTCTGTTTTATTGATGTTCCTTCAGCCATCTGTCTTGTTCTCTGTACTTTACCCAGAGCAGATGCAGGAACAAGAACTGCACATGGTTTGGGTTTCTTTTAAGGTGGCTGTAAACCATGCTTAGCAGAAAGGTGTTTTCTGTTCTCTTCTCCTTTTCTTTCCCAAAACTTCTTATCATATAGTTTGCTGTTTGGGTGGAGCACCATCCATGTTGTACATAGAGCTTTCTGTTTAAAACTGAAATGCATTGAAACCCATGTGCCAGTAAAAACCATTAAATCCATGCAATGGCAAAGGTCAGGAAGAAATTTTCATCTGTAATCTTCCAATCCCTTTTACCTCCACTCCAGTGTCTCCAAGAATACTCCTTTGGGGTATTTCAGTTCTGCTCTCATGTCCCTTCAATTGTGCCTAACACACTACAAATTTTGCACCTCTTTGTCAACAACACAGTGCTAGGTCAATGAGGACTATGCCCCATTTTTTTTCTATTGAACGGGGAGTTTTACGGCATCTTTGTATTCCTTCCTTTCTGCAAATCTTACTGATTGCTTTAGGCTTCACATTTACCCCAAACACCCAAACTTCGACTTTTGCAGTAACTTACCTCAGCATGTCCATTCCCAAGAAAGCTGAGAGGCATTGAAGAACTGTGGAGAGAGAGAGCACATGAAGAACAGAAAGAGGGAATGAGGTATCCCCCCTGTGCACACAGTCATTTATAACCTTCATTATGGTGGTGACCAACCTCCATGGACACTTTCACAGACAGTGAAGCAAAGTATAAAACGGCTCCAGCATGAGCTGTGAGTCCACACATTGGCATTACTGTTATGTTGGGAGTCACCTGCTGCCACCCTAGGGCAGAATCTGGCCCTCTGGGTGCTATTGGGAGTTTAGTACTGGTGGGGTCAAATCAGAGCTGTCTTGAATCATTGTCCATGAATAGGGAGCAAAACCAGTTTTCACTGTTTTACCTGTCCCAGAGAGCAGCAACATTTCTGAAAGATGACATATAGTTAATCCAGCAAAGTATAAAGGCCCTACTCTGGTTATATTTTTCTTCCTATCAATGACTTTTTCTATGGCTGGTGCAATGCTATAGTAATAGTCTGTCACTGTTCTCTCTGTGAACAACAGATAAGACCTTTTACCATTAAATTGATGTTGCCAGCCTTCCTCAAAAATGTTCTGGCCTGTGGTGTGTTGTGGGTGAGGCCATGGGTGGGGTAGCCTGTCTTCACAGGCTGGCAAAAAGGCCAGAGCCGGATGTGTCAAAATATCTCGGAGTGGGAGCACCTGATTTTACCAGCAACATGGCCTGAAAGAAAAAAAAAAGAAAACATCTTGTGTCCTGAGTAAAGACATCAGATAAAACAGCTCTGTAGATTGACGAAACAACATTTTGAACATTTGGCATTGTCGTGGGGACAGGACATTTTCATGCTCATTATCCCAATCGTGGTTTCTGTTCCCTGTCCTCAGTTTGTTTTGTCTTCCTTCCCCCCCCCCGGCTGGCTGCTGGCTTGCTGCTTAGCTTGCTTGCTGCTTTGGCTTGCTGCTGGCTGCATGCTTTGCTGGCTCTGCTTTCCTCTCTTTTTTTCTCTGCTTTTCGCTGGCTTGCTTTTTTGCCATTTTTTTTTCCTTTTTCCCGGTTTCCGTTTTTCCCTTTCCCCCCCCCCCCCCCCCCGAAGACATCGGACCTACTCCGGGCAGGAGCTCCCCCGGGGTCTGCGAAAGAAGCTGCGTACCCTCTGCGGCGAAGAGAGATACAGCTCAACCCCTTGGACTGGTGAAAACATCTGTGGTCATCTTGGGCTATTTCTCTTGTGCTGGGGAGTGTTTTTTTGTTGTGCCTTAATAAACAAGTTTTTTCCACTTTCCCCTCTGAAGGAATTCCTCCCGAACCCGGTGGTGGGGGGAGGTTGCGGAGGGTTTGGTTTCCTATAGGGGGCTCCTTTGGAGGTGTTTTCCCCTAATTTGTCCAAAACCAGGACAGGCATCTTTATGGTTCTGCCATAGTTTTCATGTGCTTTCCTGAAAAAAAATTGACCCATTGTATCATGTTTGAGTTTCCATATCTATTCCATAGGAGTCATTTTAAGGATGCCCTAATAGCGGAGACTTAATTAAATCAAGATTAATCATGATTTAATCTTCAAGAACAGTTAAGATTTAACAGAATCATAGAATGTTAAGGGGTTGGAATGGACCTTAACGTCCCAACCTTTGCACCTCACTTGCAACTCACTTTCTTAGAACCACAGAATCACAGAATGGGCCAGGCTGGAAAGGACCACAGTCTCCTGGTCCAACCTTCCTGCTAAAGCAGAGTCTTCCTGGAGCACAGGGCACAGGATCACACCCAGATCTGAAATATCTCCAGCAAGAGAGACTTCACAACCTCTCTGATCAGTCTGTTCCAATTCATGTTTACCCACACAGTAAAGAAGTTCTTCCTCATGTTCAGGTGGAACTTCCTGTGCATCTGTTTCTGCCTGCTGCCCCTTGTCCTGTTGCTGGGCACCACTGGAATGAGCCTGACTCCATACAGACAGATACTTCAGGTACTCATAAACATTGATAAGGTCCTCTCTTAGTGTCTCTTCTCAAGACTGAACAGGGCCAGCTCCCTCAGCCTTTCTTCACAAGTGAGGTACTCCTCTCACCCCGTCATCTTCATTACTTCCCCTGGACCCACTCCAGGAGCTCCATGTGTCTCTTGTCCTGAGGAGCCCAGAACTGGACACAGCATTCCAGATGTGCCTCACCAGGGCTGAGCAGAGGGACAGGATCACCTCCTTTGACCTGCAGGCAATACTCTTTCTAATGCACCTCAAGAGCCTATTGGCCTTCAACCCAGGACACACTGCTGGCTCATGGACAGCTTGTTTTCCACCAGGACCCCAGGTCCTTCTCCACAGAGCTTCTATTTCTTGGAGGTGAACATCGTCATTTCCTTACTGATTACCAGAAGGCATGTGTGGATGTTAAACAGTAACTAATTGACCATGTAAAACCACAGATGACTGAAGAAGCTGACTCATATCCCACCTTTTTGTTTAAACTTGCTGTAAATTCTTCACATTTTTGATTGGTAAGAACAAAGATAAACTGCTTTAAATGTAACCACAACCTGTAAACATTATATGCAATGTCTGAAGAATGGGTTGGATTTTTTTGGGGGTAAATGGGTGCAGCTTCAACTGAGGCTGAGAGGTTGGATCAGCAGTTTCCAAGTCATTAGCATTTCCTGCCTGAAACAGAAAAAAAACGGAGGGTTTCTGCAGAATAAAGAGGAGCAAAATAGCTGTCTTAAGGCCAAAGGTGTGTACTGATGAACTGGAAGTAATGGACATGCAAGGGGGAATTTTGCTGGAAGAATGTTTAGGTTCTTAAAAAACACAGGAAAAGTGAGGCGAAAGAGGCTTTTTATTGTGTTCTCCAGTCCAAAATAGACATAATTAAAGGATTTGAAAATATCCTCCTAAACACATGAATGAAAGATAATAAACACAAGGAAGTGAGAAAGCTCCTCCCCTCTTAAGCAAATTTAGCATTTGTACAGAGCTACACTAGAATCACAAGAGATTAAACACTATTCCCCAAACATATCAGACACCAAAAGCTGCTGAATGTTGATACTTTTTTTTTTTCAGCCTGCTCACTGCAGCCACTCCATCCAGATCCTCAGGCAACTTGGGCTGCAGAGTGTGGGGTCAGCCTGGATGCTAGGGTACTCTTCTGCTCCAAGAGAAGTCACAGCACAATTTCTCTTCATCATATTACAGCCTGCCAAAGCCATTAGCTTACCTGAGAAACTACAGTAAGTTCAGAACAGTGACTTTTCAAAACTAGGCCTGCCTTCTCCAGTTATTCACAGGGGACAGCATTTGCGTTTGATTGCTTTGCTGAACCTTAACTATTTTCATTTTATTAAAGCAACTCTTGCTAGTTAATTATTCCCTCCAAACTAGTGCAGCTTATCCTCTCTCTCTCTCAGCACTTTACTCAGGATAGTTCTCTCATTACTTACTCATTTTTGCCAGAACACTGGGATCTGTATCAATGTGACTTTTTTTCTTGAGGTGTCCCTGACCATCAGACACTTCATCAGATTCTTTAATATCTTTTGCATCCTGTTTCTGTAGACAAATCATGCACCTGCTGGACCATCTGCCGTTGCAGACTGCAATTCAACCCACACACACAAGAGATTTCTTTATCCATTACTTTGCACTTTGTTAAATGGTAACTGTCTGTACAGTGAGGCTCTAGTAAGGTTTTTCAGAAGGTGTTTGAAAAACACAGGCTAAACCTGATTTTTTTTTTTTTTTCCTGCTATTAATGTTAGAGAACTCCAGTTCTGCCTCCAGAAGTTGAAAGGAGTGCATGGGGTAGCCTGCAAGGCAGTGTGGCATGCTGAGTGCTGCTCATCCTGCAGCCAGGGAAAGGGAGCGCTGTGGCACTAGACAGACTAGATTTTCAGGACTCTTGCACAGAATGCAGAAGTGCTTTTATTCCTTTCCTGATAATTTTCTTTTTTATTCCTTGCCTTTGTCTCGTGTTCTGGTTTTTGTTCATGTTTCTGGAATGGTATGAAAAAGCCATGCTGTAATCACCTGATATTTGCATTAATTTTTGTCTTGCTGTTTATTTTTTCTCTCCTTCCTTCTTGTCCCTCAAAAGTCAGCCTACTGAGAAGTTGTTTTGGAGGTTTCTTAGGCAATTCAGATAAATACTTAGCTTTCCATCAAGCCCCCAAACAATTGAACTCACAATATTTTCTTTTCCAATTTCCTTGCAGTATGGGCTGAGAGTAGAATGCCTCCAATTTGTTTTGTTGCTTACCATGATCCTGCAACACTGAGAACTCTACAGCTGAGTTTAGTGCTTGTAAGTCAATTGTCTTTAATTTCTTTACCCTGTGTAAGAAGAGAACTTCTTCCCTGAGAGAAGAAAATTGCAGGTATTGTTTTGGTGATTCTTAATGTACTGTATTGGAAGTGTGCATTCCCCAGAGGTAATTTTCTGGGATGATTTACTTGCTTAGTCTCTCAAGGTACTTTGGAGTTGGTTGTTTTGGTCAGTGTCCTTGGGCAACTGATCCCTTGTGAAGAAACTTGACCAAAATATCTTCTCTTAGTTTTCATTGCTCAATATGTTGCTATCTCTAGTGCTGTCCTACAACCACTCAGTGGGAACACATCAGTTACTGTAACAACCCAGAGTATTTCAAAGCAAAAGCTTTCACTGTCAGATTCTTATCAAATAATCAGGCTGTGGTCAATTGTATTCTCTTTGCTTTTGCTATAGAGTCTTTTTCTCTGCAAATACCACACAACTAAAGTGGCAAACTTAATGAATGCTAATAAGAGGCTGACCACCATTTACCTGCGAATGAAATCTATCAGAAGACAGAACATTTAATACCCCTTGACAGAGAATAGAGGTCAGTATGGAGCTGAAACAGTGGCTGTTTTCTGCCCTCTGATTAGGTTCCGACCTTAGTTTTGGTTATAAATGTTACCTTCCCATGTCCAGATATAAATTATGAGAACTTGGTTACTAGTCCCATAGCTGAGGTGGTGACTCTACCAAATTCTCTGTGGCAGCTGAGGTGAATAGTTCAGGAGCAAACTACAGGATTAAATGGGTTTGCATAATGAGCCCATATAGAGCTACACATAGCAATCAAATTAACAAATATCACTTTCATATGCTCCCCTATTACCAAAATATTTGCAGTCATTCTGTGGGTTAATTGTGAACAGGCAAAGGTCTGAACATGTGGAATAGCACATTCATTGTCAATTGTAACTCATGAGTAAACTTGCAGGAGGAATTGCCATTAAAATACTTTCTTTCTCTGCTCTGTGAGGTGCTCCCACAACTTTCAGTGCCTTACTAGCAAGCTGTATAGAACCAGTACATTTTGGGTAATAGGATTCCTGTCTTGGCTCAGTTTTGAATGTTTTATGAGTCAATTAAAACCACTTGAAAGAATTTAGTGACAGAGGCACCACACATTTTATTCCCTAACAACTAGTTCTGCATTGTTTTCATAGGGGTAGGATTAATGAAGGTTTTTTAAAAAACTTTGCCCCAAAAGGAAGTACCCAGATTCCAGTTATTTGTGGTTTTAAGCACTGAAACTTCACAGTACAGAATGTAGGAATTTTTCAATGATCCAAAAGAACCCTAAATATACATGTATTTAGGTCTTCAAGCACGCTGAAGTACTGTGTTTACTGGGATCTGTGTGGCCCCATAGCACTTTCTGAGTTGTATTTTGTGTGTATGTGTGTGTGTGTGTGTGTGTGCGTGTGTGTATGTATGACCTGAGAATCTGGAAAGAGTTCTGCCTAAAGAATACTTCACAGAAGTTTTATCCACAGAGGAAATCACACCAGTCTGATTACATCAGAACACTTACACTGCTGAGGCTCTCCCACCTGACTCCATATTCAGACTTCCTTTGGAAAGGGAGGAATTAGTCAGCAAACAGAAAACTATTTGTTACCTATATATTTTAAACTAGGGATCAACTAGAAGTAGCCATGAGTCCCTAGTATTAGGGACACATTTTCAGGCATGAAAATCACTAGTTCCATGGACTTAAAAGGAGCCATACTAATTTTCAATCCCCAGAGGTATGACCTCTAGATTTTTCTTCAACTTTCACATTAGATTCACCACCTTCCTTACCACATCTTTTGCCAAACAAAGCTATATTTAGCCTTTTGTCTGATATTTTATGCTGAATTCAATTTTCCCACTACCATTATTCTACCTATATTACCTTCATTTGTGATTTTGCAAAGTCATTAAAAAACAAACAAACAAAAAGCCCAAAGAAAACCATAACCAAACAACAAACAAACAATAACAAAACCAAACAAAAAACAATGATGAAGGACCCAAACCACCAACTTTTTAATATGCAGCTTTAACTCCACCTTGGCAAACTTTTATTAGGTGTATAGCTTTGTAATTTCTGATGCTGCAAAATTAGGAACTATGAGACAGTGACAGTGAAGGTCCAGTCACCATAACTGTGACAGAAGGCTAAGGCAACAGGACTTCACATCATGTCTCTGCATTTGTGGAAGAACTGGAAAGTAATTAATCTGGGAAAAAGCAAAAAGTTCCTATGAACTCTAGCACTTACAGATCACTAAAGTCACCACTTGCTTTCAAAAATATTATGAAGGCTTATAGTGACCTGAAACCTTAGACATTTGTTTAATTGAATGCAAAATTAAAGAATAGTGAACTGGTCATACCAGGTCAAACTAAAGTCCCATCCAGCTTAATATCCATTTTCTAATACTGGCCAGGAGTAGGCTCCAAAAGGAGATTACAAGATCTAGGCATGTAGAGAGCAATTTTCTGGATTTGTGCCCCCAAATCCTGTATTTCAGCCGGGTGCTATGTTCTTAGAATAACTACTGAGTCCCTAGATGTATTTGGGGTACATTCCCCCCTCTGCCCACTCCTCTCCCCCTCATCTTCCCTGCCTGCTATGATTGGTAGGGTTCAAAACAGACAAATAGACAGTTTCGCACTGGCCTGTCTGCAGGTAAACCTCCACCCTACCCACCAGTGCACTGTGCTAAATACAATATCAAAACATTATTTTTTGAGGCTTGAAATAACTGGATTTCCCTGGGCTTTAATTTACCACTTGACTAGTTTCCTATTTAACCTTTCACTTCAATCCTTATTTCACAGCATGAAATGATACCCCTGCACACCATATTTCTCTTCTTGAAGCAAGCCTACCAAAATTATCTTTTGCTTGGATGTGATGGGAAATGAATGCAACTTTCTGAAACAACTCAGTGAAAACAACATATTGCTCACAGAAAATTCTTAGTAGAGGTTGCAGCTGAGAAACTTTGATAGGAGGAATGGCATATCAGACACACTTTACCCAAAGTTCTACTTATTTAGAAAGGAAAAGGCATGAAAACTTTCAGAAAGAACAACTTATCCTAAACCCTATTTATGAAAGGTACCTAAGTGTGTGTCTGGCTTTAAGCAAAGGAGTTGTTATAGAAATACTCTTGTGCCTGATATAATGCCTGCTAAAACATGGATTTTACCAGGGATGCTGCAATTAATCGTACAAATTTTTGAAGCCTGAGCTAGAGTCAAGATTTGCTAGCTATTGATATAAATTTCTTACACAGATAAGACACAGCAGGGAATCTTACCACTGTTTCAGGCTTTTAGACACATCTTCATTTTCTTCCTGGATGAAAAACCTTAAAACAAAACTGCAGTGACTGTACATCCTCCCTAACACTCTATTTATTAATTTTTGCTTGTGATTCAAGTAAGAAGAGTTATGGGGAAAACAAAGCCCACACAGAAAGCCCTCTCCCCATAAGCAATACATTTTTGTTTACAGCTGGTCATCTAACTGATTTTCCTGAGGAAAAATGTTGAAACTCCAATTGAATCAAGGCAGTTCTGGAGTAGCTGTGAACACGTGTGTGAGAGTAGGTATGTGCATAGGGGAAGTCTCATCCTTCATTTTGTATATAAATGACGGAATGGATCCAAACAATTTCTGCGTTTAACTGCAGGACTTTTAGCTGAGCTCTCAGTGAAATCCATACAAGCAATGTATATCTTCATGTGTGGTCTGTGGTGCTAGACTTGTTGGTATGTTTAAACAAGAGAATATCCTTAGTCAGTCTAGTCTAAGTTGTCCTACCATGTACTGGGACAGAGACAAAGAAAGAAAGCATGGTACTGGTCTAAGAGCTTATGTGAAAGAAAGGGTGGTTTCAATTCCAATTCCTGCTCTCCAAAGTATTTTACCAGTCCAAAATTTCTGGCAAAGCTGCCTAAGAGCCTGATGGTCTCCCGAGAGATGAGAGATGTGCACTCACATCTCTTCAGGCACATAAAGAAATTGAGCTCAAGTCTCTCCTCCTTGGGGAGAGGGCATTTGCCACCACTGAACTGTAAGCACAAAGTGGAGCCTTGGAGACTCCTCAGCCCACTGATTTTGTCAAGGACACTGGGATAATAACACACCCCGATAAATTGCACCCTGCCAGGAGCATAAATTTTGCTTCTGCATGCTGGCACCCATGCTCTCTCAGTCAGCTTACTGCAGGACAGGCCAGCTTGTGGTTGCAGCAGAGGGGGCTTGCGGAGCATCTGAGAAGCCAGAACTCTACTGAAGTCATGCTGTTAAAACTACACAAGGCTGTGCAACATGATGGCCCAGAGACAGAAGCAGCATTACCAGGCCCATTGGGCAGAGCATACTCTGAGATCACTGACCATGAGAGTGCAGACTTGGAAGGGGCTGAGATGTGTCACCACAGAGATAAGGGTGCTGATTGTGATGGCGTACAAATTAACCACAAATTTGTGCACAGAGTGTGCCAGTCTAATTTGAAAGACTTTTTGGTCCCTCACAATTGCACCAGGACAATGGGGATTATCATTCTTGGCCATTAAACTCTTGCCCACAGAGAAGAAAATCAGTCTGGATCCAAAAATGCATTTAATGTGAATTTCTTAAACTACATTAAAGCTCTGTTTCAGCGTTTTTAATCAAAGGTGCTTTTAATGTGATTAGTCATCTTTACCTTACCAACTGAATTGATCTGAACCTAATTTCATATTTTTTTTAGTCTTGAATTAGAATATCCACACACAAATTGAATGAAGCTTTAATATACATTTAAAAATTCATTTGGATTTACTTCCATGAGAGCAAAATGTCAGTACTGAACATGAATCAGTGGAGTCACATCAGTGAAGTGAGAGAGATGCCAATCTTCAGAGCAGTCCTCACTGCCAGTGCTGGAATAGTTTGGATTCAAACAGGGAAAGCCAAATTATTCCTGTTAATAAATTTTTACCTTCCATGTCTTTTTGCTTAGGTATTTTCAGAGGCCATATCCTGGGTTATAACTAATGATGTATTTCAGCCTAGGAGTACTAGGCTGTAGAGACATTCAGCCCACTCCAAACAGCATCAATGTCTTGCACATTAATGGGGCTAGCACTGTGTCTGTGTGTGTGTATATGTATATATTTATTGTTGGGACTGAATGACGTAAAATGTTCTGTATCATTAGATGTTAAAGTACCCATTTCTTTTGCTGTGAAAGCCTCCTGAAGTTTTACAAATTGAGTCTGTAAAAATTGTTGGCACATTGGAAGCTATCAGGTCTTGTTTTATGGTAACATATATACAGATATATGTACAAACAACTCTGAAATGTGCCATTTCCTGAAAAGAGACGTTAATGAGACGTCATCACCTGTCACAATTGCTGCTGTTGCCAAAGATATTCCTTTGACCTTTAAACCACTCTTAGGATAGTTCTGTATAATCAAGATTTGCATCTTCAAAATGTCAGAAGAACAAAAGGTACTGTTGTCCTGGCTCAGCTGAATTGATGTCAAAGATCTGGTGCTTAGCTGCTGACAAATTTTCAAGTCAAATTTAAGATAAGACTGTGTTTCATTCACAGTTACGTTTATAATACATCGTTCCCATTTCAGTCTGCTTAGGATGATGGTTCTTATTGTTTTCTTGCTACCAGTGGAGGGCAACGGGCAGTTTTGAAGTTCATGTGGTTTGTTTTCCACTTGTCTTCACGGGTTTTAAGGAGCACAAAATGAAGAAAAATAAAATGGCAGTCCTCAGTTTAGGGAAGAATGAGATCAGGATCAAACCATGAACTTAATTAGCAATTGAGGAACTGATTTTTTTAAATTATTACATTTTCTGTACAGAAAAAAAAAATAGTCTTAAACCATTTTTTTTTCTCTCTCTTGGTAACACACTGGAATTTCAAAGTATTTGTAATTAGGTCCCTTTTGTACAGTCACTGTATTTGTAAAAATGAACTTAGAAACAAAAGAAAATCAGATTGTTGAAATTATATTCAACTGTTTGTTACTCTGGAGCATGCTTTGTTTATTTTTGTTTACTCATCTGTCTCTTCTAGCTTGCATTACATTTTGCAGAGATATATATATGAGTGAAATATTAGACTTAGCAGCATTCTGCGTTCACTTCACAAGCAAGTGAGCAAGTTCACACAGTGCAGAGGTCCAGAAAAGCCAGACTACCGACAATGAGATGAGCCTAGGAATAGGCAGAGCTTAGTTTTTGTACTGAAGAAGTTGACATGGAAATAGCAAAGAGATGTAAAACTCCATACACAGTCTCTACCTGTGTATAGGTGACAAGTAGGCAGCACTCCTTTTTACCTGTCCTATTATGAAATCATGTACATGAATGTTTGACTGCTGTTCTGCAAGTAACTGTGCAATTTTTGTGAGGTTGTACTACATGTCTGAGCTACAGTTCCCATTTCACTGAAATTATGTAAATGGTCCCATCTCTCTAGTTCAAGAAGTCCAAAGTGGCCCTTGACTGTAGCAACAGATAAAGTATTTCAAGATTTGGAAATACTACAGTAGATTGGACTGAGCTGTACTAGCTCAGAAGATTGATGTACACTGGGCATTTTCTGACTATCTCTGACAAGCCAGTTCTTTACCACAGTTCTGCCACTGAGGGGGTAAAATGGCTGTGTTAACATGGTGTTAGATCAGCTGCTACTCACTCTACTCAAGTATCTCACAGATGGCAACAGCCGAGAAGGAGACGCAGCCTTACCTGCGTAAGCAATACCACCTTCTTTGGCACTGGTGTATACAGAAGTAAATCACACCCTTCAGCTGTGGATCTATGACACATTGTATAAAATGAATTACAAACTTTCTTCTTGGAATAATAGGCTTATTTCTGGAACAGATTTCCGGTATGTTTTTCTGAGAAATTTCTCACTTCTGAAAGACAAGGTACAGGAATTCGTCTGGAGTTTCATTTTTGAATGCATTCTTGGGCTGCTGGGGTCCTTCCATAGCATCTCACCCTCAAAAACAGCATCTTTGGTGAGGGTGTACCCTGTGTCTTGCTCATGGTGCCTCAGTGCTGATAACTCCCTGGAATGATGGTTTAATATTGATGAACACTGCCTGAAGATAATGTTTGAGTATTTAGATTTTGCAGCGTACAGAAAACCAGGTTATATCGAGATTATTTAAAAGTACACTTTGTTAGCCAACGAGTCCCTTACATTTTGCTGCAGACTCCCTCCTTGCTAAGTAGTGACCCCTTAAGGAAAAACCGAGCTACTGCCACCAGTGCTATCCCCCCATCTTCAGCTGTTCTTCCGTGAGGCTTGCTTTTCCTCCCCGCCCGGCCTGGGGCTTATCCCCTCAACTTCATTTCAGCACACTTGAGAAAGGATGTCGTAACGCTGTCTGTCAAGAAACCAAAAATGTAACTCAAATGCATCTGTAACTTTTTGTGTCAAGAATTGTATGCATGTCTTCTCCCCTTACTCCCCGTCCTATCTTGATTTTTCGCTAAAGTTGTATCACCAGGCCATTTAGGAAGGTTTGGTCTTTTTTGTTGTTGTTTTGGGTTTGTTGTTGTTTTTGGTTTTTTTGGTTTTTTGGGTTTTTTTTTTTTTTTTGCCTTGATGGTTTGCAGTCAATGTTGTTTACTATTCTTCTTTTACCACACAGACAAGGACTTAGACCAACATTGGGGGTTTTTTCTGTTTGTTTCAAAGTCCAAATGCTGAAAAACCAAAATGCCGGTTAGCCACTGCTTCTTCAAAAACTTCTCACTCCAGGAGATTATGCTGAAAAAAAAACTGAGTTCAAAAATTTCAGCCAAGATGAGGAACTCAGTATATAACAGTTTCACTGTTTTGTCTTTTTTAGGCCTGACTTGGGAAGATTTTTTTAATGTCTTCTGTCCAAGAATACTGAAAAATAATTTTAAAGCATCTTTTGTGCATGATGGTCACTGTTTGATGTCTAAGCCATATGCACAACTTTTCTCAAGAGGAGGAATCACCACAAACTATGAAGTAGCAAACCTTGTTTTAGATTCTGACTCAATCGGCTTTTCCACATTGCATGACTTTTCCAGGAAAGACCTTCCATTGTGAGACTTCAAGTACTTTGTATAGATCTTTTCTATAACTTCTGAGTATTGTGTTTTCCACTCAATAATGTGTAAGTGAAAGTTCTACAGGTAATAGTTATCTCTACCATCAGGGACTATGGCTTAGGTTAGCTGAACAAATATATACAGATTCCTGAAGTTTTCCAGCTGATGGTGGAGTTCAGTTTGGTGTGTTTACACTGTTATCAGTTGCTTCAGTTGTCTTGGGTATGGCTGTATTGGGTGCAGTTTCGTCTGTGGACTGCAGCAAGGCTTTACCTGACCAACTGCTGGCTGTGAGAACTGGTGGTTCCGGCACTAGCCCCATGAGAAAGTACCAAAGTAGAAACGGATCTACCCTGAGAACAGTGAGACCCACCCCGTGACAGGACCTGCTTGCAAATCACTGGGTGTGGGAGCGCACGCTAGTCTTGCAGACCCTCTGTCCCCTGAGCATCCCTCGCCGCCAGGGCGGAGGCGGCACTGCCGGTAACCTCGCAGGTTAAGCGAATGCCTCAGCTTAAGCAGGTGCCTAAGTGGCAGCATGTCAGTATCCTGATGAATACCGCACCCGCCTCACGCTTTCTGCGACCCCACTCCGGGGCCACCCTGACCGGCGGGGGAGGCCCCGGCCTTGCCCCCTTGGCGCGCCCGCAGAGCCACCCGCGTCCGCAGCGAGCTCCTGGCAGTGCCGGCCGGCGGGGCGACTCCAGGCTGCAACACCGCCCCGTCCTTCCCTGCCCGCCCGCGCCGCCGGGGCCGCGGTGTCTGCGCCCTCCTCGGGACTGGGGCTGGGGCTGGGGCCGGCCCACACCCTGGGGGCCGCGCAGGCTCCTCCCGAGAGCAAGTGAGTGGTGCCCGGGGCGGGCGTTAGTGAGGCGTGTGCCGAGGGGGTGTGTTTTCGGGCTGGAGTTTATAGTAGTAGTGAAGAAAGGAAAACGGGGCGGGGGTGGGGGGTTGTGGGGGGAGAGGAAAGGGGGTGGAGAAGGAGGGAAGGGGGGGGGTGAAGAAAAAAAAAGCCCGGAGTTTCCGAAAACTTCCAAGGAACTCGAGGCTGCAAGTCCCAGCGGCAGGCAAGAGCGATGCTGGAACCTCGGGCGCTCCGGGAACCGACAGCGGCGGCGGTGGCGGCGGAGGGGGTGACCACGGGGATGGCGGCGGCAGCGGGGAGCGCGGTGCCGGCCGGAGCCGGGATGGCCGAGAAGAAAAAAACCGGTAACGGCAGGAAGGACAGGAAAGGCAAGGGGCCCGGCAAGAAGCCCGCTCCGCCGGAGGAGGGCGAGGCGCCCGGGTCCACCACAGGTAAGGCCGTCGGCAGGTGCGGGGGCTGCACCGCGCGGACTTTCCGCGCCCTTTCCGCGGCCGCAGATCCGCAGGCAGCGGACACATCTCCGGCCCCCGCTGCCGCCTGCCCGGCTCGGCTCGGCGGAACCTCCGCTCCCCGCCGCGGCTGCTCGCACAGCTACCGGGGCAGCGGAGGCGGCGGCGTTGCCGGGAGCCCCTCGGCTGTCCGACCACGGTTGGGTCTGCTGCCCTATTTCCCTCCCGCTGGCCCCGAAATCCTGAGAGGCTCTTGGTCAGCTGTTGCTTTCTTCATATTTTCCCCCCCCCCCCCCCCATTTTTTGGAGGGCGTGAGGCTATCTCTCTTGTTACAAAACACGCTTTCTGTCCCTTCCTTTCACCAGAAATCACTGTAGTTGAACAGATGGCCAACTTTCTTATGGGGTATTTTTGTCTAAACTTGCAGCTATTTACTCAGGGATGATCAGTGAGGACATTCCGCTCACTTAGCAGCACGTGCTGTTCCTCTCGTGCCTCCTCAGTATTAAGCACAAGAATTCATGCCAGTGATACCCTTGTCCTCCGTAGGTGTCCAGAAGCAGGACCCAAAGGAAGGGTCACAGCTGAGCATGCTGCCCCACTCGCCATAGTTACTTATATCTGTCAGCCAAAGGCCCAGTCAAGATCAAGACTCCTAGTGCAGTACAAACACTTATGCATGCACGATGCTTTTCCTAGAGACCATGTGTTATGCTACCTAGTTTATCAGAAAGCCTAGAACTATCTATGGATACCTTTAGCTTTTTGCAACAGCAATGTATAGCTGCGTTTGAATTCTTTGGGTTTTTGTGAGAAATTGTTTTGAAAAAAGCATGGGAAAAGCAGTCAATTGCTTGTGGTTTGGTTTTGGGCT
Organism: Vidua macroura; assembly: GCF_024509145.1. Taxonomy (NCBI): domain Eukaryota; kingdom Metazoa; phylum Chordata; class Aves; order Passeriformes; family Viduidae; genus Vidua; species Vidua macroura. The sequence continues at coordinate 44,476,276 of NC_071611.1, forward strand.
TTTTGTTTGGTTGTGTATTTTTCCCCCTTTGTGTTGTTTTCCTGTTCCAACAGCCAAATTAACATAGGATTAAACTTTCTAAATATACCTACATTAATTTTGCTCAGTGCATGTTATCAGGGAGGATATGTGTGATTCAACAGCAGCAGATACTCCTTAGGGCTACTAATTTTTACAAACTAGCACTGCCCACTGCATCCTCTTCTCTAGGTTGTTTGGAGACATAGCTCTCCCAGCTTCTGCTCAGCAGTGGTTGCAAACAAGTTTCAGGTACAGCACCGGAGGTTTCCCTTATTATACCAAGATAGAGACAAACACTTCTTTTGACCTTTTTCTCTTTCACCAGATTTTTATAATGCTGTTACACTATGCATCTCCTGCTAAAACTGACCACCTCTGGCATTAAAATATTAAAACCTCTGGCAAACTTATCTGTGACAGCTGGGCTGTTTGAAGCGCTTGCAAGAGTCTGTTTTTGTGGCTGACAGAAACAGGAAGACAGTGACAAGTTGGACAATTTGTGATAGGAAAGATCTGTCAAGGAGACACACATTTTCTCACTGTGCACCTCTGAGTTTTATAGCATCCCATCCCATTTGTGTAGGAGAGAGTGGAGCAGGGTGCTGAGGGAGTAGTGAAAGGAACTGTGGACCAGAGGGCATATTTTTTGAGTAATCCAACCAAGTCGGCTTCTAAACTAGGCAGAGATTTTTGGGAAGGCAGTCTTTTTCCTCTGTAGAGGGGAGCTGGAAGAACAGAAAAATCCATGCAGATAAATAGCACCTTAAGTTTAGGTGTCTAAGTGTGGTTAATTCTCACTTCTGGTGGTCTGACTATGTCTGCCATGGTGAATGTTTTACCTGAAAATCAGAAGAGTAGCAAATGTAGATTGAGATTCATCAGGGCAAGATTCAGATCATGCCAGCTCCTAAGACTTTGCTAAAACTCGAGAAGGGTAAGTCTTTAGTAGGCCAAAATATGTCAGTGTTTGAACCAGAGATAATCCACTTTTCTGGCAAGTGCTTACCTCAGGTCTCCAAAGCACCAGTATGTTTTCATAGGTATGAAAGTGTACCGCCTTCATCCATACCTGACATTACTAGTCAAAAGTTTCCTGTGTGGGCAAGAACTGAACATTCTTCTATCTTATGTAATAAAAATCCCATTCCTTCCAAGATGAGTGTATGTGGCAGGATAGTTCACATGTGTAGCTAATCCATGTAGTTTGTCTAATGGGAAAATTAAATACAGCATAACTCGTGATTTTAAATTTGACTCTGAATAAGATAATGTCACACTGGCAATGTCATATACATTTTATCTAATCTGTTATTTAAGGGTATTACCTGGTTTGAGGGGCATTTAGATCTAGAACTGATACTTAGAAGAGAAAGAACAGAAAGAGTGGTAAACGTAAAAAGTAACAAGAGAGCAATTTTTGCATTTCAAGCCATGGGCTTTTATTCTCTCTGTTCAAGCATATTAGGGCTTGAATTAATGAGCAGTCTACTCATATTGATTAGCAGTACTGACTGAGGACGCTATGAAGGCCTTCTGACTGTGACAGGACCATGTTTTTCCTTTTTGCTAATATAGGTTTGCAGCCATACCTGTTGTCATTTGGTGTGTTTAGGATGTGCAGTCTGAGAGGTTATGAAACAGTTTTGCTTTTAGTTACCTGCTTTCTTTAGTTGACTTATGTTAGGAATTATCATCTCCTCTGTTATGTTCTTGTCTACATGGAGTTTTCATCCACTTACAGTTTTCCTTACAAAGAACAGTGGCTTGCAGACAGTCCTCAGTTTTAAGATCTTGCACTAGCACAGAAATCCTTAGGAGGTGTTCCACTTTTTGCTTAGTGCAGTTTTTTTTCTGACCAAAGCTCCTTGCAGCTTAGTTTGCTTTTGGCTGTCAAAATATATCACATGCACTTCAATCCTGGGTCTGGAAGCATTGGTAATTTCTCAATGGGTTGAGAATCAGCTTTGTTAATTGGGAAGAAAGGGTATAAGAAAATATTTCATATTCTGTCATAACTTATCCAGAAACTCCAGAACTGCTATTGGACAAGAAAGTTAGTTATTGGAAAAAAAAGAGATGAAGGAGGTTTGGCTTTCTCTGCTCACCTGCACAATGGTAACACAGAAAAAAAATCTTCATGTTTTCCATTGCCAAGGTGAAGTCTGGGCTCTGTTAAAAAGTTTGGGGAGGTCCATGTTACTATGATTTCTTTGTCACTAAAATTATTTAGAACATTTGCTCCCCTTTGCTACAAGTGCCCTTGAATGAACTAATACTGTCTGGCTTGTGTCAAGACCAGAGTGACTATATCTTCCTTTAGCAGGGCACTCTGGATCATGATAAATACAAGGCATGGAAGACTGAAGAAAGAGTATTATAAATGGACAAAAGGTTACAGCTTTACTCCAAGTTATGTCAGTGAACTGCCATGCCAACTTAGTATGCAGACAGGCTCCACAAGTCTGCCAGCAGGACTTCCTAGAGCATTGCCAGCACACTGAAAATCCATACAGCCTGGGCAGAGAAAGCTTACGCAGGAAGGCCAAGGTTGGACACCCACAGTCCCCAGACCTGCCCCTCACACAGGCACTGTTCCTGATTTAAGGTGCAGTTAGAGCAGGAGCACAGGGGCTGGGAATAGGCCCTTGTCCAGGGCCTATTCCCAGGTGTCAGCCCAGCCTTCTGCCTACCCAGCTTTAGTGTTGGACTGCATAACGTGGGGCTAGTGCACTGAGAGAAAGGAGTCAGCCCTGGAAAAATCCCTCTGTGGAAGCTGTGTTTGTGTAAGTAAGGTGGGGTACCAGCACATCAGCCCAGCCCCTTTGTCATTTCCAGACATCTTGGGGAACGTGCGTTTTCAGGTGGTTCTGCTAAGCAGAGAAGACTAGGGTGAGGTTGCTGAGCTTGAAAGGACAAAGTGTGAGAAGATGTGAACCCTTTCTGAGGAAAACACCTTGATGTGTGTTAAGACTTGATAGTGCTGTGAACTCTGGTCTAGGGTTTTGTCAGCCACTCTCTAGTGGTATGAAGAGCAAGGCTTCACAAGCATCTGGTGCCAAAACACAGAGAAGAAAGAGGGAGTACCATCAAATGGGTCTCAATCATCATTTCAGTGAAGTGATCTCAGCAGCATTGTTCTGAACACATCTGCACTAACAGTAGAGAGGCTGTGGTTATTGACATAGGAAATAAGTATCTCCTAGTGGATTTAATTCAGAATTAGATAAAATGCCAGAGATTGAAGACTGCTTGACAGAATAAACAGCACAAAGTTCAGATGAGATGAGTGTGGCTGAGCAGGACATTTGACTGTATCCTGGAAGCAGGCTTGGTTGCCAGAGGAAGAAATGGTTTTGATTATATTAAAGACCAAGCTGCAGGTGAGAGCTTGGTTGGGAGGATTAGAGCTCAATCTGAGAGTGGATAAGTTTAAATTGATACTCAATATTCGTAAAGAGATATCAGAAGACTGATCACTGTTTCAACATGAATTGAAGACAAGAGTCTGGGAGATGGAATGAAAGCTGTGATTTCTGACAAAACCAGTCCACTTCTAGAGGTAAACTATTGCTTAGAAGAAGTGACAACTTCTTTTGGTGTTTCCAATCCAAAATATGTATGTGCTGCTGGTATGCTTGTCCATTTTTCTGTGAGGAAGGCCTCTCTACCTGTGTGCAATGCCTGCATTCTCCAAACATTCCTCACAATCTTCAGAGCAATTTTGAGAGTGAATCCTTTAAAAAGCATGCAAGTGCATTCATGGGTTTTTTTTTTTTTTTGAATAAACGAGATTAGTCACCATTTAAACTTTTTTGAATTAACACTAGAAGCACTACTTGACTGCAGCCATGGGAATACAAACAGAATGGTGAGAACATACTGGTGCAGTTGTCCAGTAAATACTGCATGTGTATAGAAAGACTTTGCCGTGTGAAATAAATCCAGAAACTGTTCTGAACTTTGTGCAAATATTGATGGCTGGGGAAGGCTGAACAAAATTTTTGTCTTTCATGTAGAAATGCCAAAACCTGCTAAGCTATGCATGGATTTTAAAACTTTAACCTCTGACAAAGCTTGTGAGCTAACTTTTACATCTAAGATTGTCTATTTGTAATTGTGGGCTTCTCAGATTTCTGGAAAGGCAGTAACTGAAAAAGGAGGGGAAAAAAGGTTGAATGAGGCAGTTTGAAAAAACACTCATAAGTCAAAAAGGAAAAAAGATCCTGTGCAGCTGATATTTCAGAATAGTTCAGCACTCACTATTTGGGGCAGCTAATTTTTCATCTCCTCTGCTGAATCAGTCACTTAGTTTTCACAAAAACTTTTTGTGTGGTTGGTTTGTGGAAGTCTAGCCACAGAGGGTCTTGGACAATGCCTTCGACTTTAGGCACCTAAGTGGCAATTTGTTATTCTTAAAGTAAGGCAAGTTAAATGCAGAGCTGTGGAAAACTTTCTTCCAAGCATGTCCCTTCCCCTACCTCCCCCCTTTCAATCCATCTACAAGCATCTGATAGCCCTTTGAGGCAGGTGGTTGTAAGCAAAAGCAAAACAGTGGAGAACAATTGTGTCTCAGGGTGTCAGGATCTGGAAATGCTATGAATTCTTACCAAATCAGTGTTCTGCTAGCATTCCAAAAGTAACAAGAGTGAATGTGCCTTTAACAGTACTGATAGTTTATCGTGTTCCGTTTGATACAAGAAAACAAACCAAGTGTCAGTATTTTGTATGAGTCATTCTAGTTGTGCAAAGAGCTGCTCGAGTGTGCTTGAGGTGGTTGAGTTAACCCTCAGTTGCTCCCTCAAATACACGGAGCCCTGGGCTCGGCGGGGGAGGGGGTCTTGTTGCAGGTCTAGAAAGTCTACAGTGGCAGGCTTGCATCGGGAGAGTTATGGTACCGGTGCCGGGGGTGCGGCGGCAGCGGCGCCGCAGGGGCAGCACGGCGGAGGAAGAGACGGATTGCGGTGCTTGCGTGCGGAGGAGTCTGTGGACGTGCTGCTTTAAAAATAAAGAAAACAATCGAACTAACAGTGAAGGGAGAAAAGAGGTGTTGGTGACCTGCAGGGAAGGGAAGAGGGGGCTGGAGGAGGGGTGCGGGTTTTGCTGCCGGTGCCCGCAGCGGCCGCGAGGGGGTGCGGCGGGAGCGCTGCTGCCCGCGGCATCTCCACAGCGGGACGGACCCGCAGTCCTTTGGCGCTGTGGGCGCTTCACCAGTTTCAGAGGATGGTTCGAGTGCGGATATTTAAGGCTGTTGCGTTGTGTTGTGTTGTGTTGTGTTGTGTTGTGTTGTGTTGTGTTGTGTTGAAGGTCAGTGGATGTGCGGTAAACAGGTAGAGAAGCTGTGAGGGAGTCCTGAAAAACATTCTGCTCTGATCTCATGCAATATGAGCATGAAATTGTCTGGTGTGAGGTCACAGGAATGCTTTTCTTTTTGTTCATTCTCTCACTTCTTCCTTTCCTACCACACTTCTTCTATCTCTCTTCTTCTCTTCCTTTGTCCTTTCTCTCTTTCCCGTCTTTCTTCCCTTCTCCTTTCCATCCATGTGTCCTGCTGTCCTTTTATGCATCCCTTTTTGTCCTTCTTCCATACTTTTCTTTCTCTCTCCTTTATTTTCTCCATCTTTCTTTATTCTCTGTTATCTCTCCATCCTTTTCCTTCTTTCCCCGCCCCTTTTTTTCCTGTTCTATTCCTTCCTTCCATCTGCTCTATTTCTGTTAATGAAGGAAAAAAAAAAAAAAAAAAAAAACATGAAAGGAAAGTAAACCAAGATATTTCATAAGGGACTGATAGAGATCTTTAACATAACCTCCTGTCTGGAGTAACTGCTAGTTTTTCATTTATGCACAGAATACTACTTGTGTCTGGTTTTGTGTTTCTGGTTGTGTAATTTTCTGTGGGAACATTAGATTTGGGGAGAAATTGACCATGTTATGTAGTTTGTTCACTATGGGCCTTTGAATCCTACTTCTGACATCCAAGTCCACAGGCTTCACAGGTCAGGGAGGAAGAGGGAGATGTTAATCCACTTGTGACAGTTCACTTAGGAGCCTTTACTCATTCACTCTGTGCATCTCTTCCTCAAGTTTTATGAGCTGATGGTCCTTCCACCTCTGTAAGCAGGGGGAATCCAGATCAGGGAGTTTGGGTTTGACATTCAGACATGGACTCAGGCTGAGCCTTGCTCAATGCCTTTCTCCTGAATTAACAGCTTTCATTTCACCCTTGAGTCAACCACATGCCATGTTCTATGGCTAATAGTTAATCCCTTTGAAGGCCGTTACCAAAGCATGAATGCATACTTAAGATGAATAAACAGAGTCCCTAGTAACATCCAGTTGCAGAGGTGATAGATAGGGGTTGTTATCACTGTCATTACTGCCAGAAGAGTTAAATTCTAAATCAAATTTGCATGTATTTGTGTTTGTGTGTATGTGTGTGAGCACATGCAGGTGTGATGTTTAGTAGGACTGTTGGCTTCTACAGTTATAGTCTATTCAGTTTTACTTTGGGGAAGTCCAAAGGACTTTGGACTTAGAAAAGAGAAAAAAGGGGCCATATTTTGCCCCTGTAATGCCATATTAATGCCATATTGCATCTGTATATAAAACAGCACTGAAAACTGCTCTAAGTCATTGTACTATATTTGGAATGGGTGGCCCTGTTATTTCTGTGAATATATTTTTGTATGTCCTCTTGAACTGCACCAAATAAACTGGTAACGTTTGTGTCATCATAGTCATTGAGCTCTAGCTGAAATCTCTGTCCCTGAAACCGCCCTCTGTGGAACCAGCTCCCATTGCCTAGGATCATACAGACTTCGCATGTCCAAGGTCACAACAGATCAATCTGATCACAAAAACCAGAGTCTCTTGACTCTTAGTCTAACCTCTCCCTTCAAGCCACTCTGGTTTCTAACACATGGCCATAACATATGCATATCACAAACCTGCAACTTTCTTTTTCCTTTTTTTTTTTTCCTTTAATTGTCAAAAAGATTCCTTTCCCTTTGTGAAAATAAGTTTCCTGGAGGACATTGTGCATAGTTGATATGTCTACTGCAGGAGAGATAGGAAGAGGAGGGGTCTTTTTAGGTAGCAGATACATTGCTGTCCCACTGGAACTATGCAGCCCTGTGGCAGGTGCTGTTTCTACAGGGTGAATACGGGGATGAAGGGCGTCAAAGATGTCAGCTGTGCCATTGTGCCAGACCTGCAGGTTCAGGGAGAGTCACCAGCAGGATTTGAGAAACTCTCAGAGAAAAGGTTTTATTAGAAATGTTTTCCAGCAGGCTGCTTCCAAGGACAGTATATACTTTTGCAAGAATGAAAGAGAAACCTCCCATGCAGAGCTTCCCCATTGCAATGGGAACAATCTGACCTGTAAAAACTGGTGTCCCAGGGCAGCCAGTGCCTCCTTCTTGTTTCTGCCCTTTCTTCAATGATCCATGCCAGCTTTAGAGCAGCATCCTGATCATCTCAAGTTACGTTAGGACAAGTTAGCTAAGCCTTTGAAAAGCAAACCTGAAAACATAGTAGCTGCTAGTTGACCCTGTTCTTGGAAAGTGTAGACTGGAAATGCAGAAGTAGAAACTGTCCCATAAAGAGTGTGTTCTCTGTCAAGCTCTGGAGGGCTAATGCAGCTGCTAGTGCACCTGTGGGGTTAATTAAAAAGCAGTGCTTTTAAAAGACAAGGCGGTTTTGCAGTGAAAGAACTTGCCTGGGCATGTGGAGGATTTCTGTCCCTCATAGCATCTGAGATGAGGATTGGCATAATTTTTGAAAGATGGGCTATAGTTCAACCAAAAGGTATGGGATGAATGCAGAAATTACTGAGTGAGGTTTTTTTCTGTTACAAGCTTCTAGTCTGGCAGACATTCTGAGCCAGACTTAGTATTGTAGATTCTAGCAGTCCTAGCCCAATCTTTTTTAGCTTGGTACATTTTGATTTAAATGTAACTTTTACTTAAACGTGTATGAGAAGGCATGTGAGACGGTACAGCAAATGTTCAAAAGGCTAACTGTAAATGCTGGATGATAAGATGAACTGTGAAAAAAAAATAAATTCATTATTAACCAGACTGAAACTGATGTTAAGCACAGGTTTTCCTGGCTTTATGAAGTGCCAGCAAGGAAAGAAAATGGAAAACTATTTCAGAGCAATAACAGCAAACTGAAGTGAGAGCAGGAAGGTTTTTGAAACAAGGTCAGAGAGAGGGACTTAAAATAAATAACTGTCCAGTTAACTCAGCTCCATTCCTAGGTTATTTAGCATTGATATGCCTTGGGTTTTTTTCCCATCTATGATTGAAGATGTTTCTCATCTCACTCTGTCCTCACACTTAGAGTGAAGACCACCTCACCTGGGTGAGGAGTGTCTTTTTAGGGACCATCCTACCATCATCCCTCATTATAGCTGCAAGCTCTCTCCTGAGGCTTGTGTCAGTTCCATAAATGACAGAACCCACTGGTCTCAGCAGCCAGTGTTCTTGCTTCCATACCCAAATTTGCCATCTTCTCTCATTGCTTCTCCAGTTCATACCTGATACTTAGAGGCTGATAGCAATAATCCAGCCGGATTCAGGCATGGAACAATCCAGTTTCTAGGCAGATTGCATGAGGGGAACCAATTCTTTGGTTACAGTATGAGTTGTACCTAACAGAAGGATGAAGGTAGAGCTTGTTGTTAAGAGAATGTCACTTCAGTCCACAAGAAAAGACCAAGGGAGGGGATATAATTTCTGAGATGTTGAGAGAGAAGTAGCTTCATCTAGGCATTTTGTTTTGAAAGTATGGAATTCATTGCACAGCTGCTGCCAGTGACATTGCTTCCTCTTGAGGGGAGGTACAAAGACAGATTCCCAGGACACCAATAGCTGAGGTTTGCTTAGTACCAAGTTGGATTTTTAAATGCTTCTTATGGTTCACTCTAGGGGATTTTTCCTCAGGTTTAGTTTGTATGCAACTGCCATTAAAGCAGCTGCTTTGGTAGCGGCTGAAGTAAGCTGCTAGGTCTGTATAGCTCTTTTTCTGTCCAGGATCTTTAGTCTGAGTTCTTCGTGTCCGTTTCCCTTTTGATTTCAAGGTCAGACTTGTCTCCAGTGACAAGTTGTGCTGAGCAATTGCCACCACAGTGAGCTTGCCTGAAGGTACCTCCATGGCACTAACAAGAGGGAAACAGCATGAAAATGAGATGAAATGGCAGGAGGACACATAATGGGTAGGAGAGATGGTGTCCACAACTCTGCCTGATGTCCCCTCTCAACTGCAAAGGTGATTTTGCTACAGATGGTATCCTGTCATTGATTTGCTCATGGCTTTTTTACCCCTTAAGTCTGTGATGAAAGGCTTTCTTCTTCTGGGCATTTGGATCAAAATCATGAGGAGCAAGCTTTATCCAATCCCTCTTACCCATTACAGGCAGTTCTGAGGACACCATATGTGTGTATCACTCTGTTGTGTCCACACCTAAGCCCTGAAAGGAAAATGATCTTCCAGCTTACTTACATACAAGTTGACCCTTAAGGAATGCATTGAATCTCCTTGAACATCACTGGGAGTATTTGCAGACTTAAGCTTAAGCACTTTCCTAAGGTAAATGGAACTAGCTGGGACTAGGGACCCTTCTCACAGTCCCTAGAGAAGGGTCTAGGTTTTCCCTTCTCTCACCCTACACAGATAACCATATATCTTAAACTCTAAGCAGGCCATCCTAGGTATTCTTTGGTCACACTGAGAATTATTTAAATTGAGAATAATGAAAGGAGTTCTGTCCCACAAGAACTGTTTATGGAAGAAATTGATATAATGCACTGTATCATATCTGCTGGCCAAGAGGTAACAGGCAGTTAAGTTGAACATCTAATGTTTGCTATCGAGGTTAGTGGTTAACTCACCTGATGTGTGAAATCAGGTACCTGTACATTTGGAATTGTTTTGGAATATTTTTCATTTTATCCTCTTTCTAACAGCAAGGTGATAGCTTTTACTCATTCTATTCTAAACTGCTTAACTTTCACAAAGAGAAGGCCAACTCTTTTTTTTTTTTCCCCGGAGTCATGTTAGAGCAATATCAGTGTAAACATATATGTGGACTTGTGCATACACGTGCACTCCAGTCCATCACAAATGCAGCAAGAGAGGAGTTTATTTGAGTTTCAAGACCTCCTAGAGCTATATTGCAACACAGAATTTATCCACTGGGGAAGTGTCAAGAAAAGACTTCTTTTCTAAGACATTTTTAACTGAAGGTTCCATAAAAAATGATGGAGCTTCTGGAAAGACCTCCTGGGGGAGCGTTCCTGTGAAATATACCAACAACCGGATGGCACAAATTTGGAAAACATTGCTGTCCTTAAAGTAAACTGAAAGCCTCTGTGAGAAGGCAGTGTATTTTCCCAAATAACCCTTTTAATTCTGTATTAATGTTATAGAGACGAACAAATGTGTCTTCTTTTGATAATGCAGGGAAACAAGCTTTTCATGGAAAAGCAGAAATCTCACCATGGATAATCAGGGAAGTGTAGAAATGTCCAAAGTAATGACTTCACTTTGATTTTTTTTTTTTTTTAAGCTGAAGTTGGTTAGCAACTCCCTTAACAGATTAAAGAAATACCAAGCAGCCTCAGAATTGCTTTGTTTCATGGCACGTTTCATAATGTTTCTCAGTTTCATGGCAAAGCTTAGTTCATTTCAGATCAATGCCAAATACTCCAGGCACAAATAAGAGCTATAAATCCCTTTGGAGTTGAGGGATAAGGAACAACTTGAGGTATTTAGAACTGAATTTAGTTTGTGAGGCTATTCAGAAAACCGTGGTGACTGCTGGCTCTACACCAGGGAGTAGATAAGATAAAAAGTACAAGACAGGATTACCCTTGCAGTGTTTGCACATTTTCTCCTGACCATTAACAGGGCATGTGTCTGTTCAGTAAGACTGCTCAAGGATGACAGTGGGAAGCCCCACAACACCAGACCCAGGTCCTGTCTAGGAGCCTGTTGAAGTTTCTGTCCATATCCAAGCCCCACCAGAGGAGCAAGAGGCAGCTTTTGAATCTGCATCACACCAAAAAGGCTCCCAAGCATCTCACCGCTTCCACTGCAGCTTGCTGATCTGTAGGGCTTTACTATGTCCAAGAGCATCACAGCCAATGATTGCTGGTTACTTCCCCCCCCCACCGTCATCCATAATCAGCTGCAGCTGAAGATGGGATACTAGACTAGTCAAGCTTTTTGTCTGATCAAAATGGTCATTTTTATATGTGACAAAATATGCTTGAGGATGAAGTGAAGAATGGGCATGTGGACCTGCTTGACAAAGGAAATTATTGGGTGTGGAGGATTTTTCAAACAAGAGGGGAGGATATACACTTGACCAGGAATGACTCTACCAGCATCTCAGGGCACCTTCCTTAAGCAGTTGTCTGTTTATTGTGTTCTCAGCACTCTGCTTCTGTCCTGTGTCTGCTATATCTCTTTCACTAGAACCACCATCCACATTTCTAACTCAGTTCTTGCCTAGAGCATACTGTATATAATGTTTCTAGGTAGTAATGTGGGGGTGGAAAGACCACATGAGATCATAACGTTTTTGTGGAGTTGCAATTTGATCCAAAAAGTGGATTACCAGGTGCTTCTTCAGAGAGGGATTGAGGAGTTATATTTAAATACGTCATTTAGTAAGGCCTTTTATTCCAGAAGATAATCAATTCCATTTATTCTCTAAATGTGCATTTGTTTTACCATAGCATAGTTCTAGGATGATGCTTAAATTGGTCAGTAGATTGAACTTAAAAAATTAAGAAATAAAAAAATAATAAGACAAGGCTACATATCATTTTTTTCCTAATGGGATTTTACCAGACTACTGAGTAATAAAACCTTAAAAAGGCAAAACATTTCTGATGCTTATTTTCATAAATTTACCTCTGTGTTGCAGAGAAGAGGGAGAGGAAATGCTCCAGTAACCAGCATGTGAACTCTCAGGGCCAGGATGGATATAGCATCAGTCCGTAGGCTTTAATCAAGATGGGGTGGCAGAGAACCTTTGTAGCATTCTGCAAATGTATGTACTGTTGCTGAAATGGTTGTTAGCTCTCAGGGAGGCTTCTTGTAATAGAAGGTTCCTATGAAAGGGCATTACTCTCCTGTGAGCTGTAAACAGGGGTGCAACTGGTCACGTCTTGGCTGGGAGGCTGCTGAGTCTGCTCTGCAGCAGACAGAGCTTCTGGAACAAAGGTTGTGTTTTATTTCTGCAGTATTTCTGAACAGAACCACTGAGTGCTGCTCCCCTACCCACTTGTTCAGGCATTCATCAGGGAGAATCAAATGCAGGGAAAAACAGCTTGGAAGGCAAGAGTCTGTGGTCAGTGGTCTGCTTATATAGGGACACCTGGAAAGCTCATCCAAATGAGCTTTAAAGTACATACATTAAGTCATATCGGATCATCACTTGTGTTTTTTTATTATTTTTAGCTGTAAACCAGAGAGAATTAAGATCACTTTTTTTCTGAAGGTGTGTCCTCACCTAAGTGTAATGAAGTACTTTAGATTCACACCTGGCATTAGTTCAGCAAAAGCTTTGCAGTCTGTACTTGCACCAACAGCCCTAAAATCCCTTTCCTTTGCTGATGAGCCCAGGAAAAGTTTCTAGCCCTAGCCAGGGGAAACCAGATGCCTGGCCTGCAGTGTTGCTGTGGTATTACACATAAGATGTTACCCAGGGAGTCAGGTTGGGACCATGTTCAAAGGGACAGGTGAATTGTTGGAAAAGCAGGGACAGCACTGTTATTTGTGGGGCTGGACATTGAGCAGTGGGGAAATGAGTGAATAGAGAGGTCCTTGGTGGAGACCTAAAAAAGGAGGGAGGAGAGTGAGTGCAGAGAACTTGGGGAGCACAATGTGTCTGGGAGATAAGGCTGCAGGAAGAGTACGGGAGAAGCATACAGTCATTTTTGGCTCAGTGGGAGACTGGAAGTTGGGAAGGGGGGGAAACTGAGACGTGACTGACCCACAACAAGGGTGGAATGAGTGGAACAGAGAAGGAAGGTAGCCTTGCAGGGGGAGGAAAAAAGGCTTTTGATACAGATGGTGTTGGGCAGCCCTACTTCCCCTGGGGTTAGCCAGCAAAGTGACTTAACTGAGCACCCTCATCATCTTTTCCTTGCCTGCTTAGCCATGCTGTTGCCATGCAATGACCATGGCAACCCAAGTTTCTGACTGGCTGTTCTAGGATGGTAGCTGTAATGAATGTGGTAGTGAGTATTGACAGAGGGGAGGGGAAGGCAAACAGCTGTGGAGCAGGGGAAGTTGCCTGAGTACAGTAACCGTCTTTGGCAGGTCAAGGGTGAACCGTGGCCTGCGGGAGTTGTACAATGCCCAAGGCTAGCAAAGTGGTGTTATAATAAACCCCAGATGTTTCCGCTATTTACAATGTATATGTTATGTTTAAACCTGAAAATGCATCTTAGGATCTGGTGGGTAGGGAAACAGTTATTAGCTGCTTGGAAATGACTTGCTGGTAATGTATCTGTTCCCCCTTGAGATTAGCTGTTGCCTGTTTAAAATATAAATCTTCTAAGCAGAGACCCTCGTGAGCAGCTTCTTTGCCAAACCAGTGGTTCCATTCAGCTTCATGAGGAGCAGCACGGTTCTCCCTGACAGGTTTCTGTGAGGCTGCATCCTGGGCACAGCAGCCCTGGGAGCCGTGCTCACAGCTGGCATGTGTTGGTGTGGGAGAGGCACCACTGTCAGGCAGGGGAGCGCAGCCAGCCACAGGTGTGCAGAGAGCACTGTTTAATTTCCCCAGACTAATTATTTTAGAGCTGGGAGCTAGAACCCTTGTGGTATGTCATGGGCCACAGCAGAACTTTGAATAAGCATTTAAGAGAACGATAGGATTTAGCTGATCAGGCTTGTATGCCGAAACAATTGCTTGTCTATAGGAGTAAATTAGTCAGCGAAACTGTGAATTTGTGGCCAAATGGTTGCTTTGCACAGACCATCCAGGTGATCAGTCCTACAGATGGTCCAGGCAAGGCACTCAAAATATTAACATTTAAAGTGAATGATTTCAAGTGTGGGAATGCTGGGAGTGAAAGCTCCTTTTTAGAGATAAATCATTCTGAGTGAATTATACCAAAGCCACACAAATTTGGAAGAGACATTTTTGCTTCAATATTTTATTAGATTTAACTAATCTAAGAAAAATGCACACCTTTAGTAAATCCTTAATAGTTCCTCACACACATCCCCTGCCTGCCTTGATTCTATATCCACCAGTCTGCACCACACCACATTCATGCATCTTGTGGGAACTTAGGATACAAAAGGAATTGTTTGGACCCCTCAGCACAGGGTGTACAGAGACTAGCCCTTTGTGTCAGGAGTGGAAGAGGAGTGGTTTAAGATAGGTTGTGCAAAAACACTGCTGAAGATCAGGTAACAGTTTGCAAGGGAAATGGCCAGAAATTGAGTCCTCACCCAGATGCACCAGTGTTGTGCTGAGAACACCTTTGCCCAGGATACGTGGGATATATGGGAGAGTGGAGTAGTCACATTACACAGCATTTGTCATGTCTTGATATGGGGTTTGGGTCTGCATAGAAATGAATCTTGGGACTTGGGGAGAAAACAATGCTGATTTTGAGGTTTTGTTGCATTTTTCTCCCTTATTTTCTGTTCCTACTCCAAACAGTCCCTGTGCAGCTATTCCATCAAAAGTCTACTGTGACTTCTATTAAGGGTGATGCCTTTTGTTCCTGAGCTTTACTGTCCTCCCACATCCCACATGCCTGCCTTAGAGTGATTTTATTGAATGTTAGCCCTGATGGACAACTCCCTGCCTAGACATCCAGTTTTACAGTATTTCACATCACACCTCATAAGAAGGGATCCAGTACAAGCATTCTGCTAGGCAGAGTGCCTGCATGATGATGTGAGGGACTCTCTGTACCTTTCTCTGATTCACTTGGACTCAGTATTGTGGGTGAAGGACCAATCATGTCAGTGGTTTCTAACATGATACTCCAGTTTAAAATGCAGTTAAGCCACATCAGTCAATATAATTCAATGCCTGAGGTGGCAGAGTGTAAAGAGTTCTGTGAATTCACATCTCATCCTACTAACTAGCTTCCCCACATGGAAAGTCAAATGTGTAGAAATGTTATTTGCCTGAGTTCTTTTTTGATTGTTAGACTTATTTGTTTTGCTGATTGCAGAAAGGTTTTTTCAGTGTTTTTCATCTAATTCAATGTGATGACCAAGTCATAGTGAAATTGCTGAAAAAGAGTTAAAACAGGGGAAAAAAGTATTTTTCTCTCTCAATCTATGCCTAAAACTGATGTGACTTACTTTTTTCAGGATATGATGACCACTTACTCAAGTGTGACTCATAAAGTCACTCCTAGTACTTACTTGTTTAGTGATCCTGTTGAGCCTGAATTCAAAACATGCTTTAATAAAATTTCTGCTTTTCTCCTCTCTCAGGGGTCTGGTAGATTCAGCTAATGCCAAGTCCTTGTCTTTTGATGTATTTTGATCTTTATCTATCCCTCTGCAGAATAATCAATAAGATAACTAATACATTATATTATTATATACATAATCAATAAGATAACACATTATTTTCCAGCCTAAAATCAAAAATGTAAGAATTGTTCTTATAGAGATAGAATATCCTCAGAACCTGGAAAACTGAGTTATCAAATTGAAATTAAGGGCTATGCTTGATTACAAGTAAGGGTGTCATAAGATTTAGAAGCCAGTGACAGTCTTTCTCCTTTTTTTTTTTTCTTCTTTCTGGAGAGTGTTGTATAAGAAAAGAAAAAGATGGTTAAAACCTGTTGTTTAAGTTCAGTGCTTCCTCTGATTACTTAAAGAATGTTTTGATTGGGGAAGCAGGCCATAGGGATAAACAGCTGTCAAACATCTCAGTACTATCAAAACCAATGCCATCTCCTGAGCACTGATAGATATTGAGGAATTAAATTAATTTTTTTTTTTAATATACGAGAAAGTTTAGGATGAAAATATTGTGAGAAGTGAGGGTACCTGGTCCTGGAGCTATTTGCCTTTCTTAGTATGGAAACCTTGGCTTCCATGATTGTATTCTGTGTTTGGTGCATGTTCAGTCAACCCTGGACAGGTCTGCAGAGGCTACAGATGGAGGTACCTTGCACTGCCAGATGAGATGATCACTTTATTGGTGATTTGCTGGATTTAGATCCTCCTCTGTTCTCTCTTGACTCATGTCAGAGTTGTTGCTGAGAATCCCTAAACACACAGTGTGTGCTCACTTCCTCTTCTTCCATTGCAAATATTTTTCTATATAATTTCAAATTATTTTCTATAGGCTTCAGGAAAACATTAATTTGATGCTGCTTTTCCTCAATCCTTGATCTATTAGTTTACTGCTGGAAATTCATGAAGCTCGTGGAATAAGCAGTATGTAAAAAGATCAGACCTGGAAATAACATCTTGCAAAGTCCAAAGCGTGCCTTAAATTCTTTCCAGAAACAGTGATTAAAACAGAAAAATATGGTAGACTTTCAGGATAATTATACTGTTGGGTTTTTCTATTATATTTTTCAGCCATTGGGTTTTATGACATCTTTCAGTAGCCAGATACAGATTAGGAATCAGTTAATACTTTGAAAACAGAATGCTTATCATCAAAGTATTTTGCTTTATTAATTGTTTCAATTTCTCCTAACAGTAATGGTGTCCAGCTTGCTTACTTCCTACATAGAATTCCCTTTACAGCCAGAAGGGGGACTCAGGATATTAAATTTCAGCTGATGCAGTGAACTCATCCTTCATGTTCTTTTTTTCTGAACATTGTTTTCTGATACTATTGTGATTCTTCCTTGGCTTCTTCCATCAATCTTTTATGGCTTTCATTGTCATAGCTTTCATTATTATGTACTTAGCAGTGTGAGACAAATTTTGCAGAAGGAAATATTGAAATGGACATTTGAACAGGTCTGGAATCAGGTTCCAGTACATCAGGAAGCGGTTTGGTGTATCACTTCTTTGTCTGTTTATCACAGGAATTTTCAGCCCTTGTGTTGCTGCATCTCCCCAGGGGTCTATCTTCCCTCCAGTGTGTCAGTAGGATCCTGGATTGTCATTAATAAGAGTATATTATTGGCCATTGTGATATTCAAGCGTACGATTGTGTGAGACCCAAGAGTCCTGGTTTGCTCAATGGACTCCAGACCATAGTCCAGCTCATGATGAAAGAGAATAAATGAACATTCCTAAGCAGAGATGTGCATGTTGCTTCATGTGCAGTGGAACAATCTGTGAGAGACTAGCCAGAAGTTGAAAAAAAAACCAAGTACAAAGCAAACAAACAAAAAAGCCAACAAAAAAACCCCAACAACACCAACACCAAAACAACCTTTAAAAAAGACAAAGTGTGTGGATACATTATTTTAGGTAAAAAAAGACTCAGTATTTGCACAGTACCAAGGAGTGAATCCTGCCTGCCACTAGGTTTCATGTGAGACAGCCCTGTTATCTGTTGTCGTGTCAACTTGCAGGACTGAGTCTTACAGGAAACTTAGTACACCTGGTAGTTCTCCTGCTGGGATTGCATATGTTTCCCTTATAAAGCCCTTTTTTTTCAAAACTCTTTTAGGATCAAGCTTTTATTTCTGATTTTTTTTTTTTTTTTTTTTTGTGTAATATGAGTTTCATTCTCATGTCTTCTAGAAAATGTGGACAAAAGACTGGCAACACCATAGAGTTCAGCACAGTTGGGGAGAAAGTTATGCATTCTGCCTGTTGTGTACTATTTCTAATGAAAATCTAGATTGCAATTTGACATGATACCATCTTTTTAGGATAATGTGGTTTTGTTGGATTTATGAAACACTGGTCTGTGAGGGATTTTTATTTTGTTTTGGGGGTTTGTTGGTTGTTTGCTTCGGGAGTTGCATTTTTTCTACTTGTCTTCTTTTTTTTTCCTTCTTTTCTCTTTTTTCTCTTTTTTCTCTTTTTTCTTTTTCCTTTTCCTTTTCTTTTTTCCTTTTTCTCTTTTTCACTTTTCCTTTTTCCTTTTTCTCTTTTTCTTTTTTCTTTTTTCTTTTTCTTTTTTCTTTTTTCTTTTTTCTTTTTTCTTTTTTCTTTTTTCTTTTTTCTTTTTTCTTTTTTCTTTTTTCTTTTTTCTTTTTTCTTTTTTTCTTTTTTCTTTTTTCTTTTTTCTTTTTTCTTTTTTTCTTTTGTCTTTTTTAAGATTAGTTAATGAAAGAAAAGACTGACACTGTGTAAGAGTTAGTTTGAATGCTATACAGATAGTCCCTAAGAGAGATTTGAACCTGTTTTCATTCTTGATCTCATCTAGCTTGGGGAAGCATCCTTCCTGTGCCTGTTAAGGAGCAGCCCCTCCTCTAACAGATTTTGAAGTTATTTACTTCAGATAGGTTCAGAGAAGCACAGTGGCCACACATTATGAGGCTGGAGAATTTCTTTTATTTCTGGATCTCCAAGAAATAGATAAGCAATCTGCCGGGCTGCTGCAGCATGACACCAGCACCACAGGGTGGGAACCATCTTGCTTTCTTAACCTGGACTTTTTCCTGAGCAGTTGTCTCAGAGTACTCTTGTGTGAGACTTTCTATTCTGCTATTATAGTAAGGATTATGTAGATGGCTGCCTTCCTTGGAGATCACCTGTCCAAACCTGTACAGAGCTGGTTTGAGGTCTGGTGTGACTCTGTGAAAGCAGCTTTGCTGCAGATTGATTTGCAGTTGTTCTGTTAGTGCTCTTCAGTAATTTCTCAGCAGCAAAAAAGCACATTTTGTGCTGTATGCTATGTGTATGCAGTCCACACAATTCATGACTGAAGTTGATGCCTTAGATAGGAAATAAAAGCAAAGGAAAAGTTTCCTGTTGCACAAATTACAACAAACTGAAAGTTCTAGTAGATATTATATGGAACAGATAAAACACAGAAGATGATATACAAAAATCTCCAGCTCAGAAGTAGAAAAATTATTGTATTGTACTGAAGGCTATTTTCCCTGAGAATGAAACAAAATGGAGGCTAAGAAAAGTTTGGGACATTGCTCTGGTTAGTCCTTTTGTGCAGAAGTTTATGATCACATTGATGTCTTTCTACCCTGAATGCTGAATGCATGCAAGACTGTTAGCACACAAAAAGTCATTGTCATTAAAGTCAGATTTCTTAATGCTATTGAGGCTGAGAGAGTGTTGCCTCTAGAAAGACCTGTTAGGACTAATTTAATCCAAAAGTTTATTGATTAAACTTAATTTATTAAGGAATTGATTTTTATGTGAGTTTAATCATAGATCAGCTTTAAATTGGTTTAAATGTGTTCACAATGATACTTTGCATTGGTTTAAATATAATTGATTTATGTTTTAATTAGATCCCTGGAAATTTGGATATAGATAAGGTCGCTATATTTTCCTTTCAGTAAAACTGTAGCACATTTCTCCATCTTCTGGGGTGAATGTCTAGCTGTAACGAATTAATGACAAAGCATTTTATTTTTGCAGGGCCTGAATTTTACCTTAGTTGTGTGCTGGGCCTTCAGTTCTTATCATATAGTAAGTAAAGCCCTGGATACTGGAAAATTGATATAATCAATTTTCAGGGCATGATTTATCCAAAACTGTGACAGACAGAAACCACTTGTAAGTTTAAAAAAAGTAGTGGGGGAAGGGAATTTTACTTGATTTACCATGTCTTTATTCTTTTTGCTAGCAGGCTGTTCAGAATTTATGTGGAATTTATTCTCCAACTCCTTTTTAGCTAAAATTTACCATATAAATGCTGTTCTGCTAATGGACACTCTAGACTGGGGAATAGGCTTGGTAAATGATACATATTACTTACTACCCTTCGTATCTTTGAGCTGGTCCACAAGGTTCACTGGTGGCTTCTACATAAGGAATGTCATTGTTCGACAATAAAAGCTGTAATTCCTCCTTGGCAGTAGCTACTGGTGGCTACCACGCAAGGGTACATAATTACCAACTGTTTGATGCATGTTTTAGTCTTTTTCAAATGCTCATAGATTTTAAAGCCATTGAGAGATCTTGACAAAATATTGACCTGACAGCATGGGCTACATTGTTGTAGACCAGAAGCTCCAGGGTGGACTTAATGGCCTGGAGATCTGTGACACAGTTTTTCTGTATTTGTGTGAAAATTCCACTCTTGTTTGGACCATTACCTACCATTCACACACATTTCCCAGTATGGTGCTGGAACATACTTTTATAAAGCCATATAATTTTCCCTATATAATTTTTTAACTGTTGCCTAGAGTCCAAAATCATTTCAGAAGTGCATAATTTGTCTTGTCCCTCCTACAATGATTGCTGCACTACGGCATGTATCTACATGCTTTACTTATCATGTAGTTATGGATTTTTGGAGTCTGGCCTTTAAGAGGATGTCTAATCTTGTATAATAATTTAGCCAATGGGGAGATTTCCAATGATGTATTTTTGCAAGTTGTTCCCAAATGCAAGTATTCAGCAGTATTTGTAAGAATTTTGTTCAAGTTCTCATTTGGCTGAAAATAGCACGTACATTTTCAAACAGTTGGGACATAAATGCTTCCTTTTCACTGCAGTTTCCATTTCTGATTTGCCAGAGCTGCAAAGTATAAATATGGAGTTCAAGTATGTTGGAAGTAAATTATATTGAAGGGTACATGGTGGTATCTCTCTGCCTGCTGTGCAAGTCCATAATGTTGAATGCTATGTTTAAATTTTTGCTGAGCTGGGTTTGAGTTCATGATTTTTTTGCAATGCCCAGGTGTATCCTGTTCCCTGATTCCTGAAAGGTGGCAAATGTGGCAAAAAAAAAAAAAAAAAAAAAAAAAAAAAAAAAAAAAAAAAGGGAAGATTTGTCCAACAGGCTCTTCTGAGTTATGGCCACTTTCAGTGACCTGGACTAGTTGTGCTTTGTCCCTGCGGAAGAACACATCCTTTTGCTTTGAGTGTATCACTTCTGCAATTGTCAGACCTTGTGATTTTTCCTTTAACATGCAGGTACAAAAGCAGTCATATTTCAAATTGAGTAGAGGGCAGGGGACATTGAATTTTCAGTTGTTATATAGTTGAGATGGGGCTAGCACTTCCTCTACTCTGTTTCTGATCAGCACCAGAAGAAAATGATTAGAAAATCTTTGAGGCTGAAGTGGAAGAACTACTGTTGCTTTCCAGTCTGTGCAGTCTTTTAGTACACAGATGTTTTTGTAGGCCTATGTCTTTCTAAAGCCTGTGCTGATCACCCACACAAATCCTAGAAAGGGAGTATTGCTGGGAGAGCTGACCACAAAGAATTTAAATGAGAGGAGGGGAAGGAAAGTGGCGAATGAGGAACCATACCCGCAGTGTTAAGTTTGACTTCTGCATAAGCAAATCAATGTCTTGAAAGTTTCAAAATTCTTCACACTGCTGTAAATATTTTATGCAGCCAGTAATGCAACAGCAACTTCTTAATTTTGATGCTCCAATTAATCTTGGTTTTCCCAAATTAATTTCTATGATTTGATTTTCTTTTATTCATGTCAAGCAAGCCAGCATACAGGTTTCAGCTTAGGTTTTCCATCTTCCCACCCCAAAATTTCAACATGGATGAATGGTTCTTTGTGCAGAGGAACAATAGTGGACAAATGAACCTCCTAAACTTCCAGTTGTGTCTTGGGATATCCAGACATTTTCTCATCTAATTTGTGAAAAGTGTTGGCCTCTGTGTGAACTTTGTGAGAGGGGGATTGTTTTGGTCTTTGGGGAGTCAACTGTTTTGAGGAATTCCATTTTGTTTCTTAATGTATGCTGATTATTCATTCCAGTGGTTATATCCTTAAACTCAGATTACTCATGTGTCCTTATTTGGTGGTGGCAGTGACTGGCTCTGTGAACCCATGGAGGAGAAGGTGATTAGTGGTGACTTATTAAAGTAACCTTCATTCAACATTCTGGGTATTGCCTTCTGACCACCATTTCCATTGTATTTCATTTGTCATGGCACTCCCTTCGTTTTCTCATTTTTTAATAAGATATCCTTGTGGACAGCAGATCCTTTTGGTTTTCTTGTTCAACATGGAAAATTATTTTAATACTGGAAAAGCTTATGTGCATACAGTGACCATAACATTGTCTGATGTTATTGACATTCTGCTTGATGCAGGGTGTTTCTCCTATACATATATGATTGAGCTCTCACTGGTGGAGTAGGGACAATGTGCCATACTCAATAAGAAATATCTCTGACCAGGAATGTAAAAGTGTGCTGGCAGTGTTGCTGGATGTGTATTGTTACTCTTTCTCTTAAGACTTCCACAGCCTCAGGAGGAGGATTTTTAGACATGTGAAAGCCTTCCATGGGTAAAGCCTGCACTGGGCAATTTATTGGCTGAGTCATGGTACACTTTGTCTGGGAAGTGGAACTATTGCAGAATCAGAAAATGCTACAAAGCCAAGAGAACAGTGTAAGCCAGAAGCAAAAATGGGCTTCTATGACTAGGATCAGAAGAAAGCAATGTCCTTTGCATGTGAGAATCACAGCTGGAATAGTATGAAGATAAAGAACATGGTGGAGAAATGCTTAAAGGGTGGAGAAGCAACTGGAGGCCAGAGATAAAAGCAAGAGTTACAAAATATAATACAGTGCATAGGATTTGCAAAGCTTACAGGATTTGACACACAGAAATGTCTGTGTTTTCTGATGATGTCAAAACAGGAGTAGACCAGAGAATATGAAATCTGAGAGGGAGAGGAGGAGATGGCTGCAGCACTTTTGAGACCCTGAAGCCAGAAAACCTAAAGCTCTACGCAAGCTATTTAAAAAAGTAAATTCTACCAAAAAGAGAAAAAAAAAAAAAAGAGTTGCCAAAGAAGTGGATTTTCGTCATTAATGCAGAGAAATGTGCTCTGAATTTATGCCATTTGTTTGGGTTTTTTCTTCCCAACATGATCTTAGGGCACAGGAATGTAGCTATACAAGTACCATAGCTGAGACCCAAAGTTTAAGTTTTCCATGCTCCTCAGTCCAGTGATTTGCTGAACCTTACAGCTCTGGCCATAAAGTGAAGGCTGAGACCCCGACTAGTTAACAGAGTAGTTGCAGTCTTTGCTTTTACGTGGTTCTATCAGCTGCACTGCCCTCTGTTTGATGAGGTACTGAATGGCTTTTTTCCAAGAAAAAGTAGAAATTAGTGCTTAACATTCTTACACTGGAGAGCAAGCAAGAGAAGGAGATATATGTATGGTATGACAAACTGCCACATCATTTCTTCTTTCACCTCACTTCAAGGCACACAACCTGAGTCAAACTTTTAAAATCCACAATCCTGAAGTTCAGCTCCTAAATCAAAAGTGGCTTCATGTGAAAAAAACCTAAAAATTACTGAGTACTTGCAAATCCCCTTGAAGTCCATGGGACTTACCCTGCACAGCATTTCTGTGCTTTGGCTTACTTTTATTTTAGTGTTCAAGTAAAGATTCTGGACTCCCCTTTTATGCACCTAGGTATGTAAAATATGGACCAGCAGATTCTTCCATCAACTTTACAAGCTGTTTTTCCTGAATCACTTTGTGGATATCAACTATATTTGTTTTACATTCTCCCATATTTTCAGTCTGTGTGATCAGGTTTTTGTATTGACAGTGTCTAAAAGGATCATCAAAGCTTACCAGGGATGCAGCCAGTTGGAGTCAGCTGAAGCACTGAGAATCAGAGGAGAGAGAATTTAATGTAATCAGGCAGTGTGTTCCTGCAGACATGATCATCAGTAAATAAATTAGGTGTTGACCTTTAAATAATAATCTTTAGGTTAGTCACTTGCTCACACCCAGGTTCTCTTGCAAAACGTACATTTTGCTTTGAACACAGTTCTCTGTCTCTGAGGAGGCTTAAGTTCAGAAACTGATATCTTGAGTGTCTGCAGGAGAATGGACAGCCTGTCATTACCATGTTACTCTGAATAAATGAGTGCTCTCAGGCTTTCCTCCTTGACACAATATTTCTAGACATGCTGCTTTGTCACTACCATGCTTTTTCACACTACTGGAGATGCATTTTCCTCGTTGAGTGGAAGTGGGGGGCAGGAGTAAGACCTACTCTATGTGCATAGTACTTCTTCCATATGCCCATTTTAAGTGTCCTGTTGAAAATCCTGCCTTCCTGAGGCCATATTATGAATTGGCCCATGGTACTCTCATTGGCAGTGTTTACTGGGCTTGTGACAGAGAGAATGCAGAGAAGACTAATGCAAGCTCACAGAGCAGAGTTTCCTGGCTAGGGGTAAATATCTGTGAACACCGGCATGGCACAGCATGAACTTGAAAGCATCTAATGCCAAATGAACAAATATTCTAGGTAGAGATCTACCTAGAATTTGTTGGTGCAGCATTACTTTGACAGGACCAAGTAAGATTTCAGTACCATCATACCTAAATCTGGTTATCAGATTAGCAGCTGTCTTTGTGACTTGCTTTTGGGAGTAGTTACTCTGATTTATAGAGGCATTTGCTCCTTCCATGGTGTTCCAGTGCTTAAAGAGCATGGCTGTAGTGCTATATCTCTCTATTGCTCTATTTCTTGGCTCCTGACCATGTTGCTAGCCATTCCTTTGGTACTCACCTTTATTTTGGCCTTTGCAATACCTAAAATTTCTGTAAAAACATCATTTTAGCATCACTAAAGGGAATCATATTCCGTGGGTGTTGGTTTTATGTGTAGTTCAAGATAAATATCAGGTTTGTATTTTTCCTTTTGCTCTTCTGTGCAGACACAAGTATTCAAATATCAAGACCCAGACCTGAAATGTATCTGGCAGTATTTTCAAAATAATTCAGAAAATCCCATTAAGTAGCCAAATAATTTTTTTTTTTTGTTTTTCAGTCCTTCTGCTTGTGTTCAGTTACTCTGGTATTTTGGAGAGCTGGGTGTTTAGGATTATATTCTATCATTTCACACAGTGTTTTATCTTGTAGGTATTCTGCACAGAGACTCAGTATACTTCCAGGAAATAGTCAGATTTTGAAAAGTGGTCAGAATTCAAATGTTGCCTGAGAGAATAATAGGAGGATTAAACCCAAGAGAAGCAACACAAATTTTTGTGGGTTTTAATTGTTTATTTGTTCGTAGATTTTCATTGTTGTTTGGCTTGGGGTTTTGTTTATTTGTTTGGTTAGGGTTTTGGGGGCTTTGCAGGGAGGCTTTTTGTCTAAGCAGGAGCAGTGTGCATTTTAAAGTGCAGCATATATGTTTAGAAAACCTGATCTGCTGATGGTAAGCCTGACCTTGATTATAATCTCATATGCAAGGGGAGAAGGTTCTTGGAAATAATGTAATTTGTCCTGCATTACTTCCCTGCCTTGAGTATTATGCAGAAAAAAAAAAAAAAAAAAAGAAATTAAAAAAAAAGGAAAGAAAAGAAAAAAAAAAAAAGGCAGTAAGTCTGAGGCCAAGGCAATGGGTGTTATTCCTATGGCTTTCTATTACCCCTCACCAAGCTGTTGGTCACAATTCTGTGCAGCAAACTGCACATTTGCCTACTGGCAAGCATGCCTAATACATTCCTGTGATCAGGCTCTCAAAAGGCTTTGTGCCTTCCTAGGGAAAGAAAAGACAGGGAAATGAAAACAACCACTCATGGAATTTCAGCTGAGTGTGGTTGTGTGATAATACTTTGCAGGTTTCCTGTTTAATTTGTCCAGTGTGTTGAGCTTCCATGCAGATTAACTATACAATCAATCACTGAAAGTAAGGAGATTGATGTTCTTTGCCAAACTGACAAGTCCAGGGAGAAGGAGTTATCTGCACTCATACATTATCAGTGAGTCTTTTGCAGAGAGAATATGGAAATTCATGTTCCTTATCTGCAATGATATTATGCAGGCCAGCAGATGTGAGTTTCTGAAAAAAATTGCTAACAAAATGACAGCTATTCAAGCCATGTTAATAAGGAAAGATCTAACACCTTGCTTGCTTTTGCCTGTTAAACGCTTCCAACTGTGCAGCTTTGCTGACACAACTAGTCCACTGTTTTGTGTTCTCTCGCTGTTATCACCTTTGTTGCTTTCTTAGAAAGTCTGTCAAAGCAGGGGAGGTCCATGGGTCACAGAGACATCCTGACTGGGTAGTGTGAGAAGCCTGGATGCCTTTCTGTGTGTCTAATTGACTCTTAAATGTGAGGCCCTACCACATTTTGGCACAAGGAATACAGATAAAGTAGATGCCCCACCAGGTCTTTCATTCAAGCAGCTTCTCTTTCAGAGTACTTCCACACTTACTTTATGCAGTTTCTCTTCAGGAATTGTCTGTTTTCTTTGCTCCCTTATCATTCTCTGATGGATGGCATGTGTAAGGGCTCTGCTGGTGCCATACCAGAGCTGCTCACAAAGGCACTGCCCAAATAGTGACCTGTAGGAAATGCTGTGAGGCTCCTTTCCATTTTCAATTTGACTGAGTCTTTATGTCCCCAGTGGCACTTCAACATGTAGGAAATGCAGAAAGCATTTTCGTCACCCTTCCTGCCTCATTCCTGCCTGCCATGGGCAGTCTCACACAGTGGGAAACCTTGCCAGCAGCAGGAGCGTCCTGCATGATGTGACAGACACAGCAAGGAGAAGAGGAAAGGAGCCAAGCTGGCAGGAGATGCTGAGGGAACAAAGGGGGAAGGGGTGAAGAGGCAAGGGGAGGGCAGTATCGGGAGGAGCCATGTCTAGTTATAAGCATTTTTGTCTCTTCTAAAAGCACTTTTACCCTGAAGACAAGGTCCTGTCTTACCAGTACCATAGACTTGGCACAGACTGTGATGAAAGTCAGCTACCTCTTGCAACAGTGGAAGCTGTAGCTGATCTTGATCCAAGTGTACAGGGCTGTAGTTTTATCAGCACAAGTTTTCTCATATGCCTGGCAGGTCTGATTAAATTTTGTAAAACTGCAAATGAAAGGAAACAAACATAGTGTAAATGAAAAGAATAAAAAAAACCCAAGAAACAATCTCTTTTCTGTCATGTCTGTGAACAGCTTTTACTGTTTTCCCTGGAGAGCCTGTATGCTTGAACAGTGAGTTACTGTGAATTAGTGAGGGTCACTGCTATCGATTAAATCCTCTTTTATGTTTCCCGGTAACTCCTGAATTATGGCTAGAGTTGAGCATATTAATTTAATTCTTTTCTTTCTTTCACTGACAGCTCTGATGGAGGAAAAAATCTGCAAGTCATTTTGAGCAGATAATACTGAATTAAAATAAAAATCAGGAACAAAATGGCATCTCTCTTTTATTCCCAATTTTGCATTGCTATGTTGAAAGAACAGTCAATAACTAGTTGAAGTACTTAGCACAAAAATTTTCATCCTTGCAATTGTGGTAATGCTTTTAATTTTTGCAAGATACAGATTAGGAGTATTACAAGTAAAAGTAAATATGGTAAAATAAGGACTATTGCCTTTGTACTTCAAACCTCTGCATCTCCTTTTCTTATATAGTGACAAAAGACTAGCTTTAACTCTTCAATGACAGAATGCAACTATTAGCACAAGCCTCAGTAGTAAGGTTCTTACCTAATGCTAATTATTTTTGTTGGAAATTTTAATTAATAACCTAAAATTTTATATTCAGACAATATTTACATGTGTTCTTATATATATATATATATATATACATATATATATACAAACACACACTTATAAAAGTATATGTATTTAAACATATTGGTTTCAGGATGGTGTGTGGGCACTTGTTTTTCCAAAATCAAAAGTTGTTTTCATAGCATTTTGAGAACACGCTGCAATTTCCAAATTTATTCAGGACAGTGGGAGAAAATGGAAACCAACATATGAGAAGATTTTCTTGTCATGAAATTCTGGGCCTTTACCTGATCCATCCCAGTGGAACCCTGATGTGCCTACTCTGTGTGTACAACATCCTTGGATGCCATTCCCAGAGAAGTCTTCCTCTCAGACATTTTGCTGATGTCTAGAACACTTCCTGCTGGAAACTTGTTGTCCACACCAGCAGAGGTGCATGGAAAATTGTCACCTTCCTGTTAATCAGGAGTTTTTTAATTATGGAAGGCTACTTTGTCCACTTTTTGTCTTCTGCTGATGTCACAGCAGGTATCGCCTCATTTGGTCACTCACTTCAGACCACATTTTCCCAAACACCACTGTTTGTGCTGCTCTGGGCTCAGTTTCCAGGAAATTAAAGGTTTCCCTGTGCTTTCCTGGGGTGAGAAAGGCTGCCTTACATGTGGGACAGTCCATGCTGCTGCCTTCAACAGTCACTCACTTATTGGACATGTGCATATCAGTCCTTTATTTGGGCTTCTCATAATTATGGTTATGATGGTGCTGCTTGTTTTTGTCTTATTGGAATAATAATTAGGGGCAACTAATGTCAGTAAGTCTCCACAAACAAACAAAGAGCAGATACATAATCAAGAGTGTCTAGTTTCTTAGGACATTTTCTTTTACAGGGCTCTGTAGGAGATCTTTTGTTGTCTCTTTGAGTGCTCCTAGTCTGCATGTTATGGAGAATCATTTGACCATAGTGTCCATGCGTGTCTTTGGACAATATTACAGTTGTTCAAGAAACAAAATGCCCTGTAGATGGAGACATGCACGGCCATAGTGACTCCCTGGAGGCTCAGGCAGGGCACAGCTGAGCAAGGATGGGCTTAGAGGCTATCACCCATCAACAGACCTGCTGCAGTACCCCATATTAGCCCTCTCCAGTTGTGTGGTAAAGGTGTTATCTTAAGCCTTAGGGGAAGCAAGATCAGGTATAGGTGTTTTACCTATGCACTGGAGCACAGTAGTGGCTGGTTTACATCTAAAGCATGGGGTCAAATGAAGGGTAACATCTCACAGGGGGCTGCATCTTCTTGTGAAGCCTGTGCTCAAAGACTAGTATTCACGTGGAATTTTCGAGGTCTATAATTTAGAAAGCCTGAAATGGTTGGAGGTTTACACATACAAGAAATGTTATTGCTACGACACAGTAGAAATTGAGATGCATCAGCTGGAACCCTACAGTGTGTTGGCTGAGCCTTTTCAATGCAGTGTCCCCTTCTGGGTCCAAAATACCCTTAATTGATATTGATTCTGTTGATGGGCTTCCAAGCCTTTTGTCTTTTGCCTCAGGGAAAGGATATGGCCAAGCTGAGCTTTGAGGTAGGTGTATAATGTGGGTTGTAATGTTTGGATGGAACAAAAGCCTTTCCCTGACATGAGGGAGGCTGTAGAGGTTATATTTATGCTTTTAACTCCCTGTCAGATCAGTTGCACCTGGAGCCTTTGGTAGCCTATAACTCATAGCAGTTGAAATTAGTAAAGCAGCAAGATACCCTCCCTTTGCCTTTCTGTGTTGCCAGTCATAGGTGCCTGCCACACTGTGCTGTCTTGTGCCTAGGTGCACACAATCAAATAATGTTGTTAGTGCTCCATACTGCATTCAGAAGCAGCACTTTGGTTCTCACTGTAGCTTGCAAATTGTAAGACTGTCATAGGAGATCTCCAAACCATCAAAGTGGGCTGCCATTATGCTTTAAGGACAATACAGATCCTTGTTTTTCAGGGGTTTCTGCTGAAGCACTGCTAGTCTGGTTGGGGTTTTGCCGTCCATGGCAAAACTTGAGTAAGAATTTTCCCTTTTGAGGATGGCCTAATCACCACCACATTCTTTTATTTCTTTAGTGGTGCCCCTCAAATTGAAGGAAATGAAAAACCAAGAGGCTGCTGTGGGTCAGAAGGTAGTGCTAAGGTGTGAAACCACTTCAGAGTATCCTGCGCTCAGATTCAAATGGTTAAAGAATGGGAAGGAAATAACAAAAAAAAACAGACCGGAAAATATCAAGATCCCAAAAAAACAAAAGTAAGTACAAAGTAATATCTTTGAAGTGGGGCTGGGAGGGCTGGGAAATGATGTTCGCCAGAATGTAAGCACTGAGGTTGTTAAATGCAGTAAACAAAACTGAAAGCTACAAGTTACAGAGGAAGAAAATCTAAGAAAACAGAAACCAATATTATTGTTCCTGAAAGTATGAATGAAATGTGAGTGTGATATAAATATTTCATAATTAATTTTCCCTCCACAATTTCTATTTGTTTTCTGATAGCCAAAGGCTATGATTTCAACCAGTAAACCTTGGAGACAGGACATTTTTAAACTGCTAACAAGAATAGAGATACCTTTTGTTTATTATCTAAAATCAAAGAACACTTAAAATCATCGAAGGGTTGCAGATTTTAAAATATATTAGAGATTTTCTTTTCCAGCAGTTTAATCCTTTAGAAGGGCTGAATGCTGTCCTCATTTTCTTGAATTTCTTATGCAAGCATGCAGTAGTCCTTTACCAGAGGCATTCCTGCACCTGCAGAACAAGGCTCTGGTGTAGCAGATGTCAGACAAATAGCAAAGCATGCAAATACTATCCTCCTGTCTGGTGGTAAGTGCCCCTGCATGTGACTGATGACCACTACCAGAAGATAGACTGGTGCCTTGTTAATGCAGGGGAAAACGACACGATGCTTTTACTGCATTGAGACAGGAGAAGGCTTTTGCTGTTTTGTCTCTGCTTTGTTGTTTACATTAAAAAGTTGTAATTGTCACCAGCCAGGAAAATCTGTTTGAACAGTCTTTCAGTGCTCACTTCTGCTTTTAGTAGGCCAGACAGCTCTCTGGTGCACCATGCTGTGCCTTCCCTTCATTCAAGACACAGAAAGTTTGGAATGCACTCTGCAAGAGGCTTTTCTTTCCAAGGTGTTCAGTGCACCCTTACTTTGTGTCAGGGCTCACTTCACTACACAAAACAAGCCATAAACAGATATTTGACTCTTTAGAGTTATTCAGGTTAAAATTCAGAAATCCTACCCTCCTTGGCAGTTTCTTGTACCCCAGCCTGGGGCACAAGATGAAACATGAAGAGGGACAGAGCAGCATCACCACAGCCCCCATGCCACAGTTGCACAGATGTCAAAAAGGAACCTGTGATGTCTTCTTCCAGCATTTGTGAAATGGAGCTGTTCCAGGTGGCAGATAGCCTGGCAAATTGTCTGGACTCATTTGCAGAGCCATATGTCTCTGTCAGAGTTGTATTTTCAGTCTATTCTGTAAAGAAAATGTTCAGATCAGAGCCTAGTCCTCGGCTTTCCCAGCAACACAGTGCTGCCTGTGAGGGGAAATCAGTATTTCTTCCACTTGCATTTTGGCTGATGCTGATTGACCAAACTCACTGGGGCTAGGATTTCACCTTCTGGGGCTGACTGTCACCAGTTCAACATTGAATCAAGGAAGTGCCTTTTGCCAGCTCACTTCTTTGTGGGTTTTTTGCCCCCAAAAAGCTTTGGAGAGCTGTCAGAAAGGAAACTGATAGCCATTGATTTGATATTGATGCATGTAGAAGTGTGATATTCTTTTTCAGCTTGATGTGCCAAAAAGTGTTTAAACTTCCCCAAAGATGCATAATGAAAAAGATTACAATTGTGCCTTTTTCTGGTAGATAGAAATACGAAGTCATCTTCACTCACCATAAGTGGAGAGGGTGCAGGCTTTGACCTGTATTTCACACATTTGTGCTTCCCCAGTCAGAGTGGTACCATGCACTGTTGGAGTTTCTCTCTTGTGTTTTAGAAATGTCATGGAATGGAGAAGCACTTCCAGTTAGAGACATGAAGGTCACTAGATGTAGAGTACAAAGAGGGAAAAGACAAGGGAAGTCTGCTGACATTTGAAGGATATTCTTTGTCTTCCTACTTTGACATTTTAGTTTGGGGACGCGTCACTGCTTTGCCATTTCTTCTTTTGCTGTTCATGTGTGCATCTGGGACAGATTAGAAGTGAAAAGCTTAAGAGAAAATAGATTTTATTTTGACAAAAAATGTGACAGACACATGTTGTAAAGCTAAAAAAGAGTGGGGGGAATGCAATGTAAATGAACACAAAAGACATGCACATTCCAATAAGCAAAGCCACGTTAAAAAGATCCCATTGCAAATTAGAGGAGTATCAGAGATCAAGGAGTTTTTCCCCCCACTTATGTTCTGGGGGTTTCTTCATGATAGCATGCTGATAAGTGTTTGTCATGTTCATATGCTTCTATATTGTTACACAAGCATTTTAGTGTGATTTTTTTACTATTGCCAAGTGTGAGGAGCATCAGCTATGAAGGTTAGAGTAGTTGATAAGCTGTCTGAGATCAACGTTTGTTTTAAAGTTCAAATGGCTACATAAAAAGTAGGCTATGTTTCTGAAGAACCATTAGCATGCAGAATACCACAGCCTTACTGACATCTTTAATCCAAACATTTGAAAATAACACTTTCTAACACATTTACCAAAAGCTCACAATGTTTATTTGTAGTACCCATTGGCCACTGATTTCTATCAATTTGCAGGAAATCACTCTTCTTTTTGTGTGATGGCAGAATAAAACGTGTTTATTGTTGGAATAAATTAAAGGTTTCTTTTGTTTGGCTACGTAGCCAGAGCTAAAGCTAAATATTTTTCTGTTTTTTAAGAAACTGCAAAATATGTGGCAGTATGATGAAGTGTCTATCTCAGATTTTGGAAATTAAGACCTTAGCTTTACACCTGAGGTAGTCAAGGAAAGATAATACATCAGCTTGGTGGTTTTGGGCACATTGGCCAAACTGTGGATCAAAGGATTTGCCGAAGTGGAGCACATGCTGACTTTTTTTAGCATTTCGAGAGTTTAGAAGACCCTGTGGCAATGCAGCTTCCTCAGAGCTTAGCCTTCCAAAGACTCCTTTGCATGTCAAATGGTTTCACTTCTCTAAGGTCCCTCAGATAGTTTCAGGGTGGTTGATTCAGAGAGTGCAGAGCCCCAACATGTGATGGTCCCACCTGGACTACTGTGTCGAGCTCTGGGGCCCCCAACACAAGACAGACCTGTTGGAGTGATCCCAGAGAAGAGCAGTTGATCACAAGGCTGGAGCACCTCTCCTATGAAGACAGGCTGAGACAGTGGGAACTGTTCACCCTGGAGAAGAAGAGGTTTAGAGAAGACCTTACAGCACCTTTCAGTGCCTGAAGGGGGCTGCAAGAAGGCTGGAGAAGACATTTTTACAGGGATGTGGAGTGACATGACAAGGGGGAGTCTCCATGAACTGAAGGAGGGTAGTTTTAGGTTAGGTATTAGGAAGACATTTTACTGTGAGTGTGGGAAGGCACTGACACATTGTGTAGAATGGTGGTGGATTCCAAATCCTTGGAAGTGTTCATGGCCAGGCAGGATGGGGCTTTCTGAATAACCTGGTCCAGTGAAAGGTCCCTGTGCATGGAAAGTGGGTTGGAGCTATATGATCTTTAAGGACCCTTCCAACCCAAACTACTCTTGATGTTATACTTCTATGACAGTACGGCAGGTTAATCACACTAAATGGCTATATTCGTTCTCATTACACTGGAGAGTTGAGAGAAACTGAGTGACTTTAAATTTTAATGAAATGCATTTAAAGCACTCATTTTTACCTCAAATTTGTCAGAGTAAGAGCATATAGTCTGTGAGTTTCTGCTGATGATTGCTGATGATTCATGAGGCCATGATCAGTTGATTCATGTGTCCAGGCTCTAAGCTATTTCTTTGTGACAGTAGACATCCAGAAAAAAGCAGGCCCCAGAAAAGAGTGTTTCACCTTGTAGCTAACTCTCCCATGGCTGTCTCCTACTATGACAGCATTTCATTATCCTTCTCTGATTTCAAATGCAGGTGAGACTTGTACATTATTGGTTTGGGCAGTGTGCTGTACAAGTCAGGCACTCTTCATTACGTGTAGAGAGACTCCCATATCAGGGTTGGTTTTTTTTTTTTTTTTTGTGGCAGAGAGAAAGTGTTTGCCACTTCTAGATGATGACTTTGGGTGCAGTAGTGTGCAAGGAAACTTTGTGTGTAAGTGCCCTGTACCTTGAGGTTCATCCAAGCTTAGCCTGGATATTTGCCTGCAGACAGGCAATTCTGGATGACAGATGGAGACTGGAAGCAAAATGAATTCAAGCAATCAGATAAGGTGGGCTGGAACTGCATTCTGCAGATGTGTTTCTTTCCCCTTCATGTGTGAATACAAGCTCAGCAGTGTCACAGTGGCAATGAACTCAAGATTCAGCAGAAGCAAATCTTGCAGGGAGTAGCATGTTTTTGGAGTAGCATGGTATAGTTTGAGAAAAGGAGAAGCCTTTGAAAATAAAATCCCTTATCAGGGGCTTTAAGTCAATACTGTTGAAGTACTGCATTGCTAGAAAACTGCTTCATTTACAGCCATTAATGTGTCATCTTCTGCTCTGTTTTGAATTCTGTCCCAATACCTCTCAATGATATTTTTAAGGCTATAAATATGCATATTATTTCTCCTGATCTCAGAGACAAAACTCCATACAGATTTTTTTGGGGGTTTTTTTTGTTTTTTTTTCTAAAGCCAAGAGTAAATTTGGCTTGTCAGAAATGGATTTGTAAGAAATATTGATGCTTCACCTATTTTAATATAAAAATAAAATCATAAAAGGAAGACACAATTTCTTGTCTTTTCCCATATGTATCAAGTAAAACAAAAACAAAACAAAACAAACAAAAAAAAAAACAAAAAAACAAAACAAAACAAAAAAAAAGTGCAGGGAAAAGAGTTTCTTCACAAAGCCAAGCAGGCCACAAAAGTGTTTTGTATCAATATTTTTTAATGTATGGAGAGGACTGCAGCAAGTGTACAGTGGGTGTCCACATTAAAGTGATGTAGCTGCAGCTGTGCTTCCTTCCTTTTCACTGGGTTACAGTGAATTCTTAAAAACACTAAGCCTGTTTACATTGCCTTTTGAAGCTTCCTAAGGCTACAGCTTGCTCTCCATCTAGAAAAGTATCTGCAAGTATGGCTGAGAGATAACCTGTTGCAATATAGGATCACATGTCCATACAAGCTGTTAGGTGGTGTAGAACACAGCACCACTTTCTGGTCAGGCCCTCAATAGGCTGTTTTGAAGGTGAATGGCTGGCAGGAAAATTAAAAAGTAGGCCATTTATACTGTTGTATAAGCATACCTCTTAGTCAGGTACAACATTTTCACACAAAGATACAGCAGCATTCAACTTTTGGATGTTTCTGTCAGTGCCTTTACCACTTTTTGCTCATACATTCATGGTTGCCACGAGCTAGCGTCTGTTCTTATATGCCACCTGAGGTGCAGCCCAGTTGATGACTTCAACACTGGGAACTGGGCTCCTAACATTTCCTAAGAAGGGAGCCCAAATACTCAGCTAGTAATTTCTTTACCATTTGAGAAAACCTGACTAAATTGCTGATCCTAGCTTGGTGCCTCCTCACTCTTGCAAGCCCAGTGGCCTCAAGAAAGCAGTGTTCTTTCAGGACTTGGCGGGTAACTCTTGTGATGCAGGTTTCTGGCAGAGATGGATCCACCTAGCACACTACTTTTATTCCATGAGGGCTGACTCCTCAGCAGTAGGAGTTTCATATAGAGGCAGGGAAGGCTGAGCTGCCAATAAGCAGGGGTTTGGATAGAATATAGCAGATGGGATAGCGTCCTGTGATGGAAGTAGGGGTGGCTCACAAGGATGTGTTGAAAAATGACATTGAACATTTTGATTGCTTCAGAAGCCCACACTGCTGCAACAAATTTGTTTGTAGTCTGAACCAAACCCTGCTCAGTGATTTGCAGAAGAGATAACCAGTTGTGATTTCTGCATGGAGAGTTAGGAAACATGGCAGTGCTGAAGCAAAGCATCTCCCCAAATATTGTTTATCTCAGCAGACATGGTGGTTACTATGAGCTTTCAGAGTGAGCAGGTGCTGCCTCCTGGGGATCAGACCTTCAAGTCAGGGTGGGCCTGCTTAGGGAAGCCAGTGTTCATGCACTCTGAGTGACTATTCTGTAGATCAGGTTTTATGACAGGCAGAAGCTTCTCCAGAGCACTTTTTTTAAACAGTAATTGGGAACAGCAGTAATGTGTGCATTTTCCCCAAGCTAGTAATTCTCTGCAGTCTAGATAATGGGATTATTGCCATCCTGTGAGTTGGGGACCCCATGAATGACACCAGAACATGTTCCTACAAAATTAATGAGTAGGCAGGAGTTCTGCATTTGAAAATCTAATCTTAAAACCTTGGAGACTGATTAAATTACATCTCTGAGCCAGGAACAAAATGTAGCTTCATGCAAATTGTGCTCCTGCCCTTTTTGGTGGGTTTTTTGTTGTTGGTTTTTTTGTTTGTTTGTTTGTTAGGGTGGGTTTTTTTTGTTTGTTTGTTTTTTGTTTTTGTTTTTGTTTTTTTTCTTAGCACTGGAGAATGATTTATTATTGGGGCTTCAGAGAGGCTGTTAAAGAGTGTGTTCTGAACTCATGATTATTTATTCAGATGTTAGGAACTACAGTACTTCTCCAGAACTCTACTACTGGTAATATGAACCTGTAGGGAAAGGTAATCTATTTTAGTATTATACCCATCTTGGTGGCATCTGGACAACCAACAGTTTGGCTGAGATAGGATGGTTGTTGAATGGTTGTTTTCCAGATATGCTTTAAGAGCAAAGACTTCTCTCATACAGAAAAGCATAAGCAAGTATCTTCATTTGGGTTCATGAATATGCCTGTTTTCCAGCAGCCTGTAAGAGATTTTTTTATTCTACTCCCTTCTTTCAAGCCTGGATAATGCTGATCTGTCAGTAAGAATAGAAGACAAGACCCTCTGTTGAAAGGGGTGGGGAAAAAAGTGCTTTAGTTGATGCAGTGACTGTTATTCCAGTACAGGATATTTATATGTTTTTTTCTGATTTCACAGGAAATACTCTGAGCTTCACATTTACAGAGCCACGTTGGCTGATGCTGGGGAATACATATGCAGAGTAAGCAGCAAGCTAGGAAATGACAGTACTACAGCCAGTGTTACCATCACAGACACCAATGGTAAGGCTTCACTCATTATTTTACTGCTGTGAAATACATTTTACATGTAAAATACATTTTACCATGTATTAAAGCTGCCAGCAGGTCAAAGGGCTTAGAAGCAGGACAAAACTTGGCAAGTGAAGTGGAAGCACTGAAATCTTTTAGATGTACTAAGAAAAGCAGTCAGGCCTGACTTGTCTATTATGTAGTTGAGATGCTCAATTTGCCTTACAGACAAACGGGCTGTCTCCTACAGATCTCAGGACAGATCAGCATTTTCTGTGTAACACCAAGTCTAAGACACAGTCTAGTCAAGATTAGAAAAAGACGAAGGAAATATTATTCGAATCCCTGTTATGCACAGTGAGGGAAGTTGCATTTAACCTAAAACATATCATAGTCTGAACTGCTAAACCAACACTTCTTGCTTTAAGTAATATTTGCATTGCTCTGATTGCCACCATTTTTAGTTTCACATATGGTGATAGGTTTTTGTTTTGATTTCTAAAACAATAAACACAAAGGCATAAATATGTCTGAAGACAAATTATTCAAAGGTTTGAGTGTGATTCAGATGCTTTGATTCAGCTATTGTAACTTAAGGTTGATTGTGATTTAAGCTGAAATCATGTTTTTCAAGTGTGGCTTTGACTAATTCAGCTCCCATAATTCAAACTCCAGTGTCCAGCCATTGTGAAGTACAAAACAAACATGTCCTCATTAGCAATCAAAGCAGAAGTTCTCTGCAAATCATAGATGAGTTAAAGATGTTATAGCAATGTGAATTTACCAGGCATGCTTTCCTGTTCCATATTTCTGTGATCTTAAGTGGGGGATAGGCATTTACATAAACAGAATACCAAATATAAACCTTTTCCAGTGGGATTTGTCTTCTGCTGTTTTGTAATCACACAGCAATTGCTTGACTGTATTCACTTTATGTATTTGCTATTCTGTGTCATCAACTACAGAATCTCAAGTGCTAGAATTTCATTCTAGCTCTATGGTATTATAAACATAAACAGATGTCAGGAGACTGATATAAAAAATCAAGTGTT
Source organism: Vidua macroura (assembly GCF_024509145.1). NCBI lineage: Eukaryota > Metazoa > Chordata > Aves > Passeriformes > Viduidae > Vidua > Vidua macroura. The sequence goes on from NC_071611.1 coordinate 44,514,255, forward strand.
ATTTACTGGAATGTTGCTAAGAGGAAAAATGGGTAGGTGTTTCTGTGTAGTTTTGTAAACTCTCTTGGTTTCCATGAATACAAATTTTGGTTCCTCATTAGCTGCTTACATGGAAAGCCCCTATACAGTTTCTATAACTTAACTGTAGGCACTGTGCCTAGGCAGTTTTACAGATAAATGCGGAAAAAAAAAAAAAAAAAAAAGAAAGCTTGACCATTTTCTATTACTTTCTCAGACAAGGAACAGTGTCCTGGGATTGCATGCAGGACCTCATTCCTGTGCTATGTGACATGGATTTTTCAGCTTCCTTTTGGGCTATGCTGAATGACTGCAAAACACTCCTGCTGCAAGAGGAGCAGGAGCTTGGTCTCAGTAGAAAGTATTTGTGGCAAGCTCTGTTATGTGCATCCATAACATATATGTTAAAATCTATCTAATTGTGTTATGAAATGTAAGTTGTTTAACATGTAGCCATGCATGCAAATGCAGGGCAAACTGGAATCCAGTCTAAACCTGCCAGCTGGCTCTTGTCCATAAAGATCTGAACCGGAAACTCAATGATATCTGGACTGGAACATCTCAGTGATATTTGATCATCCAGACTCAGGCATGGCAGCATTCATTGGTGGAATAAATCAATCATGCATATTTGGTCACTACACATACATCTGAGCCCCCTCTGCTTACTGTTCCTCATAAATTACCAAAAAAATTGTTCATAATTTTCCTGCTAATGGAGGAATTTTCCACCTGGATTTGAGAAACAGCATGGGCAACATCTGGTAACTTAAGAGCAACAGATTCTTATGGACTCAAAGGGCAATATCTGCCTTGCAAACAGGGATAGACCCAGGACAGTGACCTTCTCACCCGTCCTTCCCCCACATTCCCTGACCTCTTACCCTTCCTAGCTTAATGACAAATTTGGGATCCAAACTCGGTAATGAGCCCTGAAGGGCAGTCATTACTTGGGTCCTGTATAGCTGGGAGGTCCTGCAATATTCATAAGAAAGAAAGAATTTAAAACTAAAAGAAAAAAACAAAACAACAAACAAAAAATCCAGCATATTTAACTCTTACTTGTTATTACCTGTTAATGGGCTTTTGGGGAAGCCCTTGGAACTACAGTGTAGTCCAAGAGTCCCTGTAGAAAACTAAACTGTTGGTATCTGAGAAGGCTGAATCTCTCAAAGTGAGCAGAGAGATTGCTTTCTTCCACCTCCAGCAGATAGGGTAACAATGAGGTAAAGAAAAATGCACCAGAGGGCCTGACTTTGTTGTGGTGATATTGGTCTGCTCTGCCATGTGAACCATAACTTAAATTATGACCTTTAATTTAGTTACCTCACCTGGTCATATTTATTATGGATGTCCTGCTGTCTGCAAACTAGATCTTCCTTTCCCTTTCTGCTGATGACTTTAAGAGTGAGGGTAGGCAAGGTAATGGCCTTTCCTGGAAAAGGGTTATTTTTATTTCCAATGTAAGGTTAGTGTTTTTCAATATCTAAAAAAAAAATCTGTATTTAAATTCCCTAGAATTTTGTCCAACTAGGACTATTTTAGTTGAAATTTTCTTTACTGGTGTATGCGATGAAAGAGAGCCCCAGGGCCAGACCAAAGGTCTGTTTATCATGATGCCTTGTCTCTAACATCAACTACCAATGGATATTAGGAAAAAACATAGGAAGAACAAGGCAAATGTGCTGGAGTTTTCCCCCCAGGAATACAAAAAGCCATACATTTACCACCAAGTTTGCTGATTTCAATTCCCTGCTCCAAGCATAGAAAAACTAGTATTTCTCAATAAAACAATTGTAAAATATTTTTTGATGTTTTCAGTGAGCAAAGACCTTAATTTTTCCTGATCTCATTCCCCAAAATGGTAAACTTTTCTGTCTAAAACAGTAATATTCAATGCAGTAGTAATTCCTTTCCTTCTTACTATTATAAACATTGGTATTACTTAAAACTTCCAAATTTGCTCTTGTGCAAGTTTTTGCTACACGTAAACATGAACACACACACCACACAAACAGTATTAACCTACACAGACTTTTAAATTTTCCCAGTTTCACTGAAAGGTATAAATCTTTGTCTATAGAGCCATGTGTGTGGATTAAAAATGTAACAAATATAAATATAGTGAGACAAACACAATTTTTACCAGTCTTAATAGCAAGTAATAGGAGCTATTCTCTTTTAAATTTATAATGAATGTAGCATATGAGCTGCCTTCTTATTTTCATTCACTCATACTCACATATGCTCCCTTAAGAAAGATTGTAATTGAGGTCAGAATAGAGGCATGAAGTTCTCCTGGTAGTGTATAAATACTACAGAAGTTTGCAAATCCAATAGTAACTGCTTACTTTACCCAGGCAAAATTCTTGTGGTGAATTTTTCAGAGATTTTCTAATCAGCATAGGACGTTACTATGCTTAGTAAATAACACTGACAGAATACTTCACAACACAGCTAAAGCTTTCAATTTACTCAAAAACCCCTGTATTTAGACAACTAGCTAAGTGATATCTTTTTGATAAAGAGTCAAGCATGCTCTAGCTGCATGTGGTGTCAGTCTTTTCCACTAAAACCTGTTGGTCTAATTTTTTTGCCTTTCTGAGGGTGTTTTCTGTGCCAGCATGTTTCAGGGTGCAAAAGGGTGGATTCATGCAGAGATATTTCAAAAGCCAGAAGTCTGCAATGCTGGTTCTGCTGGGTTGTGTGCCAGGTTTTGGGTAAGAACTATTCCTTCATGTCTGTGGAAAGCGAATTGATGTAGTTTGACTCATCAGTGTGGGTGGCTGGGACAATTTTGTCTGAACTGATGAGTACTAGAAGTACTCAGGTGATCTGTTAATGTATCTCAGTGTTAGGCAGAGGTGAGCCCTGGTAAATTCATTAGCTACACAGTGGCCTGTGCAGGCTTTTTGTTTTGCATCCATAGGACTTGCAGTAGTAGTAACAGCTTCACGCTGTATAGTAATCAATAAGGATCTGATACTCATAATTCATTCAATTTTAATTTACTCTTCCTCTTCTGAAGACAGACAGTAGCTTAGCTTCAAGAAAATGACTGAGAAATAAGTAAAAACATCCTATATCTAGTACCCATGGAACTTGTGACAAACTATGAAATACTTCAAGTGCAAAAGTAGTCCCTTCTTTTGTCCAAGACTTGATTAAAGTAGGAGATCAGCGTACCTCTTCTCTCTAGCATAATTGCAGTCAACCTAGGACATTGTTTTTAACTGGCTGGCATAATGAGTCAGATTCTCACCTGGAGCAAATCAGCATGCTTGGACCAATGTCACTGATTTGGTCTTTGAAAGAAATCACTTAATTTGGTATTTCAACTCCCCTAAGAGTACTCTTGAACCTTTCCCTGCAATTTGACATACTTGGATTGAGGGCAATGTTCTTTTAATCTGACTCGTCAGTAATTTCTTGGAGGAAAAAGGGGGAAAGTATGGTAGTTTTAAGAACCTAAAAGTTACTTTAGCCAGTAAATCACCTGTGTTTTTGACTACATATGCCTGCATGCCTCTGAGGCCCCAGACTACAGCCTTACCAACCTTCAACACAACTACTCTCTGCTCTGCCATCTATAGACCAAGTGACAGAGATTAAGAAAGTGCTCCCCTTTCCTCAAGGTGTATGTTAGTTTGTGTCATTGTTTGTATAATTCAGATGGTATCACTGTAACAACACAAACAATTTGAAAGTCTTAAAACTTACATCACTGTCAGAAAGTACACATCAGGATGACAAAAAGGTTGTTTGCAGCTCTAATTACCTATGGTGTCTAATTCCTTCTCAGAGCCCAGGTTGTTGTCCCTGTCAGGGTTCTCAGAGTGACCACCTGCAAGGCCTGAACTAAAACCTATGAGCTCAGCCAAATTCCTTCAGCTTGCTCAAGCAGCCTTTTTTGCATTAGGCCTCTGACAAACTAACTGGGGGAAAAAAAGCTGTGAGGGCATGCACAGAGCTGTTCACACCAGCAGCTGTAAGGCTTGTAAATATTTGGTTATCCTGGAGAAAAGGATTTGGCTGAGGGGGAGAAGCACCTCCTGCCTCAGAGCCTTACAGCAGAGCTTGTTGCCCACACAACAAGGAGTGGTCTCCTCTCAGCAGCCCAAAAAAGGTTCCCTATCTGGAAGGATGGATCAACATATCAAGGCCATAGGGTTGCTGGGAGTCCTGTGTGAGTTGAAGTAGCTCTTCCCTATTATGTCAGGCTAAACAGCAGAAGATGCTGCTGGCCCAAGTACTAAGGAAATAGGACTGAGAAGCTGCAGAGACCAGCTCTTTAAAATATCCCCAGACAAGGATCTGTCATGGATCCTTCAGTAGTTTTATATAAGTTAGCCCCTACACAAACACACCCAGTTTCAAAACAGCACTTCACCAAGACTTAGTATTCCTAGAAGTGCCAGAGGACAGAACTGATTGTAGCTTCTGAGGTAGCTGCTCCTCATGGGAGTTTAAATGTGATGATGAAGACAGGGCTGCAGGCTGCCATCTCCATACCCTAGCAGACTGCAGCAGCAGAAGTATTATGATTGAAAAATGGTCTCAGCTCTTCCACCTCAGGCTAGTACTGATGGCCTGCTATGAGAAGCTTCTTTTTTGTTTGCTTCTTGTCTTCAGATAGCTTGTCATATGGATCTCTGCTAGCCTTCCCAGGCACTGTAAAATGCGCTTTGTATGGTTGTTGTATACTGTGTGCAGTAAGTAATATACACAAATGTTATATCTTCCAAATTTTAGCACCCACTGTTAGTGTTGCTAACACGAATGTTACTAGTGGGGCTTGATAAAGTGTGACTTTGCCACATGTTTTCCAAATGTATTTCTCAGCATGTTTCAGGTGTAGGAGGCTCTGGCTGTGTTTTTTTTTTTCCCACTGGCAGCTTCCCATCAGCCTTTGTACTAACACAGCTGGGCTGGGGAGTAAGAAATGCTCCATCAAGCTCAGCACAGGCACTAAAATGGAACATGGTTTCTTTGGTGGTGAAAGAAAAGTTTGCTCCAGTTGTGCCAGATGCTGAGCTATGCAGGTGTCAGACCTGTTCCATCTCCTGATGTGACTAAGAAAGGTTAATTGCTCAGACAACCCAGCTGCACAATAGAGAAACTGCCATTATGCAAAGGTTTTGACCTTAAAAATTTTACTTATGATACACACTTTCATGCCATGCATCACTGGCTGCCAAGAAAATGCTGCATAACATGTTCTCTTCCATTAGTGAGATGAAACTGGCATGCACTAACTAGGCAAATAATATATTTGCCAAAGAAAGCTGTACCAAAATGGAAAAAAATTACAAAAGAAGAGCAAGCAAATAAGAAGTTAAAATGCAGAGCTGATATTAAAGTTTAACAAGAGGGACGTTCAAGGGAAGGCATTTGGACTAGTTTTGTCTCTGGTCAGGTTTCTGTGAACTCTGGAGACAATGAGCAAAGAACCATTGGAATCCAGATTCACAAAACAGAATAAAAACATTCTGGAGTTGCCTTTTCCTAAATCTCTTAATGAGGTACTTTTTAAATTCTGTGTGTTTGACCTACTAGAGGATTCTTGGTGTGCCTTGAGGTTTCGTGGCAAGACTTTTTCTTGGCATTCAAGGCCTTTCTCCAGCTGTAGAGCTGAAACTTGTGCAGCTGCATTGAACTGCACCACTTAATGTCTGAAATGTGTTTTGAAAACTTGGGGAAGTCCAAGACTCTTGATGAATACAAGTGAAGAGTGATTTGTTCACACCTAAGAAATTGCATACAGTTGTGGCTTGTGGGGACAGCAGGACACTCGCAAATCAATGCTGTCATTGGAACAAGGTTTCTGTGCAAGTCTGTGAAGCCTAAACAAAGGCTTTCTACATTCTGCTTTCGCTCATCTGCGCGTTTTGCTTTAGCAAGGATCTAAATATGGCAACATCATTCCCCCTTAGCCATCAGCTGGTTCAACAAGTGAGTGCAAACAGTCCGTGCCAGTATGTAAGTAGCAATGGTGTATGGACACATATGTAGGACCAGTATGGAAGTGCAGCTTTTCCCATCTCTTCAGCAAAGCAACTGTTTGATTTCTGTCACAGAGCCCCCAGCAGTCCATGAGGGATGGGGTTTGCATATGCTCAGAAGATTTCCCTGAAGTGGCAAGTGACACTATTGGATGTACTTACCAGCAATTCAAGTGATATGAACAGAGAGACACGTCTTTGCAAAATTTAACTGCCTAGAAGCATAAGGAGTGAATACTCACACTGACGTCTTCCAGAAACAGAGCCATCTGGATAATTTCTCCTGTTGCTACTGATCAGTTATTTCCAGAGGAAAATGAGAGATTGAACAACTGGCTGCTTTCAGAAGGAGCAGGCTTTTTTCTTCAGTTTTGCTAGTAGGGACCATCATTTTTTGTTTTTTTCCTGAAAAGAAACTTCTGCAAGTTGATATCTGATTGAAGCCTCTGTCTACTGGAGCAAAATTTAAGCTTCCTTCTTTGAACACCTTTTGCTTCTTTACCTTGTCCATTCTGGAGCTGAATGCTGCTTGAGGATCATCTGACACTGTAACTTCTTGTTGCCTCTTGTGTTTTCCAGAGAGTACCAGCAAGATACCAGTATCAACAGAAGTGACAAAAACTTCTTCACGTAAGTTGAATTAACAGTCTTTCTGTCTCTTTCTTCTCATTTCTTCTTAAAATTGCTTCTACAGCACTAAAGCAGCTTCTTCTTAACAGAGAACAATTCATCTACATCCAGCAGCTCCGTTTCTGCATATCACATTGTATACTTGAGCTACTTCAGGGACCAAGAAATTAATGAAGAAGGGTTAAACATACTTTTTATTGTCCTGGGGCTGTATTGAGGAAGCAAATTTGGCCTACAGTTGTCAGGCTACAGCAGCCCAACTGAATAAGTATTTGTGTTGTTAGGAATTATGTTTTAAAAAAGCTCTTACCTCCTTCTCCTATAAATCCTAGCAGCTGCTTGCGAGTTTGCTGAGTGTATAGGCATATTGATATACCCTCAGGAAAGTCTGTTGCCTAGACTGCTCTGTTCCTCAGGGCTCTACATACTATTCCTGACAGCTCTGCAAGGTCTGTGAGTGTAGACAGGTAACTCACTCTCAGTAATTTAACCACTTTTGAAGCTGCCTTGGCATACTAGGAGCCTTCTCCAGGTGATTTTCTTTCAGGCTGATGGAATTTGCTTTCAGCATCCTTCCTGCAGTTACAGACTGCATACTTCCAGAGTTGCAATACTGCTGGAACTGACCCCAGGAGAAGCTGCTTTCATTATTTAGCTGTTAAGTGTTACTTTATATATGGCCACAATATAAGCATTTGTGTCTACTGGTGACTTTGGCTGAGACAACTGTAGATAAATGTGTGTAAGCTGGGCAACCCAAGGATTTGAAAGATGCACATATACTCCTTGGCAATGAGGATGGGGTCCTGCTAGCTTTTTTGGGAAAGCTATGTCTGGCAGGGACGGGTTTTAGTGTGAAATGACAGTGTTTGTAGGCTAGATCAAGGAAAACAGTGTCATTGCCAGATTTTGCATTTAGCATGCCTGCAGCCTTTCCTTTGATGCATCTGTGTGTGTGGTGACCTACTTCTGAAATCTTGGCATTGATGCCTGACAGAAGAGATGTTGGATGAGCCCATATTCTTTCATGTTCTCAGTGGGGCCTGTCACTGGTGCTTCACTGGGAATATATAAGACCACATAGCTAATAGCAAGTGTCCTGTAACCATTGGAACTATTTTTGTTCAAAGAAGGTGACCTGCTGGTCACTGACTCCACTGGGATTGCCTTGCCTTCTCCCTTGTGCAGCAAGAATGTAGTCCCTGCACTTTGCTGCCTCCTTTCCCATGAATTAAAGTTCTTGCTCTTGAGCAGTCTCTTTTCTTGCTTACATCCCTTCAAGTGCCTGCTGTTACAGTACTGTCTTCCTCTTTACTGCTATTGTGCTGCTGGAGAGGAGGAAGCCGGGGTGTTGAAAAAGCTGGCTTCATTCCTGATGAATCTCTGCACTGGCAGAATTCATGCCAAGCAGCACATCATGGTACTGTCCCCAGAACAGCAAAAAGCAGTATGATTAGTGGCTGCTTGTGGAAGTCTCCACATGGAGCTCTGAGGAGGTCTTTGATAATGTGGCTGGAGCAGAGACCAGCTTAGTCCCAAACCCAGCTAGGTGCTGTTTTTCCTACTGTTCTATCCCCACTCTGGATCCAGACCATGTCTTTCTCTAACACTTAATGAGTTTCCTGGTGACCAGTAGTGCCTGGGGTTTTGGGCACTGCTGATTTTTTTCCAGGACTTTCAAATGATTAATTAGTGTGTTGTTTCTTTACTTTAAGACAGACTATTGTGAAATGCTGGTGTTTAAATCACCAGGATCTAGGTCTCTTGAAGTTACTTTTTGTTACTACAGTTACTTTTTGATGATAGGAGGACTGACAGATCAGTCTTAGTTTTTAAGAGTGGGGTTTTTTTTTTTTTGCCTAAACCCAGGCTTTGTTAGGCAGCAGATTCATCTTTTTTGTGAGACATGACATGTTAAATGTTTCACTACAGAGCATGCAGTATGCCTGACCTGCTCCCTAGAATTCACAGACTGGCTGTTTACCACCTCTACTTCACACCTGCACATCGCATTGCCACCTTAAGCAAAGTATTCTCTCTTCAGATTATTCCTTTCAGCTGATAATACGTCTCAAGCCTTCTCTTGAATTCTTTATTCATGCATGACACCATATATGATTTGCTAGATAGCGAAAGCCCATGAAGTCACCCAAACACATGGCTCTTAATTGCTGTGCGGTTCAGGTTCTTATAGTTCAGGAGGTTCAGACCTAGCTTCAGGCTACCTGCTTTTTCTATAAGCTTTTCTGAGTGCTTCCTTTGTGTGATTTGTGTTGAAGTCTATGTCCTTCCACTGTCCTACAAGATTATTTACCATTCTTCTTCCATTCTTCTAACTTTGGGGCTGGTGCCATGTCCCATTTTGGTCTAGAATGTGTTCTGCTTTCCTTTTCATCTACAGCTCTCTGAGAAGTGGTGAAACTCATGGACCCTCCTATCTTTGAAGCTACAGAAGTCCTAAACTATAGTTGTGATATATAGTGATATAGTTGTGTGTTCAATAAGAATTATGTGAGAAGAATATAAGAAGCTAGTGCTTCCTGGGTCAGCATGTGGCTCTTCAAGACCTACTGCTTTCCACTTTCCTCTGATGCTGTCAGAAACAGCTGAAAACTTTACCCTGTCTTTGCCAGTTTTCTCACAGCCTTTCCTCCCAGGACTATGGAGCATTTTTGCTATAATCGATTATTTACAGTGCGCCTAGGACATGCTGAACCAACTTTGAAGTTCTTTGCTTTCTTAAGCTGTCTCATTTTTTTCTCTGCTCTGCTGGGTTTCTGACTACTGAGGAAAAAAAGCAAAAATAAAAGAAATCTCTACTGGGGGATGATGTTCAGGCTCCTCCAGTATAGTGCTTTAGCTGTGGCTGTATTCTTACAACTTTTTGTTACTTCTATGTGTTGCAGAACCCATGCTTAGGATACAAGCTTCAACAGAAGGAACAAACACTTCCTCCTGTAAGTATATGCAAGTTGTTTAAATTATTGCTGGCAAGACCCTCAAGTATATTTCTCCCTTCCTAGCTTAGGAAAAAATGTGCATTAAGAGATCAGGAGTGACTGGGTGGGATTTTTGAACTAAACGTTCAATTGTTATTTGTTATATATTATTAGAACTCTCAGAGGCATGCTTTTTGTGTATTGAGGCTCAAACACCTTCCTTCAGAAAGATCAAATGTAGGTTTGGGCAGGGCAAAGGAGGAGGAAACTACACCAGTGTTTCCTACTTGGAATTACCTTCCCTTCCCACACAATGTATTGCTTCAAACACTGTTTCCTCTGCCTCCACAGCCCCTGACCTTGGGGTAGCTGGAGCACCCTCAGGTCCAGCCATCCCCACCTGGATGCATTTGCCTTCATCTGCATGCCAGCTGGTGCTTGTTAGAGTTCTTTCACTCTTTCTTCTGTGCCCCACTACCCTTGGGAAGAAGATGAGGAAGGTGATGACATCATTTTGCATGTCTTCCCTCAGCTGGGACAGAGAGTCAGAAATTATTCTTTCCTAGGAAAGAGAGATTATCTCACTGCTTATCTCAGGAGCACACTGGGAGCTGCAGGGGTACCAGTGTGGAAAGTGACTCTTTTCTTCCTCTGTAGTGATGCTTCCCAGGGATTATGGATTAGCCATAATCCTATACAATTTTACCCTTGAGAATAATTAGGAAAAACCTTCCAGTTCTTTACTAGAACCAAATCTACCATCTATCAGGCTGGTTTTGAACAGTCTGGAAGGCCACTTTACACAATCAAAATCAGTGGGGTTGTGGGAGGTAGGGTATTAATCTTGCCCTAGAGCAGTAAGTGTTGCCAGCTGCTAGAATAGGATTGCAGGTGAGGTAGACCAATGGTCCAATCCACTCTGACAGTTCCAGGGCTACTATAAAATGTGCTTTTTAGCAAACTATACATGAATGCCCTTAACTCACATTTAATAGCTACTGTAGCAGCACCAGGAGGAAAGGTCAAATCCATATCTCTAGATTTTTCTAGCTTTTCCTCTCAACTGATAATTTTTAAGTGTGTGTTGAAAGAATTAGAGAAATTTGATTGGTTATTTAAGAAGCTTTCTGCCAGCAAGGTGAGAAGAGTTGGATTTTGGCCTCTGTTTCCCTTTGATGCCTAGCAGCAGAGTAGGCAGGACTAATTTCTGGAGCAATTTAAAACAGTAGATCCTCTGTTCTGTTCTCAAAAGCATTCATGTATGCTGGAGTTAGTACCATTCAAGTCACTAAACAAGTAATGGAGCAGAGAGGGCAATATTGGATATTGCTGCCTATGCTGGGTAGGAAAAGCAGGAGGGAGCCAACGTTTATTGCTAACAGGTGTGAATGTCTACTCACACTACAGAGTGATGAGGGCGTTGATCATGTACTTGTTTTAAAGTTCTTTAGGGATTTTCTTTTCTGAATTTCCATGTGACATGTCCATTTCACACTTGTCACTGTCAATCTTGTAGCAGCCACAGGAGCTAAAATAAACTGTGTCCTTCCACTTCTCAGACAATAGCAGATGTTTGGACAGCATGCCAGCACTGTCATGTTGGCCAAATGCTGGGAAAGACCTGAAAACAGCGCAGTGATTCAGTAGGTTCTCTTCCCTAGGGCTTTCACAAGAGAACAGACATGTGTCATGCTTTACTTCTTTTGGAGTTTCAGTGACAGATATTCAGAGAGAAAGAAGTTTAGAAAAAAAAATCCCACCTCTGTAAGACCCTCCACAACTGACATCCCAAACCAAACCCTTTTAGTGCACATATTGCGACACTCCTCAAAATCAAGTCCACTTTGAGAATGTGGACCTCCATTCTTAAATAAAGGAGAAAGGCTTGACTCATTGTTTTACTGTCACATTCCGAAAAAAACATGTATTAAAGCTGCCAGCAGGACAACACTGCCTATGGACAGCATCAGTCTCTGATGAGCTCTGAGAGCTATACCATATATCAAAAGCTGAGCATTTATAGCAGTAGGAAATCAGGAAGTTGCACAGAGATAGAGCCTGTGGAGCTGTCTGAATATTTGTCAAATAGAAGCATTTGCTTAGCTGCACCTTGCAGCATTACCCTCATACTTGTTTGTGCTACTTACTAAGAGCTTCTCCCTGAAATGTCCATGGGGACACTTCCCCCAGCAAAGAGCAAAGAGCTAGGACATGCCATGTGATCTGCATGTTTCAGATGTGATTGTCTTATACAGGGATTCTCAGTTCAGATTTGTCTGTTTGGGCAAGATGGTGAGCTGGCATCATCCTTCCATCACTTGGGGCATATTCTCTGCAGAATGCTTCCTCCTGTCCTCTATCTAGCAGGTTGATGTGATACCCAGCTGGAAGCAAGAATATGGATAAAGAACAGGTAGGAGGCTGATCCTACCTTGCCTGTGGCTTTTTTTTCAGAAGAATACAGTATGGATTTGTTTAGCTTTTTCCTGGAGAGAAAGACCCATTGCTGGTCATCTGCCCCATAGATGACTTTAAACTTGTTTTCCTACAGACCTTCTTGTTGATCTCTAAAACCTGCAGAGAAATTTTAAAACGAAACATAAATTGGGTAAGAAGTGTGCCAGTTTGGCTCTTTCCTCTCTGGAGTTATTCACTTACAAGCTTCAGGCACAGCAAGGCACTTTCCTAACACTTCATCTTGTCATGCAGTAAGAGATTCCAATATGTATATTAAATTATGACCAGATACAGCACATAGAAGGAAGTTTGCAAAGACCTTTTTTTTAGTACAATATTTATAAAAATGGTCAATGCTGAGCAATAATACCTTCTATGGCATGTTGCTAGGGTCATTGGTTTACAGAATATTTTTAACAGGAACATCTTTGCATATACAAAGCAAGCAGCCTTGCCAATAAGTCATCTCTGTTCTAAAATCTTAAAATGCAAGTTAAGTTTTTGTTAAATTCTGCTTTTCTTCATCTCCTAAAGTGAACCCAATTCTCCCTATATCTGACAGAAGTCCACTTTCAAAAATCATTAATTTTCTAAAACTCATACAAACATTATCCAGGGCTTCTGAAAGACAGAGTGCTTGGGCCCCAAATGATAAGAGTTTTTAGGTGGCTTTTTCTTCTGCCTTAGGAATACCCAAACCTGAAAAGACTGGGGTTTTTTTTTGGTTTTTGGGGTTTTTTTTTTTTTTTATTTCATGCAATTTTTAAAGGGTAATCTTGATTTGTATCAAGTCCTCAGACCATTTAAGTTGTCCTGCTGTCTGATTTTTAGAGGTTTGTTTAGATTTCTTTATTTGATTTTTTTAATGGTGCTCATGCAGGTAGATACCTACCTACCAACAGAAGTGCACTTGCCTTTGATGTGTGGAAAAAACCTTGTGGAATCAAGGAAACACAGATGGAAAGTCTTTCCTACCTACTGCAGTCCGTGTGAATTGCAGTTCCTTTTAGATACAGCATGACTTGATGACTAGGTATCTTGCAGTATAGTGAAATATAGTATATCTATTTTTCTGCATTAATTCAATTTACTGTATTTTGTTTGGTTTCATTTTAGTCTGAGTTTGACAGATTTTAATTAATAATATTCCCTCTACAATGGAGAGACAAAGACAATAGTATGATTGACAGTGCTGCCATGCAGAGTAAGGATCAGAAAAAAATTAGAGGATAATGCCTAACCATTGAACACATGTTCAGCTTCTTTTATCTCTAAAAACTTTTGCTGCTTTGTCATAAAATTTAAATACAGTGGTAGCACCTCAGAAACCTCTGAAATGCAGCTTTTTTGGGGTGAAAAAACAGAATTTTTTAATGAGATAGTAACTGTGTACAGTCACTTGAGGCAGGATGGGAAGAGGAGAATACTTTAACCAATTTATAAAGCTGAAGGAATTCAGGTGTGGAGGGCAATTACTTAGGTTGCAGTTATGCTATCAGCAGGACTCTCAACTCCTGCTCTTGTAAAAAATTTATCTGACATCTTCAGCTATCAGAATTTAATTAATCTGTGCCGTAGATTGAAAGGCTACTTCTCCAGGAGAGCCATACACTTCATGCCGTGGTGGGATGGTGGGTCAAAGGAAAACACAATATCACCTCGTGCATTTTGTTTTATCATTTCAGTGGGTTTATTTCTCTTAATAATGGTCTCTGGAGAGAATACTTTGTTTTGTTCTAAGGACACGATGAGTGACTAAGGGAACGGTCAGATAACCAGTTCTTGTTTAATGTAAAATGAGTTTAAACCTCCTAGTTAGTGAAATCCTAATGAAAAAGCAGTGGTGAAAAAGTGTCAGTCCTTTGTTATAACCTACCACAGTGTGCAGTATGTTTCAGTTTCATTCTTCATAGTGGGCACCAATTACAATGGACAATGCAGTGGTAACTTCAGTATTTTATGATTTCATGTAGCATGACAAACCCTGTTTCTGTAGTTATATTTCAGAGATAAGGTAAACTCATGGAAATAGGTAAAATCTCCCGGAGACATGGCTTTCAATCTTTTGCATGGCTCCCAGTCTAAAGATGGTGTGACAATAAATGCCTTCTCCCAAACCACTTAATCTTGCAGGGTTTTCTATAGCTGCATTCTTGGACCCCCAGTCTTGCTCTGAAGGAGAGCTTGTGTTGTTACTCAGCTGGGTTAGGCCACTCCACTGGGAAATTCATACATATCAAACTTCAGAGAAAACATCATTAATATAAAGGCAGTTCTCTTCTGTGCTGGCGTTTCTTTTCTTTGTTTCTTTCAAGGAGTTCAGAGATGTAAAAGGTAACGATGGGTGTAAGCAGTGGTAAAATTGGAAGAAGATTACATAACAGTCCAAAAGGAATAAGTGCAGCAGTTTTTATGGCTTAAATACAGCTGTCAGAGTGGAAGGATTTTAAGGACATAGACTTTAGCTAGCTGTATACTTGTGCATGTAAGAATAAATCTGTAAAGCTAGCACTTGCCTCAGCATTTGTATATAATAAGGCAATTGTGTTTAATGTATAAATGTACTTACAGTTGATAGGTTTATAAAGTATATAGAGGTAAGTGTGAAGATAATGGTTTATGTCTGTTTATTTCAAGATGTGCTTTCCCAAGGTCATGAACACCATAAAAAGCGTTATCAAATATGTGGCAGTCTACTCTGGTAGAATATAAGTCACACGATATACTTTACAGATTTCTGTTGTCCATAGTATTTCTCAAATAATTTCCCAAGCTCACATCACATTGCCTTCAACATGTTGAGGATCCTCTCTTCTCCAAGATCCTAATTCCAGAAACTCCTCCCATCTTTCAGCAAAATGATTTTTAAAGACTGTGTGTCTCCTTAGTGATGAAGTGGGGGAGCCCCTCATACCAAGGTATCTGTCCAAAAGTTATGTTGCCAGTGGATGCCTTAGCTAAAGAGTGTGGGCTTCATCCCTAGCTTTCCTCAAGAGCCCTCAGTATGTCTGTACTTTTGTTTCTGAGACCCTGCAAATCATATGGGAATTTGTCTTCAACAGTCTTTTAGTCTTTTAGTCTGGTTTCTCTTGAGGTTCTTCTCATCAGGTCAAATCATGGCAAATTCTTTCCTAAGAGAGCATTAGTTTGTGTCTTTCTCACTTCTTCATACTTTACTGAAATGACACATGCTGTTTGCCCACCTGAGAGCAAAATAAGCATCTTTCTGATCTGCCAGCAAAGCCTGTGCTATACTGGACAACACGAGCTTGTAGCACAGGGTTGCGTTGGTGTTTTGATTGCAGTTGTTTGGTCACTGTGTCTTCTGAGGAAGTCCCTGGTACTGTCACTGTGACAAAACTGGGTACTCAAGGACTCCTGTTCCTCCTGGCTATACTCTTTCTAGGAAACAACAGTGAACATACTTTGTGGTACTGGATCAGCCTTCTCAAAATGTTCCCTCTTCTGCAGCATCAGGGTAGTTCTTACTGAGTAAAGGTGCACAACAGGCACATGCCAGTAAAGCAGGGATCTGTGAAGAGAATGAAATATGCAATCTTGACAGAAACACGCATCTCTTTCATGTCATTATCCATGCTGAAATCAAGACTGTCAGTGTTTTGTAGGAAGGCAAGAGGGAGACACAGAGCTCAGAACATGTATGAACAATGGATATTCTCAACCAACAAAAATTATGAGCATGTGCATAGGTATAGAATAATATTTATATTTTAATACAATAAGGAGTTTCCAACTTACCCCTGTAGTCCAGATATGCTGTTCATCTCCTTATCTTCAATCTATTGCTCCCAAAGAGTTTATCCTGAGGCACCTCTTAACATCTCTTGTGTTAACCCCAGGAGAGATTAGCAATGCAAATTACTTTGTGCTCTTCAGAAGACCCTTCTGTCCTCAGAAAGACATGATGACAGCCCACTTTCATGTTTTTAGAGGTGGAGTTTCTCTTCTGTCAGGTTTAGAGGGAAAGGTCCAACAGAGATAAAAATCCCAAAGGGAATTTAAGTTATCAAATTTGAGTTACACTATCAAGCCTGAAGGCTTGCTGGGCTCCCTTTGAGGGAGGCACACAAAGCAGGCTTACTTAGATGGTATGTTCCAGGCTTTCTAGTCCACATTCTTCCAGGGGGGATCTTGGGCTGCCTCAGCTGTAAACAGGCACCCCGTAGCATAATAGGGCCCTGGTCCATGAAGGGTTATTTCAAGTTCATGGACTGGCAGTGGAGGTCTGTCATGAAGGAGAAACACAAATTTAATGAAATACAAAGGAGTCAAGAGCCTGGATCCATTGCTTTGTTTTCATGATGAGCTTCAAATTTGGCCAGTTCTTATCAACCACAGAGGCAGATGGTGATGTCTAGGGAGAGGGAACAAAGAAAAACGAAGTGGTAGATAAAAGATGAACAGAAAAGTAAGCTGTCACTTTTCAGAATAACTTGTCAAGTATATGGCTTTGAATGTTTCCATTTACTTAAGGAAAACCACTTGATAAATCATGATTTACTTCTTAAAAAATGTAAGCTGCATCACAGAAATGGTATTTCAAAAGCTATAGGCAGAGTACTGAACACATAAATGTGAAATTTCCATAGATGCATGGCTTTGAAAAGCCATCACTGTGTCCCATCATTAGCTCCTCCACAAACACAGTGGCACTCTATGGCTGAGACTCAATTTAGACTACAGTAGTTTTTATCAGGTAAATTAAAAGCCATAGTCTTCTTTCACATTCCTATCTAGCAGTACTGTAATAGTGCAGTGGGAGCCAAGCTAAACCCTTGGGAAGAAATTATTATCCTATCCTTCATGTCCACATCTCTTCTAAATTGCCTTTTGGTAACCTCTTCTAATTGGATGCAAAATGGGAAAGTTGTATCTCCTGTGACTTTCATTATCAAAATGTTCCCGGAGGTTCTAAATAGTTTCTGCTGTTCTTGACATTCTCCCCCTGTACAGCAAGGAGAAGGAATCGCTGTAGTCATTGCAGCAATTAAAGAGCAGCCTTTTACAGTGTGATCTTCCTTCTAGGTTTGCATCTTCCTAAATATTTAGCAGTAGTTATCTAGTCAGTAACTTTAAGTTGCATCCACTGTAGCTGGCAAGTATCAAAAAACATCCACTCTGTATTTTTTGAAAAGAAAGCTGTGCCCTAGAGCAATTATCCTTTGAATCTTGTCTGATGGATATCAGTATTTTCTTTCAGTGACTATGTATGTATATAAATGCTCTTGCATTTTCTCATAAAATTTTCTTTTCCTGGCTGCCCAGTCATCATTCTAGTCATTTCAGCTTCATTATGGCTCATAGGCCTTACTGGTAGTTTATATTAATCATAGTATCCAGCTGTCTTTGGTAAATGAGGTAATTCCAAGTTTATCCTTCTAAAGGGATCTGCTTTTTGGAAAAGAGGAAACTTTTTCTTAGCCTTTCTGTTTCCAAACTCTATCAATTCTGTTGAAAGCTAAAATTGCATAGGGCATTTCTAATTTATGATGATCATAAAGGCTAAACCTAGGGTGCTATGTGGAGTGAGGCTGAGGAGCGAGATGGAGCGCCGGGCCAGTGTTGACCCATTTCATCATCAGCATGCTTTCTTGTGTCATTTTGGGCCATGCCAGCTACTGATTTCCAAGACTCCTAAGCACAATAAAAAGGATTAAGTGCACTGAGACCTTTATGAGGAGGCAGTATGGGTACTACCCTGCCAGCCCAGCTCCCTTCACTCTAAGCAGTTCTCCCATATCATCCCAACAGACATTGCAACCCCCAAAGACTCATAGTGTCTTTAACTAGGCCAGAGGGAATTAATCAAAAAGTTATAGTAATGCCATGAAAACACCACTTGTATGGGCTGAGACTCACTCTTTCCACAATTTAGACACTGAGAACTGGAAGAAGACACATATAAATGATTTTTAATGAAGGGCAGAGTCACAGTGAAGTGGTATGTGATATAGATGTAGCCTAGCCATGCTCGCCCTTAGACTGAGAGCATGATCTGTCTCCTTTACTGCTGAGCAGTGTTGGAACACCTGAGCAGTCAGGCTGCCTATCTTACCCCAGCCTTCGCAATGACCATGCATTTGTGGGGCAAAAAGCAACTGGAATTACACCCCAGCCTTCCCAGCTTTAGCAACCATGGTCACTGCTCTTGAACAGAGATGTGATACAACACCTACAGGACTACAGAGGAGACAACTATTTTCCCAACCCTGAGCATTTGGCTCTTTTGTTTGTCCATTTGTTTCTGTTTTGTTTATTTAACACAGAAAGCTCCAGAGCTTTTAATATTCAGCATTGATGTTGAATAGGGAAGGATTTGACTGGACTTAGCTCTGCAGCCTAAAGTTTTACCATTGCCATTGAGATTATCTAAAGGTTTACCATTTATACATGGGGTGGTAATAGCCCTTCAGAATTTAAAACAGAGATTATTTTTCTGAGGTTTATAAAGTGGAATCTGAACTCTGTTACTGATATCTTTCTGGTAATATTCACAATGATCCAAAATATTACTCTTAATAACACAGTCAAGTGTCTGAAGGTATTCAGATGAGCTTTCCAAAATGTCAGCATAGTTGATGAGAAGTATTACTGGAATGGTTGATTTCTAAAAGAAAATAATAAGCCATGCTCCAGGGAAGAAATATTAGGGTGTTTTTAAATAATATCTATTTTGCAGGCAGATACCTAACTGTGAAAGCTACAGCTACCTGCATTGTAGAAACCTACTCATTGGATCTACTGGTGCCAGTTGTGGCACAAACTGTCAGTGGCAGAAAGCTTTTTCTAGTCTTTTCAAATTAGAAGTGAGCTAACCACATGTGATGCTTTTATTTTTTTGAAATGTCTATGTTTTTATGTACAGTAACTGAGAATGTTCTTTCAGTTGTAGCTAAAATTCTGTTGTAAGCTTTCAAACACTTATGTCCAGTGCCATGGGACATTAGTTCAACAGTCTAGTTATTGTTCTGAGAGAACAGTAGCTTTAAATATCTGGTGCTTTTGCCTGATTAAATGCCACCCACCCCCACCGCCTTTTTCCATTCCAAGAAATCCAAAACTTGCACTGATTGTTTTGCATTCCTTAATATTTAATGTTATTTAAAACAATACAAACATGGAGTGATTCCACACCGTGAAATCACAGAGCACACAGTGAAATAGGGTTGGAGTCTAATCTTGCACTGTACTTTTATACTGTAAGTATGATTTCTATTATTTCATTATTTCCCTGGAATGGCTCTTTCCTTCCATTTCCCACTGGGGAAATATTTGGCTTAAAACAAGCTGTAGGTTATGCATAGTTCTTGAATATTTTAATAATCTACACAAAACCCATTAGCTGACACAGTGGCAACTAATACGTGACAGACAGTAAGGTAACAGTTGTCTCAGAGACTGTGAGAGGCCAGAAGAAGCTTAAACACTAATCTTGCAGAAAGGATGAAGAGTTGCCTTGAGCAGTGATACAGCTCATTCAAATGCATGTCGATCTGCCTTGAAGAACTGGTGCTTCAGATCCCTGGTGTAAATGAGCTCTGAATCAGATGCTGTTCTTGGCTACTAGGCAAGCTGCATCTGCAGACTACATCCTTGTAACTTGTTTAAATATTTCTCACTTTGGAGGGAGCAGGTTAAGACAGATCCAGGGAAGGCATGCTGTGAACATAGATTCTGTATCTTTTTTGGTGGACTAGTAGTCATGCCAGTGTAGCTGTGATCACTGAGAGTGGCAGATCAATCCCAAGCATCATGGGAGGTAACACAAGTCTGAAATCCTCTCCATGTGTGATCAGCCAGTGCATTTGGTCTGTGAACTGGTGAAATTTCTTCCTGGAGGCAGGCAAGAGGAAATTAGACATGGGTTAGGGACTATTTACCATAACCAATTGCATGTTTTTGTCAGATGCAGAGAATTCTCGGTGTCTTACCCAAAATGTCTCTATCCTGCATCAAGTCTGTAAGTGACCTTTCATGATGGCAGCAACACCATGACTGAATTACACTTCCAAGGTCAAGAGCTAAATGCCAGCACCCTGCTAATTCTTGCAGCCAAATAGACACCTGGAGAGCTTATGTACTGTTGTACTTTCTGCTTGAATTATATGTAGAAAATATGCAGTAAAGCTCTAGATAATTGGATGTGGATTGTGTTTGCAATTATATGTTCACTGGATAATATAGACACATCAGAGACCTAATATTCACCCCAACAAGAAAGCACAGTTATAGGCAGGCTGAGCAAATGGAGCTTTTCAATTTAAATATGCAAATAAATTTCATACACACATGGATACTATTAGCAGATGGTCAGTAAGGAAGGCTGTGTACAGGGCAGGGAGTCTTTCCTTTTAATTTGATAAGAATCTGTTCCTGTGGATGTTGTTTCATCCCGAGGAATAGCTTTTATTATCTGTAAATATCTTGTGAAATATGAGGTTGCCATTCACAACAAGAATTTTCTCTGGATGGAGAAAAAGGAAGTGAGAAAGAGAGAGTCAAATATGTTTATTGTCATCAAATTTTCAGAACACAATGTGGCACAAGTAAGTCTAGTAGAAACACATTAGCCAGAGCTGATGATTCACACATGATTGCTGAAAATTTTGAGATTCCTTAAGGAAGAAAAGAAGTATTTAAAAAATACTTATAAGAAGAAATGGGCATCAGCTAACTCTGAAATGGGAAGCAAGCAGGGAATTGGTTATCATTTCTTTGACCTTCTGCTCTAGATTTCATCTGCTGTATCCTAGTATTGAAGGGGTGGTGGATCACAAGAAAAGATAGTATAAGCAGAAAGGAGAGGAAAGTGTGGTAGTATGAGCTGACATTTCTGCTTAGCCTCTGTCTCAATCTCATCACTCACTTCTTAGACACTGCCATATTCTTGACATCTCCCCTTTTATTATCTGAAGAAATTGTCAATGTGACAAAGTATATTACAGCATTTGTGAGAAGCACTGACTAATAAGTGTCGTGTGAGTTTTTAAAGAGCTCTGCATGCTTTTCTGATCTTTGAGGACTCTTTCTTCTCAGTCCTAGTCAGGATCATGTCTTGGCCCTCAGTAGATCTGCAGCAAATAGTTGTTTCAAATAATTTTGAGCACAATCTCTGCACACAATGCCAACTTACAAAACTGAAATATCTTGAACAAAGTCCCAGCCATCAGCCAGTCAAACTGACCACATGTGAAGCAATCATGGTGGTCTACCTCCTCTACCTGGCCTCAGAAGGAAAGGGTAGCTGACCTGTTCTGGAAAGCAGCGTTTGATGCTGGGCAGAATTTCTGCCACCACCCCATGCTCACAGATGATGGGGAAGCAGAACAGCCTGAAACATGCATCAACAAACAAGCTGGCCAGCCCTAGTGCCCACCAAGCCCTGTGTTCTTGTCTCAGGCACAGGTAGCAACTGGAGCCTCAAGGACTTGAGGAAAGACACAACAAAAAGATGATGCCTTTGCTAAATGAGCTTTCTCCCACTGTGACCATGAGAGGGAACTCAACCTTTCTGACTCCTATTTTTCTCTAGTTAGGTTTATGAGGAGTCTTGTCTCTTCTGTAATCTTGTTTATATTACTTTCTGTAACCTTGTTTGGCCTCTCCAATTTATATGTCATTAGTTTACTGATTACTGTCCACTATCTGTGGGCAAGGCCAAAAAGGGAGAGACAGGTGCAAAAACGGTCCTCGTGGAAAACTGTTGTCTTGTTTCATTACCTAGAAAATGTCATACTTACCCTCCTGCACTTAACTATTGACATATATGCTACAGAATGAGATTTACTAGCCTGGGCTTAAGAAGCATTTGGTTTTGTTAGTGCAGGAATGTTCCTATTTTCCATGCAACTATCAAATCTTTTCTCAAAATTTCCCTAAGAACTCTACTTGAATGGGACCTAAGCAAATAAGTGCTTCTCAATGGCAGATATTTTTTTCTTTTCTATATCCACCTGGAAAATCTGATTGCAGAGGACTGTAAAATCACCTGACAGGCTGCAGAGGTGTAATTTGGCCTGCTCCTCACAGTCCAGAAAAGTTCTTATCTTAGCTCAAGAAATGGAAGGATATACTCTCACTGTCTGAAGGCACTCCCTTCACTACCCTGGTGATGAAATATCATAAACGGGAAGCCTTGAGGGGTTTCATTTTGCACTTCACTTTATGAAGTGCTGAGAAATATCCCTATGTCAGTCTTTTCAAGGCTTCTAACTGATCTTAAGACTGGCCACAGCTTGGCCTGATTATGGTTTAGTTGTCCTGGAGCAGATACAATTAATCACCCACTGTGATTAGAAATTCATCAAATATGTCTGGAGAATTTGCATACTTAGCCTGCTTTGGAAAGAGGGGATTGTCTAGCTGTGAAAGGAGATTATGCAGCAATTTCCTTCTCAGCATAGCAGGACAATGAATCTGACTCTTCATTATAGAGGAAGGATGAGTAAGAATGGTTGCATTTCCTGTGCAGCAAGAGCAACATGAGCCATGCTCCAGATTCCTTTGAGAATTTCCATGGTCATGTCAATTTCAGACACAATGCATAATGTTACTGTAAGAAAATGTAGATGTTTAAATAGGAATCTTTGTGGGGGAAGGGAAGAGGAAGGGGAAAGGGATTGATTCACTAAACAATGTGTTTGATCTCAGCTAGAAAGACAGCTCTACAAAAAGAAGACAGGCTCAAAAATAGTTACTGGAGTTTTATAACTCATGCATTAATTACTGACAGTAGCAATGTACTTTTCAAACGGCCCTAGCTTTTATTAAATATTCTCACATTCTCTCACCACTTATGAAGATATTTCCCTCCACTTACAAAAATATTTTGCTGTGTTTTCATTATGTGAAAGGCTGTAAAGAAGTCTTGCAGTTACTTGTATATTTGCTAAATAATTGGAAAGAGGTCCCACAAAGCATCTGCCTCTTTCTCCTGCATTTTCACACTCATGCTCAGGGTAAACACAATTGGTGCTCCTGGTCAGGCATCAAACAGTCTTTCTTTCCCAGTCTTTAACAGATAAGCAATCCTGCTTAGATTTTTTTCTAACTTGAGGGAGGTTGTACATCTGCAAATGCAAAAACGTATCACAGGGACAACAGTCACAAGGACATATTCTTCTTCTCAAAAAAGACTGTCTAGCAATTGGATGTTAACAAGACACTGGTCAGAGGAAAAATTCCCTGAGTGGACTTAAGCATATGCCTTAGGACTAGTATGAATGTAGGCTCGGAATCCCAGACCAGCAGTTGGCTCCTGAGGGACCAACCCATGAATTCTGAAATGCATGTGCAGAAACCCCAGTGGATGCCCAGGAAGACTTTTGATGTCTCAAAACTAAATTTATTTATTGTATTAATCCAAACAATTGCCAAAGGTTGTTCCATGATCATGTGCTGAGTGTGGGGAAGCCAGAGGAAGCCTGGGGAAACCAGGCAGCCAGCCAGCTGAAGATGACTAAGATGGAGCATGGGAACTTGTCCCCACATATGTCCATCTCCTAGATCCTGCCTTTGAGGATCTTCCTCAAAGTTGTAAGGAAGGGGGGGGGGGGGGGGGGGAAGAAAGAAAAAAAAAAGCATTAAACTATGCTGAATGCACCTACTATTTTTCTGTGAGAGTGTTCACTATGTGTCTTCTCTGTTCATTAAGTCTTCAAAAAAAGCTTCGGTGACATTCACATCTCTGATGTAAAAAAGGTATCATTATTTCCTGCAAAATTGGAGACTTCCTTCAGCAAGAGGAACATAGAAGTTCTTCCTAAAACAGTCTATTACGCCAGTGTTGAAAGCGTGATCTCAGGAGAGAAAGAAGACTCCCAAGGCAGAGAAAAGGGTAGCCATGATAGGTTATTTTAAAATACAACCAAAAGCTTCTATTAACACCTTGGGTGAAGTCTTAGATTACGAAAGGATCTAAGCAGGATCCTGGTTCATCCAGGACTCTCTAGGGTAAGGAATGGAGGAGAGACACATACATTGCAGGTGTGAGAAAGCAAATGAAAATTCCCAAGGCTACATGGTTGTATCTGCCTGTTTACCAAGTTAAGTCCATTTTATGTGCCTGAGTAAATTTTTTTTTTTTTTTTTACTTTCTTTTTTTTCCTCACCCTCATAAAGGAAATGCCATGACTGCACATGCCTTATTAAAAGATTGCTTGTTTGGCTGGTGGCTATAGAAGAATAATTCCTCTTATTGCTCAGTAAATCAAGTTACTGTCATTTTTAAACATTCTAGCTGAATTTCTGATAAGCACATGAAAGACTCTATTCTGCCACATGGTCATGGTGCCATAGTACCACATGTCATGGTACCACAGCATTAAAATAACAGAAAATTTTGGGAACATAAATTGTATCCTCTCTCATAGCATAAATTTGGAGCTTAAGCAAAATCCTTATAAAATTATGCCATTCTGTAAAAGTCTTACTCTTACTTGCAAAATATACAAGTAGAACTGTGGACTAGTCAAGTGCAAATAAAAGCAGAGAACCAGTCTCTTGAATTTGTAGGTATTTCAAATGCATTTGAAAATTTTTAAATAAACTTCTTAAAATGTTAAATATTTTTTCAATTCAGTTAACACAGCCTTCTTATGTATAATAATAATCAGGCTATCCTGGACTGGATGGGCATGTTGATTTAATTTGAAGTGGTGGGCTCCTTCTCTGGAAGGTTTTTTTGTTGCTTTTGCAATTGAAAGCCTTTCTTTCCTAATAGGATTAGCCCAAATAATTATCAAAGGATTTCTCTGTCATCTAAGCACTGTTACCCACAGTGGTATTAAAAAGTCTGTCTTCAGTACTGAAATAGTCAATGGCTGTGGGCTGAAAAGGTCATAGTTAACTGTTACCACTCAGACCAGAGAAAGTCATCTACAAAGGCAAGACTGCAGTGTGTTTTACCCTAATGTCCATTATGTTCAACTGTTCCCATTGTGGGAAGAATAAACATTTGGCATGAAGCAACTGGGGAGGTTCTGGCAGATAGTAGGGTGAAGTGAGGGACTACAACCCAAATGGTACGTGTCATGACAATCCTTTGCAGCGCTTGTTCAGTAACACACAAGTGACCTGGGATAACAAAGCTTTAACATTGAATGTGTACCAAATTTCATGCTAGCTAGCCCTTTGATTCTGAATGTAGACCAGAGGCTTCCCCATGACCTATTGAGCAAGGAGTTTTTTTGGCTGATCCCTTTTGGCGGATCCCTTAAATCCATGAGATACATTAGCAGTCTGTGGAAGAAGCTTCTGACTCTTCAGCTTTAGGACAGCTCCTTGCTGCTTTTTATAATTTTTACATTTTAGGCAATTTATCAAGAACAGTTACAAATTTTGTACAAAGAAGGAACCCCTTGTGGAGGGGAAAAACAAACTGTGACTCAATTGTGTTGAAACTGCGCAAAGGCATCCTGCTGGGGAAGCAGGTCTGAATTAGTGTCTGTGACTTTAATCCATGTACCTAATCTGTAACTTTGTTACTTGTTCAAGTCACACAGTATGTTTCTGCTGTTCTTAGCCTTCATTTCTGGCTCTGTATCCATGTTCTGTGTGCCATAATATGTTGTACAGAGTAACAGAAAATGAAATCTGAAAGGCATTAGTGTCTATGACTTTAATCTGTACCTAATCTGTAACTTTGTTACTTGTTCAAGTCACACAGTATGTTTCTGCTGTTCTAGTCCTTCATTTCTGGCTCGGTATCCATGTTCTGTGCACCATAATATGTTGTACAGAGCAACAGAAAATGAAATCTGAAAGGCATTTCTTCAGCATTAAGGTACAGATATCAGTTTGACAGATACATGTCTGTAATCACAGGTCACTGTTTGGTGTGTCAGGAAATGAGCACTTTCAGCCTGACCTGTCTGATATTCCTTGAAATCACAGGACGTGCATGCATATTTTTTCTAGCTCACTGTGAACACTGCTGTTTTGGTAGGAAAAAGGTCTTTATTTGGGGTGCTTCATCTTAATCTGTGCCTGTTTCCTCTCTGCCCAGCCTCTGTAGACTTCCAGCTCATGTAATTCCTTTTGAACATAATCCTATTCATGGATCAAAGAAACTGCACAACCTTATTGTCACAAGTTAATTTTTCCTGAAATAATTCTTACAGGTTGTCCATTGTTGTCCATCTCAATGATAGATTCAGATGCATCCTTCCTTCCAACTTCTGTGCTTTTCCAAAAAGCTGGTATTATTTAGCCTCTTCAGTTGGATCTCTTGGAAACTGTCTCATTATCTAATGCAAGGGCAAGCTGACTGTTGCAAGTAGCTACAAGTTACCTCTACACTGATAAGCAGTAAACCTGAACTTTCTGTCTGCTGCAGCCACATTAATAATGCATAATGTTTCCTGTAATTACATACATGCACAGAGATTACTTTTTATTTGTTAGAGGAGGAAAGAAGATGGAGGTGGGGATGGAAGGTGGTGGAAACAGATATAAGTAATTATTAATGCTGATGAGACCCCAGCTGCATAGGTTTTTAATTAGCCCATGTCTAACCCTAATAGTTACTATTGGGATAATACTAGCACTTCTTAAGCAGACTAGTTTAGAAAAGGACGTGTATTGTCTGCTCACACCTGTACTGTGTAGTGTTACTAGCACATACTTAGCAATGCAGGCCAAAACATTATAATTCTTTTCAGTTCACTTGGTTAAATTTTAGTCATATTATATTCTTCAAGGCAGTCTCAAGGAGCAAACTCTATGCAGCTGCACAGGGCTGCTTTCCTGATGAAAGCATGAACTGATGCCTGTTGAAGGAAAGGAATGCAATATACCAAATTTCACATATCTTTCAAGTGTTAGTAACAAGGCCTCTAGAGAATAATTTCAAATTCTTCAGTGAAGCAGGAGCACGATCTCTACTTTTCAGAGCAAAAGGAGTTCAAAATTCAAGACCCCTTGTGATTTCATTCCTTAACTAAGCTGAAGGCTTCTGGAATAAGTAGAAATGTTTTGCCCATGAATGGGTGTCAGCCTGGTCCATCCTTGGGAGTTCGGTCTTTGTCCTGTAGAGCTGGTGCCTTTAGAATGGAATCTATTTTGGTCACATCCTTGTTTTCTCCTCTAGCATGTGCAAAGTTGTTAAAATGCTATTCCTTTGTTGGAAACCCTGAGGAAGGACAAAGGATTTAGTGTGAAATTAGGAACATTGAGAAGTTTTTCTGCCCTTTGACAGCTTTTAATTTAATTGGAGTTAAGCAACAGTTAAGTAGTATACAGAGTTTAAGCAAGAGCAAAGCATCTCTCAAGCGAAAACATGTATTAGATCCTCACTATTTCCATAGCTGAGTAGGATGAAATCTTGCACACAAGATGATGGCGTCATATTTGACCCCATCTTTGCAGAAGCAAATTTCTGAAGGAATTGGAGAGTTTTATATGGTATGGCTTCAAACTGTGGCCCTGATCAGAAAGGGATTTAGGGACTCTTATTTAATCTAATTTATATGCATACAGGCCAAAGACACAAAGTGCCATTTTCTTTTTCTTGGAGCTCTGTAGGCTTCCCTTCTCCACTTCACAGCCACTACTCCACCACAGACATAGCATACCTATGATGGTGTACATGAGAACAGCTCTATTTTATTTGACTTTCCCTCTGGATGCTAATTTGTATGAGCTTGGCTGGGAACACGGAATAGAGGATGACCTTAGCCCTGCCTCTCTGGACCACCTTTTCAAGTAATCTTTCAGAGTAAATGCATTTATTCCTCAGACACCCTCAAGAAGAAGGAAAAAGACACATTCTGTTTCTGTAATCTCACTGCAACTCTGCAGCCTCCGCAGTGAAACACAGGCACACATACATAATGCACCCCTGTGGACATGACCTGCAGTGTGAATGCAGGAAATGCTGCAGGAATAATGAATCCTTCAAATTAAATTGTAGTTATAAAATCATTCTAATACATATGTATACGTGTATCAGCTCTATCACTGCCTCTGAAGCTTCATTTCTAATTTGTTCAATGTCTTGAAGAAGGGGATGTTTACAAAGCTGTATTACAGGACTTGTATCACCCAGTAGCCCATATTGCTGTTGTATATCCATGTGTTAAATACAAACAAGTTGTAATAAATCTGCTTTACCCTGGCGCAGGGGTCTGCTCAGTGTCTGGAGCAGCACATTCTGCTCTGTAGCTTTGAACTGCATCAGGCAAATGAACATTTCTTTAAGGTTTCGGAGTTTCCTCTTTGCCAATTTCCTCTCTTGCTCTTGACAAGACTCACTCAGCCTGATGCACAAACCTTGAAGTCCTATGTGTGAGAAAAGTCAACTACCTTAAATCAATTGATTTCTGGAAGATGAGGGTTTTGCTTTCCTGCTAGACCATACAGAGCACAAAAAAGAGCCTGGGTGCAGAAGTGATAAAGATGCGACACGTTAGGCTTTGCATTTAAAACTTAGCTATGTAATAAAAGCATATTTGATTAGACTACTCAAAACTCATTACTGAACAAAAAATATCCTTTGTCCTAAATGTCCTTAATTTGTTGGAAGCTGATAGTTTTCCAACTAATTCTAAAGGAGTGATTCATGCCTTCTGTGGCCTTCTGAATGCACTAAGAATATTAAACATTAAATATTAAATGGTACTAGGTACTAAGATTCTGAGGCATAATGAGAGCTGTTGCTTTTGTAATTGCTGAATTTTTGCAGTTAAAAATATCTTGTTGATTATCTGTTTCAAACAGTGGACATATCAATTCTGCTAACTTGTGCATAATCAAACAACATATAAACATGACCAGAACTGAACCTAACAAGTGTAATTGAATTAATATCTCAATTTAGGGTAAGGTGAATTAATTTCATTATTTAGACGTATTTGTAGAAAGTTGCTAAACAAACCAGCTCTTGAGGTGAAATCATAATGTTTTCCGCAAGCAGAATTCTGAAATTTGGAGACTCTTGAAGTATAACTTTACTGTAAGATGTACTTTAAAAGTCCAAGCCACAAATATGTTTATGTCCTCTCATTAATACATGTTTATTTAATGATACAGAAATTCTTCCATACAGTAGGCTGGCTCCATGCCTTTGACTTCTTTTTGCTTTTCTAATAGCAAAACTATTGAATACACATATAGTAAAGAGTTACTCTATGAAAAATTCCATGAGTGGTTAGAATATTAAAAAGTGAAATAAAGTATGGTGCCTTAAGATTTAAAGAGCAGCTGTTGAGAATACGTGCAGGTACAAAAAAAAATCTATTTATTAAAAAAAATATTTTAAAAAAGGTGCAGTAAGTACAGTCAAGATATTTCAGAGTGATGTGTATCCTCTTGGGATCTTCTACAAGCCTCTGCCTAAATTAAGCCCAGATTCAGGAAGCGCTTTGGGTCATGGTTTGACTATGCAAAGCCTTTTGTGAGAAGACAAGATTCAGGCCTCTGGATCATGGTCCTATGTGGCAAGCACATTTCTCTCTCTCTCAGGATTTTTTATTGAGGTGCACAGAGAGAAATGAAAGAGAAAACAATTTCTATTTCTGCTCCTTGTTTTTCTCTTGTGGAATGTGTTTGGAGAATTGTTTACCCAGAGTGAGCGCTTGGTTGGATCATGGAGGATTGTTTAGGCCTGACAGCCAGTCGGATCCACCTGTGTCTGGGCTCTAGAGAACAGGGTCACGAGTTGTGAGTGAGTGAGATATGATAGTTAGAGAAAGTAGCATGTAGTATTTAGTATCCTCTTTTATATAGCATATTAATGTATTATAACATAATGATAATAAAGAAATCATTCAGCCTTCTGAAATGGAGTTAGACATCATTATTCTTCCCATCGGGTTCGCTGACATCTACAACAGTCCTATTCTCTTCCTTCCAGCCTAGAAGATATATAGATATATAGGTATTTACAGGACTAGTATGAGAATTAGGGGTGAACAATGCAAGTGACTGAACAGAAGAAGCAAAAAGAAAGGAGAGACTATGAAAATGATGATATTGCCACTAAAACTGTTTATCATGAAACTACTGCACTATGCTCCAAAAATGCCTTCTCAGTTCCTGAACTCCGATTCAAAATGCACTTAGATATATGATGTGGCCCATCTCTACTCAGGGAGGCATTTCACCATTTGTTTAACTCCATGCACATTTAAGTATTTTATTAACTGGGTGTCAATGAGGAAGGGGTAATCCCTTGATTCAAGGTTTTCAGAACCTTGACTCAAATTATCATTGTCCAGTGACTCTGACAGTAGTTGGAGCACTGTGAATACAAAGGCTGATAGCACAAAATCCTGCATAGCTGAGCCTGTACAAAATAGCAGTATTGCCACTGTCCTATGAATACCCATGAGGAATTTTTTCTGTCTGAATAAAGTGGTTCAAAAGCAGGAGTGCAGTACTAAGGTAGGTGAGAGTAAATGACCAAGCCTGAACCCCGTGACTTCACTACTGCTCCAGCTCACTGCCACAGTGTGAAAATAAATAATCGCAATGGCCCCAGCAGGTATGCTGGAAATTCCAGTGACAGAGTGAAGGGGGTGTCAGACCTGGAAAAAAAAAAAACCTCCAAGCAAACAAATAATAAAAAACATCTGAATTGCACATGTTTCTTCTGCTCTCAGGCAAAAGAGCCTAGTGGAGTGCATTACTTGTCTTTGCACCCCTTAAATGTTCCTTTACCACATGGTAGACATAATTACCATTAGCCTGAACAGTGGTGGGGCCCATCCTAGTTTTGTGACTTTGCAGAGGCTGGTGAAATGAGTCAGTGCCATTGATTAAAAACCTTGACATTCATGGTTTCATGTCCTATTTCTGTGTCTGGTATAATGCCACTAACTCTGCTTTAGAACAGGATGAAAGAAACTCAGTGTCTTACATTTCACTTGAAGATGAAAAGACTCAGAACACCTTTTTGGTACCCCTGAAATAACAGCCTGTTTTATGGCAGTTTTCCGTTTCAACTACTGGCTGTAGCTATTTTATGTATATACTTTTCTTAGGACGGCCATTGTAGCTATGTTATTTTTTTTTCAAATCACTGTTTCTGGAAGACGCAGCTATTGGACTTACAGCATGTAAATGCTTGGTGTAAATGTGTACATGTGATGCCAATATAGAAAATACTTGCTACAGAGGCAACACGAGCTCTCCCAAACATTTTCAGAATCACTGCTGTTTGTATATTGTTCTTCACACAATTCCAAGTAACATACTAGTGTGAGGACCTGCTTCTGACACACCAGCATCCAATATACTTGGTTTGGTTTGAGGGTACAAAGAGGGTTAGAATAGCTTCTTCTTGTCCCCATCTTCAGTGTTGTCTGAGGGTAGGGGGTCTTTCCACAGCAATCCTTTATACCAACCAAATTAAACACACTAATGAGTCTGCTGACATTGACATATTTAGCCTCATGTCTGTGCCTGAATATGTGCTTATTTTTGTTGTTCATCTTTTCTTGCCTTTTAGAGGCTTGATGTTTCATCTTCTCACTCACATATGGCTGCAAATGGGCAGAGGGTTTAAAACAAAGGGAAGAAGGTGATGGAAATGGGCAGAAACATAAACACAGCACTATCATCTATGTTACATTTGCTTTACATCAGCTAAAAAATAGGATATCTGTGTGCAAGTGACAGTCTGTCCCCTTTTAACATTTGGAGTTCAGTGACAAGACCAGTACAGAAGCAAAATGAAGTTTTCTCCTTGTGCCATTTGAGCTGAGAGATGAGGTTCCTAGTAAGGGCTTTTGGAAGGACTCAAAGAATGATGGCATCAGTCCAAGGGAAATGGATTATGGAAGGGAGATTCGTGAAACACTGAAAGGATGAATAAATGAATCATTTTCTACCACATGTGGTGGCCCACTCTTCCCACACCATGACTGCTGGCAGTGATGTCACTCATTGGGCCTGATCACTTGCTTTGGGTCACTCCTCCATCTTTATATAGAGCACTTATTTAATTTGAAGAAAGTGCAATCAATAAAAAGCAATCCTTTTATCTTCTTCATCAATCTCTTCTTAATGAACATGCACTTTTTTTTTCTTTTTAGATTCTTTGTTACAATGCTTTTAATTTCTCAGTGTATGGTAGAAAAAGGGGTGCAATGAAACACATGATGGAGCAGTTGGTGCTGCATGTTGCTGGTTGCTTCTTACTGAAGAACGAGCATGTCCTTAAAGGAAAGGGGTCATCTGGGGGAGGGGGTGCATATCACTTGTCCTACATTGATGTATGGTCCTCTGAGTATTCTTTCTTAAGCTGTCATACAGCAGAGACATGAATAACCACGTGTGAAGAGGTATTTTAATTTCCTAATGTCCCAGCAATTGCAAGACAGTAGATAATTCTTAGGGAATCTTTTTGTGGACTATTGAGACTTTATTTAAAGTAGATAGATATTTGAAATCCAATGGCTTCCATGAGAATTACTCACCAAGCGTGCTTTCCAGAACTTTCAACAGGTTTGGGTCTTACTATGGTATGACTGAAGGGTCAGCTGAGTTAAATGCTACTTGGGCTCTAGTTTGCAGGATGATGTTGGTCATAATCACATATCTATTCACAACTTTGTGGCTGGCCAGAGAAAATAGTCCTCTGCAGTTTGGTAATATGAAGTCCACTTCCTTTTAGCACCCATAAAACTGGTTTTTTGTGTTATTTCCTTGAGCCTTTTGGAAGTGAAACTTCTCAAAAAAAACCCACCACTTGCTTCTTTGCAAAAACACTCCATGAAATTAAACTACAGTTTTCTAAGGCTTTCAACCTGTTATTTGGCAGGAGTCCAAATCTCAGTCATAGATCAGCTTCGTTAGTGTAGACTCAACCTGCATTTTCCTCTAAACCAAAGAGACCCAAGCTACGTGGGAGTAATGAATAAAGCTTTGCACATGAAGCTAACCTTACTGCAAACAAGCAAGTAATTTCCTTACTTATCCTGCTGTATATACCACCAATGGGCTACCCCAGTAAAACTTCATTACTTTCAAGGTCATGCTCCCACTTGATTTCTTCCAGGCCTCCCTTCCAATGAGCCAGTTGCTGACTCTTCCCAGCCACTCATCTCATTCAGCCAGGGCAGAATCCGTGTTTAAGCACAGCATGCCACTGCTAGTGTGTCACTACAGAAATACAAAAAGCTCAAGCCTGCAGCTGCAGGATAAAGCATTTCTGCATTGCTTTGGGGTAAGGGGAATTATTATATTCAGTTTATACTTTTATCTTCAGACCCAAAGTGAGAGACCATCATCAATCAGCTTTTAGTGCAGCCTCAAGAGCTGACTCAGCAAGTAATGTGCTCCCGTACCCACCCCGACGTGGCAGAGCACACGGGATTTCATTTTGGTCCAAAAGGTCCCACGAGGAACCAGCCTGTAAGGTATAGGATTGCAGCATGGCAGGCAGCCTGTGTTCTGGCCCTGGCTTTGGCTACCTGTAGAGTGGGGCCAGGGAAGCTCTCTGGGCGATGATTCAGCACCTCCTTTCGTCCTTTTCGTCGGGGAATAGCGGGAGCCGCCAGGGACCCCGCAGGCGGGGACAGCGTGCCGGGTGCCGCCCCGCTCTCCTCGCCGCAAGCCCTGTAGCCCCTGCGGAGCTGGGGGGCTGAAGCAGCTCTGCAGACTTCCCTGCGGAGGGGGAGGAGGGGGAGGAGGTCTGGGCACAGCCGGCTGCGTGATGCTGAGGCAGGCAGGCTGCGCGCCAGGGCTGGAGGTGCGGCGGGGGAAGGGACCCGCAGCGGAGGAGGGCACTGCAGCCTGGCCGGGAGCCAGGGACCACGGGCACGCTGCGGCCGCGGAGCCGGCGGGGGTTGTGCGGGTGTGCTTGCCTGCCTGCCTGCCTACTTGCCTGCCGGGAGGAGCTGTTGCGAACGGGCTGGGCCTGCCGGTGGAGGAAAAAAAGGTGGGGAGAGATGCTCACCAGCCTCAGTTTAGCCAGCCGGGCTGGGGCAACCAGGGTGAGAAGAGCCCATTCCCGGGCGGCGGCAGGGTGAGAAAGAGGGCGATGCCCCCACACGCAGAGGAGCTCCTGAATGCGTCCCCCGTGGAGGTAGCACACCATCCCTCTGTCCAGTTGTGCAGTGTTTTGCATGTTTGGTTTAACTTCGTGGCAACCCTTGTAAGGAAGGTGCAAGGTCTTGTAAGGTGCAACCTTGTAAGGAAAGTGCACAGCACCAGGAAAATATGAGCAAAGCAGGAACATAGTTTAAAGGAGAGCAGGTAAATGTAGATAGGATGAAGGGTCACGAAGATTACTGGAGATTGAACACAGGCAGTTTGCCAGGAAGACCAGCACAGGAAAGATGTGGACAGGACTGGGGATTAAACAGGCTGAGAGAAGTGTCACCAGAGAAAATTCTCTTACTGGAAATAGGAAGGTTGAAAATTAGACATGGATAAACAAGGAAAATAATTTTTAAAAAAATTCTGCCAAGCACTCAGATGCTGTAGTATCTCATCTGTTCAATGAACAGAATATTTCCCAGCTGGTTTTCAACTTGCACTCCACTTTGAAGAGTGATGCTGTAGCTTCACATTTGAGGAACAACTTGGGTGTGCGAGAGTGTGTTTGGTTTTCTCAGATTTATCAGTTAATCAAATGAAAGGTACATCCTTTCTCTGAAAACCGTGCTTACCTGTAGCCACAGACCACCACACCTGTCACGGCAATGCTACTGTTTTGTTACACTTTCTACAGCGGTTGTATTGTTAGTGCTGTTTGAAACAGGTTTTGAGATACTCAAGAGAGGCTGCACTGATGCAGGATATTACCAGCAAAAGAGAACATGTGCTTTGTAATAAGAGAACCCATATATGTAAATATGCAGTGCAAGCTGTTCGTTCTGTCTGAGGTTGCTGATTACATCATTAACCTAAGGACCAGACACTTCAGTGGTAATGTAGGCTACATTGTAAGATGATTTATCTTTTTACATTCCTTCAGAGAGTGTTATCACTGGCTGTGCTTTAAGGTAAATGCTCCAAGCACTTGATTGTAGTAGCATTGTGATTACTTCAGTTGGCTAAGACCGCCTCACAGGAAGCTTTGTGATCAGACAATCCATCAGTTAGTCCTTGACATGACAGTCTGTAAAAACACTGTGGGATTCATTGAGATTTTGATAAATCTTTTTCATACGACTGTTACTAATGTTCCCATGGAAGGGGCTGAGATGGGAGTGGAGTTGGAGGCAGAAAGAGAACATGGGTAGAGCCAGATGCCTCTTTTGACACTACCAAAAACAGGTAACTACAAAGGAATTTACCTTTCGTGTGCCTAAACAAGACACCAACAAAAATTTGTTTAGAGCGATTTTTAGCACTTGATTCTTTGTTTCCTTATGTATCCTGCAGCCATTTATTCTAAGGAGAATGGGGGATTCTCACCAGCAAAATTTCAATGCAAATGGTTTCATTAAGTTCAAGGACCTGAAAGGTGTGTTATAAGCGCCTTTTGTGAGAGACAAAAGAGACTGGGGATAGATCTGATTCTAGTCTTACTTTCATTTTGCTAACTGGACTGTTGATTTACCCCTGTATTATACTGCACTGGTAGAAACGGTAGTGCTATGCATTAGTAAAGGTGAGAAATGACAGCCAAATTTAACAAAGTGTAAGCCTTTAATTAATAATAATAATAATTAATAATAAAATAGTTTAATTTTTTTTCTTTTTTTTTTTGTCCAAGGTGAGTGAGGATCTAGTCTAGCAACATGTAAGCTCTTGAAAAGTGCATTCAGGAACTGACTTTAGTGTGAAGTCTGGAGTTTTTTGGGTTTAGAAAAGGGTCTGGAAAGGAGGTTGGAAAATGGAATTTTAAAAAAAGCAAACCTCTATGCAACAACTCGAATGAAAATTTATCAGAGATGGGAATGGCTTGGGGTTTTTTATTTCCTCTGCTTGATCTAAGATGCATTCCAGCCCTATTCCTAGGAAATAAAACTTACTTAGGAGCTTGGAAAGAAAAGCTGTCTCTAGGTGTCAGGCAGGGAGAAACTACTTCTGGAAAGAGGTTTTCCCCCTGGGAGAGATTGAATATCAGACTAAGCGAGCCCAGTCCAACCCAAAGAGCTCCCACCGACACCCAGTCCTTGCTGGAGGACTTTGCCATCGATGGCCGCCGCTGCCTCTGGCCACGCTTTGCCTGGAGAGAGGGAGTAGGTGGGTGAGCAACTCCTGTCCGCTCCCTCCCTTTGATTTGATGGCCTTTATTCCTCCTAATTGGATAAAATAGGAAGTCACTGACAGTCCTGCGTTGCTGGGTGTACTGATTTCACTCAGAGCAGCCCTGCAGAACGCGGGGGGTGGGGTAGGGGAGGAAGGATCGAGTCTGTACATCAGGGAAACAGGCTGCGAGGGGGCTGGGGGAGCGGGGCGGGGGGGGGGGGGGGACGGAGGAAAGTGAATGAGCGCTCAAGAAGGACAAAGAGGGAGGGGAGATAAAGGGAGTTACCACAGTCTTGGCATCGCTCTTGCTTTCAAACCTCTCTATAATGATATTGTTTGCAGTGATGCTCAGACAGCGAGCACCTGCTGCTCTGTAATGATTCAGCCTCTTTCAGCCGCCGCTGTAACACGACAGGATGCTGCTGCTACTGTCACTTCTGCCGTTGCCGCTGTTAGAGATTTTGCTCTTGCTCCTTCTACTGCATGACAATTGTTTTCCTCGACTAAGCAGATACCAGCCTCAGATGCTCAAGGTGAGAGTCTTGCCTTTCACTCTGGGCTACCGGTTTACTTAATCTGGTCAGTTTGTTCAGTGTTTGTGGTTTTCTTTATCTCATGACCCTCCTTACCCCTATTTTGTTTTGTTGTGCTTGCTTTTGGGGGAATGTTTCCTCCCTCTGGAGAAGAGCTGGAATTGCTTGAGAGGCATTTAAGGAATTATAAAAGTGGCTAGCAAACAGGAGCTCAGTAATTACAAAGCTACTCTCACTTCAGAGAAGCAGAGACAATAACAGAGGGCCTGGGGACACAGGGACTGGGGGGATCTAATTTTTCCTGTGCATTACTCCTCTCTCAGTTTGGATGATATTGCTGAGCTTCAACCTTTTATTGACTCCCACTCTGTGATTTTTGCAGAGCACTGTGACTATTACTACCGTCTCTTTTTGTCTGTGTCTCACAGTAATGGACTGTGATAGAGTTAAGGCCTTTTGGAGGTGAGCTGTTTGAGAGCTGATGCTTAAACATGTCTGAAGTAGCTGCCGACACTTTCCGCAGCCCCTCAGCTCAGCTGAGCCCTGATGCATCCCTCAACGGGCTCCCAGATGAGGAGAACATGCCAGGGACCCAAAGAGAGGACAGGAGGGTCCAAGGGATAGCAGGCCTTGCCACAGCCTGCTGTGCGTGCCTGGAGGCAGAGCGACTGAAGGGCTGCCTCAACTCTGAAAAGATCTGCATCGCCCCTATCTTGGCTTGCCTGCTTAGCCTTTGCCTCTGCATTGCTGGCCTCAAGTGGGTCTTTGTGGACAAGATTTTTGAGTATGACTCTCCTACCCACCTTGACCCTGGGAGGATAGGACAAGACCCAAAGAGTGCTGTGGATCCTACAGCTCTGTCTGCCTGGGTGCCTTCGGAGGTGTATGCCTCACCTTTCCTCGTACCTAGCCCCAAGAGCAAGGCTGAAGTGACAATGCACAGTGACAGCTCACTAGTACCCTCCAAACCGTTCCTCCAGCCTTCTCTATATAACCGCATCCTAGATGTTGGGTTGTTGTCCTCTGCCGCACCTTCGCTGTCACCACCCGCCCCGGAGCCTACCACAGCATCTCAGGCACAAGCAACAGAAACCAATCTCCAAACTGCTCCAAAACTTTGTAAGTAAAAGCTATGTGTTTCTTTGGGTTTTTTTTTCCCTTTTGCAGGAAAAAAAAAAAAAAAGGCACTTAACTGTTCTCTGACTGTCTACAAGGAGGGCATGTGATTGACTTGCAAAGCTTAAGCATGCTAAGACAGGTATAGCATGGGTTGCCTTCTGAGAACAGCATCTAGAGTCCTCAGAACTTAATTCTGCCGTATGCAAGACTTCATCTGGGATGTCTGTAAAGGGCTAGTACTGCCTTTTTCTCTGCATCCACTTGTAGGGAAGTATGTGATTTGCTTCAAGGGTTTATCTGATAGCTATTCCACATAGTGTATTGTCCTTATAAATTGGCTTTGTCTCCTGTGCTGGATCTTCCATGTGTGGTCTTTGCCTTGCCTGCAGAGCATTTCTGGTACATCCTTCCTGAAGTCTGTGGCTGCCAAATATCCCTATCATCCTCATGAAACTCTCAAAATAGTGAGAAAAAGCAACAGCAGATTTGAAGCAGTTAGAAACTGGGAACTATTAATTTAGCATCTAACTTGTCATCTTTCCCTTTCTCTTAAGAGCAAAGCATATATTTCTCTGTGTCTTTCTCTATCTCTAGGAGCTGCTTCTTGTTGAACTTGTTTCTCAGATATTGCCTTACTGCCTTTTGTGGCGCATTTCAGGAAAGCATTCTTGCTGATGTAGAAAGGGTCAATTTCCAAATTAGTCTTTACTCATCATAAAAACGATCAAAAAAAAAAGTATCTATATTATTTTCTTAGTAGTAATCATAAAGCATCAAAATACTGCATTGCTGAAGTGCCATTTCTTTGACATTCATGATTTTAACCCACCAAATTCAAAGCAAACTAAGCCAGCAATTCCTGAGCTGTGTAAAGCTGTGTAACTCTAGTAAAAGGGAAGACAGCACACTCTTCTGCTGAGAGCACAGGGCTGAGGTTTCCTGTCAAAAGCTGCAGTGATCAGAGTGAAAAATTGCACTCCTCACAAATTTCCGTGCAGGACCCCATGTCATTTATTCTCCCTCATGCCTTCCCTATAATGCCACAGGTTGGCAAATTGAAGATGGCACATACAGGACCTCACCGTGGAGCTCTGAAGTCACCGTAAGTTCACTTCTAAGTTTAGCCCCACTGAGACTGAACTTAGTATAGATATGTGGCATTTGGATTAACTCTAATATTTTAGGCCAACCCCATTGCCAGTGAAAATGAGCATAACTACAGTGATTTCAGAGGAGGTCCTTTCATCTGAGAGTCAGTCTTGAACAGCAGTTCCAGAATCAGTGAAAGAAAGTTCTGAGTATTCCTGTAGAAACTCTGCTGCCTTTTGCTTAGATAATGGGTGGCAACCATCCTTCAGATCAAAAGTAATTTGTCAGATGGAAAGTGTCTAATAGAGAAATACTGCTGTGCCATTAAATGATAGGGAGCTTTGTCTGTGGTATTACTTGAATTAACCACCTTTGCAATTAAATAGAACTATGCTAAGTGAGCTTTCTTTTAAATATTGCTGATGCATAAAATCTTTTTTTGTAGTGCAAACAGTCTGACGTTAAATATATGACTTTTTAACACATTTTGCTTCATAAAGTGACCAGAGACCACTATTCAGTAATAATTGCCTCAAGAATCCCTCTTGAATTTCCACATATGTGGCAAACGTTTTTCAAAAACATGCTAACTTCAACTCTGAAGTAAAGGAGGGGGCGGAGTAGCACAGAAAAGATTCTTTGGAGCTGTTGCTGACTAAAAGCCATTATCCACATTTAGATCTGCTCACATCTGGGAAATAATGATGGTCCAGAAGTTAGGTGATTGGGTTGAGAGGGGTTTTTTGATTTTGATTTGCAGGTTTTGTGTGTGTAGGAGTTTTTGGGGTTTGGGTTTTTTGTTTAATTTGGCCTTATTTTTTAAAGATAAATGTGTTTTAAGGCATTGTAGAGTTCCATAGTTACAGACTGAAAGGAGAAGGAGAACTGGTAGCAGATGAAGTTTGGTTTGCTCTAGGGGAGAATGTTGCGTAGACAGAGTTTATTCTAACTGTGGTACATAATTCTGACAATGGCAAGCATCACTTATTATCTGCAAAGAAAAACCAGAAAGTCTAGCTGGAAAAATACCCTGCAGAAGGTCTGCCTAAGAATTCCAAGAGGCATGAAAAGAACTTTTTTGGACAGCTCTTAAAGCACTGTCTTGGGGTTTTTGAAACAGCTGCATTTCAAACACATCATTGTGTTTTATGTAGAGCAAGATTTGTTGAAGAGGTCGACAGATTGCATCAGTGCTAACTTTTTTTTTTTCTAATGCCTTTGACAGCTATAAAATTCTCAGTGACATGACTTGAAAAGTAGCATCTGCAAATTGGATTGTCCCTTCTTTTGCCTTTCAGTGTCCTTTTTTTCTTTTCAGGCAGAGTAAGGTAATATGTTCCCAGAAAGTCCTTTATGTGCTGAAATTTTTTTTTCCAGTGCAGAAATAAAATTTTAAAAATGCACGTTTCATCTTCTGTGCTTGATGTACTGTTTCTAAACCTATCCCCTCCAAGAGTTTCCAAATCTTTTTCTCTTCTCTCTTTTCTGTCTTACTCAGCATATTCCCTTAAAGCTGTATCCTTCAAGGTCATAGTCTGCAGAGGGCTAATTGATTCTTTTTTCTCCTGGAGCCTGGAAGAGAAAGCAGAAGAGAGACAATCCTGATAATTGTGTCTGGTGTATTAGATACAAGACTGGTCTTGGTCCTTTGGTTATTCTTTGCCCTTTATCAATACACAAATATTTATTTCTGTTTAGCTTACCTTTCATATTTTAATATAATTTTTCCTTTGCTGAAAGAGAAAGGAAAGATGAATGTTTTAAAGCATTCCCATATTTAGGGAGCTTGTCAATCTTAGCATAATTATAACAGAGAGATATTATAGCAAGCAGGATATAATAATACGCCCTAACATACCCTCCCTCTGAGAAGACGTGCAGATTGTAATAATGCTAATTCAGTTCAGGAGCTAAATTTCACTTCTTCTAACACTATCACCTTCAAATACAATTCCGCCCTTTATCCAGGCTGGTTAGAGATTCAGTTCTATAGTACTGCAAAAAATGTGTTTCTGTAACAATAGATTTTATGTATCTGCAAACCAACCATTCCCCTCTTTAAAGGCCTCCTCTTTCCATTTAAGATTTCCCCACAAAACTCCCAGAAAGGCCCATGTGGAGCTTGCCTTTCTGGAGTGACAGCTCTGCCAAAACAGTGCAGCACTCTTGTGCTTTGGTTCTGTCCCAAGCAGGCCTTGGCTTGGGAACCACAACTCTTATAACTTGGTAAAGTGCCACAGGGCACACAAGAGACAGACCACAGCATGATTTTTCTGGAGTGGGTTTCCCTGAGAGCAGAGCTTGAGGACCACCAGAGATCTGGGTCTAGAGGATGCACATGCCCAGTGACACATTCACACACCCCCTGCATCCATTTCACTTTTGGCTTCCCTGACCAGCTTATATGCTGTACGTGTATGCAGTATGTGTCAGCGCTGATGTGTCAGCTACACACATGCTGTGCTGGTGGCCCGTGGATGATCAACAGGCATGTCTTCATCTCCCCACAGCGCTGGACCTGTGCATGTCCCTTGGGAGGCAGGCAGGACTCCTTCCTATCTCACTTGTGCTGGTTCTCACCTAGAGAATGTGACAAAATGGAAAAAGAGCTCTTCATTACTGTCAGCTACCTCTGACTACT
Source organism: Vidua macroura (assembly GCF_024509145.1). Taxonomy (NCBI): domain Eukaryota; kingdom Metazoa; phylum Chordata; class Aves; order Passeriformes; family Viduidae; genus Vidua; species Vidua macroura. The sequence continues at coordinate 44,555,848 of NC_071611.1, forward strand.
GGAGGGACAGCTCCCTTCCAGAGTTTCTGATTTCTGCTTCCACTTCAGGTGTGCTGGGTCATTACTAGCAAAGGATGCTGCTTTCTCATCCTCAGTGTAAAAAGGTTAAAAGATTGCTTCCGAAGCCTGGTAGTGGCTGTTTACCTGGGAAGTAGTCTCAGCTCCCCTTCTAATTTGACAAGTTGCACTCCGAGATTAACAAGCTCCCTAATTATGGTAATGCTTTAAAACATTTACCTTTCCTTTATCTTTCAGCAAGGGAAAAATAATATTAAAATACAAAAAGTAAGTCAAAAGGAAAGGAATATTTGTGTATTGATAAAGGCATAGTGTAATAAAAGAAGCGAGATCAGTCTTAATCTGAGGCACAATGACTAAATTTCTTGTGTCTGTTTAGAGCTAGAGAAGGGGAAAATTGTATAAAAATTGTACTGTACCTTGTAGCATACCATAAATATTCCTTACATTTTTTCCCCACCTCTTCCACTTCCACTCATCCTTTCTCAGCTCTGCATTTATGTCCTTTCTCCTACTCACAGTGATTTGAGAAGGTCTGTATTTTAGTTTGATGGCAGGCCAGAGGGAGTCTCTCCCTCCACTTAGAAGTGCTGCAGCCCTCTAATTTCAATTAAAGGACAGAAGGTTTGTTCATAGAATCTTCATGCAATGTTTGTTCTTATTCTTGAGTCTAATTCTAACCACTCATGCTCTGTATTTCAAATCTCCATCACAACACCATAGGACAGAGTCCATGCCTGGCAACCTCTGAACTTGTCAAGGTCTGGGATGTCTCAGAGAGCTGCAGGGGAGGGGAGAGGAGATGATATAGCAAGACTGTACTTCAGCCTTTTCTGTGCTCACTGTTGCTCTGCAGTGCAGTGCCACAGGAGAGATTTTTTTTTTTCCCTAAAACTTGAAGATGCAGGAACATAAAGTACATGCTGGTCCATTTCTGACACAGTACTGGATTTGATTAGCTTCAGTTACCTAACTTAAGTGCCTGCATTAGGAAGCTAGTTAGCCTTCAGCTGCATATCCAGCATAAAGGGAGAGACTTTCCCCAGACAATTCCCAGACTGACTCTTACAGGAGTTACTCTCTTTCCCCATGGGTCTACATGGAGACTACCCTTGCAATTCAGTTTCTAAGTTAAATACACAATATGAGGAATAATTTTGAAAGCCTTGACTTTTCTTTTATGTATCCTGTGAATTAGTAACATCTTGTCACAGGGAAGTTAAAATTAATCATGGTTAAGATACCAGACAAGTTTTGAGCCTAACTCAGGAGTGTAATAAAGGGATGCTAATCTCAGTAGGCCCAGGAGACACAACTAGGCCTCCATTAACAAGCAGCAATAAAGCAAGTGCCACTGTACTGAGTCAGCCAGTCTGTATTGCTCTGCTGTTCCAAAGGTCATGACGGCTCCTAGAGGTATATACTTATGACAGGAGCATTCATGGGGACTGATGGGGTGAAATGCATAAGATGCAGCAATTTTTAGGGAGTTCAGGTCCATTAAGCCTTCCAAAGCAATAACTGAGACTTCCCCTTCCCAGTCCAGTTAGCTCACAGTCTTTAAAATGTCCTTAGCAAGCACAGTTTGCTCAGACAAATGTATTGTTTTGTTTCTTTCAGTATCTCTACCACCCCTCTTTTTAGCTTTCATTGCTAAACAGTTCTGTTTAACATACAGCAAACTGTACGGATTGGTCTTGTGTTTCTTTCTCCTGGACAAGCACCCCAAATTCATGGCTTTCAAATTTTCCTCACGGGTGTGGTTTTCCTTTCATGAACCATTCATTGTGTACAGAACATGGTGGAGAAAAAGCAGTATTTCCTGGAGTGTTTTTTCTTAATAACAGTCTGAATTTCTCAATAAAAAATAGTAATCTGTACTTGTATTTATTTTTTAAAGCTTCATTTTGCTTTGTAAACTTTCCTGAGAGTAAGTCATGTATTTGTGCTACAAGGAGCCTTTTGCACATTCTCCCTCCTCATTTATATACAGATGCATATGTGAGTATAGAGAATACAATAGATATGCAAAGTATATGGCCATTATTTCTTTATTAAAAATGACATTTGCGACTGTTCTGCATCAAAAGTTTCTAAGCAAAACTGATTAATAATAGATATAATTACAAAATTCAGGGGACTAAAATTATCCTCTTTCCATATCTGTTATATTTTTTACACTGTTTGATTTCCTGTTAATGCACTGCAAATAAAGCACACAGCAGCCTACCTCAGATTTGCTGTGCCTAACTTCTGGTTACAGAGAAACCTTGGGGAACTTTCTCTGCATCAGATGAGAAAGCACAATTTGGCTTGCTGCAGGCTAAGTAGCAGGTTAATTGTGGTGCAGACCTGGGATGATATAAATGAACAGTCATTTGCAGTCTTGCTAATGGAAGTGCAATAGATTTGCTGCAGAAATACAACTCAGAATCAATAGCAATGCAATGAGGCAGCTGGTTCAGGGAGAGCACATGTGATGCCAATCTGCTGCAGACAGTACCTGGGCAGAGATTGTGCTGTCTCTCTTTCAGGAAAGGGGAGACAGGCCTTAAAAATGCCATGACAGGTGATAAAATAATTTTGAAAGGAAAATGCCTATTTCACCTTGGATGGGCTGGAATTAGGAGAAGGGGCTTTCTCTGACTAAGGGAAGATAATTGTTCTCTTTGAGACATTCAGATCTCAAAGCAGGGTTTGGCCTCAAAGCTGGGTTATTGTTACACAGTACTAAGTTAAGCAACAACAGAAGTCTTCGTGCTTCCAGTCATGTTCAAGCCACCTGAAATCAAAGACTGAATCATAGTGTGTACTTTGGAGATGGATAGATGGGTTTAGAGTATCTTCTACCAAAGGCTTCTGCCCTCTTGTTCCCCAGACAGACCACAAAGAGGAGCAGGCCCTGTTGTTTGTGGATGGTTTTATATTAGGCACACTGGCTATCTTTACACTTATCTTTACAGAAGACCACTTTCCTGGAGAGTGAGCACTGTGAATCACATCTCGATCTTTCACTTTAAAACATTTTGTGAAGTACCAGACATAGTAGGAGGTACACATGAAACCCAAGAGCTGGAGCATGACCATTGTTTGGCAGTTAGGGAGCAACAAGGGAAAAATGCATTATTTTGAGATAATACGAAAAATATGCTCATTTACACCCTGACCTGTCTCATCCTTCTCCCCCATTCACAGTACAGTCCTTTTTAGTCACTGAGACAAAATAAAAGGTTTTAGCTGAGGAAGAATGTGCAGGAACAAATCCAGTGGGACATGGCTGGCCATCACTCAAGGCTTCCCTAAGCTAAACCAGGGGCAAGGTCCATTCAGCTCTGGACAAGACCAGTAGTATTGCGACATCCATCTGTTATGTTTGGTCCTGTATTATTTAGCTACAAATGCCTTATTTCAATGTATATCTTCTCTCAAGAGTATATTCAGCTTTTTCACATATGCTTTCCCTAGCCCCTCCCCCATTTTTTTATATCTCCGCTTCATCCTGGAACTTGTTGGCAGCGCATTTGTATATCTCACACAGCTTTTTATTTTGACAATGAATATCGTCTCAGTTTTTGAGATGAAAGGAAATCAATAGTGGGTTGGTAGTCACATGGCACCGGGGGGAGTATATGAAGCTGTGATCTTAATCATGATATGTGACATAGTTCAGTATTTGTATGGAATTCCTGAAAGATGTTTGAATTTTACAATTTTTAACAGTCAATTAATTCATGTGATTAGACAGATCAAAGTAGAGAAGAAGAGTATCAAGCTCATTCGAAAGCTTTTCTCGTATGAAAAACAAAAAAAGAAATATCTCTGAGCTCATAAAAGATTACTTAAATCTTCTAAGGAGGTAAGTGGAAGCTAGTGTAAGGCTACTGGAACAGCATCTTGAGAAGAGAAACTTGGACTTTTCACTATATTAAATTAATCTGAATAATTCATTTAGTATTTCAGCTTGAATTAAATGGCCTGAATTTTCACTGATATAAAGGTTCTCAGGTCTGTAGCCCTGTAAAACCTATAAGAGCACTGGAATGCACATGACACAGTGTCATCCCTACTAAGGGGTCTTCCAGTTGTGGTGTGAAACCTGAGAGCAAAACATTGTCTGCCTTTTCCCATTTTCTAGCATCTTTTTTAAATTAAGCCACCTACTTTGACTTTGAAAATACATATTTGTATTCTGGGCACTCGTTCATTTACACCTTTCTCTCCTAGATAAGAAAGTTCTTCCATGCCATGTGTTTCCCACTCATGAAGGTCCATATACACTGTAATCAGCTCAACAATAGATAAGCTCAACATCAGATAACCCTTTTTGACAGGGTAGGTAGGCTGAACTCTATGACTCTCCCCATGAAGGAATTTGTTTTGAGTCCATTAATTATTTCATCACTCTTCACGCTTTCTTATTTTTCAGATAAATAGAGACATAATTTTGATGGTACTTAGACACGGAGTAGTCCAAAATTCCAGCAAAAGACAACGAGACCTGCTCATTGCTTTGATCATTGTTCAGAAGTACTCAAGATGCATAAAGTAGCATCAGTGGCTTTTTAAAATTTTAAGCAGTAAATCAGTAGTCTAGTCAGAGCAGAAGACCAATGACTCACACATGCAAGGACCCTCATCAACCTGCTTCTTTAAATCCCAGGGTTGCATACTGCTTCTCACTGGAATAATAATTCTAAGGGCCAGTCAAGGGAAGAAAAGACAAATATTGCCCAGCCATGGCAATGCTGTGTGCATTTTAGGTGTTTCAGCTCCCTTATTCCCCATCTGGTTCTGTCCTACTCCAAACAATACCTTCAGCAAGTCTTCTTGTGAACAGGAGGCCAGCTCAATGATTTGAACTGTGCAGAGTTCTCCTTGACTTCTTGTTGACTACACTTGACTTCTGCTTATGCTCTCAAAGACTTCTCCCTCCAATCCCCACTGACATTTCTCCCACTGTTGGCCCAAGGACCATTTCATCACTTTGCCCTTCATTCAGTTTATTATTCATTACTTTGCCCTTCATTCAGTTTATTAACTCAACTTCTCCAACATTCGGTTCTTCCTTCCAAAAGTGGAAACTGTCCTAGTGCATTAATTAGTGGGATGGAGGATTTTGGTGCTTGCTCCTCTCTTCCCAGCTTAAAGATATGGATTCTTTTTCATTTCTGTCCTACAGTGGATATGCTGAATGGACTTATCCTGATAGGGTTTCATTATGCCTGAGCATCTTTTACAGTAACAGGACATGAGAATAATGGGGCATGATCATAGACCAAGAAAGTTGCAATGGCTAATAATGTCAAGATATCTGGGATTTTTAAGACATTTTTATATTTTCAAAATAGGCTTTCTTGGGCTGTGGGTGTGCTCAGCAAGACAGTTAGCAGTGTGGTAGTAATAATGCCTTAGCAAGGGAAATCAAGTGTGTCAGGTGACGCCGTTGAGCAGGACGGGAACAGAGAACTCCACATTAGAAGGCAAAGAAAATGAACTCTTATTTCAAATGCACCATTCTATATATAGAGAACATTGTGCAGATTAATTTAATTGGTCTTAGAGTAAAAAGATCTCACGCCATTGGTGTGCAGTGAATGACGCACAGCAGCAGAACATATCTATAAACAATGTGAACAACAAGATAGATTTAGAGAATTGTTTACATTCTTTCCCAACTGCTTCCCAGGCTCTTGCCTGGTTAGAAAACCCTTTTCTCTTTCTCTCTGACTGAGCTGAGAATATCCGCAGTCAGGCAGGGAGAAGTATAAGGGAATGGAAGAATGATCATTTATGTATCTGGTCTGAGTTGATCAGGGAACCAACCACTGAATTTGTTGTTATGGTTTTAGGAATTAAGGAGTACAGGATCAAAAGCAAGACAAAAGGCTTCCTGCTGTGTTGGTACACAGCAGGATCTTGGAGAGGCTTGAGCTCTTACTTGCATGAGCAGAACATCATTAAGTAGCCAGGAAAGGGCCAGGAAACTGCAAAGAATTGATTGTAGCTGTCAAGCAGAGGAGAGCAGGGAAGGTCTGATATTTTCTTGACTAGATAAAAGCAGGAAGAATCTGTTCTGCAATGCCACAGGTATTTACAGCCTGCATGGCACTTGCTGCAGATCCCAAAGCAGATTTTCCCCCTGCTGAGGATCTGAACCAGGAATGGAATCATTCCCTCTGTCCATCATGCATTTCTAAGGTATCCTCTGTAGGACAGATCATCTTGCCATCTGGCCATGCTGAGCGTGCACTTTTTGTTGGTGGAGAGATCCAAGGAATTGCCCTTCACACCCTACTTTCTCTAGCCACCCCAACAGCTGGAGTTGCTCTGCTTGTGCTGCAGACACTGCAAAGTGTCTCTCTGTCACCGAATACCCTCCCATCACTTTGTTCAAAACCCCTCATTGCGCCCCAGCCTTTGCCTCATGGAGGTTAGTCAGCTTACCCTTATTTTTGGGGGTATTGATTTAGTATAGTATTAATAGATTTTGAATGTCATTATTGGCAATATTTGCAAATTCCTCCAACTGCATAATTTTTGGGACATACAACTGTGAATGCATTCTCTTTGTGAACAAAGAAAGGCTGTGTTTCTGGATGAAAAGGCCAATGAATACATTAGGAGACAGACTTTTGCTTCAAAATCAGTTAACAGAAAGGCACCTTAGAATTCTCCTTTTGGTTTATAAAATAGCATCTGGCCAGTAAAGCCATCAAAATGAACGTGTGAATGTTTAAGAACATGGCTAACAACCTTTCTATTGTTTGCTATCTCCAAGCATTTGAATTTGCTGTGCTGTAGAGATTAATAGATGCCTCTCATGTAAGTAGCTTCTCAAGCAACCCTGTAATTTTCCTAATTGTTGGTAATGTATTACTTAATGTGTGCAGTTTTTCCTTCTCCAAATTTGGAGGAAGGATTAAAATGACATGTTCTGTAAGTGTATTCAGATAACTGTTACAAGCAGTAACAGAAGCAGATTTGCTAGCTGTGAATCAGAGGAAGTACCAGTTCACAAAAGCTGTTGCAGAAGCTTGCAGGGGAGGGGGCTAAAGACAAAGAAAACAGAATAATATTCTGATGTTTCCTGAACAGGACTGAGATCCAGAGTGTATTGTATGTCAATGTGCCAGGATTCAAAGAAGAATATAAATTTACTTGTCCATAACATACCTGGCAGCTTCCCCAAGTTGCAGGATAATATGTGGTTATGCTTTGCTTTTGCTTTTGCAGATTTTCTATAATGTCTTCTCAGGGGTGTTACTAATACTTTCAGGATGCTAATACACATTAATTTTTAACAAATGGGTACACCAGCATTACTGTCTGATGTTAACTTACATTTAATTCATATCTTGGTTTTCATACATTATTCTGTTTTACAAATGATGATGACATAATGGCATTTTTTCTGATAATTGATCAAAAATGATGACTTAGCAGAAACTCAGACACAGTGTTCAAAAAGCACTATTGGCAAATGTTGGTCAAGTCATGTAAATACTGCCCCTTCAAAGGAAATCTTAAAAATGTCACTCAATAGGGAAAAATCAGACAACTTGATCAAGACTTCTGTGTAATTGCAGGTCACATAAGAGAAAATTTGGAGTGTTCAGAGCTGGCAGGAAAATCTGCATCAAGCAAGACTGAGCTGAAAATAGATTTTCCAAGCTGGAAATTAACACAGTTCTTTTAAGGATAAACATGTTAAACTGCAGGAATTTTTCCTTTGGGGGTTAACTAACCTTCATCAATCCCAGCAATGTCACCATTTGTACCATAGTAACTTGCTACCCTAAAGTGACTGCTTCATATCCCAATCATATCAAGAGAAAAGCTTTGGCAAATTCAAATCTCTCCCTCTGGTGACTTTGGGTCGATGGAGATTTCTTCATGATTACAACAATTACTTGAAATAACTTTTTACCTATACACTGACTCTAGTTTTCACTGAAAACTAGTGGGCAGTTCAGCTACACTGACCTTTGTTTTACCTTGTGCTGAATTCAGGATTGGAAATGCTGTATACCTGTCCAGTTGTAGCTTGACCTCTCCTGGCTTAAATGTAAAAATAGAAGAAATGTTGGGATGATAATTTGAAACCTTGGAATGATGCTTTGAAATCTAACACTTAATCTGCTCTGAATTCTGCTAATTTAAAAAGCATTATATTGTATCCTCATGGAGGTCCCATAGGGTGAATATTCCTGAAGTATAAGACTACGTAGCAGAAGGGCTACAAATCTAGTGATATTTGTTAAAGTATGAGAGTTTCTGGGGATGTTCACTTGTTAAGAGAGCTTTTAGAATTGTCAATTACGACTTCCCATGTGTGATCTCAATGTCAGAACAGTTCCTGTTCTTCATTTTCTTGCACTGTTAATGATCTGCCCTTCTCATTGCTTGAGAAGCCTTCAAGCTTGTGCTACTTGTAATTCTCAGTAGACTTGGGCCCAGAGTTCTGCTCCTTAAGGCAGCTCATATTTTGAATTATGCATACATCCATTTCAGAGGGGCTGCATTTCATGGCTCCTTTCTGGGGGTGGTGATGTAAGGGAGTTTTAAGTACTATAGTGACACTTTTCATTTTTCATGTCCTGGCTCGGTTAAGAGCAAGCCTTGAATTGTGTCATTTTTCTCTCATGTGACTGTTTAATCACCTGAGAGAGCACCAGCCAGTTTTGTGGTAAAATTGATTATATTCCCAACAAAGTGCATCCTTCAGCTGAGCTCCAGGAAGTAGCCAGCTTAGCAGCTAATGGGCTTCAGTCTGATGTGAAAATGGCGGCTGTGATGGAAATGTCACTGCAGTTCACACCAGCCTTTTCAGCTAAGCTGCATGCTGAACTGAAATGATTGGAGGCTGCTTGGGTTAAAGGTAAAGGAAGATACTCCTAATCTGGACTACACAAAGCTGTGCTGTGGAGGCACATCACCTCCTCCTTTGAAAGTGTCAGGGCAGCACATGTGGGAATATCCAGACATGCAAGTGGAGAAGGATGTTGCTGCAGGGGTAATGATTACTTTTTTTGCCCTGTTAGTCCTTATAGGACTGGTGCCATAAGCTTTGCAATATCAGTGCTGGCATGGGGTGGCAAAGGGTGCTCCAGGATGAGATGGGACCCCAGTTTCCATGAAATGGAGAGAACCAGAATATATTGATCTTCCATTTAACCTCACTCAGCACGTGTTCTGACAGCAGCCGACTTTCATATCCATTACAGGACTGGGAGAGAGCTAAGGAAATATACTCACCAGTCTCATTTTACACAGCATGAGTCAATAATAACATTGTAGGTGACAGTTTACAAATGTTTTGCCTTGCTTGGATGAATTCATAGTCTCTGAGTGCCAACAGCCCCTCTTACAGATGCCTCTGTGATTTACCCTGTATAACAGAGGAAACCTCTGGCAGTACCAAGAATTAAGTCCCCCAGGCTGAGAGGCAGCTGTGCTCCCTTTAAGTGGTAGCATCTACTAAGGAAATCCAGGAAGAAGTAGAAAATTCATAAATAAAGGGTAGTAAGTATAGACTTATACTTACAGTCATGGGCATAAAGACATAGCAAATTAAAAACCATTCCAGAATCCTTCTCTTAATGAGATTCTTTTCTTTTTTTTTTTTTTTTCTTTTTAATTTCTGAAAAGAAATATTGTCTAAAATACATAGGAAGGCAATGTGTCTTCATGGTTAAAATGCCTTTCTAGCATTTGTTGCTAAAAATGAATGAACTAAATGCAAACAAAATAAGATCCTGACATTTCAAGTCAGACTGTTTTTCTGTCATTGTCACTGAACATAATAGACTGTTGGCTAATGGCTCCCTTCAGGGGAAAAAAAAGAAGCAATGTTGCTCTTCTTCGACAACCGACAAAGTACTAGTTAACCAAGGTATGGTGATCTAAGTTGAGAGCTTTGAGTGTTGTAAAATAGTTGTTCACACTTTAGCTGAACCTCAACTAGCTGCAAGACCTGTTTGTGTTTGTATCTGGTTTCTGGTTTCTGGTTTTGTTTTGTTTATTTGTTTGTTTTTAATAGAGATTGATTGCTTCTTTCCAATCTTGGCTAGTTTCAATTTTTGTACATAAATACGCAAAATCAAATCATCATTTGATTGAGCACTGTCTGGTCCAACGGCTGTTTCTTCAGCCTGTCCATTGTATAGCATGGGCTCAGCCCTTAGTTTCTCAGCCACTCATGAAGCTCCATTAAACTTCGCAGCCTGATGTGCACAAAGCAAGGTTGCAGGCATGACCTTCGCACCATCATCTCCTGTCATTGGCCAAGGGATCTCTCCCTGGGAGACAGATACCATGAGAGTGTTTATGTCCCTTCTTCTCCTGCTTGGGTTGGAGGAGGAAGGAGCCCACACTCTGCCACATAGAGAGCACAGCTATTGGAACAAGAGGAGCTGTGAAGGGCCTGCTGTGCATCACCATACCACTGCAGTGGTGACAGGTTGCCAGCCCTGTGGCTAGAAGGGTGGGCAGTCCTACAGCACTGACTGGGGAGGTTGCAGGTGTCTGATGGATACACAGCACAAGGACAGTTCCAGCTCAACAAGCAAAAAGGCAGATCCTTTGAGCAGGAGAAGAAGGGACATAAGCACTCTCTGAATACCCATGGGACACTTTATAGGCCTAAGTGCAATTTCTTTGGCAGAAACCGCCTCCTTGCTTATCAGCCCCGTCCAGAAAGATTTTTTAGCTTGCCTTTCACTATTGTCATTAATGTAATAAATTGAGGATAATTTCTTGGTTTGAAACAGCTCTGTCTTCTGCTTTGTAGGTGGGTAAATGATGCCAGGAACAATGCTTTCTTCTCCTGCCAGTTTGCTTTTCTCTGCAGCAGGGATATATATCGGTTCTGTATAGATGCTGCTGTTAGCAAAAAGCAACCTAAGCATTGCCTCAGCTAGAAATGCAAGATTGATTACATTAGATGTGCTTTATTCCCCATGTCCTGCATGAAATCAGCTCCAAAATAGGTTAATACTGTTGCTTCAGAGTGGAAAATGCCAATGTTAATATAGGATTTGTTACAGATAGACAGCTTGGTACGGAGCACAAATGCATGGGATTGGGTCACTGCCAGACTTGTATAAGAGAGGTCAAATGAAGGTTTGCATGGGATGATATCCCCTATACCAAAGTTAGCATGTGACCATTTGCTGGGATAACCCAGGGAGCTGTGTCCTCCTTAGATCTGAGTTCAGCTCTGCTATGATGTTGTTTACAGAAGACTGAAACACGTTTTCAGCCGTGATCCAAATTATTCTGCTGCTTTACAATTAGGACAGGACACCATGACAACACTTCAAATCCCACTTGACAATGAAACATATCTTCTGGAAAGCATCAAGCTTAGAACTGCAGGGAAATTACTGGAATCAGAGCACATGATGTGCAGGAACAAAAGCCTCTATGGGGTCCTTGTGCACTTCAACGGATGGATCATAACTTTCTGGTACCACACACAGTAACTAAAAGGTAGCAGGCCTCTGCTCCAACATCAGCGATGGTGGAGAGGTTAAGGGATTTTTCATGGCTCTAGAGTTAGGAGATCAAGTTTTACTTTGTCTTTGCTTTGTGAAGCTCTTCTCCAGTGATCCACTGCACAAAGAAGAAACTGACGCTACCAGCCATATGAAGCCTGTGTACCACCTACATGAGGCTGTGGTCCTTGACTTTCTGGGGATTGATGTGCAAGTGAATGAACAAACCTTTTCCATCTCTCTTATCTCAAAGTGCCCTTGGAGTTCAGTTTATGAATGTTGCTGCATGAACAGTGTGGGCTCCCACTTGGAAATGCTGTGGCTGGTACAGGTCTACTCACAGTCAGAATGGAGATTTCTGCAGAGCTGGAGTGAATTCTTGGTTTGAAAGGGTGCCCCAAGAGAGGGAGAGTGATGCAGTTCCATGACCAAGGAGTGCTGCACAGAGCCTTACATCACACTTCCACATCCCCAGTCCCCATGTGCTACATAGCATCTCATTTGTGGCAGCCCTCTGCTGTAAATTCACCTTCCAGAGGAGAAATTTCTACAGCAAGCTTGTGGTTTCACACAGTAACCTGGACACGCCTGAACAGTAAATGACCTGTTGCCCTTTAGGTGAAGACTGGTGCTAAGCCACCAGTACAGGGCTGTATACTTGGTTGATTGTTCTTCAGGACTGCAGGCTGTGAAGGGGTCCTAATCCTTCTTCAGAGAATGATCATGTCAACATAGTTAATTTTCAGAGTCAGGATCTCCTGGTTGTTTTGGATAGTCTCTTAGATATTTTAGACTCAGAAGTCACAACTTCTATCCATTCTGCATCCCAAGTACTTTTTGGTAAATATGAGAGAAGTAGTCAACTGTAAGGTGGGGAAACAACATCTCTGAGACTTCTCAGTGTCTTCTGTTGCTCAGCAAGGTTACATAGTTTGTGTAGTGCTGCAGTCCACAAGGCACGAGGCAAAATGCTGCACACCTCTTAGACACCAAACAGTAAAGAACATTTGGCTCATAAACTACCAGCAGCCAAAGTGATGCTCTGCCATGTGATACACCTATTTCACATTCAGACTGGGGCAGAAAGCAAACACACTGCAGGCTATTTTTTATTTTTCCAGTGAGTTAGTGGATGTGGCAGGGGGCAGAACTGTCATAAGAGTTACGCTCTTTAAGGAGGAGACATACCTAATTTTCCCATAGCTAGTCTTACAATAAAGTGCATGTGTGAGGTAATGCCTGATTAATGAAGCTGTAATTTTAGGCCTGACTGCTAAGCTTTTACCAAACACACTGGAACAATCAAGCACCTGCTTTCATTTACTTTGTTGGGATGATCTCTGAGGCTCATGTGGACTTCTAAAGGTGTTAAATCTAAGTATCTGGAAGGTAATTGAGAAACATAGATTCAGGATGCAGTAGGTGGTGGCCTTATATGTTATGGCCCTATGTTCTCACCCATTCTTAGAGAATTGAAAACCTAAAACAAAAAACATCTGTAGTAAACAAGGTTAATTGTCCTGTTATGTTAACTGATATTTGTGATTAACTGTCTACCAACCACCCTCATCTACTTTCTATTTCCAAGGCAGTTTTTTTTTTCTTTTTTTTTTAAAGGTCTTTTGTATTCTGAAGCACTTCATCCTGAAGTAGTATATTGTTTCCTGTTCACATGCCTTGTACGATGTCCAGGTTATCTGACACTTTTAGAGAATGACAGGGAAGCTATCTATCTATTGCCTTGGGGCATGGCTAAAACTCCTTTCACTTAGAAATTCAACGTCTTTACAGGGGAAATGGGGGATTTGCAATGGCTTCTGGCTGGGCTAAAATTACTCTATTGTTACAGAGATTAAATAGAATAATCCTGAAAGCCCCTAGTATATTAGCACTGCCTGATTCCAGCTAAGAGCTGCTGAAACAGTATTTACAGGGGACCATCTATTATTAATCTCTCTTTTTTTCTCTAAAAGAAAGACCATAGACCCAGAGTATAACTAGTTTTACTTTTGCTTCAAAAGAAGTGTCATGCTGTTTCATCTTTCATGATGCAGTTAGGTCCTTTTGGAGAACTATATAACAATCTGCTCCTGCCGTGGTAGGGAGGCCATAATTTATTCTGCCCAAAAAGGGCTTCTCAGAAGTATAAGGTGTTAACAGTGAGCAAGCTACCAGGTTCATAAATCTGCAGAAACCGACAGAGAGCTCTCTAGTAAATGAGGATTCTCGTACAGCTTCCCACTCCCCTTTCCAGGGCGTTGCCAATCTTAGGGATAACAATTGTACCAGACCTTTTCTAGTAATGTTTTACTCACTTCCTCTCATACAAATACACTTAATTCCATAATTGCTTCTCATAAAATGTATTTGTCTGCCTAACTGCTGCCATGTCATTCCTGCAGTGCAGGGTCTTCCTGGTGCTAATAAAGCTTTTGCAAGCTCAGGACCATGCAGCCATGGGGAAAGGTTCTGAAATCCAGTCAGGGCCTAGATTATCACAAAAGGGTATTTTATTGTGCAGTAGCTGCCTGGGGCAGGAGTCATCCAGACTCTGTATCGACCAACCTACTTAGGTACAACAAATTATGTATGTGCTGCCATGGGGGCTGAACATGACCTGAATGGGGGGCAGAACAAATCAGCTCTCTCCACAAGCACAAGAGTGGTGTTTTGAGGGGCACACTGTTCTGGGTAATATGGGCAGCAAGGGTCTGTTTTCTCAGGGCTGCTTCTCTTCATGTTCGCCCTATCGTCTTCATGGATGTGACAGGGCCTGGCTTTGCTTTAGATAACAGTCAGAGGAATTCAGAGCAGCAGCGCAGAAAGCTATAGGTTTGAGCCTCAGCAGAAGCAGTGTGTACCAGCCCAGTGCCTGGACAAAACCAAACCACTTTCCAAGAAGGCTGGATGTCCCTTGTGCTGCCCAGCTAAGGGCAAAGTTTGTGACTACTCCTCACAGGCATGTGAGAAGGAAGAGCACAATAGCTGAAACAGCAGGGCTTAGTCTGTAGTGCCTGCTGGTTTGGGCTGTAACTCTATGCAAAAGTCCTACAAAAAACAAAGTTGCAGCTGCTGGCTCATTTTGTGTGGCAGCCCTTAGTTAATGCTGTGTAATATAAGAATATAAGAAAATAAGAACTGCTCTCTGCCAAGACCACTGTGTCCCTCCTTCCTCTGGCCTCTCTCCCCACTACCAGACATATCTCCAAGCTCAAAACCTGTCCCTCCTGCCCCAGATGAGGAGCACATCAGGGCAGACTTTACATGAGTGGACAGGAGCAAAATCCCTCACAGCACAGGCTTTGTTTTGTATTATAAAGGCCACATGGGCATGGTCAGGATTATTGCTATTTCCTTCTTTGATTACGCAAGTTCACATATTGCTCCTACTAGAGACTCACAGAAACTCATGCATGGGAGTAGATCAAATTAACCCCTCTATACTCAGGTGTGAAATCCTGACCCATGGGAGAAATTCATATCCAATACCCACCCCAACCCCACCGCCTTCCTCCCAAGGAGGAGTGAATGGCACTGGGAGAATTGCAGTGGGGCTGACATTCAAAGGTGTGGAAGATACATGCTCAGCTATTGCTGGTGGATGTGTCTTCTGTGGCAGATTTTGGGACCCATTGGTAGTGGATGAAGTTATAGAAATTACCCTATGCAAAAGGAATTGTGGACAATGCATGAAATGTCCTTGCTCTCCTCTCTCTTTTTCCTCCTAAAAACTGTATGAGATGGAGACAGGCAAGTAAGAATGGATGTGTTTTACTCCAGAGTAATGTTTGACACTTTTAGTAAATCTCCTTAGGTATCAAACACCTTATCTAGGTATATAAATCCCTCTGAGGATTTGACCATGCATTAGAGAAAGTTTGCACTGCCAGTGGAAAAACAATTTCTGCATCTCTAGCCTTGTTCTATTTCATCACAATAAAAATTTCTCTGTTGTCATAAATGAAATACAGCATTGCTTTCCACTGGCTTTCTGCTTGTAGAAGGAGGTGATATGGGGCTCTTGCTGCAGTAGCACATTTTCCACATAACATCTGTTCTGCCATTATTTACCTAGATTGTCAATAAAAGCTCCTGCTTTTGTGAATTCAACCAATGTAGATGGTGTCAGCTGTTACTTGGATCGAGGCCCGGATTTGGTCAGTATTTAAGCTGGTCAGTTGTTAAAAATTACTAATGACTATTGACTAAAGATTTGCAAATGTTAATTATGATAGCAGTTCTTTAGCGATACCTCTTTTGCAATAAAAAGCACTTCAGAAACATGGATTGTCTGAACAATTGACTTAGAAGTTGCTTGTAACCAAGTGATATATTCCACCAATGTAGCAATTATTTTTAATTATATTTATTATTATATTTAATTATATTTATTAATAAACACAAGCAATGGAGCATGGCTCGTAATATCATTCAGATACAGACATGAAGCTCTTGGTACTCAAAGCTTTCTTGACAAAGTATCAGCCTATTTGGTTCTGATACTACATGAGCATCTATACTTCATTCCTCTGTAATGCTAGTTTTTCTTAATTTCTAATTGTTATGAATGCAAAAATAAGTTTGAAAATCTGGACAGCTAAAGATCAAAAATCCAGAGGCCAAACCTAGTGTGTCATTTTAGTGAGATTTTAATTTTCATGCCAATTTCATGACTTTTTAGCACTTAGGATTGGCAAGATTAACTATATAACCTTTTATTGAGAACAGCAGCTTCAAATCTTTGTGACTTCAGGGATCTAGACTTCAACAGAATTTTTTTTCTTCAGGCCAGACTTCTGGTTTACTTTTTCTTGTTCTAAAAAGTATCCACTTTGGCTGAATAAAAAATAAACAGGCCCATATATGTTATTGGTGGAAAATCTGCATGATGTTACAAATGTTTAAATTCCTCTAGAATATTTCAGAAACAAAATGGATAATATTTTAAAATTTTTGGAATAAAAATTAATATTAATAGTTTTTTTCCCCACAGGAAATTACTATTATATTCCCAATAATAAACATCCAGCATCTTCCAAATGACACTAAGCTGATGAATTTTGAATATTACTTTCCACTAAACCCTATACAAAATTTCATGTGTTCATATGCATGTGTACGTGCACACAAACACACCATGATTCAAACACAGAATGTTTGGCAACCAGAGCATCAGGATTTTTTTTCACTCCCCATTAATTTCTCCTCACCATCTCAAGACTTACATGTCCTGTGTTGGTCAGAAAGTCATATCCATGGAATATAACAACTCTTCTTCTGCTGAGTATGAAAAGTAGATCTGAGCCAAACAAATTGTTTTCTCAGCTGCCCCAAGCAGGCTGGTAATTTTTGCTAAAAACTTTCATTTTAAACCTATTCTAAAAACTAAAGTCCTTTAGGTCTGTTGTCTAGTGCTAGTGCTCTTAATGTAAAAGTTTAAAGGTTGTGGAAAGAAATACACTCGGGGTTCATTTAATTAATATCCTTCTACCACAAGAAGCATGGAGCAGGTTATCTGAAAAACCTTCCTTGAAAATTACAAGGGATTAGTAGGCCTGATGTGGGGCTAGCCTTTCCTATGCACTGAACTGCATTAGTGTTTGAACTCTGAAAGGACAAATACAAACAACATATATCTGATATCAGTACGGAACCTCCATATCCTGGCAAAGTCAGATTTTGGTCTCCAGTGATCTGCAGCAGCAGCAGCATTAAGTTGTTACACTGCTAAGGGCCAGGTCTGCATCTTGAAAGTGTATAGTATCTCTTGCCCCATTTCAGCATTTCTGATCTTGAAGTCATTCACTCATTTATATTCATGTATTCATATGTTCATGCTCATGTTTGGAGTGATTATTGCTGGACTCTTCCTGGTTTGTCCACATCTTCCTTCTTCAAAGAGTAGACTGTAGTCTTGCATGGGGGACTTACTGATGCAGCATGCCATGGGACATGATTTTTTTGTGGCTTTGTTGTTTCCCACCATTTGTGATCCATAATGACTCAGATATCCTTTTGTAGAATCATTCATCCCTATCTGTGTGTTTGTGGCTGGTTCGTTCTGTTCCCAGTATCCTTCTTCTGTTTTTCAAATTCTTTTCTCATTAAGAGACTGCCTGCTATGCACTCATACTATCAAGACCATAACCAAACTTCTCAATCTTTAGAGTTTTGCCAGTGTGTGACACAAGTCATAGCAATGTGTGACAAATGACAAAAATGTGGAACACTTGTGCCCCATTGCGTGGCATGGTGTAATTGACAGATAATAATAATTTTTTAGTCATAAAAGCTGTTTACAGTGTGCCTTTTCAGAGAGTATGAATCACAAAAAGCAGTTTGGGTCACTCACTTTACATGTGATTTGCAAAATGCGTTCTTTGGCCGAATTATCGGATGGCTGTGGCCAAATTATCAGATGGCTGAGTCGGAGATCCTCAGCTGAGAGTCTTTGTTGCTACCTTCAAGGGTGAGATAGTGGCCAAATGAGAACTACCCCACTAAATTAGCTATGTGTGATCTCTTCTCTAACTTTGCGGGTGTTCATGCTCTTCCCCTCAGAAACTGGACCAGGTGTAAGCACTTGCAAATGTGCTACCATCCTTATACCACAGCCTCTCCCTTCTGCCCTCAGAGCTTGAACATTGAGACTTTTCTCTTACCCATTCAGTCCCTGCCAGCAGCACTCAGAAGGCACAGTGTTTTGGAAAGATCAGGCCCCAGCTGTGAAATTAGTGAAAAATGAGTGAAATGAGATTAGTGGCCATGTCTGAGAACATCCTCACTTGATAACATTGCAGTGGAAGCATATAGGAGAGCCTGGAATAAAGCTCTAGTTCCCTTCCAGCAAAGCACAAAGCCTTAACTCAGTATAACCACTTCCTCCATCTGTGCGGCTTCTTCAGTAGTGGTTTTAGAGTGAATTGGTAGAAAGCAGCACAGTGCCAGAAAACAATGCATGTATCCTGTGGCAGGGAAAGAGTCAGGAAGACATCCCTCATGCAGAGGGACAAGAGACCACTGATACGGCTGGCCTGGGAGTTGTGCAATTATAAATGTGACAGTGGAGTCTGGGAGCCCCACAAAAAAGGAGTCTTTCACCCTCCTCCTCCATGCCAGCACAAATCCAGTGAATGTGTCAGCAGGATAATAGAACCAGTCTTATAGCAGCTTTAACCCAGATCACATTTAAATGTGCAATCTCACACCCATTCTAAAAACCTGCCACATTCCAGATTTGCAATTGAAATGAAGGAGGCTTGGTGAACATTGCTTTTCATGGGATGCCACAAAAAAGCAATGGCTTTTTTTCTGTAGTTTTTAGAAAGCTGCTACCACAGTGCCCTCATTCCATAAATGTATTGATTATGAGAATAAACTAACAGTGAGAATTGGAAAAGGGAAAAGGGAATTGTATAAAGTTTTTGAATAAGCTCAAAGATGTCTGCTTGATTACCTGGAAAAACTCCCTAACCATGCTGGCTCTTGTAATCCTCACTTAAACAAACATCAAAAATCACATATTATAATGGCAGTAAGCCCTGGATGGGGGAGAATGGATAACTTAGACTGATTCAGCAAAATTTGACAACTGCCTTCTCTCCCGAATGTATGATGAGAGTTGTTATTTTTCATGGTTAGACATGCGGGGGTTGTCCACAATGGGGTTTAATCTAGGCTTCACCAGGAACAGTCAGGGCACAAACACACAGCTAGGTGAAAATCCATCCCTACTCCACTTCCCCACACTAAAAATAAAGGAGGAAAAGTATATTTTAGTGTTTGAGAAACCAAATAAACTTGCAGAAAGGAGCTGCAGCTGCTCCTATATAATCTCTGCAGCAAAAGTAAAAAACTAATTAAAATCAGGTTGTGAAAAAGCTGCTCACTTCTTCAGTTACCACTAGATCTGCACAGCAACAGCCTCTATAGACTGCTAAGCATTCATTAGTTATTACAGTCATTTTAATGAATTGCTTGAAGATGTAGGAAAGAATAAAGTTCCATGACCATGCTGCTCAAGAATTTTTAATAAACTTTGGCACTTCGTGATAAGCATTAAATTAAAAAGCTTTTGCAGTTTGTTGACAACATTTTTTACAAATATATTACATAATAACTCTTCTCTGGACAATATTGTCATGAAAATTGTGTCATTCAGGCAAATATTTGATAACTTTTCAGAGCCTGATAATTTTCAGGATATAGCTACTTACTTCACAGAGGGGGAACAAGAAATAAAAGAAGACATTCACATTAGTGTTCATTGTTGCAATATCAGTAAGACAACTTATTATGTCAGGAGTAGATCCTTCCTAATTCATCTGCACTTATTGAATTTTTTTGCTCCTGCCTTCACAGTACTTGTTTGCTTTATGAAAATGTAAGTAACAGAGTCCTAGAAGATTATCTTATGAGTTTGAATGCTTTCTAGCACAGGTGCGCCTAGAAGTAATTCACTCTCACCTGAGATATTATGTCAACAAACAAAAAAACCAAAAAAAACAAACAAAAAAAAAAAAAAAAAAAAAAAAAAAAAAAAAAAGGAAAAAGGGAAAAAAAGCACAAAACATTGCAGTTCATGTAATTAGCAGCCCCTTTTTGGGAGGCAGCATGTTTTCCCTTCTTTGTGTACTGAGGGGACTACCTCTTGCAGTCAGAGTCTATTCAGTGCTGGACCCACACTGACCCCAGTGGGTGGAGAAGATGAAGGGACACTTTCCATCAGCTCACATTGCCCACGTGCATATGATTGGTGAAGCAGGTCTCCTGGTGTGGTCTTATCAGAAGGATCTTCATCACAGCTTTGTCTTTTTACAGGTAACAGTAATAATTTCAGACACCCAGAGGCTGGAAATTCCCAAATTCATAAGCAAGCCCTCACACAGGTTTGCTGTCTTCCAAATTCTCTTGCCATCATGCTTTTAGTAAGGCCTGATCTCTTGTGACGTGAGCTCATAGTGACAGCTACTAAGAGTCTGTCTTAGGTGCATTTCTGGACATGCAAGTGGGGGGTCATACCAGCATCTCAGGAACAGGGCCCACACCTGCTGCGTGTAACAGCAACCACAGCAAAGGGAGCTTGGACCTCAGCATAGCACAATCATGGCAGAAAGTGTGCTCTGTCCTTTTTGCTGCCAGATGAGTTGTGAATGTGGTAGATTTTGCCTTCCATGTTTAGTCTTGCAGCAAGGACATTCCCTTCCCCTACACATACTGATGAGGCTCTGCCAGGTGAACAAGATCTAACGGGGTGAAGGCAGTGGATGTAGATTGTGTGGTACTAGTTTTCTCTTTGCTGGAAAGAAGTAAGGAAGGTGTGAACTTTGGAGGCACTTAGGCCCTTTGAGAAAAACCATTACTTCATTCATTTCAACCGAAGCCAGATATGCTGGACACTGTTTAGCATCTTTTGGTCCTTGAGGACATCTCTGATCACCTACTTTTAAAGTCCAGCTGAAGGCAAGATATCAGGCAGTTCCACTTACAACAGTAATTGTTTAATTATTGTGGAATAATCTAAATGTTGTGGAATAAATATTGTGGAATAATCTGCCTTTCTCCCCATGTCCCATTGTGTTTCATTCACCAGTACAGCCTGCTACTGTGACCCATCTGCCTAGGGCTTAATGGAGTTAGTCTGCAGCATCAAAAGCAGCTAAAGTACTTTTGTACAGCAGCTCCATACAGTTACCTTTAGCTTGTCCTCTGAGAAGCTAAATCTGCATCTGCAAAGAATCCTCTGCAGTTTTGCGGGAGCAATTGTACTGGATCTGCATGTGAGAAAAATAAACCAGGATTGCTCTTGCCCTCAGTTCAGTACTGTTCATAAGGCTGGCCAGTCCTGGGATGGAGAGTGTGGCTCTTAGAGTCAAGTGATGGGGAATGAAACTTGAAGGAGGATTGAGAAAGGAGGTTGTTAATGGCTAGGTCACAAAACCACAAAATCATGGAATATGCTGAATTGGAAGGGACCCACAAGGAACATTGAGTCCAATTCCTGGCCCTGCACAAGACCATACCAAAGAGTTACACCATCTGCCCAAGAGTATTGTCCCTCTGTACTTGGGTTAGAAATGCTTGCTGTGTTCCTGCAGGTCTCACAGACTCACCTTCTCAGGGTAGCAGTCTTTGCACTTCCCCTCTCTAAAGGCACAGGTAGCACCTGTGAATATAAGCCATATAATGCTGATCTGCTCTTGGGTTGCTTATGACTCTGGCTGAGGTGTTTCAGTTGGGCACCATAATGAAACCCATTCTTTTCCAGTGCACTGAGCACTAGCAGCTCAACAGTGAACATAATCCAGTTCAGTACATGGAATGCAGATTCATTCCCACTTCAGGGTACAAGGGCCTTGATACCATGTCTCTTATGCCCTGGCTAAGCACACCAGTTATCCCTTTTTCCAAAGGCTACTGTCCCAAGTCCAGCTGAAAACTTTGTAGGAATTTGGACTTTCAGCTTGCAACAAGTCAGTGCTTCCTAAAAAAATTTCACTGCAGAGTACCCCACCTCAACTCTCACGCATGCTAATCCACACCCTCTGGGATTTTTCAGCTGAGCAGAAAAATGACATTGACAGCCAGCTGGATATGCACCTCTCACTTTCCCTAAGGCCTGTGTCTTGTTGGTATCTTGCTTTCCCTGATGCTGGAACTGATCCTCCTTCCACACACAGGGCCTTTAGGCCAAAACTGAAAGTTAGGTGAAGCAAGTTGTACACAGTCAGAGGAAGTGAGCAAGGGGTTAACAAAGCTGAGCAGCAAACACATTTCTGGAAATGCAGGGACTAACTTCCTAAGCCAGGATGGAAGGCACCCTGAGGAGAATGCAAGAAGCAAAGATGCTCCAGGGATTTACAGGGAGAAAAATAAGGATAGCTGCAGATACAGAAAAAGCAGCATGCAACGCAGGAACAGGATTTGAGAGGAAGACATAACAAATAGTGTAATTCTTAGCAGCTCTTACTCTGCAAAAGGGAAGTGTGGCAGAAAGGAGAGAAAAGCTTGCTTTGTAGCTGTGGCAGCATCAGAGATCTGACACCCTCTCCTCCTGCTCAAACCTCCCCAGTGCATCTGCCTGACCCCCTCACTGGAAGGGATAAGCTCCCTGTTCTCTTGTTCTCCATAGTTTGAGTCTTGTTCCTTTAGTTTTCACACTTCATTTGTGACCATTTCATTCAAGCAAAGCAATATAGATATATATTTTTCACCTTCTTTTGTGCCCTATCTCAAGGCTTGTGGTTTTATGCACACTATATATTATGTGTGATGTTTCCTGGCAGTAGATGGAAATAGGACACACAAGAAAGAATGTGTGTGTGTGGTCTCAGGAGGTGATATGAATGCATGGGCAATACCCTGGGCCAAAACCATGCAGAGAATGAGATAATTTTAGAAATAAGTGGCATGCTCTGCTTCTAGGATGCAGTCAGGCAGGAGCTAGTCTTGGACTGTTCTGCAGTGTGTTTCTTTCCATTACAAGGATAGGACAACAGTACGAATGAACTAACTGAGCTATAGTCATACAGAAGAAATAGAGTCCTGTTTCACTGCTTCGGCCCAGTGCTGAGCAAGGATTTCCCTCCTCTAGTGAGTTTTCAAGCTGCTACTCCAGGGTATCAAGATTATCACCGTTAGAAAGAGTATCACCCAGGTCTACAATGGGCACATCTGCCTTTGAAACTGGTCTGCGTAGCAGCTTATAAAGCATTGTACAGTGATTTGTTCCTCACTCTACATTCCAAGATGACAGGCTGCTCTGACAGGGGCTGGCCCTCATCCCAGCTGCCCACCAGGTCTGTCATGAAGACCCTCAGAAGCTTTGCTGAAAAGCACCTGTTTTATGAAGGTGTTAGTGTTCTTCATCACAACTGGAACAGGTTTTTTTTCCCTAGAAATCAAGGAGATGCAAACAATAAAACTCCCATTAAATAAGCAAACAACAAGCCATAATGCTACAGACAAACACAGATTTTCTTGTACTTCACTCCCTTGGACAGAGTCTGTGGCACTGTGGTTTGAAAAATAGTGACCTTTCACGTTGTAATTCCAGCATGCTGTAAAGGAATAAATGTTGTGTGAATATTAAAACACTCAGCAAGTCAAAAACAGCTTAGTCATGAGTGAATAGCCTTTGTAACACCCCATGAGCTGTCTCCATGTCCTCTTCCAGGAGTACAAACCTGCTGCTTCTACAGCTCTGCTTTTGAAGTTAGCTTTGGTTTTAGGGTGCTGGGATTTGGGATGAAATCTGATCCATTGCAGAAATACCTACCCCAGACGTGAGGAATACCATGTGGACATGGCCAAAGACAGCTGTGTGAAGCAGGAGGGGGTGGGTGGTAGGTGGCAGGTGGTGCCCTCTGGGTACACACAATTCCTATTGTGAGATCTGCAAAATAAGATGAGAGAAAATCTCTGCTCTCACGCAGCCTACAGCAGCAAGCAATTAGGCAGGCAGTACACCAGCACCACAGCCAGCATGCTTTAAGTCAGTAGCATCTCCAGACTGTAATTTGTAAGACATTTCTCAGTTAGCGCATCAGTTTCTGCTAGCTCACCATACAGCAGAATGAGAAAGGCTGGGTTCTCAGGAAGTGGTGGAGTGCAACAGTCTCATTTGAATGCTGGGACCATTGTGGGGGTAACCTTTCTCTGCCCATGGGCTACAGAGACTATTTTAACACTCTCATTCTGCATTCCCCTTGAGCCACTAGGTACCTCTGATCACTCTACTGAGTTCAGGGGATTGCTAACATGTCTTCCCTGAAACACTGCTCTGTCAGTGGAGCTCTTCCCTGTTTCTTGCAAGACAAGAAAAGGATGATTATTTGTAGTATTTTAGATGACAAAACATGTGATCCAGCCTTGTAAAACTACTAGCCTGCCCACAAATTTCCAGAGTACTAGTACAGTGCCAAAAAGAGGTTGTAAATTAGCTTAGGAAGAGAGTGATGTAGTGTTGAGATACTCATTGAAATTCAGAGATAAATGACTGGGGAGACTCAGAGCTGTTGAATATTTTCAGTTCTCCATCAGTATAATAGCTTTTGCCTGCTGGGGTCTGCCTATTTCTAAGTCACAGGGACAGTGAAGCCTTGTGTGTTTTGGGGACAGAACTGGAGTAGATGAGGAAATTACTGCCCAGGGATGTTCTTTACCCGCAGTCTTTTGGAGTCACGGTTGAGTTTGAAAGTACAGCACTAACTTGGGGTAACTCTATACAGATGAGGACAAGGTGCCTTGGTTTTAGTGGAGTTATATTGGAAGTAGTCCAGACTCCATCCTAATATGAGAGGAAATAAGGGAATTCTTAAGTGAGGGGAATTCTTTTAGATACTAGTTTAAAACAATTTGATAAGAACAGTCAGTTCTTATTTAGAGGCTATGCATAAGACTGTTAAAATAACAGTTTTGTGTAGCTGAGCATTTCTGGACAGTAGCCGTGTTAAAGTCCTATTCCTGCAGTTGTTTGAAATGCTTGAGTTTACCTGATTTTGTTTGTAAGTGCAACACTATCCTTTTTTTTTTTTTTTCATTGCTTTGCCAATCTTATAATTGCTTTCTGGTGTCTCAGACATTTGAGGTATGTTTTTCGGTTATGCCATGCCATAAAACGCAGCAGAATAAAAATGTATTGTGCCTATATGTTAACACTTTGGGCCCTGTGTGCTGATGAGACCCTTAGCAGAGCCCTTCACTTAGCAGATTGTGTGCTGCTTCTGTCATCCCCGGCTCTAGCAATGCATGTGAGGGCTGTGTCACTCCTGTTAACCCCTCAGGTTCCATGATCTCATTTTGACTGGGGATACCAGGAGGTACACGCACTTGCAAAGTCATTCTGGTAACAAAATAGTGTCAGTGTTTCAGATTCTGATTGCAATGCAGGGAAGAAGGTCATGAGGGAAGGGAAGGGAAGGGAAGGGAAGGGAAGGGAAGGGAAGGGAAGGGAAGGGAAGGGAAGGGAAGGGAAGGGAAGGGAAGGGAAGGGAAGGGAAGGGAAGGGAAGGGAAGGGAAGGGAAGGGAAGGGAAGGGAAGGGAAGGGAAGGGAAGGGAAGGGAAGGGAAGGGAAGGGAAGGGAAGGGAAGGGAAGGGAAGGGAAGGGAAGGGAAGGGAAGGGAAGGGAAGGGAAGGGAAGGGAAGGGAAGGGAAGGTTCCTGTTATGGGATCATGGAACTGTCTGTTGATCTGTTTGTTGTGAAAAGTCGTGGAGAAAGGAGGTAAAACCTTCTTGAATCATTGAACCTTCTTTAATGTTGTCTGTGTGGAGATGGAATCTCATTACCTATATCATCAAATGTCTCCCAGTTTCCGTAAGAAGAGGAAAGTTTGGGGGAGGAGTGGTGAAGACTTGAAGAGAGGGGGAAAGAAAATGGAAGGCATAGGATAAGATTTGAACACTACACTGACAGATACCCTATCATTGCCCAGTGGCTAAAAATAGGCTCCTGCTAGTGTGCACATAATGGATATTCAGTCTGTCTCCAAACTAGATGTGTGCAGGCTTTACAAATGTCAGTTTTCCTCCCATGAAGACAGAAGCAGGCTGCACCCCTACTGCTTCCCTGCACACAGGCACACAAGCTCCTGACTTTCATTTGTACTCATTTAGATTTTTATTTAGACTACAGATGAAGCAAACTCTGCATGCTTAGTCTAAACAAAGAGCCCTGGCTCCCAGTTCCACCTAGCCCTTTCATGATTCAGGATGAGCGGAAATTGACTTGGGAAATAGGAAGAATGAAACCCCTGTGCAGGGGCCAGCTTAAGGAGAAGCTGCTTGGGCAGCTTATCCCCCGAGATTTACAGGGGCAGGTTTCCAGCTGCTGTTGCTCTGAGGAGCTCTTGTAGCCAGTGGAGCTGCAGGGATTTACAGTTGATGAAACTGAGACTCCCAAGCCTGCAAGCATCTGGTGCTGACTCACTGCTGCATGCAGCAGGGTGTGGGTATGGTGTGAGAAGGCACTGACATCTCATGCTTTCTGCAGCAAATGCAGCGTTAAAAATGGGAGCATGGCAGGACCAGCTCTTCACGCTGAAGGAAAGGCTCACTCTGCCAGCAGCTTGCTGATGAGCCTGGGAGGGGGACTGGGGGTAACTGGGTGGGGGAAACAACATATGATGTGTTATACAGAAGCTGTGAGGCTGTGGATTTTCTTTTAATTTTGTTTTCAGTTCTTTGCTTAAAAAGAGATTTCTTAATCTAAATCCCCTTCTTCTCACTGCCCACACCAGGAACAAGAAAATACTTGTAAACAACAGCTTTAGTCACAGAGTATTGTTTCTGTCACATTACTGGCAATAGTTTGTAACTCTATACAAACTACTGCCTGCCTGTGCTGCTAAACCCCTGCCTACAGGAGCCCTCCTCACTGTCAGATGTCTCAGCTTCCGCATGTGCTCAGTGAGAAGCAAGATTTATTGCTGTGATAAGTGGTCTCTGAAGTGCAGTTCTGCTACTCTGTAACTGAAGCCAAGAGCCCGGCTGTTCCCAGGCCTCATGTGACTCTCAGCACAGCCAGCACTGCCTATTCCCTGTAGTGTTCCTGGCTGTACTTCTTCCCCATGCCCAGAAGCAATGCCCCCCTAAGAGATCTGCCCTCTTCTGTCTCCAGTCCTGTGTCTTAGATCCACACAGACAAGCAGTTCACTTCTGAGGCATATGCAAGCTTTCCTCTCCCCACCAAAGTGCTAGTTAAGGAAAAGGAAAACCCTTCTTTTATTGTGAGCAAATATAAGTCGTGAGCATCTTCCTAAGATAACGTTACAAAGAGAGTGTGCTTGATATGGGCAGCTGCTTTTGTCAAAGTGGCCAGGCAAAGCAATCTCTCCTAGGCAGACCTTTCATCTGAGGATTTCTGAAAAACTTCCCAGGAAACATCACATTAATAGGTGAGTACAGGCACTGCAGGATGGGTAAGAGGCAGCCCAGGCTGGAGGGAAGGTCCACGTGCTGGGTTTGTTTTTGTTCTTATTTTCTCACTTTGTTTGTCATTCGAGGAACTTCTCTGACACTTCCTTTATGAGCACTGCCTTGCTCCTCAAGTCCCAGCAGGCAAATATACAAAGCCTTCTGCAGGAATCCCAGAGGGTCTGAAAGCTGTTTCTGCATGGAAGTGTTTAGGGAAAGCATCAGGAAATGAGGAGAGGTGAGGATACAAGAATACGGCTTTGGTTACTTTACAGCTGAAACATGCCAGCTAAGGGCATTTAGGTATTTTCCTAAGCACTGTACCTGTCTGTATGTGCAACCTAACACAAGCAGTGTAGGACATGGAGGGACTGTATCAGAAAAGCTGGGGTGACCCAGCAGATTCCCATTGACCCAGTCAGCCAAAAAGAAATGCCAGTGATGTACAATCACATTGCTGAGCCTGGACAGGATCCAGCCCTGGAGACTTATTAAAACTTGTGCTGCACTCACTGGGAAAGCCATTTGCATGCATGAGGTTCCTTACCCTGACTGGCCCAGGGTGGATTTCTAGGCTGTGAGATGTGTACAGAAGTCATCCAGGGCAGTGTCTGAAGTCACCATGGTTGTAGTTCCTTCCATTCCAGTACACAGAAACAGGCCAGAAAGTGAAAATAGGACATGGTTTCCCAGGCTGTCTTGTTTCTACCTTACTATCTACTGCTGTGATCCTTGGCAGTAGTGGAGAGAAAGAAGAGAAACTGTGTGCAAAGAGCTCAAAGAATGAATCTGAACTGTTAGCATTATCAAACTGAGGTCTTTCATACCTACAGGCATCTTAGAAGCTATTTGTTAGCATCCATGTTGCAGCAGTAGACTGATGCTGACTCTGAACAAATGCTCCTGAATAAATAGTGTGATCACATTGCCTGAGGATGGCGGGAAACAAGGTGCGTATGAGACAGGCTGGCAATTCACAAACCTCAGACTGAGTGTACCCAGTTTCTTGAGCACTGGCAGCAGAATTGCTGGGCTTATGAGCAATGATGGGTCACAACAGTAAGGCTTTCAAAAATATTCCTGGTTTGGTTGCAGCATGAAGAAATCAGGACAGATGGCAAGTGGTCCAGACTGTGTTTGAAGGCAAGAGATCTGACAAGTTTAGCAAGCTTAGCCATTTACATGTTACTGTGCTCAAGGGCAATGCCTGTAGCTGATAACCCAGCATCCACAACATTGGGACCACAGCTAACATTGAGCTCAGTCAATTTCATTAAGAGATGGTCACTAATATATATACAGCACATAGGCACATACATCAAGCCATATCTACCACAGATGTAGGGAGCCACACTGACCTTTGTGAAGTTAAGTCTCAGCACCAGCAGGAAGTGATGTTTGTGGAGTATAAGAATACTGGGATTAAATTAGTTTGTTGAAACTGTAGAGGTTTCAAAGTACATTGGTGGGCTCAAAATCTCACCTAACTTTTTCCAACTCAATCCATCAGTCTACCAAAAGACACTGCTTCCCAATAGAGACCTTAACTAATTTAAAAGTTAAGGTGTACAAAAGTTACAAAGAGGGTTCTGCCATTTATTTACCTATGTTACTGCAAAAAATACAATTAAATCTTCAGTGATCTGACATGGATATCTCCTGCCATCATCAAAAGCATTGCAAACAACCATTATATTTAGTGGGGCATGCTTAAAATGGAAGATGTAAAAAGCAAAGGTTTCACAACCATCAATAGGTTACAAAGAAAAATCATCCTCTGCTTTAAGATGCTAATGAAAGAATCAAAGCTTTTCTCTCAATGGCATACATGGTTGCTGTCAACTGAGTACTATTCCAGAGATGTCCAAAGTAGCAAATAACCTAAAAAGTACATATCTTCAGATGAGGATGAAAGTGTGCCCAAGATCTTCTTGTCCATCTCAGCCATGGCCACAATACAATGTAAAAAGCCAAACCAGAGAGTATGTCTGCTGTTTTGTGGCCCAATCTGAAAGTCCCTGTGGAGCAATGTGTGTAGTACTCTGTTTTCTTGAGACAGATAATCCCAACAACAAAGCAAACCAGAAAGAACAGAGAAGGAATGTACAAAACCAGTAACAGTGAGAAACCAGACACACTTTAGTTACTAATGCTCTTTGCAAGAAGCTGGTTACTTCATGTTTTGGCAAAGGCACACTGAAAGTAGGCTGATGCAGAGAAAAGTAGATTCAACATTTTATCCTTTGCTGTACACCCACACAGGCATCTATCTCCATGAGAAGGCACAGAGACAATAATCCACACTGCTGAATGTGATGGTAGTCTGTGTTCATAGCAACAATGTCAGAGCAAAAACGCCTGTGACACAAAAACAGAGATGGAGGAGATCCTTCCCAGTACTCACTGATTGTTTATAGGGAAACAAGAAGGAAAAGAATCAAAAATATCACAAAGCTTATTGAAGGAGTGACCCTGTCTACACCTGGCCCAAATTTAGCAAAGCCCAAATGACAAAGAATCATTAAAAATGGGAGGAAAGGAGAAGAAAAGTAAGCCTTCCCTAGTCAGGAAGGTGGCTAGTGGAGATCTGCCAGATGTCTGGGTTTGTCTGCCAGTGAAGAGCAGGCAGATGGACAGCACCTCCCCGTCTTCAGTGTGGAATATCCTCAAGGTCGTCTCCCACCTGAGGATGAAGGACAGTCTCAGCAGCTCCGTAGGGGTTTTGCCAACAAACCGACATGCAGTACAATGCCAAGCAGGAGGGCAAAGGATGCAACGCCAGTGCTGCAGTGCAGTTTCCTTTCTATGGATTTACCACTCCCACCAGTCCTTCCTTGTCCTGCTTCTCCAGAGGCTATCCCATAGCCATAGTGAATAGCCTCTGTGCATTCTAGACATGAAGGCTGTGGGCCAGCTGAGTGCTGGAAAACCTGTCATCAAGACACCCTTATTTTCTACCAACACAGTCACATGTCAAACCTCCAAACCTGAAGAACACTGGAATAGAAGACAGGTCAGAGGGCAGACTATCAGGAGTTTGCCAGAGCTGACTTGAGTGATAGTCACCTGAGGCATTACCCTGGATTTTCTGTAACAAGGAGGTATGCTGAGTGACCTGTTTGATCCAATTTTCCTTGAATTTTGGTGCCGTAAAAATGACTGTTATCCCTCTGTGTTGCATCCTCATCTGAGGTGTTCATTATGTTTGCAGACTGTCTATCCATTGAGCATCTCCAAAGGAAACCTCTGTTATTTTTTATTTCACTTAAAGTTTATTGCCTTCAAGTTGCAGTCAGCATCCCTAAGTCATAACACCCCAGTCTGAAACATGTGTGCTTTGTGTCCCTGATGTATTAAAAAAAAAAAAAAAAATTGCAGCCAATAAATAGTTTAAAAAGAATGATAGTGTCTTGTATTCACTGAGAGACCTGCTATTACTAAAAACATCTGCACAGTCAGCGTTACAATACAGCCTTACAGCCTTACAATGTTCAGTTCACAGGAAAACTGAACATTCTATTTCTAAAATGATGGTGGATACATTTTCCACTAATCCAGCTAGTTTTAAAAATGTTTCTCTATAGGACAAAACTATTTTGATTCCCCAAATTGTTTAAAAGACTTCCTTTCTCAAACAGGTACTGTATCATTTTTTTATGGAAAACTTTTTATAGGACAAAAAAAGGATGAACATGTTTGTTTTTTTTTTTCTTTAATCACCTCATCCCAAGGAGATGTACATTGTATCTATCTGTATCTAAAGTGAGAAATGGTTAGGATAAGTATGAGCCTTGTGGAACTTGACAGAGAATAACTTGGTTTTGTTGTTGTATGGGATAAAAAGCACCATGCTTTTCGTAACTGTTTAGTACTATTCTGCCCTATGCTGCCCATCTTCCAAACTCCTAAAGACAATATATATTATTTGCTAGGAAGTGGACAAATCTGATAGCCCCACCACAGTGAGGCTGAAGCAGATCAATGCCCTAGGTCCAGGCAGCAGTGAAACTGGGCACCCATTCATAGCAGGTGTGCACACAGACACATGTACATATACACATGACCTGTAGACACAGGCACCCCACTCCTCCATTAAAAGAGTTGGAAATGGAGTTTCATGAGAAGGTTGGAGAAACTGCACTCATCATGTGCAAGGCACAGGCACAGAACCACAATGATCAGTGCCTGTTTACATGTATTGTCCTCATATTTCCCTATTTCCCCATGCATATTCCCTGTCAAGCCTCTCAGATCCTTCTCCTTCCCTGCCTTTGCTTCCTCCACTAAACATCTCGAGACTTGTACCATGCCAAAATGTCCTTACCTTGCATCCCATGAGGGGTCCCAGACACCCAAAGGCAACAATACCCCTCTGTTTAAAAGCTGCACCAGGAAGCCGTACGAGTTGATCACAGTGCTAGGTTTCATCCCTTGTGTGGCTTAAGGCTCCTGTGATGGCCCTGGGAGGGGCCAGGTAGGGCATGATTTGGGGACCCCCTATCTCCCCTTGTCTCTGTGCACTCCCTCAATGATGAGCTTTCATCACTTAACCTGATTAGAATAAAAAATAAAGCTGAATTGGGATCAAAGTGAGTTGTGTCCTTCTTTCACTTCTGTCATTCTCCAAATTTAAGATTACTTTCATTATGGGTCTTTATTAACTATGTTACTTACCAGGGAAACAACCCAACTCTAAACAAAAAGTCAGTGTTTTCTGCTGATTTTATTTGTCTTTAGCTCTGCTACAGGCACACAAATTATTTCTGCATGTTGTGATTCCTAGATTGCCTTTAGAGGCATTTTTTAATGTGAGCTTAGTGCTATCAGTGTCTTGAGTATGAAGAAACACAGCCACAGCCACATACTCATGAGGTGATGTTTCAGATCTCAGACAGATCATAGTCACACAGGCTAGCCTGGTTTGTCCTCTTACATTGCTAAGCCTTATACCACAGCTGTACCTTCAGCTCTACCACAGAATTTGCCTGTTACAAGACAAGGGTTTCCAGCCCAAATTTTCCAAAGAAAAGCATATTTTGGACCACCACCAGTGGAGCTGAGGGTCAGAGGAGGGAGGTGACCAGGACAACTCAAGTGCACAGCAGTTTGGGGTCCTTCAAGAAACTGCTAAGTGGACATGGTGCAAAACTCAAGAAGCCACTGCTGCAGAAATGTTCACCTCTTTAAAAATGCTCTGGAAAAGGCCCAGGTGTTGGGGAGGATATAAGGGTGTCAAGAGAGGTTTTGTTGTAACCTGATTATGGGGCTGAGAGCATCTGGCTCCTTTCAGTCCCTCTGCTCTGCCTTGACTTTTCATCTATCCAGAGACTGGATGTCTAGGGAAAACTTACCAGTCTCCTGTCAGACCTGACTAGCATTCAAGTAAAACAAACTTTATTTAAACAAACACTTGTTTAGAGATTAAGTGCAAAACTGTTTTTTCCTGCCAAGGTCTAAGCTCAGACCTTTTTACTTCCTCTGCAGCAATGAATGGCATCATTGCCACTCTTACACTGTGTTAAGCATAAAGGAGCCCATCCAGTGCTGAGCAGAAACAGTGAACAGCTGTCTTAAAATCTTACATAACAAAAATAAATTACTTTCTTTTAAATATTGAAATTTCAGCAGCCAATACCTTGTAGCTAGGTGTCTATAGAATTTACCATGACAGGTCCATGTTGTCAGTTGTTTGCAACTTTTACACACTGTTGAAATGGAAATATTCTTTTCCTCATGGTATAGGTAGAGCATTGTTTGAAAAATTTCACTGAAAAGAAATGTTCTGTTTTTCTGAGAGACAGATTAGGGAATTTTTTGCAGCACAGGTTTTTTGGTGCAGAAGAATAGCTTGGATAAGCTCACACAGTCACACATGAAGCCGGCTCTTTAGATGTGGAGTTACGTGGTGGCAGCGGGAACACTACTCCAAAGCACCCATATGCAGAATTATGTTTTATTTACGTTATCAGTGCACTTTTCAGAAAGAGAGATAACATTGGAAGAGAGAGAGAGTATTTTGGCAGCAGGTCATAGTCAGCAACTCGCAAGTCGCTCCTTTTCAGACCTCTGTATAAGAATTAACTCATATCTGCCTGCCTCCATTTTCTTCTTTTCTGCCTGTTTGTTTTGCAAGTTGTTTGAATCATGTGGGATCTAGACAAGGTACTGTCAGCCCAGTGAGGGTTACAGGCTTGGTCACTGGTGGTGGGGCTGAAGGTCTGCCCCAGGCAGAGATTTACCAGTTCTCTGGGTGCCTGCCAGCTCCCTTGTGGTTCATCAGCTTCATTCAGCCGCTTCACACAGTCATTTCTTATTAGTGACACCCAGTTTGCAACCATGCAGGATGCTGACTTGTTGCTGTTATGATCGAGATGTGTCTAAAATATCTCTGCCTCTGTGGATCACAAATACTATAAAGGGGAGACAAGAGGGAATTAGTGGGAGGACAGAGATGTCAATAGCAGATTGATTTGATTTAGTGTGTTCCTGATAGGAAATTATAGATATTATGCTCACTATGGTAACCTTGTTCTTCCCAAAAGAGAGGGGTGGAGAGAGGAGAAGGGGACAATTCAGAGGGAAAGTATATACCTGCTAGTAGTAGGATCCCTGAGAAAAGAGTAGAATCTCTTTCTTCATTTTTGGCACGGCTGACAGATTCACTATTAGGGGAAAATAAAGTTGATCTGCCTCCCAGAGTGAATCAGCATAGTATGCAATGTTGAGAGGAGTTTGCGTGGTGTTACTCATCATCTGGAAGGATAACTATCTGGAATTGCGACTAAAGACCACACTGCCCTGAGGCATGGGGTTTGGGGTTTTTTAACTGTTGTTCATCTCCTTATATTTTTTTTTTTTTCATTTTATGAATGACCTGTTTTACATTTTGCTGAAAGATACAGCCTAGCTCATTCACTTGGTACAGTCTTAAACTGCAAATGGAGAGCAAATTAAAAATTAACAACTGCAAAAACACCTCAAAGAGTCAAGGATAAGAGCTGGCATGATCAGTGATCCTTCCAATTGCATTGAGAGGATGTAGCACAGACCACATTTCTATTTTCCCCTTTGATTTGCTATGAGTTGCTGTGAGCAATGTTAAATAGCTTTTGCTGCTATGTTTCTCTCATTCATTTCCATAATATTTTGGTCATCTGAAATAATGCCCCAACAGACAGAAATTGGCTTAGAAACAGTGGCTGCTTGTCAAACTAATTCTGGCTGCTCTAGGAGAAAAGTCTGTCCTATATGTCTAACTCCCTTTCACTCTCTTCATCTCCACTTCCCTCCTCTATTCATCGTCAGTTTTTGTTCTGAAGGGCTTGTCTCAAACTCAGCCATCATTTAAAATCCTGGGATAGTAAACATAAAGCAGTCTGGCTAGCATTTTGACGAGCACACAATATTTCTGGCATTGGATATGATTCTGTTGTTTAGCCTTTTGCATCCAAGAGAGAGTGTGACTGCATGCACCTGTGTGTGTGTGTGTGTGTTTGTGTGTGCATGCATGTGCATGGGGGCTTTTAGTCATTAGTCATTGGGTAATTTTCTTTGTTACTCTGTCTACCTGCCATACAAGGTAGACTCCTCTTGGGCTGTGCATAACAGCTTGGATTTGCATTCCATCTGATCTGGGTTGCGTTTGATTCATATAGTTGCATTCTGGCCACTGCATGAAGTTGCAGTCAAAATTACAAAAACAGTGTGACATGCAAGAGTGCATGAAAAGCAAAATGCACCATTTGTTAGTGTATCTCTAACTGCTCTTAGGCAGCTCCTAGGGCTTTGGGCAGGGCTTGCCTATCTTGTGGTGTCCGTCACTGTGTACCCTGCATCTTCCTCTCATGTCCCCAGCAGTCTGGAGGCTCAGCATTAGATCTGGGAGCTGTGTAGTGCTGTCAGTGGGAAAGGGGTCTTACTGTTCCTCACAACCCCTGTTGTGAGACGTGAGATGGCAACCCTTACACTGCTGTCCTGGGAAACTCAACTCTGTTGGTCAAACAGAGCCTCTAAACCTGCAAATGTACAGGTGCCTTGGCAGAGCAGGTCTGCCAACCCTGCACTGGTCAGGGAGCAGCAGTCCCATGTGGTCAGGAACTGGCTGCAGTGCTTGTGGGCCAGCATAAGCCTGAAAATAATGGAGAAGGGAGTATCAGGGCTTTGCAATGTGGGAAGTTACAAAGGAGGACAGAGCTGTTGAAATCTTGGAATCACAGATTTCAAAAGATCTTTTGTAGACTCACACATGTGATGAATGTTCATAAGCTGAGAATGGATTTTCTACAGATTGGAATGGGGAATGAAGTGTCATGTTGGCAGTCAATGAGTGAAAGCAGCATGTCCACCAAGGTGCTGAAATGTCTCAATATCTCCTGATATGAAACAGAGTCTCTCATAACCCTGGACTTTGGCCCTGGACTGCTCTTTGGAAATCCTGTACAGAATAGCTAAATTTGTGGTTGTTCTTGATAGTTCTGGGGTTTTTCAGCTTCCTGTATATAAGAGAGAGCTTAGAAAGATGGTCTAAGGTGGTGGTTAGGCTAGGTTTTGGTAATACTGCAGCCTTCTTTCAGGAAGAAGATTGTAGATGGCAGTCTCAGATTCCCACATTTCTTTTTTATGTTAATTGCATTTTCTTCTGAAGTGAAAAGTGGTTATCTTTAAGTACAGTTTGGAACCCATAATACAGAGATAGTGAATTTCTTTGTATCCTCTTCTGTCAGAGAAACCTCATCAAGTCACAACATAATAATTTATTGTAATACTTCTACATTGTACCTTCTTATAAAAAAACTGCAATGCTCTTCTCCCAACAGGCCTAATTTTCTGTATTTTCCTCTCCTCATTTCCATTTCAATGTTACAGATCCTGACAGCAAAGGCATTCAATGTACCGTACCATGATACAAATCAAGTGTACAAGCAGAGTCTCAGAAATGCCAGCTCTGTCAAAACCACATTTTAACTGATGCACTCATGCAACTGATTCTTTTCCACACCACTATGGTTTCAAAATCTGTAAGCTATAGACACTGTCAGTGTAAAAAGCAGGCTTTCCTATGTCAGAACAAAGAAGGTGGTCTCTCTGTAGCTAAGGCTGTGATTATTAAGCTTGGAATTAATCCCTCCTATTGCGTTTCAATGAAATTGGTCCATTTGTGATGTACTTGTAGTTCTTGCTAGGTACTAACAGCTTAAGAAAGTCAAGGATAATTGAATGGGAGAGAGGAGGAAGGTTGTCATACATAAAAACTCAATATTACAATTTTTGCATGTCTCTGGTGGCTACTGGATGGGATAGAGAGGGAGGATGATTTACAGAAATAACTCCAGCAAGAGACCGAGATTTATGTTGTTCTGTTGTTTTAATTGAAAGCCAATGCACTGGTCTGTGTAAAGAGTGAAGCATAGTAGCCCTAGAGGAATGAATAAACCAAATAAACTCTTCCAAATTTCTGGCTTGGGTTTTGTAGTAACATGAAAACAGATTTTCCCTAAGTCAAGAGAATGAGAAATTTTAACAATCTTGCTTCATATTAATAGAGGTCAATTTACAGTCTTTTAATTGTCTTAGAATTTTTTTTTTTTTTAATCCTGTGTTGTGTCACTAGCAAAGTATGACTGCTTCTATCTTCAGACTTCTTAGTTTGTTAGTAGTCCAGGCTATATTGGAATTGGGGTGATTCATCCTTTTTTTGCCTTTGAAAGCATTTAAGCACAACCAGGCATCAAACCATACCAAAGCACCACCTCTTCTAAGAACACGGTAGGATTTAATTTTTTAATTCAAAATGCCAGTCATCCTCTTTCTTTCTCTGCTCAATATGGATAAAAAATGTTGGGCAGCATGACAATATAAGAGGGTAGCTAGGGCACTTTGCAAGGGCTGCCTTCAGACCCGCTAGGGACGTTTGCTAAGGCAATTGCTAAGTCTTCCTTGTTTATAGTGAGGCCTCAGTTCTTTCTTAGTCCAAGTGACTTGGCTGCACCTGCAGCACTGCTACATCTTGTTACTTCCTGCCCAAATCAACTGGCAGTTGCTTTTCTCTCCAGATGGTCCCTGTGGTTCTTCATCACATACTAAGTACAATACAGGTAAGATTATTCTGTACCCAGTTGTGTCACCAGGGTGCCCACAACACTCTGTATGCACTCAGGAAATTACAAGTATTTCCATGATTTTCCCTATGTAGGTCTTTCTGATGACAATAAAATTAATATGAAGAGCAGTCTTCTTTGGTGCACACTTTTCCTGTGTAAGATTTGGGATGTGTTTCAATGCAGCAATAGATGGAAACCTGTCCTGTTACACTGTGTGACAGCTAAAATTTTGAGTGTTCAGAGCTGAAATGAGTGAAGTCTGACTGTGAATGGGCGAAGTTCAGGAACTGTTTGTCCTGTACTTTGCCAAACACAGCTCCAGTCCTTCATTCTCCTTTGGGAGACAGTAGCTGAGAGTTACTCAGACAAGTCTAAAACGATGTTCAGAAGAGGCATTCTAGAGGAACAGGCAATGGTAGAAGCTCCCCCTCTCCTGCTAAGTTGTCACACTGGTTCAGCATGACTCATCAGGGTGCTGCAGCAAGCAGATAGCAGTTCATTCATCTGTATCTCCTTGAAATCATGTAATCTTTAATGTCCTCTAGATTTTGCTGCCATAATTCATGTTGTCGTCACTTGGAGACTGAATGGTGCACAGTGCCCTCTCTTATTGCCACCTCCCATCCACTCCATGCCTATACCCCATTCAGGAGGCACCTGTGTAAGTAGAAAAGTGGGAGAGGCAGAATGTGTTCAGAAAGTTCAGTGCTGACTTTTTGGTAACACAACATCACACAGGTAGGCAGATCCCTAGCTGTGGCTAGGTGCTGTACTTTGGGGTATACATAGCTTCCTCCCAGGTATTGCAATGTCTAGACTGTATGGGTTCTTCAGGATGTTCTTTGCAGTCCTTGACTGGCTCATGAGAGCCACTGCAGTTTCTTTTCTTAAGAAAAAAAATAAGGTTGCAAGAAAACATTATGGCTGTAGAGGATCCCAAATGCAGACAGTTCTACAGGCTTTACAGGGAGACCTCTGTTTCTCACACACACTATTTGAAAGTTGTGCAAAATATGTTCTTCCTTTTCTACACTTCACAACTGTCCTTAACCCTGAGTAAGGGCTTTTGCAAGACCCATCTTCTTCACTACCTTTTGTTTTTCTTGTGATTGTGTTGTTTATCTTTGTTTAGCTTTATCTTTTAACACCCAGTACTGGGTAAATATCTGCTGCTACTTCACCCAGTTTTGCAGTGAGGTCCTATACCTTTTCATGACTCCAGACATTTCAAGCAATTACTTCATTGTGACACCTATTAGGAAAAGGGCCATGAAGCATTGGTTCTTCAACACAAGGCAGTGCCTAAGTATGGAGAGCAGCTGCAGAGGAAAAGTTCAGTGTGATTCCTGTTTCTATGCCATCCTTCACTGAGCTGTTTATGTTGTCATTTGATGAGCATCTTGTTCTTTGAGTTACTGTGGTAATCTTGAGGTCACCACTGGACCTTGCCTGTATTTTGGCTTGGGCGATCTCTCCAGAGCTCCCAAGAACACATTCATGAGGTAGAATGCCTAGCCTTGCAATCACCTCCACTTTCTGTGCAGCTGGCTTCCTCAAATTCCCTGACCAGTGGCTATCCATGAATAAAACTGCCATGCCACTTCTACTCTGCCTTTAAATAAATAGTTACTGAATGAAGCAGTTTCACTTCCTCCAGTCCAGTAGATGACAAGGATGGAGTGGCCTAGTATGCCCACAGTGGCACTGAAATTGATTCATTACATTGCATCAGCTGTAAGACCCAGATTTTGATTAGTTAAATGGCTTGGTTGGCTAGTGATTAATGTGCCTGGAGGACTGAAATACGTTTTTTTCTAGAAGACAGAGAAGGGAATCTGTATAAGTACAGGCTGTGGTACACACATCTGATTGACAGAACGGTGACCAGAACAGATTGCACTTCTGGGGATTTTTAAGGCACAAGATGGAGTTATTGCTACAATGCTCTTTGTATTGCATACTTCTCTGTATTGCATGAGGAGCACACTGTTCTTGCTGCAGAGCCATCCATGCAGTCTTGGAGTAAGGGCAAACTTACATCTCTGACTCATAAATCTTTATAGTTTGGAGGCCAGTGGAGCCCATTTAGCCTGAGATCATGTGGCCACTGGTAAAGCTGCAGTTTTGCGCCTCCAGCAGAGAACCTTCACAGTGACAGGCAGTGTGGGAAAGTAATTTTTACTTGTCATAATACTAGGAGATGTGAAGAACATTGCAAGAGTAAATCCTAAGTTACTTATGCAGACTTTTCTACTTGATTTCTCAGAAAACTCAGCTTTTAATTTAAGGAAGATTTCCTTGATTGAAAATCTCCAAGGAAGTATGTTGCTGGCAGTCCATCTGTCTCTTTTCCGGGGAAGTATATCTAGTGAGTGAGGAGGAATGCTGGCTGGTGACTAATAGCAAATTTTACCCTTGCATTTGCCAATTCTGGTCCTAAAGACTATTGGTCTGTAATAAAGCAATGAATATATGATATAGATAAATAAATAAATGTCTGAACTAAAATATCAAAAATTATAAGTTGTTACAAAGTTTAAAAAATTTTTGATCTAGAGACATCTGTGACTCTAAAAACTGTTTACAGAAGCTCTGCTTTTGGGATGCTGGCACATCATAGTGCAGACTGCTTGGGGTTGGCTAGGTGTGGGGTTGGCTGGGAGATGTGTTCCCTCAAACCCATCACCTGTTTTGGACCATAGGCACAACTTGGATCAGTAGTACACATCTCTCCCTTTTGCTCCAGCCCTGGGGTGGATATTTGTGAGGAAAACAGGAAAAAAGGAAGGAGGGCTAAAGTAGTAAAATAATTTTTATTCAGACAAAAAATTGAAAGCTAGTAGAAGGAAGTACTTTCTCACATAATACACAATTAGCTTATGGAACTCACTGCCAAAGGATACAACTGAAGCCAAAGATTGCAGACCTGTTCAAAACAGGATTAGGCATAACGTGTAAAACAATATTAGCCAGATTCATAACAGTTAATACTTAAAAATAAACAGACATTTTGGAAGGAATATAAATCCTTGGGCATCAGAATAGAAGCCAAGTTCTAGCTAGCAGGATTTAGGAAGAAATTTTCCCTTGGGCCTGCATCTTCTGTAACTGAGTCTTAACAGAGTATCTTGCACCTTCCTCTGAAGCAACTGATGCTGGCCACTGTCAGAGAGGGGACACTGGGTGAACTGGGCCCGCATCCAGACAGAGTCTGGCAAAAACAATTTCCTTTATTTAAATAAATTCAGAATTAAATAGAAATGAAGCAAAAGTTTTGGGAAAGCAGAATGAGTTTTCTTCCTTCGCAATCTGGGAGAGAAGAACAGAAATTAGCTTATCCCCATACTCAGTAGCAGGAAACCTAATACCTAGCCTCATATGCTGACATAATCTATTGAGTTCAGTGAGACCTAACACTGGAGCCAATCAAAACCCTTTTTTATTTTTAATGCAGCTCTTTAATTTTTAAAGCAATCCCAGTGGAACCTTCTGTGCAGAAGAGAAGGTGTGCCAGTTCTGCTAACACAGCAAAAGATTTGCCAAGACTAAGTTTCTCCTAGGACCTTCCAGAAAAGTCTCACTGAGCTGGAGCCCCTATGAAAGAAAAACACATCAACACAGTTAACATTTATTGTTCCTAATTAGGAACAATTGAAGAAGAGGGAATTGAATTGAAGAGTTAGGGAAGGGTTCCCATAAAGGCTCTGCAGAGGAATCTGGACATGCTGGATTGATGGGCCAAGGCCAGTGCTAAGACATTCAATGAGTCCAAGTGTCAGGTCCCATCTTCATGTCCCAACAACCCCAGGCAGTACTGGGACAGAGTGGCTGCAAAGATGCACAGTGGGAAAGGATCTGGGGGTGCTGGCCAACAGCAGATGAGCATGAGCCAGCTGTGCCCATGTGGTCAAGAAGGCAAATGGCATCCTGGCCTGTAGCAGCAATTTTGTGGCCAGCAACACCAGGGCAGGGATTGCCCCTCTGTACTTGGCACTGGTGAGGCCACACCTCGAGTTCTGTGTCCAGTTCTGGGCCACTCATTACAAGAAAGACACTGAGGTGCTGGAGTGTGTCCAGAGAAGAGCAATGGAGCTGGTGAAGAGTCTGGAGCAAAAGTTCTGTGAGGAATGGCTGAGGAAGCTGGGGTTGTTTAGCCTGGAGAAAAAGAGGCTCAGGGGTGACCTTATAACTCTCTACAACTCCCTGATAGGAGGCCATAGCCAGGTCAGGGTCAGCTTCTTCTCCCAGGTAACCAGAGACAGGATGAGAAGACATAGCCTCAACCTGCAGTGGGAAAAGTTCAGGCTGGACATCAGGAGGAATTTCTTAATGGAAAAGGTTGTTTAATATTGGAATGGACTGTCCAGGGACATGATGGATTCCAGCCTTGGAGATGTTCAAGAAATGACTGTGCACTCAGTGCTCTGCTCCAGTTGACAAGGTGATGGTAAGTCAAAGATTGGACTCCATGACATTAGAGATTTATTTCCAACATTAGGATTCTGTGATTCTGTTTCAGATGGGAGAGTATGACTGCAGCAATGCAATGGGGATGGCAGGGAGAGGAGAAAAGAGGACTTTAGAGTAGGTACTGAGGTAGGCAAAGAGGAGACTGGCCCAAAAAAAAGGTGGAGTTCAACCAACATTGAAATGCATCTTCTCGTGTTGAATAAGCATGTACAAAAAATGCATGTCTGTTTTAAAGAACAGCTCCCACTCATCCAGATAAACTTGTTGGCAGAAAGTTTTCTCGAAGGAGCCAGCAAAAGCATCAGTAATCAATTTTGGAAACTTCCCTAGGCAGCATTCAGTGTCACCTCTAATAGAAAACAGTCCCCATAGAAAGCCACAGTTGGAGAAAATCAGACTCTAGTAGTAGAAGCAGGCAGCTTTTCAGTCTTTGGAAAAGTCTGTCCTCATTTTATCAGGTTATTCTTTATTGCTCCAAGATTTGGCACACTCTGATGCCAAAATTGAGCTAATTTTCTTCTTCCAAACTTCAAAGCAATCTCTTGTTAAATCTAGAGAGAGAATGATATCAATACTGGAAATTTTTCTATTCTAAAATCAATTTTGGAAATGGGTGAAGGAGGAAATAGAGGGTTTCTTCTTCATTTAGCATCACACAGGCTCAACAATATGAGTCTGGTAACTGGAAAACTGTCACTTCAATAAGAAAGTTCATTAAAGTGCCTGCAATAATTTCCTGTCTAGTGGCCATTCTTGGACCAGATGTGCCAGCAGGAAAATGACAAAGAAGCAAGAAATAATATATGAGAGATACACTTATTTATAAATCAGACTAGCTGTAAGACTCAAAGAACCCCTGAGACCTGTGGAATGAGGAACATGAGTTAAGAGCTCCCCATTTCCTCCTCCCCTCTACCCTGAAAAATACACTGTGGAGTGTATTATGTCTTCCAGGAATAAGTGGCTGACTTTTATCTTTGGTTTTCTCCTTTTTTCTTCCTTGAAAACTTTGGATCAAAGTCATTGCTTATTTCCTTGCTGAAAGTTAAACTTTGGCTACAAGTAGGTCAGTTCATGTTTCATTGTCTCTTGGGTGACCGTATCTGTGCAGATCTGTTAGAGCAGAGCTTGTGAAATGATTATTTCTCCTGATTCATGTTAAACAAATCTCGCAAATAATACATGATATGGGGAGCAAAGAGGAAGGAGAGAGCCTCTGGGGGGACAGTGAGAGAGGCAGGCCTCTGGATGCAAGAAAACAGACTTGGGGAAACAGGTGTATTCCTAACAGTCCTTTGTAATGTTTCCTCTCTCACTTGGTTAGATTGCTTGAAGTGATAAAGGACATAGATATAATTAGCTCAGCTATCCATTTCCCAAGAGAAAACCAGAACTGAGGCACTCAGTCACACTCTTGGTCTTTACTCAGGATAACCAAGTGTTTTCTTTGTCTCTGCTACTGACCCTCTGTCTACCATATCACCTCTTATCTTTTGTCTCTCTGTTGACTTTGTGTTGAAAGGACTGTAGGGATGAGTCTTCATTTGCGTTACAGATGTTTCTGAAATGTAAAGTTTATTCTGCTGTTTTAGTACAGCTGTAGTTCAGTAATTGTTGTTGTTGTTGTTTTTAAAGCCATAAAAAGAGCTCTTCTGCACATATCGCTGTGGTAAGAGACCCAAGCAGTTGTTAGGAAACATACAAATTAGAATAGGAAAGCTGTAGGGAAAATGTCATAATGCCTTAATACAAAATGGTGATGCACTCCAGTAGTCTGGAGTGCTGCCTCCTGCTTAATTTCATATTTAAGATAGCAGAGTAGAAAGGAGTCAGCAAGAAATTAGAGGAATATTAGTGAGGAATAACTCCCAAGGGTTTTCCTGTGTGAGGTGTTTGATGCTAAAGTACTTGAGGGACAACATGGAGAGACTGGTGATTTTAAAACTGGCCTAGAGAGGATTGACAGGAGGTTCTGTTCTCTTTGTCCATTAGTACAAAAGCAAGGATGTTCTCAGTCACATTGCTTGATGGACTAAAAAGCTGAGCAAAGTCAATCCTATATTGCTTGTAGTTAAAATGTGAAGCTTGTTGCCACAGAAAATCATAGTCTGAAACCAGAACAATGATTTATTGAGCACGGAATTGTCTGAAAAGAACTGGAACTGCCTGGTGGAAATTGCCATTTTCTTCTTGGAAACATTTGTGTGGTAAAGGT
Source organism: Vidua macroura (assembly GCF_024509145.1). Classification (NCBI taxonomy): domain Eukaryota; kingdom Metazoa; phylum Chordata; class Aves; order Passeriformes; family Viduidae; genus Vidua; species Vidua macroura. Next base: position 44,600,060 of record NC_071611.1, read on the forward strand.
ACAAGTAGCAGTATCTGGCCAATTTCAAGTCCTGCAAATGCAGCAAAACAGGAATACAGGACAAGGTGATGTGCAGGTGAAGAGGAAGATTGCACTGGTTCAGTCCAGAAAACAATGCGGTTGAGATTGGTCAGCAGAAGGAAATGTTTTAGCTAAGGAATGGATGGAGCCATTGGCTAATCTATTAGGTTATCAGAAACCAAGCTTGCTGGGGTTCTTCAGGCCAGTCGACAACATCACAAGACAAAAATGGCAGCTTTCCAATGGCAGCCAGCCAGCTGCTTCTAGGCAGACAGGAATGCACCACAGTACTCCAGAGCTCTTTCACCTTCAATCCCAAAGCACACAGGCAGAAGGATCTTCTGCCTCAAGTTAGTACCGTGTTTGTCATATCCCTATAGAGGACAAGGTCTTCTGAAACTTGTAGGACAACCCACTGAACAAGAGAGGGATGGTGCAGAGATGAGTAACCACAGCAAATGCAGCACCAGTGCTCCCTACAAGCCTTTCTCCTGGGTCTATCTTTTGCTGCCAAGTGATGATTGAGCCTTACAGACTTGTCTTCCTCCATTTTCAACCAACTTGCAACTGCATATGAAAAGTGAAACGGCAGGGACAGCACAGCTAGGGGTGAGCAGTGGGTCTGTTGCTAGTGCACAGGCTGAGCTAATAACCCACTTCAGGCTGTGGGATCTGTGTTACAGCTGATGAACATCTCATGACTTCCAGAGAGCAGTCCCAGAGTTTGCTTTCAGTTATTCCACTCCTTGTAGATCTTTGCAGGAAACACAATTCTCTTTAGAAGATTATGTCCTGGCCCCAGGCTGATAAAAAAAATGAATGTATTTGCTCCTGTGAACAGATTCTGTGTGGATCTGGTCTAGGAACAGATGTAGCTAGACTTTTGCTCTCCAGAAAGAGAGAGGGAAAAAAAAAAAAAAAAAAAAAAGAAGAAAGAGAAACACACAGCATGTTAAAATTTGAAACCTGATTCTTAACAGGTGGATTTGGATTAAAAATGCTCACTGTTTCTCTGCACTACCAGACCAAGAACATCTGTAGCCCTTATCAAACAGTCTAATTTGAATGTTGTAACAAGAGATTAGATTTCTTTCAATATCATGCTTGTGTTTTTTAAATAATTTGTCAGATGAGCAGAGAAAACTTCCTGTATGCTTTGTTAACTCAGAGAATATATGATCCCAAAAAGTAAAGCAGAGAGAGTATGAAGGACAAATTAAACATGATAAAGAATTTCTTCTAACTAATCAGACCAAATTTTCTGAAGTAAACAGGCTAAGGACACTGAAAAGCAGTAAGACAGAAACACAACCAATGTGTGATACAGGAGATGACACATGTTTTCACTTACAAACCATAGCTGCAAAGCAAAATCAATTACTTTTTTACTTTTCTTAATAGTAATAGTAATAAGAAATAATAATTATTATTAATAATAATAATCTCACAAGAAATCAGTAACATTTTAGTTCTGGTTGGGATAAGACAAACCCCTCCAAGAGCAATCCCAATTTACATTTGTAATTTACATGTGTAGTCTTGGGGAGGGGTGCGGGAAGCAAAACAGAACAGTGATTGCACAGACACATATGCTGAAAGGAGATAGTTTCTGCTTCCAATAGCCAGAGGAACTAGGACACTCAAACCACCCTACCACCAGTGCATGACTGTAGCAGCACACTGTGTCAGCAGCGGAGTTCACAGGTGAAGGCAAGCAAAGCCTTTTCTTTCTTCATGTACCCTGACCTTCACACCAGGTCTTTAACTTTTCTGCATTTTTGCTGTTCAGAGACTTGAAGAAACAAAACAATCAGGAAATAAGACCCTGCATCGGCTATTTTGCTTCAGTGTTTTGGGACTGATACCCATGTATGCCCCATGTATGTTCTGGCAGTGATTGGGCTCCCTGTTAGTTGGTGCGATGCTGCCCATGTTCAGGTCTTCCTCCAGCTTGGCAATGTGACAGATGTCCAGGTGTCCATGAGCTGATGTTTACCTGCAGCTGAACTGTGTTTGTTGTGATTTCAGGAACAAAAGATGCTTGAGCCTCCACCACAGTTTTGGAATGTGACAGTTTTTACATATATTTCTGCATGGTAGGGATGTGGTGCATACAGAAGGCTGAATCTCTGGGCACGAGGCTCTTTCCCAACTGGTGTTAACCAGTTTGCTCTCTTTCAGCTGTTTTGCATATCCCCTGTGGGGCAGACTGAAGGCCTTGAAATAAGATGATTTCTTCTCTTAATAGCCCTTTATAAGCAGACTGAAAAGTTACTTTCCTGGTTTAGAGGTGAAAGGGCAGAAAAGCGTGTGTTTACTCAACGTTAAATCCCAGCATGCTAATGAAGAAGCCAGTTGTTTTCAGCACTCCTTGTAGCTGGTGGAGACATTCCCAGAATGTGATTTAGGGGAAGCACACCAGAGTGTCACTAGTCCTTCCTGGTGTAGAGGCCTGTCTGCCTGAGCCTTCTGTTGCTGCTCTGCCTGTTCACCCACCTTGGAGGAACAAGTATCAGGTGCAGACACAGAGGTGTTTTGGTGGCAGCACCCTTGCACAAAGATCTTCCATGGTCCATAAAGAAGTTGGCTGTGCTTTTCCTCTTTCTCCTGATGCTGGGCCTTAGCAAATCATGCAAAGGTGCCCATGGCCAGAGAGGGTACCTGTCACATGTACCCTCTGAGGTCTTGTTGGTCACACTGAGAGATATAGCAAGGCTTGAAGAATAGGTCAGCAAGAGGAAGAGAAGGAGGAGGAGGAAGGCTCCAGACCTATTTTGTAAGTGCAGTGCCCTCCCAACAGGACCTTGGACCATCAATGGATGGAATAGGATTTTGGTCTAATTGGATTTCCCTTCCACCATATCCTTGTCCACATTTGTTCAGCACTTTGAGGGTTTCTCCACAGAGGCTTATGAAAATAAGAAGGCAGGTGGCAGAAAGATAAAGTTTCATCTGCTTCCCAAGAGAAATGAGGTTGTCTCTTCCCAGCCACTTTTTCATCTGGTTTTAGCAGTACCTCATCTGTCGTGTATGGCAGAAAGATTTCCTCCTTCCCTTAAGACTCCAGTACTTTCAGAGAGCACACAGCCAAGAGTTTTGTGCGGTAGAGGAGATCAAGCCCAGATTTCATCTAATCTGAAATAGATGCATGAAGTTACAAGGAGGGTTTTTTGTGGGCTTGTTTATGTGTTGGAAGAAGAAATTCTGATAGCAATCCCAGCATAAGCCTTTGTATCCTCACAGGAACCTTAGAAAAGGTTCTAGAGAGTCTGGATGTACTGTAACTATAAAATGTTCCTAGATTCTTTGCCTCCATGCACTTTTAGTATCACCACAGTGAGCTACATGGAAATCAGAAGAAAGAGAAAGAAAATAGAAGAGCTGTTAAGATGCTTCTCACTGCAATTTTTAATGCAGCCTCATTTTAAGAAAGGGCTGATGAGGGCAGTCTCAGTTAGTCCAGCTGGGTACTCACATGCTCAGGTGCCCAAATTCATTGATCAGCTCAGATATCCAAAAGCAGTGCTTGATGTCCAGGGCCTGCAAGCCCTTGGCAATATGTCATCCATCTCATAAATCATTGTTCTTTCACTGAGAGCTGGCAACTACTACTGCCATAAGAGATTTCTGTTGAATGTGTGAAAAAAAACAAAGATAAATTAAACAGAAGTAATAAACACTTGCCAGTGCCTTTGATTTCAGTGAAAGCTGTTCATACTCAACACCTATGAAAAAATATACTGTATGAGATCATTATTTAATTGAAGAAATATTTAAATAGAGACAGAGTCAAGGGCAAAGCTGAATTCTGGAATACTGGAATATGCTCAATAAAATATAGCCAAAGCATTTTTTTTTTTCAAATGTGGTAATGTGTTGATTCTAAGGAATGAGGGAATTGATCCAGACTCATGAGCAGGGAACTGGGAATTGCATGTGATATGTGATTCCACATGCTTAAATGTCCACCTGGAAGTGCAATCTTTCATTTAAGAAAAGTTTTGCAGACATTATATTTAGTAGGCAGGAAACCAAACATATGAGTTTAAACACTCCAAGGGATAAAAATAGCTGTCATACATAAAGGATCTGAAGATCTGTAAGTCTTGGGACCCATAAGCACTCTTCTCTTTCCCATATATGTCTTTTCCTCTTCAGGGCTTGCTGATCCTTCAAAACAAATATTTAGAACACTGAAGTCTGTTTTACAAATTGGCTGTAAGCTTAGAGGCCAAACATGCTATTTAGAAAGTAAAAAACCATAATTGTGGACATACTGTAACGGTCAGAGATACATTTGCTAATTTTTTCCTTATGTTTCCTTAAGTATCTTTCCTATATTTCTATGAGCTTGAAGTTGTTTATTTACCTTGGACTCTCTCACTCAACAGACCATTGCCAGAATGCATGCCAACAACTGCAAAATTTCACTTGATTTGCTTGATCTGAATCTTTGAAATCCCGCTTTTTGTGAAGTCATTATAAAATGATCGTGGGTGGCAGACATGATCTGCATTCATGCTTGTTTGCTGTAAGTGTTACTTTTATTGTAAATTTAAAATAATTCTGGAGAAGATGATCTCACAAAATGACATTGTATCATAACTGGGGAGGGACTGAAGGAGCATTACTAGGCTGCACTGTGTAGGCTGCAATGTATGAAAGCGCAGGCTGAACCAGCGCATGATTTGATCAGACAGTAAAATCAGCTCTACAGATAGCTGGTGCAGAGCTGGAGCAGAGCACAAAACCTGGCACTAAGCTGGTTGTGTTTTAGCAGGATGGACAGGAAGGATTGGCATGTCTGGGAAATTTCTGTTCTTGATGAGTAGGGCTGGCATTACCACACAGTCAGAGGATGCTCCCACAGCTCTGCTGACTGTAGCTTGGCACTGAACATAGTAGGACCAGGTGACCTGAGCTTCTCCAGATCTGCTCACTGAAGTTTGACTCTGGACAAGGCTTTTCAAGGCATTTGAAAGCCTGTGAGACTGAGAATCAATCCCTTTGCCTACCAGTGGGTATTCCTTGTACACATTTTGGAAAGGTATGTTGCATCAAGGTAGTGCTTTAAGCAGGCTGTCTGTGCCAGGTTTTGCTTAGAGTTGAAGCAAATTTAATTAGGTTTATTATTTAACAGACTAAGAAAGGGGGTTTCTTTTTCAGCTTCCTTACTTCATTGCTGGAATTAGCTAAGATAATTGCCCCACTTCTTTTGAGGTCTATTGCTTGGTAATTTCCTCTCATAATGTGCTTCTCACTCTCTGCTCTCTACTGAAAATCCAGAAAGGCCTAGTTAATTGCTAGGGAAAAAAAACAAAAAAAAAAAACAAAAAAAAAAAACACACACACACACACACACAAGAAAAAAAAAAAAAAAAAAAAAAAAAAAAAAAAAAAAAAAAAAACAGAAAAGCTGAACCTCCAAGTTTGAATCCAAAGCAATAAGCTCTAAATTGCCTTTTTTCCAGACTAAGTAGCTGAAGTGAGGCTTTTCTTTGTGACCCTTTATTTAATATATGGGCATGTTCTGTATCAAGATATAACCAGATCTGTATCAAGAGAGCAGTCAGTCTAGGAGACGAGCCAGGCACACCAGCACATGCAGGAGATGCATTTACTAATGGGTCTGGTTACTGTGTCAAGCCTGCTCCCACATATGAATCGTCTCCCAGCCTCTCTTCCTAGACCTGATTACTCACTTCTCCTTCCTTCCAGAGAGAGACATACCTGCAGGTAGGGAAAGAGGACAGCCCTGTTCATGTTAATTGCAGAGAAGTTGCCCTTTGCCATCCCAGCAGATCTCTGGCTGCTGCACACCTGACTGGCATGGGCGAGAGCAGGCCAGCATTTTTCAAGGTGTGGTGCTGCTGGAGCCCACAGACACCCTTCCTGTCCTTGCCTCCTGTAGGGCATGTGCTGCAAGGGCATGCTGCGGGGCAGGGACAAGAAAGGGAAGTGGCTTCAACAGGTGAAGAGAAGGGCTCTCAGTGGCTTCTCAGAGAAGAGAATGACTAGAGAGAAAATTGTGACATGAAACAGAGACAGACAGAATGGACTGCTGGTTTGACATAGCCTAAAGTAAACTATTGGGTTGAGGGTAAAAGGATCTGAAAATGGAAAGGTGTTAAATGGTAATGAAATGGTAAATGTGCTTTATAGGTCCACTGTTAGAACAGTGAGAGCCAGACTTGGACTTCAGCTCCATGTGGAGTCAGAAGTATAATTTTAGGTAGCCATAATTCTTTTTGGGACTGGAAACAGTCTAGTTAGCAAATTTCAAGCAGTAATACAATTAAAGATGTAACCCTGAAATTTGCTTTTTCTTGTTTTATCTCAAAGTGATAGCTTCTTCCATTTATTTTTCAATGGGACACTCTCCATCAGATCACACTGAATATGTGTGAAAGATGGGAGTTAATGAACGACATCCTGTTCTCCCTCATTAGAAAATGTGTCTGCTATTGACTTTGGGCCAAACACTGAACTCAATTATAAGACAACAGAGTCCCAGTTCTCCTAGGTGTCCATACTGTTGCCATTTAAATTCAGAATTTAGGAACAGACTGCTGATTTTTTAGGTACCTCCAGTTTTGGATGCCCTAATTCTGGACAGCTTCAAGTTAGGATGAGCTCAGTTTCTCATGTTGGTCTAACCAAAATCAGCAGTATACCATAGCAAAATGCTTCTATCTTTTATTTTAGGAGAGCCACTTTCTGACTGTCTCAGCTACTGAACACTAAAACAAGGTTGGGAGTCAGGGGGAAGAGGAGGAGAAGCACTTTTGGTAGAATTTCTTGAAAAATTGGTATTACTTTTCAGACAGAGGTAATGGTGTCCATGACAAAACCAGCATATAATGCACCTCTCTTATAGATGTGCACAAGATATGCACCAGACAAAAGCTGCTTGACAATATACCTAAAAGATTTTTATAATTGTTCAGTTCAAACCTTTATATATCTTCCTTTTTCTGTCAATTTTTCATATAGTGTATTTCATCATAATTTAAAGCAAATTCATAAACAAAATTGTTTCCTTGCAGCAAAAACTATGACTGTCAGTCTTCCCGTTCCTTTTCAAGAAAGTAGAGAAATAAATATTGATCCAGCTCCTTTTCCAAATTGTTTACTTTCAAATCCCTTCTAAAATATTAAACAATGTTCTTGCTATCTCCTTCTTCATAACTGCTGTCCATTGATTTCTTGAAGCTTTTCTTTTGTTTTGATAAGGGAAGTTAGGGAAAAAAACTCAGGAACTGAAAAATTGTTTCTCATGCTTTTGGAAGCACAAAATTGTTAATATGTTCATCAGACTCCTTGAGCTTGTTTCTAGTTTTGCAAAATATACAAAATGGGGTTTTTTTAATTTATTTTTTTCTAGCATCATCTCTTAACGGATATCTCTTTGATATCCACATTTCTTCTGACCAGCATGAGTAATGAAGAGAAGATCCTATGCCAGTAAATTTCTGCAAGACCACACAGAACTAACAGACCAAAGTAAGGAGAAAAAAGAGTAGTTAAGCAAATGTATTTCATATAATTCTTAGTTTATTTTCTGTGAATTCATTTTTCCATTAGTCAACTCTTTAATTAAAGCTATCACCCACTGATTTAGACTTATCTTTCCCACGTGTGAGTGTTCTAATCTAGTCTTTGTTTTTTTTCCCTAGCTAAAAAGGAAAATTTTTATCTAGATGCTCAAATTCATTCATTTTCATGTCAGCACTGTCTCAAACTATTTATTTTGAAGAGCTGCTTCTAGCATTAAAAGCATTAAAGAAAACTTCTCCAAGGACCACTCTTCATTAGTACATGTAAATAAAGGCAGAGAAATCATGCAAAAACATCAGAGAGAAGATCTCTCTGTTTCCCTTCTGCCTCCCTCAGTGGCATCAGTTTCTTATTTCGTTCTTATTTCATAAGTGACTTTGGCAGATAAATTCTCCTGGACTGTTTGCCCTTTTGTATCAAAGCAGACTCCTTGCACAGCAAAATGCAATTTCATCCCATTCAGTGAGTTTCGTAAAGGCCATGAAAAATGAATGACATCCAGAGGTCACATCTACAGCACTGTGAGAATAAGAGATTGCACAAGCCATGTGACTTAGCTCACCACTGGCATATTACCAACACAGGGCTTTCATTACCTCCACGATGTGGCTGCTGCCGGTAACAAAATGTATGGCTTTGGTGGAACAAAGCAATGTTGACTAAGTGGAGGAAGACAACAATGTCTGCCACAGCACTATCTGTGTCCTGCTGACCAAGGTTAAATTAGACAGACAGCTGACATAGGCCTCTGATACACGAGGAAAGTTGGAAAAGACATGAAGTCAGCTTTGCTTGGCTGTAAGAGAATCACCCTGAAGAAAGAAAAATCATTCTGTTTTGCCCTCACATATTCAGACTTTGACTTGTCTTCACTGACCTTGAAGTATTTTCCAGCAAGGAAATGCATCCTGTAAAACACAGGTTTAGGCTAGAAGTGATGTTCTTAATTTATGTTTACTGAGATCTTTCTGCCGGGAAGCTTGCTGAGTTTCTGCAGGTTGCAGATTGGTAAGAAAGGCTGCAGGAGAGGGCTGACAGCAGAAAGGGAAGAGGTACCACTCCCCAAAAGCAACTCCAGAGGTCTCAGGTGAAGCCTTGTGCCAACAGCAGCAGCTCTGGAAGCACAGGGATGTGATGCCTGGGCACAGCCACAAGACTGCCACATATGCCAGGCTGGCATCCTAGTCCTTTCCCCCACACTCTTTCCAGACCTGGAGAAATCAACCAGTTACTACTTTTGCCCTGTTAAAAGGCTCAACCTTCTCTCAAAATTTGTAAGAGTAACGAAACTTTTCCATTACTAAATCCTTTATCCTTTCACAGGCTGGTAATGTGCTCCTTGCAGTTCAATCTACAACATTATTGGGTACAACAGCCAAGGATTCTTTGAAAGCAATATTTACAGGCAGTTTGCAATGGATTGCAATGTTTACCTGGCTATGGTAAAATGCTGAATTAGTGCAACCAGCACACAACATAGACAGAATCCCTTCAAAATTTGGTTTCCTTCTTCAAGGTACATTTTAGCTTTCACTCGGAAGGAAAAAGGGAAGTCTAACTGTTTGGATTGCAATACAAGATAAGATCAAAGGCTTATCAACAAAATAATAAAAATACCTAGTGAATTATTTTATACATATATTCTGCTGTTCTAAACTCAGGGATTTTTAAGACTAGCTCAGGATTTTTAAACAGCTCCAACTTTTGATCTTCTTGTTTTACTTCATATTAGAAGATGCTGGTTTTTAAAACAAGCCTGCATCCTCTGTATCTCAAAAGAGCTCCATTGCTGTCTCTGTCAAGTATTCACCTATGATGTTGGCCCTGAACATTTGGTAGCTTCCCTTTTCACTGATTTGTGCAAAATTTCTGTCCTGTCCTCAAGACTTTCAGGAGCTTCTCTCTCTTTCTTTCCTTAGATTGGTACATCTGCCCAATAACAGTAATATGTGAAATATGTTCTGCTTTTTGGTGTAAAGAATACCGAGTTTTGCTGAGCTCAGGTGTTCTATTCTCTTCCAGTATTTCAGTTATCTTTTGGACTTTTGTTAAATTTGGAAATTTGTTAAATTGCTGGCTGAAACCCATGGAATAATGCTATTTGACAAGCAATGTGATGAGGGAGATCCCCATCAACTAACAGTTTTCTGCAAGGAACCTGAATGATTAGGCCCAGTCTGCAGAAGAAAGGTGAGCCTCCATCTTTCTTGTAGGCTCCCTTCAGGTACTGGAAGGACACAGTTAGGTCACCCTGAAGCCTTCACTTCTCCAGGCTGAGCAAACTCAGTTATTTCAGCTTTTCCTTGTACATGAGATGCTCCATACCAGCAAAGAATCCCTTTTAAAGCTGAAGAGCAAGGACCAACAATAGGACTGCCTTAGCAACTCACTTTATACTGGAAAGGCAACTGCCACGTGTACACAGGGCAGTTTTTTTGGCTATGTGGCTGCATGCATTGTTGCCACATTTCCTCCCTTAGTTGGACAAAAATCTTTGCTTTCTGTAGAAAGTATTATGTTCATCTGGACTGCATGTTCTCCTTCACTCAGAGCCTGTCTTGTTCTGATCAGGCTGTTGAACCATTTTCTCATTCCTGTAAATCCATTCTTTCTGCAGGTCTGTATCTGCATGAATACATGAGTATGAAAGTGGCTCCATTAGCACAGCAATTGCCTGGAATCTGTTAGCATTTCATTATAAATCTGATTTTTTAACAGATTTAAAACCAGATTGTAGAAATGAACTGCTGGAGGAAATGTGCCATTTCTTCTCAACAAGAACACACTTTATTTTTCTGCAATGGTTGTTACTAGACTGTTTTTTAGAGGCTAGAAAAATAATGTTATACTTGTTTTCATGTATTTCTTTTTAAGTGAAAAAAAACTTCAACCTCTTCATAAACATTTAAAAACTGTCTGGTACAGTAACATGTTTATTGCATAGTCCTCTCTGAAGTTTCTTGAGAACAAGAACTGATTAAATGGCATTACTGTATCAGCACATTAAAATACAGCTTAACCGAAGAAACAACAGCTGAATAAAATAAGGTTAGCAGGTGAAAAAAATAATGTCAGAACAAACAGCATTGTTGATAGAAAGAAAGTAGTCCTTTCTATTGCAACAAATATACTACTATATTATTTTTTTTAAAAGCCTGAATTGACAGCAGATGTAACAGGCAGCATTCTACTGCTCTTGCAGTAACTTCTGAAGTTTTGCTGCAAAACTTTGTCAGTGAGCCCAAGGTGACCTACTGCACACCTTTTAATGCAGGCAGTGGAAGAAGTGGCAGGAATGAGGGCAGGGGAAAGAGCAGACTGTCAGGACTGGTCTGGGTGTAAGAACTTGCTCCTCTACAGTCACGGCTGCCATCTGCAGCAGTTCACAGAGGTCCTGAGCAGGGTTCACTGAGGACACTGAGCTGCTGCCTGCTAATGTGACTGCTCCTGACACATCACACAATCCTTTGAAGCCTGTTGGAGTCAGTCCCACCAGGACTACACTACATAGTTATGAGAAAAATTCTTTCAGGCTAGGCAACCTGAAATCTTTCTGCTTTGCCCTACTAGTCATGTTTTCCAGGCCATTCTTATTTGTCTTTTTACTGTCACGAGTATGATTTCCCTGAGTGCCACTTCACACACACTCATTCTTAAGCAGCACTATAAACAGTGACAATTTCATACCTCCAGATAGGAAATTAGGGAGGGAATTGAGAAAAGGTTCCCTTGCTACAGAAAGCTCTTTCTTTGATAGGAATTCTAAGTGCTTTGACAGTTTGCAATGAAAGGACCCTGCTTAAAGAGTCCAAAGAATCTTGTTATAAGCAAGGCATAACCTAATAATGTCTCTCTCCACCATTCTTCTCTGGAGAGAGAAATTCCAAACAGGGCAGGGTAACTCTGTATTCTTCTGAAACAATGGGCCCCATGGCTGTGCTGGTGGATAACACAGTCAAAATTTCCCTCTCAGCCACCCAAAGAGGATTTTTCTCTGGTCTCAATGAGAAATTCCCAAGGAGGACAGGAGACTGGATCCTCTAGCAGAACCTGCATAAGAGAGCTAACAGCTCTGTCTGAGATTTTATCATACCTTTTTCCAAGGGAATTGACACATTTCAAGTTGAGGTATTATTTTTATCAGCAAGAGAATAAAGCCTGTCTTCTTGTCTACAGGTTATACTTCAAAATTTTGTTTTGAATTGTACAGGAAATTTAAAATTAAAAAAAAAAGTAAAAAATCAAAGGCTATGGAAATTTCTGGTGTAATACAAATATCCAGATAAACTGACAAATAAATTGAGTGCACTAGAAAGGAAGCTGTCTTTGATAAGCATTCTTGTTCTTTGCTTATCTTCATATCTGCCTGTCTATTGGGAATCCTTTCTTGTAATGCTTTCTTATCAAAGATATCAAGGTGATATTTGGCAACCTGTGAGCAACTCTTCGTGTTTTCTAGAGAAGTTGCCTTTGCTGTATCTTTAACTCAGAACTGAAGGCATATTTCTGCACTAGTCTGTGTCAGAGCTTGTAACAAGGGTGGCAATTATATCTTAAAAGCTAATCTCTTCCACTCTGCTCTTCCCCACCGCCCAGGGATCTCAGACTGGCTGAAGAGATTGAGCTTCAATTGCCTTCAGGTTTAGTACATCCCTTTCATGCCTCACATTTCCAGAGGCTTCCTCTCATGACTACCTCCCTGAAGCATATGGCCACAAGGAAAGCAACAGATAGTCTTCTGTGCTTTGGGGATGGAGGCATGGGGAGGGAACACGTCCTTAATGACTTTGAAGATGCGCTGCAAAGTCCATGAAAGCTTGTTTCATTGTGGAATTAGTAACCTATTTGTTTTTCACTGCAGAGTATGCAGTAGGAGACAGATTAATGGGTGCCTAAGAATCCTGGACTGGACATTTAAAATTATTCAAGGAAAGGTTGCAGACACAGACTCCTCTTGCAAATTTATTTAACATGAGGTATTTCAGTGGGTAAATCTTACTTTCAACAAGGCTAAACACTTAAGGTACCATGCTGAAATCCATTCTCCTTCAGAAAAACTTTACAAAGACACAGGGGGAAACATGGAAGTGAATGTGACAATAAATTAAGCAGGTGATTGAGTGCAGTCTCAAATTTGTGTGGGCTTATTGGCTCACTTTTAGTTATATTCCTGCTGCAGTGCTTTCCTGAAAGAGGATTCATGGCAGGGATTATCATGTTGAATTTATATGAAACGTAATTTGTAATAAAAAGCTTTCAGGTTTTCTTTCATAAACTGCTAAATATTCTTTATTATCCCTGCTTCTCTGTGAGTAGATAGAACTAAAGAGGTAAAGACATTTTGCACCCATCTGCACAAGTATAATTGGTTACTTGGAATTAATAAGAAAAATCCTTCAGAGGAAAGAGGAACAAGAATAGATTTTGACTGACTATGTTATAATGGAATGAAATTATTTCAGTACTCAATGTGATAAGGAAGTAGTTATGTCAGTGTCACTACATACCCATTAGGGCAAACTTGGTGGTACTAGATGGAATCTGTAATACAATCCTCTGCCACACTAACTTGCAGGAGGAGTAAGACAGAATGGCTACCTGAGCTGAATCTAATTAGCAGCTAATCAGATGTAGATTTTCTACCATTATTTATTTGAGTAATTGAATGTTGGTTACAGAACAAGTGAACAAAAAGATCAACCTTCACAGAAAGCATCATATGTGGACTGGAACAGAGAAAAAAGAATCCAGAGTTTGCATCCCAAGGCAGGGAAAGCAGTGGTAGTACAGCTGTACTTGCTGTCACATTTCTCAGGAAGCTTGCTGCCATGCCAAATCTGCAGTTGGATTTGGGTAGCTGGCAGGGCCTTAAGATAATGTTCAGATTCCCTCTGGACATTTTGTTGAAGGACAGCAGTCTATCTTAATAATCTTCATAGTCTTTGTGTGCATGTCCTTTCAGTTCTGTCAAGGTTCTTCTTCCCCGCTTTTTAAGTAAAAAGTCTTCTTGAGTTAAAATCGTCAGGTATGGTTGTTTGCTCTATACAGAAATTACGCTCTTTGGATTAGGGTGCCCCCAACACTGCCTTTTAGAACCAGGACATCTGGGACTTGAGAAAAGAGCCTAAAGCCCTTCTCTGCTTTACTGCCTTGAGTCCAGTCCTCCTGCCACCAGTTTGATTTCCATATAGATCCGATCAGTCACCTCCAGGTTGCAATGCAGTTACAGATGGTTGCAATAGCACCTTTCATATTGATTAGACAGGGCCATGACAACAACAGGAAAACTTGACCTGCCCAGTGATTTGGTGCAATCAGTTCTCCTGAGGTTGGCATCTATGCCTTGGCAGAAGATGGCTTCTCACCTGTCCAACAGCTGTTTTCTCTTCTGAGTGTAATGGCTCCCTTGGGAGCAGGACAAACAGGGGAGGAAGTGGACAACCAAGGCAGCTCTTGCTTTGTGAAGCTCCACCTCCACTCTAGGTCTTCTTTTCAGTTTTGACAGTGTCCTCTGCATCTCCCCTGGTGATCAGCAGCCTGAAGAGACCTTTCAGAGCTCTGTGGAAGAGCTGTGAGATACACAGGAGTAAGACACACATGATAAAGCACCTCCTAATAAATATATTAATAAATATATTAATGGACTCAGCCCATTATTCAGCCCATTACTTCAAGACCAATAAGTTATGTACCTTACCTTACTGCACAGTGAACATGGAAAAGATGCCTTGTGACCTCCAAAACAAGCTGAGCCAGGAATCCTTTCCTAAAGTTTATTTGGCCACTCAGGTTTTTCTGCACAATGGATGTTCTTCAGTGTAGCAAAGCACTCCACACTGGATAACATTCATTGTATCATGACATTTGCATTCAGCTCCTTGTCTGCTGTCTGCTTTAATCTAAGGTCTGTAAATTTTCAGACCCTTCCACCCATTCCTGGCACTTGAAAGGTTGTCTCCCAATAGTAAAAGCACTTCCTTGCCTGGCTGTCAATTTAGCATTCCTGAGCTTAGACCTGTTTTTCCTGCATTGGTCCAATCTATGTATATTTCCTCTGTGCCTCCTTTCTTTTCTTTACCTTCTGTCCCTTCCTACCACACACACGTTTTTCCTCTTGGGATGCTCTGGTCTGTCACTGCCTTGTGTTTTGCCATTCATGTCTCCCTTCACCAGGTGGGGAATGTTTTCTAAAGGCTCTTACAAACCTTTCGCTTATCATACTACCCTCAAGTGTAAGCTGACATCTTTCATGGCAGTGAAAAAGTATGCCTTGTCTCAAAGTTCAGTTTCAACCAGGTCGTTCCATTCACTAGTATTCTTCCACAGCCTGTGTTTTCCACCCTTCTTCTGAAAACTTTCTTTTGCAAGCAGTAATTGCATTTCCTTACTAACAATTTGTGAACTTCATGTGTCTGTACCCATGCTTTCTACCATCTCAAAGTTAAACGAAGCAAACAAAAATGCTTCTTGATCAGCAGTGTTTAGCATATGTCACCTCTTGACCCTCTGTGGTGAGCCAGATGCTGTGCAGGTCTCACAGTCGTGCGCCGGCCAACTGGGTCAGTCTGTTGGCCTATCAGGGAGGAAGCAATCGGGTGGTGCAGCAAGCTGAAGCGTCTGTGCTTTGTTTTTCTTCTTTTTTTTTTTTTTTTAATTATTTTTTTACTTTGCTTTGCTAAGGTTGGATTTGTGAAAAGAAACCACCACATGTCATGGGGGGAAGAGAGACATGCTGCCTTGGTTCATGAAGAGTTTATGTGCTCTCAATCTTTCCTGTAGTTTCTATCTTGCAGACCCGGCGATTTCATATTTCCTTCTTGCTGGCCCCGATCTGTCGCCCTGGTTATCAAGAGTTTTCTAAAGCCTTCTGAGTTTACATTCTTGTAGAGAACTTTCTCACACAACTTTCTGTAAATAACCTATTGTTTTGCATTCTTTCATAGAGGCGGAGAAATTTGATGTACAGGTAGTTTGTCCAGTGTCGTTGGAGAGGTGGCACGTTCACCCTCCAATCCACTGGCATCTTTTGAGAACTATAAAAGATTGGAGTCAGAAAAAATAAATTAGTCTCTTCATCGTGACCAAGGCTGTGGTGCATCGTTTTTGCTTGTGTCATCTGGTGACACCGATCTTCATAGAGATAGTGCCAAAGTGAGAAAGTACTGTCTTAGGGCCAGAGAACAATTCCACTAACTTTTAAGCACTCAATTCCAGCTGCTGGCTGAACAGATCCTCTTCTCCTGTGGAGGTCCCAGGAATCTGTTACACTGCATGTTATTTGTGAAGAGAGAAGCTGAAAAAAATGTTTAACTGGATTGAACTGCCAGTTTAGGGTATTAAATCACAAAAACAATGTGAAAAATTCTGAGCAGCCCAGTGAAATAGACTGTAAATGTCTCATATAGAGACTTGGTTGTTTTGGAGGGTTTTTTCCTCTGGAATTTATCTGTTAGTGTTGGTAGTGTTTTTAAAACTATTTGTATGTTCACAGCTACATGAATGCAGTTCCAGGTCTTAAACAATTAAGTATGAAGGACTGCATGAAATACATATTTTTATACACCTGGTAAAATGGAAAGTCTTGTCTCTTCAGAAAGGGGCTAATTTTTGATTGCTCTCCAGTTTTGGCTTCTCTTCTCCTTGAAAGTACCCATATAGCTTCTGCTGCCCACAGTTACACTGGAACCAGCAGCTTTCCTCATTCAGTGCAGTACAGAAATACTATATACAATATAGTACAAGGTTTTCTGTACTATAAGTACCTTGTAAGTTGGATTCATCAGGGAAGTCAGAGTGAGTTGAAGAGGCTCAGTACTCAGCAGGAAGAAAATGTAGGTGGTTTCATGGAAATACAGAGGAGTTAAGTGCTACAGCAAAGGTTACACAGGGAATCAATGTACCCTACAGATCAAGGATGTGCATCTCTAAATGGCACATCAGCGAGTCAGTAGGGAGCTGGACTGTGCTTTCACAGAAATGAATGAACTTCAAATGTAGGAATACGAGTCAGTAAAACTGGCTTTCAACTGGGAGCAGACACTCTGTCACCCCAAAGCATGTTTGTGTGCACCTCCTTCTCTCCCTCGGTCCATCCTTCACTCCACGCAGGTCCCTTTCTCTCCACCAGCATGAGCCACAGGTTCACAAAAGGAGACTGGAAAGGTGTCCATCTGCAGTCCAATAAGGTGGCATATTTACCTTGAGTAAGTGGCCTTTCAGTGAGAATGGCAAACTTTCCTTTGTGATGCAGATGCTACTTTGTCTCCATTGAGTCATAAACATCTCACTAGCTACCTTAGGTGACTTTGAGTGTGTCCTCTGATTTTACACCACCTTTGCAGAAACTCAATTCAAACAGGCATGGATACTATTCTGTTTAGGTTGCAAAACTCTTCCCTCTCAATCTGAATTGAGTAAGGGATCCCTTAGGGCTCCTTTCAGTGGACTGTCTAGTCTGCACAGGGTCTGGGAGTCTTGGTGCTGTAGCCACTAAACATCAGAGGGTTTTTTGGAAAGCAAGAGAGAGAAGGAGAATGCATTTTTCTATTTCAGACCAGAAAAAAAGGTTCAGAGAATCCCCAGGTAAGAACAGAACAGAATTACATAAAGTTTTGTCTGATTGACATGAAATGAACATAAGGTAATTTTACAACAGTAATTCACCTTTTAAAGAGCCGCTTTTGTAAAAGGAATAGCTTCTATTTTTCTTCTTGTTAATGCCTTTAGGCAATTCCCGTGGATGGGAGCAGATCTCATTGTTTTTCAGTGCTGTGTGAATATTTGCTTTACAAGTAGTGCCCTTGTTAACACTGTGTGCAGTGGCCTTTTTAAATATGGTGTTTCTGCCTTCAGGGAAGGGAAAGGGGAAGGTAAACTATGCAGTGTTTTCAGATATTCTCTCATGCATGCTAATTTCAAATTGTGATTTACCTGTAATGTGTGTAACTTAGTCCTTGCAGTAAGCTAAGTGTTTGGTATAGGACTTTAGATAAAAAACAGCTTTTCTCTCTTGTGCTTGTATAGCTGAAAAAAACATTACAAAAAAGAAAGTAGGTACAAATTTTGACTAGTACAAGTCAAGAAGTACAAGTGGAGAAGTAACAGTGCACAGGTATATATTCTACAGCTGTGTGCTTTACCTCATCACTGCTGGTCATTCCCACTAAACATCTTCCAAGACCATGTCTGCTAGAGATGTACAGAAAGGCCATATTTTGGGGATAGTTATAGACTGTGTGAAATGGGCTCTGATGAACACCTGCTCCCAAACAAAACATTTCTTCCCTTATGTGACTTTAAGTGAAACCCAAACGCATAGTGTTTCTTGTATTTAATTGGCAAAATAGGCTTACAGTGCATACATTGAATACTGGCCATATGCCATAAAAACTATGCATACTTTGCAAAGAAAAATTAATATCAGAACTAACTCCCAGTAGACCTTTTTCCTCCTCTCAACTCATTACAAAGCTCAGGCAGACAGGGACTATGGTGCTAGCAGATCAGAAATGCAGAGAAAATTCTTGTGCAAGATTTATACAACAGTTTTGAACATGTGATGCCCAAAACATGGGTGAAGATACTCCTCACAAATATGTGTGATGCCCTTGTCTCTTGAGATTTCTCTGAGAGCTGCAGATTATTCCCATTTCTAGTGATCAGTTCAGAGCTATTGCTGCTGTCCAAATCTCACTTACATCAGTTGGGAAATCATGATTAACTTTGAAACTCCATGGTGTGCTGGTTTTGATTGAACTTCTGCCTAAAGAAAAAGCAAGTGAGATTACTGAACAATATGGACAGCCTACAAGCCCAGTTGTTAGTGTATCTACCTTCAATGTTCAATTTAAAACATTACAGTAGCCAGCAGGGTAGCAAATGGTGGGGTTTCTTTTTTTTTTTTCAAAAATGTTGCAGATAATATTTTCCCCTTCCAAATCAATGCACCAGCTTTCTGAGCTCAGGGACATCCTCAGGGTATTTGGCTCACAACCTGAAGTGTGTCCTTTATTAAAGGGTGGATAGGTTATCATCAGTGATAAGCTTAATATTGTTTGCATGTTGAGACTCACAAAGGCTTCAAAGTATGCATTAGCTGTACAGATGGAATTTGTTCACCCATATTGTTACATCCTAAGATATGGTATGACACAGCCTGTCATGTCAGGCATCTCCTTTACGATAATAATCTGGGCTCCTTTCAAACCAGCAGAGAAGGAAAGGCTCTTCCAAAAGGCAAATCTCCCCCATCCTAAGGGAGGGGAGATCCTCAAGGATGGTGGTCAAGCCTCTGACATCAAATATAGAGGACCCTTCACTGCTGAGCGGATGGCAGTCTGTAGGCCAGCCTTTTGTCAACATTGGGTGCAAAGTCCTGTTTGAACTGGTGCTAGTTGAAAGAGTGTCAGACTACTATTAAAACATGACCCCTTTTCCCACCCCTAGACCAGACATAAATTTATCCTGGTCTGAGAGGATATAAATCATGCTTTGAAGGGCCAGGAAAAAGGAATGTGTTATTAAGAGGAATCTGTACCCCATGTTTGCATTTCATTAACGCTAAAAGGCCCCAGTCAAGATCAGGGTCTGTGGAGACATGACACAATATGTGGATGCAAGTGAAAAGCAGGAGGGAGCTTCAGTTTTGGAAGAGGTCACCGGAGGCTTTTTCCTGGCCTGTTAGAGGAGAGCACCCCATACAAGCAAGGCAGCATGGAAGAAAGAGAAAGAAGGCAAGGTGGTGCACTATCCCAAGTACTGAGTGCTAAAAATGCATTTACCTGGAAGGTAATGTGAAATGCCTAGAAATGAAGTGTGACAGGGACTGTATCATACTGTAGTTGAAAATGCATAAGTGGTATTTGTTCATAGTTGATCTGCTAAAACAATATTTTCTTCAGATTCAGTGAGTGCAGGAAATGGTAGAATGTCACACATCACCTATTATAAGCATGCCCCTTGGGTGCCTCTGTGTTAGAAAAGGTTTCAAATATCAGACAACTTTTCTGTAGGTGCTTGCAGCTTTCTAGTCAACTCCAGTGAAATCAGTCAATAGGTAGTAGCATTGTTTCACCTCAGGATATAAACTGTCTCTCAGAAACAAAAATACTAGGATTTTTTTTATCACAGCGACAAAATTCCTAACTTCTATATGTCTGGAAATAAACAAATACCATGCAAGAATCTCCGCCACTTTTTACGGTTTGCAGGTTGTCTCTTCAGTTAGTTTCAGCCATTTAAAATTTATGGGCATATTGTCAATTCTAAGCTTCACCTGCACTCTGTGGACAGACACACTTGTGGACAGACTGTCACCACCAAAGGGGCTTATCCCTCTCCTTGGGGGGATAAGTTGAGTTGCTTTCTATGAGCTTATGAAAAGCATATCCTTGACAGAAATTGCATTGGCAAATACTAAGGCTGTGATTACTTATCCTTCCCTGGCAGCCTCCCTAAAGGTTGCTAAATAAACAATGTTCCTGCCTTCTCTAGGTATTCCCTAAATGCAGTAGGGAGTAAGCTGCAAAACACTATGGTCAGGGTGATACTTTCATTTAATAGCAATTTAGACACCTAATGGTATTTAGCAGCATTGGTGTCTCAAAGTCTCATGCTCATCTGAAGCAGATGAGCCCAACTGCAGGAGATGCTAGGCTGGCCTCTGGACCAAGGATTCCTGTGAACTCAATGGTGGCAGTTGTATATGCACAGGAAGGAACAAAACCTCCAACCTCCCTGTTCTCTTCCTCCTACAGAGTCAACCCAGGGTAGCTACAGCTCTCATTTATGAGCAAGGAAAGAGACACTCAGAATTCAGCCATTCACCCTTTCCTTGGGGAGAAGGAAGTGGCTGGACTGAGGTCTTGAATAAGCACAGGGTCTCATGTTAAGCTTCACTGAAAAATACCTGCTTCAAGGCAATACAAGGAGGAAATATCATCCTGGACCTCATTTTATTGGACACTATATCAGCAATCTGTAATGACTCTCACACCCCAAAATCACTTGAATGCAATTAATGGAATAAAAGTTACTTCACATAAATTATACATTTTCAAGGAAACACATATGAGTGTTGCAAAAGTTTTAGGCCATTTCATGGACAGGGGTAGGAAAACCCTCACTTCCTCCCAGGCTGAGTGTGGGGTTGTGTGTCTCTGAGGTATGTATTTAAACTCCACTCTCTCTGGCAATCAACAAAATACAGGGTCAAGTGATTAGTGCTTGTGGTAGCAGCAGATAGAGAGCTCAAAGGACTTGCCAGATCCTCCCTAGCCTTACTTCTTCCCTCACATACAAGTACACTTACCAGTCAGAAAGAAAAACCGCCTCTGATCTGTGTTTTCATACTTATCTTTTGCAGCCACTTCCACATCTACAACTGGGACAAGTCATCTCACAAAATGTGACATAAAGCAGAAAGCCTTCTGTGTAAATGGGGGAGAGTGTTACATGGTTAAAGACCTCCCAAACCCCCCAAGATACCTGTGCAGGTAAGAAATCCTATGTGGTTCTTTTGTTGGAGCCATCAGGTCTCACAAATGTTTTTTTCTTTAGAGGAGCACCTGAAAAATAACTTCTTCTGAACTTACATTTCTTCATTTTTTTAACCATGTGGATTTGGAAACAATGCCAAGAATAAGCTCTGTGTTCTACAGAGGCATGTGAAACAAAGCAGAGGCTAACTGGGAAATATTTCTACATGATGTTGGCACAGCATCTTCTATTTGTGTTTATATGGCACAAAGTAACACAACTGGAGCCTTATGTTAGAAAAAAATGAAACAGACACTGTAAACTAAATATTCTACATTTAGGATAAAACATGGGTATGGAAAACTGCATTGAATATTGCACTTCATATAGAAGAAACTGTTATTTTAATTGTCTGATGTAGTAACTAAACGGTTTCTGGTGAGACCAGATTCACAACTGTTGTTGTGTTTAATCGCATAAAAAACAACTAATGTCATGGTCATGGTGGAGGTTACTATTTTGTGTGCTGATCTTGATTCATGAAATCATATGAGCTTTGTTTAGTGGGGTGCTTCTGCACCTTTCTCAGGTCCTCGTTGTGCTGTATTGGTGTGCTGCAATAGTCCCTTGCATCAGAGAACATCCATCAAGAGCTGCAGCACTGGAATTTACCTCCTGTCTGGGAGCATGTCATGTAGCTTTTACTCCTGAAGATGAACTAGTCATAGGGACTTCATACTAGCTTAAGAGGAAACTCAACCTTTAAACCTCGGGAAGCACCCTTGGTAGTCAAGAAGGCTGAATGAAAATGGTGCACTTTTGTGAGGATGTTACTGTTTTCAGACAAAGAGATAGTGGTTGGTGAAGACTGTCATCTGCTGTAACCACATAATTTTCCAGTCTCTTTGGACTAAAAATTAAAAAAGACTAATTAGTAAGATAGCTTTGGTAGGTGAGTTAGGTGAAGGTCTGCGATGCTTTCCTGAGGCCAGGAAGAAATTTTCTGCTTGTCTTTGTTGGTTTTTTGGGTTTTTGGTTTTCAGGTTTTTTTTAAGAAAAACAAACAAACAAAAGCTAACAAATCCCCACCAAACCCCACAATGTTCTGGATTACCTCTAAGTTTCCTCTTTTTTTTTTTTGTAGAAAGATGTTACCTGCACATCATGAGCTTTGTTTTGCTTTGGATTTTCATGGATTGCTGTACTGCTGAAAGCAATGAGTGCTCCATTGAATTTTGGGATCATTTTTAGCTAAAGCAAATATGGAAAAGTTATATCTGCTGTGGGTTGGATTCTTTTTTGAGAAAAAGAAAGAAAGATTTGTGTTAAATTTACATGGTTGTTGTAAGCCAGCATTCAAGACGAGCAGTTTGCTATGACTCTCCAGAGCATATACAAGAGCCTGTGTGTTTCAACTTCCTATCCAAACACTGTTCAGAAAACTCCAGTGAATGGTAGAGCTGAGCATTGAGCAAGCTTGCTAATCATCAATATTGTCTTGGTAGTTTCAGAGGTATCCCATCTTCGCTGGTATGAAGACTACTTTATTAATTCAGACATCTGTGTATGTTCTGTAGTGATGTTATAGACTGGCTAATTTTTTAACAAAATGTCTTGGGAACATTTGAATAAAATGGGGGCTGGTTTTCCCTATTGTGGACAAGAAATAACCTTTAATTCTGGGGCTGTATTTCAAGGAAAAGGCAATTCCCAGATTTGGCAGATGTGCCTCTGCCTGGGTGGTCCAAGGCCTATTTGGAAAAAGCATCAGGGCCATAAACTTAGACAGGGTGAATCTCATTTACAATAAGGCAGTGGAGAAGGATTCTTACCTTGAGAACAGTCAGGCTATCTGAGAACAGCCACCACTATCTTGCAGGGCCATTTGCTATGCCCTCTAATACTTGCCAGAACAAAAATTTTATGTTGTGTAGTAAAACAATGCATTACAGCTACATAAGAAATAAAAGTGAGTACTTGAAAGTGGGTTTAGTGATAAACTGAAGGCACAAAATACAGTTTTCTTCTCACTTTTTTAAAAATAAAGATGTCCACTTTTTATTCTAACATTCCAGTTATCTAAAATAGGTATCTAACCACTACACATTGTCTTCATTGTTCTAAGAAAACAAGTCTACTCCTAGAACATGCTTGTGGAAACAGAATGCTTGAAATATGATACTTGCTTTTCATATTTCTGCCTCAGTAGCAAGTTCACATTTTTCCATATGGTCCATCTGTTGAGAGCAAAAACAAAATTTCTAAAGCATAAGCCATATCATTCTAAATTGGTTTTATCCCTAACCAAAAAAACATGACTCAGATTCAAAACAACCATGGAATTTTCCAAGTAATCTCTGGTTTTTTAAATCCCCTATTCTACTTAAAAAAAAAAAAAAATCCTAAATTCATCCTTAGTTAAAATCTGGCTGTATATTAAAAAAAAGTATTAAATGTGTAGTGATGATCCAGACAGGATCAGATCTTGCTCTTCTGGATACTGGTGTGAACTTCAAGAAAATTCCCTGCTTTCATGAGGTAACCATGTGAAATGTTCAAGAAATGTGTGAAGACATAGTAAAGCACTGTACAGCTACATCTGTGGTAGCATGTATTTTCCCCACACATATTTTAATTAAGGTCCAAGACTGAGTAAAACACACTCAAAATAGGACAGATGAAATAGAAAGTTTTGACTACTTAAATAAACTAGTGTATAAAATTTTCAGAAGCTTCATAAAAACATGAGTCACATTTTGAAAACATCATAGACTTAAGAAGCCTGGATGTTACTGGCTTCCTATGAGACTGAGATCCCTAAGTCATTTATGTTCTGTAGGAAATGCATCCCCAGGTTTACCAAAGGAAAAAGATTTCAATAAATGCAAAATTAAGACCAAAACTCCTAGCATTTCCTTCTTACTTGAAAAAAATCTATGTGAATATAAGATCTGTTAAAGTTTTGGAGTGTTCTTTTGAAGTATCATAGCATGAAGGTCTTGATAGCCTAACTAATTGATTTACGACTTGCAGACATCATCTTTTATAATGATTTTGTTATTACTGAAGAAATTAAATTTACAACAGGATTTCACTGGGTGAAAATAATGCTACTGTCTTAAAAGAAGTGTGCTGCTGCTTTTACAGCTTTTTTTTTAACAGCAAAAGAGTGGATTATGTACTTTTTAATGATATAGCCATTTTCTACATCTGTCTCCATGTAAAGGCCTTTGTAGAATAGAAATGGGCAGGATTTTCTTCAGATCAGCAAGTTTGCAAGCAGAAGTTCCAGAAGTATTCATTCAAGAGACAGGATAGAAATACTAGTTCTTACTTAGGCCATGAAATGGATTACTAAGTAATGTTCTTCCCATGGGAAAATAAAATTCTCTCCCAGAATGCATTTATTTGTAGTCAGTGAATGAAATGGAAATACGAACCATTCAGCCATTTCTCTCCTGATGAAAAACAGTCTGATGATACGTGTTCAGTGTTCTGAGAAGTGTCCACCAAACACATGCAAATGCTGCTCTTTGCAACTAGTGCATGTAGAAGGAAAAAAGCAATTGTTCTATTACATGTGGTTCATTATTTTGGTTTTACCCAGTTAAAACAAAAAATAAATGGTTCAAGTAGCCTTTTTTTAAGGCAGAAAGGAAATTACAAGTCTCTCACAGCACAAACATATACATTTTGCTCTATGTTGTTTGACCTCAACTTTTGCTACTGTCCTAAAGGAAAATGGTACATGGATAATGATCTAGGAAAAAAAGCCACAACAAGAAATAATGTCTGAAAACTTTGAGTAGGAGAAGGTGTTTGGGAAAGGACACTATTGCAAGCTGATTGTAAAAGTACGGTCTACAGGAAGCAACCTTTCAAACTGGAAACAGTGCTGCACTGCACATCTGAGCAATAAAATGGCTTTAGCATTCACACATCATCATAAGTGGACAGGCTCATCTCAGCTTTCCTTTTTAGCACATGGCAAGTAAATTATGAAGAAATTTGAAAAAGAGGCTAGCACCATGTCATCTGCAGGAGAAAAAGAGTGGGAGATTCTTGCACAATGGCAAACTCGTGGAAAGCATCACAAAGGCAACACAACTGAAATGTTTTCACAGGAGCATATATCAGGTCATTTCAGATTAATGCTGAGTAAGAGTGGAGAGAAGAAAGAAATAGAGCGAAGATTGAAATCTATAGATCCTTAGTATGGTGGACAGTCATTCACACTTAAGTCTGAAGCACAGGAAGCCTGCCTATGGTGACATATTGGGAGTCTGAGCCCTGCTCAGCATGGAGAATGAAGGTGAAGAAAGAATTCATGAAGGCAGCAGCAGAAAAGATGAGCAAATCATAGAAGATAAATTCATTCTCTATGATCAAGGAGAAAGCTGCACTGAAGTTTTCTGTAGAAGAGCTTAAGAACTGGAAGGACAGACAACTCGAGGCTGCAAATATTGAGAGCACTTCTGCCCTCTCATTTTACTTATTGTCTGGACTGACTTATTTTACCTTCTTGTGAGCCATGTTGAATATGGCTCAAACTCTTTCGGTTTGACTTTGTCTTCTGACCTTTTGGATTTTTGCAGCTTTTCGGAGATCGTCGTACTTGCTATTCCTCCTCAAAGCAAATTACCAGAAGACACAACATGCCATCACAGAAATAAGAAATAATGGTATTTTCATAGATTTTATTTGACTAATGAAAGCAACAGTGTAAATTGTTGTTATGCACTGCATTGCAAGTTTTAAAAAATAACTCAATCTGGGCCTTTCATGAGGTGGAATAAGCAGTGAGCTGGTACACATTTTTGCTATTCATGATTCTTCTATCTTTTTCAAAATAGTCAAAAATACTTTTTTTTTCTCAGATGGATTTTTGCTGTAAATTTTGCAAAGTTTTATCTTCTGGAAAGGTTACACTTTCTTGCCTCTCTTCTGATCATTTGTCACTAACATCCAACCAGGAGGTCACTTAATGCACTCGTACTCCATAGACCAGCAGATGTAAGTCTGTTAGTGCAGTGGTTTTGGTGTACTATTGCTTATCACGTTTTTGCCCTTTAGGTGCCAACCTGGATTCACTGGAGCAAGATGTACTGAAACTCTGCCCATGAAAATCCAAAACCAAGAAAGTATGTTAAAATAATCTGAATTTTGCTTTCTTCCCCAACTACAGCAACAAAATCAATAGTACTTGGTGTTTTCACAGTTCAGCTGGAACCGGCCTCTTTACTCACTAGTTTATAACCTGATTTTCTGAAGTACAGTCTGTACACCATGGCATTATTGACCTCCAAAATATTTCTCGTTTGTGCAATTTTTGATCTTTCCATTCATTCACAGATGAATTTGTTTTGCACATGCTGGTAGTTTTCCTGTTTTGGAGACTGCTGCCAAGTGCAACCCTAAAAGACCAAACTCATGGAGATGAGTATGTACAGATCTTGTGTCCTTGCTGCCTTGTGGAAAGAGCATCCTAAAACCAATCTGGGTCTCTGGAATGGTGAATTTCTGTCTCAGATCTTGAAACACATGGATTGGTTTGGTTTTGGCTGGTTTTGCAGGGGGTATTTCTTTACATTTCCACAGAGCAAATGACTTGCTCTCAACATCCTGAGGTATTTTGACATGCTAAACCGAGATTCAGTTTCTGAAAGTGAACTCACCAAGTCATATCAGTTCACACTGAAGGAGCTTCTTTCTTAGCATATATTCACCTCTTCTCTTTTCTCTGTTTTTTTCTCTACCATTTTTTTTGTTTGTTTTTCCTCTCAGGTGCCCAAATGAATTTACTGGTGATCGCTGTCAAAACTACGTAATGGCCAGCTTCTACAGTACGTCCACTACTCTTCTGTCTGTGCCGCAGTAGAAGCATGCTCAGCTGGTGCTGCTTTCTTGTCGCTGCATCTTTCCTCCAATTTTTTTTTTATCTGTAACTAGATTTGTTGCCTAAGGCCTAATACTGATTGTCTCTGCCTGTTGCATGAAAATTATAACAAAAAGCAATTGCAAATTATAATAGAAAGCAATCCTGAGATTGTTTGGCATTGAGGGTAGGGGGAAATGCAAGATTTAGGAATGCTGTGAAATTAACTCTGAATGTGTGATATGGAGTCCCTGGTGACATCAAGCAGAAAAAGAACAAAAATGAAATTTTGAAAGTTTGCCATTTTATTTGCCACAAAAGGCTTATGAGTCATGATACAGGCCAGCACTCCCTCAACCAAAGGATGGGTATCTAGTCCTGTACTTATATATGACATTTAGAACTAGAGGTTAAAGGTAATTGAAGTGCTTACATTGTTTCTGCAGAGCACCTGCCAAACAGATCAAAATTTTCTTCCTTGTCCAAGCTTCAGTGGAGACAGCACAGAAAGAAAAGAAAAGAGATTACTTAAACAATGAGTTCTAATATGTTTTGGGTATATTGTGAGTAACAGGTGCAAGAGATCAAAGATTATTTGGCCAAATGAAAGTATCAGACACGCACATACACAGACTGCTAGAATCAACACTGTGGTCACCTCCCATAAGGTTTCGTATGGAGAAATGGGCTAATTATTATCAGTTGACAAGGATGTAGCAGAAGGTACACTATATATTTATTTTCTCTCATTGGCTATAGCAAAATTAAAGGTAACATACAAGAAAATTGCTTAGGTCTTACATTTAAATGCATATGTACTACTTACATTCAATTGTTCCTGGCATCAGAATATACTGTCATCTAAAAGCAGTGTTATAGAAACTGGTTTTTTAATGGATTACTTGCCAGCACAGAAAGACTATAGGCCAGATTAATTTAATTTCCATTGGTATTAGGACAAAAAGCTGTAAGTATGTGCTGGACATTTTGAAGCCTGAAGAGATGCATAGGTTTTCTCTTATACTGATGGATGAAAAACATCCATACATAATTCATACTTTCCATCATAGAAGCTACCCACATAAATCGCAAGAGTGCTGACTGGTGACTGGACCTTCCAACACTCAAGTATGCATTTTTTTGCCCTGCCTTAGAAACCTCATTAGTGTGAGTTATATTTAAATGCCTCTGGTAATGATGGCTTTAAAATTTTTTATGCTGTTATGGTATTTGTTTACCAAATGTTAGATTTAAGTGGCCTTTTCTGTGGATTGTGGTGAAAAGTGCAGCTCAGCTTTTCTGATCTTAGAATAATAATTTAAAAGGAGGTGGTGTAAAAAATATGAGATCCATTGTTTGCTGCTGAATTTTATCTGAAAACTGTAGAAGAATGGTATGTTGATTATAAATTCATTTTCCAGCCTAAGTGAAAAAAAGTTGAGGTGTATTTTCCCTCCTTTGTTTTTCAGTTTCCTAACCCTGGTTAGGATTTTTAAAGACACCAGGCTGAGATTGTTTGAAGTTGCCTCCATGGAAAAGGCATAGATGCCCTTGCCTTGCTGCAAGAGTTACACTTAGTTATTAGTACTTAAGTTGGTCAAGCACTTCCTCTCCTTGAAATGCAGAGGCAGGACAGCACACCTCTTCCTACCTTAGGCCACTCAGAGAGCCCCAGTCAATGGCTATGAGACTCTGGCACTTCTGCCTGCCCTGCATCTGCACCGCAACATCTGATTTCTTATACTGCTTAAGATCTTGAAATGACACTTTTGGAAAGGGTCCACTGAGGGCACATTTATATTTAACTAAAAAAAAAAAAAAAAAAAAAAAATGAAGAAGCATTTATATGACTTTTTGTTATCATACCCAAAGCAGACCAGAGCATATTATTTAACAGAGGACTTAAGAAAGTTTTCTAAAGGCAAATGTTGCATCTGGGACTTAAAGCCAAGCTCATATTTTGCACCAAGGGTTGTGGATGATTAACTTAGTTCTGTGGATGCAGCTTTTGCATAGTACAGAGCAAAGTGAGATGCTAAACAGCATAAGTGTAGTAGGAAACAGAAATGTATGTGTGAACCATACAGCTATCTAATTTCACTTGCTTTCAGGAGGGTCTTTCTTTGGAAAGAAAGAAAGAGTCAGTGGGGTTCCAAGCCAAGTTTGCCTACCAATGAGCTGTTAGTGTCTTAATTTGGTTGTTAAAGAAATTTTTTTTTTCAGAAATCTCCCCTGGAGTTGGTATTTGAGAGTCCTGAAGTTACTGGGCTGAGGACCTTTTGCCAGGTCAGAACAAGGCACCAGTGAGCATTCTGGAAATGCCCTGTCCCACCAGAGTGCAAGGCTAACTTGACTCATCTCAGAAGCCTGGCTAGCAGACCCTGTAGTGTCCTTTCCTTGAGCACAGCAGTCACAACTGCTACCAGGTGTGCTACCCTGGATTTTTTCTGTGACTGCTTTGACTTTGAGACTCATGATCCACCACTGGTCCATAAGACAGCAGAAGGCAGTCCACAAATTGTTGCAAAAATACATCAGTTCCATGCATTTTCTGTCTGAATGTTTGCACATTTTCTCCCTTGAAGTCAAGGGAGACCAAGGCAAATGGAGGAGAGCAAAAGGCAAATGGAGGAGAGCAAAAGTAATGAGTTAACATTAAAAGTTTAGGGTAATTTGCATGTAGTTAGGCAAGAGAAGTCTTATAGCAACACTGTGCAGAATGATGCCTAGGATAAGAAATAGTGATAAAGCCATGAATAAATAGAAGGTTGAGGGAACCTCTCTAGAGTTTAATCACAGGTAAACCCCTTTGTCCTCTCAAATGCCCCAGATGGACCAAGGACCCCACTCAAAGGGACTTGCTTACTTCACTAGTTTGCAATTATATATGAATTGTGAATTTAGAACTGGCCAGGGGCAGGGTGTGGCCCTTCTTAGGGATCACCTGAACATGGTCCATGCCATCCTTCAGCATGATGCATCAGTTTAAACAGTGTCCATTTCAGCTCTCACATCCCTGATGAGCAAGAGGGACAGTACCAAGAGGGGCAGAAGGAATTTTCTTTTTAGATGATAATGGCCCTTGCCTCATATTGTCACAGTGAATCTGGCTGAAGCATTAAAGGGGGCAAGAGAAAAGCTCTGATGTTCTAGAAATATGACCAAAACTGCAGTTACTGTGTGATGGCCTAATTTTTCAGCCTTTTCATATAAATTACAGGTCTTCAAAAGTATGCCTTTAGTTATTCTACTACTTCACTATTTCTCATTTTCTGCATATTTCTCAATAGGCACATCTGCATAAGAGTAGCAGACAATCAATCTCACCTGAAATTTTAATTTTCTAAAGCCGTTCAGCACCCTAAATTGTACACTCTATGTGCTGAGATCAAGACTCCTAAATGAACAAGCAGATTTGAAAAATGCCATTGTCCATCTTTTGCTCAGAATTTAAAAAGACAGGTTTTCACTATAAATTGCTCAGTTAATTTTCACTAAGTGCTAAAATTGGTATGATAGGATACTTCAATTATGAAAGGACACGCTCTTAGATTTGAACCAATTGCCACTTTTACAGGAGCCATGAGACTTAACACATCAAGTTCAAAACCAATTTTGCAACCTGAGCACTATTGAAATGAACCAGATTTTGGATCCAAAGTGGAATCTAAATGTCACAAAGAGACTGTATCCCAGTCCCTCAAATAGAAACAGCTAACATACAGGGGGTCTGCTCTGTGATAGTTTAGGAGATTTGAGTTTGTTTTTAATTGAAATTGCGTGAAGAAGAATTTATAATTTTTTAGCATTTTTTTTACCCACAGAAAGAAACACGACACTTTGGTGCTTCAGAGTTGAAATTGGTCTTCCTGAACCTCTCTACTGTTTCACTTGATCCTACTGGGTCCTTTCTTTGCCAGGTGCAAGTTCTCTACAAAAACCTGAGGTAGTGCTCACCCCTCACTGGGCAGCACCATGTCTCCAGGCTACCCACCCACCTGAATCCATACAGCAGCCACCCCAAAGTCTTGAGTGCCCAGCAGCTGTGGCACACCACTCATAAACAGAGTATGCAGTTCTGGAGGATTCTGTTCTGCATTTCCCAGCACCATCCTCTGGTTCTGTACAGGCTACAATATATCCAACAAGTTGTAGTTTTAAATAACTTTGGTGAAAAAAAAATTGCTTACTAAGCATTTTTTCCCACAAGACTGTCATGTCCCCCCAGTCATGACCAGAATGAAAACTGAGTTGTGAAAAATAATTAATTGTATTTATTCTTAGAGCACCTAGAGACAAATACTCGATAGAAGCCACACTGCATGTAAAAAGTGTGCAAAAATATCAGGCTAAGTAGGAAAATATCAAAAATTACCACCTGTTTATAAAATGAGAAGTGTTGGGATGTTCTGCTTTTCAGATTTAGGGCATATAAGTGGGAATAGATAAGTAGATAAGTCTGAGCTACATAACATATAGGTTTGAATAAGCAATGCATGTTTCTTCAGCATGTTTTCTTGTTCGGCCTTCCAGACAGAACATATTCCGATTTTAAATACCAACTCCCTATTGAATTATATGAAATAGAAACTGCATGATATGAATGACTTCCCTAAAATTAAATTACCTTCAAACTAGGTGTCTTATCTATAAGCAAGCATAATTACAGCAATATATGTGCATGGGCATGTCATTCATTTTACTGAAGATTTAATCAAGCTTTCTATGCAACTAATGCATATCATTAGCAGAGGTCAGGTAGGCATGTAATACTGGCTCTTTAGGAAGACACCTGGATGGATTCCAACTTACTTAACCCTTAAAATGTTACTGATTGGCAACAAAGAATTGACATTCCCCATGTGTGCAAACTACATTAAAAAAATCCATTTGCTGTGAAAATTACCATTGGATATAAACTTCACAGCACACAAGAACAAAAAAAGGCAAGACCTACCATGGCTGTGGTGTTGGCCCCATGGGAAGGGTCTCCTAGGGTACCAGCTGGGGGAAAACCTGTGTTCCTCTTGACCCACAGGTGCTGGGGCCTGGGAGTGCTGATTTAGGCATGTGGCTTGTCTAAAGGGATCAGGCCCTGCACCCCAGGGTCCATCCATCTGGTCAACAAGTTGTTCTGCCAAGGCAGCACTGTGCAAAGACAGGGAAAAGGTGTTGGCTCCTCATTTTCCAGAAGATAGAGGCCTGCTGCAGTCAACTTGCAAAGCAGAGGACTCCCACTACTGAGTAATCAGTGCCAGCCACCTCCAGGTCACAACCTTCAAGAGCAAGGGTATGCATTCCGGGCACAGAAGCAGGGTCAGAAGGGAGAGCAATGCACAACCCATTTACAATGGTATGCTGCCCTTTGTAGAGTATCCCTTTGCTGTCATGTTCCTGTGTGAAAACAATCAGCCATTGTACATGGCATCCTCAGGCCACAGCCCTGTTCATCTCAGTAAGATCTTTAAGGGTTAATGGTTCCTGTTACATTCCCTGGGCTGTGGCTGTTCAGATGCTCCATGTATACATATTTTTGTGTATAAGCTTTGCAGAAGGTCTGGTCACAGATCTAAAAAAGGTGCACTTGAACGCTGCCCAGATAACCATGTGCCCTTTGTCCTGTTTCATGTGCAGACAAAGAATAGCTGTAATTCTCATATGTAATTTATTTTTAAGTACAGTGTATTGCTCTTTTCTGAAACATTTTCCTTTTTTTTTTTCTTTTTTTGACAACTTTCTGCATTGGCAGAGCATCTTGGGATTGAATTTATGGGTATGGACCAATCATTCCTTTTAGCCTGCAGATTCTAGACCCTGAGAGATAAATTCCTTTTTATTTTTTTTCCACTTCCCCTTTTCAATTCCTAACCAATTTCTTTATGCTTTAAAAGGGATCATACAGCTATAACAACCCTTGTCAAAGTGTTAGCAGAGATCAGTTCACTAAAATGGTCATCAAAATATCAATAGGATATTCCAGACTTAAGGAGTTCTAGGAATTACTGGAGTGATCATAACATAGTATATATTCCTTTTTCTGCTGTATAGTTTTGACTAGTTTTGACATCTGCTTTTGGTGAGTTTTTCTTGGGTTGCTAGGTTTTCTAAACACTGTAAGTGTTAAGCAAAATGTCTAACTAGTGTATTAAAAGGGAGAAACTGTTATGGCCACTTAAAAGTATGCAAATTGGCAGTGTTGAGCTCTGATTTCCAAGTAACATTTTATGTCTAAACCCACGTCTTGGTGGTTACACATCATGTGTAAATCAGTTCCCTACACATATCTGTAAATGATATGCATATATTCCTTTCCATGTCTGTAAATTCAAAGTGGACTGAAAGTTATTTAGGAATTTAAGTAAAAGTTTACAGCTAGACTCCAGATCCTCAAGTCAGCAAATATATTCAATATTTCTATAACTAAACTCAACAAGAACATTGGCAGTGGGTACTATATTCACACTTCAGCTTTAAATATAATAGAAATAGATTTTTAAAGTGTTATTCATTAATAGACTGTACTTATCTGAATAGCTATTTGTATTCAGAGGTAAAAATAAAAAAAATTCTTGAATAGGCTAACTTGAAATTCAGGTCAGTTTTAGACTGGAATCTCATATAATTATTGATAAATTAAAAGAAAAAAAAGGAAAAAAAAAAAACAGATGCTGAGGCAGTTTTTGTTCATGTTCTTATTAAAAATGCCCCCACAAAATGTCATTAGCTTAAGCTAATGTGGAAAACCCATTACAAGCCCAAATTTAAAAAATTACTACAACCCAGCTTATTTTTGTTTTTATTATTATCCTAAGTTAGCATTAATTCCCACTCATACGCATTAGATTGGAGTGGAAGATGTATGGCTACATTAACATATGAGGAGTTAAATTAAAATCCTTTAAAAAACTGGCGTGCAAATTTTGCTTTATATATGAAATTACATTAACAAAACAACCTCTTGGAATTAAATTCTATTAAAAATCGCCAGCAATATGTAAGAAGAAAAACTTTAAAACAGAGCAAATTTAATACTTCATATATAATCAGTTACGTATAAATTAGAGTGATATGAAATTAATTGCATAATATGCATATTTGAAAGGCTGCTTATGTAATACCTTGACTTAAGTCTTACATTGATTTGATTTTCCTAGCATTCTGTAGGGTAAAAAAAAGTATTGCAATTATTTTTAATACTTAACAGGCTAAAATCTTTCCTAAATTCTCACTGCATATAAAATCCTTTACAGACTTTCTTGCAAGGCTGCTATAATTTTTTTTCAAGATAGTTTAATGTCATCATATGTTATTTAGCTGGGAGTCATTAACTGACTCCATAAACATTAGCAATGGTCAGAGACAGAACAGAAGGCAGTTTTGTGGCAAGATGTAGTATAACCGCAAGTGCTCCACAGGAGTTCTTCGCAAAACTCTTCTTGGCCTTAAACAGATTCCAAGGCTTGTCTTTGAGGTACCATGCCATCTGCAAAGTCTTAACCAGGATCCCAGTCCTGTCCCAGCTGCCACCATCCCCTGTCACCCACACTGGCCCCTGCAGAACACCTGGGCATCCCCCATTTGGCCCTGGCTGTCCCCTGTCAGCCAGGAGCACAGCCAGGTTTACATGAGAGCTTGCTGGTTTGCTGGGCATGACATGCCCACGTGCGTGTGCTTTCCTACGCAGAACTTGCCCCTGGAGTTTGAGGGAGGGCATGGTAGCACCACCATTCATGCACACCATGTCAAGCTGCATTGTCCTTAGGGCCTTGTTTCAAAGGGCACAGGAGGGAACTAAGGTTATGAAAACAGATCTAGGGATTTAATTTCCCACACCTGTCAAGACCTATAGTCCCAGCAGACTTGCTGGTGCTAGGAGCATTGCTCAGGGCTGCACCCACAGCCCTGCTCCTTCTCTGCATCCCCCCTCCCCTGCAGTGAGTAAGCACTCAGAAAGTCCCACACATAAGCAATGAGCCTCAGCCCACTGACAAACTCAGTCAGACCATCACCAGCCAGCTGCCCACCTCATTTGCAACAGCCTCAGCCTCCAGCAAACCTCCCGGAGTCAGTGCAATTTCTCCTTCAGTACAAAAACTGAGCAGAGTGTCCACTGTTAATGTTCTACTTCCTCTTCCTTGTGCTCCAAAAAAATAAACCCAGGTTGATATGTCATTATTCATTTTGCTTTCATAAGCTAACAGCTGAC
This sequence comes from Vidua macroura, assembly GCF_024509145.1. Classification (NCBI taxonomy): domain Eukaryota; kingdom Metazoa; phylum Chordata; class Aves; order Passeriformes; family Viduidae; genus Vidua; species Vidua macroura. The sequence continues at coordinate 44,635,195 of NC_071611.1, forward strand.
AGCATGACAGTAAAAAAAAATAATAATAATTCAAAGCATTTCAAATTAGCCCCTAAACTGCTTAGCACAATTCTCCTGTTTCCTGTGACATCCTTGTAATACACCATTTCCATGGCTAACTAATAAGCGCTTTCAGAAGGGAAAGGGGAAGGGGATCCAGTGCCACTAACTAGCCTAGGTGAGGAGTTATGCTGTATGAGAAATCCCTTCTCACTCTGCTTCAACCTTTCTTTTTGGTCACCAAGCATTTCTTCTCTCTGTTTTTTTTCCAGTACCATTTTTTCCTGTCTTTCCTTATATTTCACCTCCCTCTTTTTCTTTGTCATAGTTTGGTTTGGTTGGAGTTTCAGCCATTTCTTCCTTCCCTTTTCTGACTTTCTGTTCTTGAAGTTATATTTACTTTTCTTTAATAAGTTTTTGCAGCATCCTAGTTTTACCACACTCATTTCTTCTCTCCTCTTCCCCCATCTTTGTTAATAATTAGTGCTATTAATTTTGTCTGACAGTGCTCATGACCTGTTTGCTGGTGTTTGATTTACAGTGGGTTTGGCTTGTAAGACAAACTTGTTCCATGGTGTGGTGCATTGTATCAGAGAAATTAAGATTTATTTTGGCTTTTTGGTTTGTTGCATGGAGTATTTGCCACTTGTCCACAGCAACTTTAAAACAAAATTAGACAAGCTCAGGAAACACGATAGAGGGAAGTCTGCTCCCTGTTCAGTAAGGAGTATTTTCCCCTGAACTGGTGTGTCATTTATGACAGCACATCATTTGGACAGTGATTATGCATCTCTGTACCAGCCAGATGTAAGTGCTTTCCAGCAGGAATAATGCTGACATTTATCCCAAAGGTAGTGCAAAGCTGTGCAGCTCTAATTCATTCATTTATTTTTAATCACCTGCTGGTATTCTGACTGTGGTCAATATAGCAGATCACTATTGGTCTGTCTGCTTAATCAAAAATAAGACTTGAGTAAAGCTAGACATCCATTTTTGTCTTAACAGTGGGAACACAAATCTACATCTGTAAAGCGGCAACACAGAGTGTGCCTCTGTTTCAGAGCTCCTTATGTAACATTTCCCCGGCAGAGGACTCAGCAATGCTCTCTGCCAAGCATGAGAAAGGCTGGAAAGCATCAGTAGCTCCAGCCCAAACATTAGCAGTGCTACTAACACCTTTATAAAAGTGAAATGTGAATGAGATCAGTAACAAGTTGTCGTCACTGAGCAAACTGCCACCGTAGATAGAGAGTTCCTGTGTTGGTCACAAAGGGATACAAGTTGAAACTCTGCATTTCTCTCACACAAGGCACTGCTGGTTATTGATATTGCTGTGTTTTAGGAGGAGCACTGGAGAAAGAGTCTGAATTTTACAACCAGAGCTCAAAACATGTCTTCATTTCCATTGGTGATATAATTACAAGCCAAACTCATGTCTCAAATGTACAAGAGTATTTTAAAATTTCTCCTGTAAAGACAACTGAGATATAAATTGACATGGGACCAGAGGGATATTGGATGTGAAAACAAACCAAAAAATATAATAAGAAAATAAATTTCTCATAAGACCTGTAAAAATGGCTTTCATTCCAGCTGTCTTTGCAAAACTTCCAAAGCATTTGCAAATTTTTGTTATTACCTTACCACACTGCATTTTTATTTCCAGCAAATGCTGTGTTTGTCAACTAAGAAGTTGTTTCTTAAATATTATTCTTGTTGGCTTAAAAAAAAAAAAGTGACTTTTGACTGTAATTCTGTAATTGTTCTCATCCCCAGTATTGTGTTAATAGTTTGTGGTATAGTCCTGTTCTCCTTGCAGTCAATAATGAGTCTGCCTGAAATGTGGTGGCTGTGTCTCGGTGTGGCTGTGTGAATCTGTGCACTGGTTTGTAGCATGAGAGCTGTTGACTGTGTGCTCCTTGCCTAGCCATCCTCCATGTTGTGACTTTCTCTGTTTTTGTCCCTTTCTAGAAGCTGAGGAACTGTACCAGAAACGGGTGCTGACCATAACTGGCATTTGCATTGCTCTTCTAGTGGTTGGCATCATGTGTGTGGTGGCCTACTGCAAAACCAAGTAAACTTTTCTATTTTGTATCTGTATTGTTAGTCAGGGTCTTCCCAGTTGACTGTAGCTTCTCTGGGCATAAGGTTGTATCTGTGCTTCCGTAGAGGTGAGCTCAAGAGACAAACTTCTGACCACGGTGCTGTGGTCCAAGCCAGATGAATGGGAGTCTCCATGTCCATCAGCAGTGTAAAATTAAGAGAGCTATCTGAAAGATTTCTCAGTCTTCAAATGTAATTTGCAATTTTTTATCTTTTTTTGTTTGTTTTCTTTTCTGTCACCCATTTCATCTGGTTTCCCCAGTTGAAAAGAAATGAACTCCAACCCTGGAATCATGTTGCTTTTTAGCAGTGAATTTTATAAGCCTAATTTGTTTGTACTTAGGATACAATTAATGATGCTAAAAGTTACTATATACCAAAGGCCAAAAAATTGCTCTCAATGCAAAAGTAGGCATTTAAATGCGTCCTGTGAGTCTCTAAAGTACTCGGGGTGACTCTCAAACATTCATGAGGCACTCTGGACTATAAATTACACAGAACATCAGCAGAATTTCTGCTGCCAAAACTTCTGTCTACCCTTATAAATCTCCCCACTAAAACACAGAAAGCCCTTATCATAAATATTCCACATTTGTATAAACCTGATTTACTGTTTCAAGGCCTGATTGGCAGTTGGTTTTTGTTGTAAGTCCCACCAATAATGGATGTGTTAAAAGTGGGGGAGGAAGGAGATCATTTATCCCTCTCAGTGAGAGTCCATTCACATACACACAACTGCTCCCACCCATAACCTTGTGCCAGTGGTCAGTGGGGAACAGCTGAAGCAGTAATAAAAAATCAGATCAATTACTGCTTTTAGAAATCACATCCCCGTGTATTTCAACAAACATTAGGATTCTGAAGTATGATTTTATGTATAAAGAGCTCACAGAATCCATCAGGGGTCTGGATGCCTTTTTTGGCCCCAGACATCAGCAATCACTGTGAACCAAAAGTTAACTGTTTTCAAAAACATGATGATGAGAGTGCCTTGCCAGGACATGGCCCTCCAAATGCAGTAGTGATGCCAGACTGGTATCTGTGAGGTGATTTGCATGTGCTCTTTTCCATAAAGAGGGTAAAACTCAGAAACCAGGAGAAATCTTGGAATGGTGTTAGGAGAAAAACCAATGGAATAATCTAATAGCTTAGATTTTGTTGGTCTCCTTGCAAGAAATACTGCTACTAAATCGCCAAGGCATTAGCTTCAGACACTGAGTCTTAATTCAGAGGTACTTTATTTGCAAATAATTTACATGAAGATAAAAGCTTCTTAAGTACACTAGCTTACCCGTTATTCTCTCATCTCCATTTTGTACGGTAATCAAGTTTTGTAGAGTGTCCTTCTCAGTGTCCATCTAGAGTGTCTAGAGTGTCCATCTCCATTTTGTAGAGTGTCCTTTTACTACAGGACAAACAGCACAGATAAAAGCATGCAAATTCAAATACACTGGTCACTGAAGGTGGGAATAATGCAGATTTCTAGGGACAGATTCCCAGGTTACATGTGCCAGGATTTCAGTCCTGTAGATGACAAACTCAGACTTCTTCTAGAACTCACTTTCTCTACCATGTTAAGGAATTCAGATTGTTCTAATCTCACCAGGTCTCCAGACCGTTATGAAAGGGAGCTGTGAAATCAAGTTAAAACCTTGCTTGAGTGTTGCTTCTCAACTCAGCAGGTTTTTGGGTAGCTCAAATATCTCCTGGCACTGCTCTGTCTATACACCTTAACTGCTTACATGTCCTAAGATGGTTATCCTCAAAGCATGAAATCCACATGAACCACAGGGTGTATCCTTCTGAGACCAGGAACATTTCCAAGACTGATGTATCTGCGCATGCCATTCGTGTGATGTGATATAAATTAAGCATTTTCCACTATCCAGACACATACACACAGAGGAAAATATGCTGTATGTCAAATCACGTTTTCATTGTCTTTAGCCTTTCATGACTATCAAGCTTCAACATATTTATTGCCCTCCCTCACTCCTCCTTTTTTATAAAGCTTGGAATAGTCCCCTTGAGTTCAAAACAGGATTGAAAATAGTTATCTCTTACACTGTCCTACCCTGCCATCACTATCTGCACTTCTGCATCAGCTTAGTATTTTAGCTTTTGCCAGAGCCAAAGTCATATGCATTCCAGAGTGCGTTGAAGCCTGCATACTCCCTTCACTGCCCTGGATTCTGTGACAGTGTGGTGGAAGTTCTCCAATGTAATGAGACAAAACTGGGTAATACTTATAAATTAAGTCTGAAATTTAATAGCCCTTTCTCTGGTTATTTATTTTGGTGTTTTAATTAGTGTGTTCTGCATAGCCAGGTTTTACTATGCCATAAGTTTTGCTGCTGACAGCTTGTAATGATCTTCTGAAAAGTTCTTCTGAGGAGAGCTGGAAGGATTACAGAATCACGGAATCATCTAGGTTGGAAAAAACCTGTGAGATTGTGTCCAACCTTTGAATGACCACCACCTTATCAGCTAGACCATGGCACTAAGTGACGTGGCCAGTCATTTCTTGAACAACTCCAGGGAGGGTGAATCCACCACCCCTCTGAGCAGTCCGTTCCAATGCTTAATAACCCTTTACATGAAGAAATTCCTCCTGATGTCCAACCTGAACCTCTCCTGGCACAGCATGAGATCATTTCTTCTTGTCCTGTTGCTACTTGCCTGAGAGAAGAGGTTAACCCTCACCTGGCTACAGCCTTCTTTCAGGCAGTTGTAGAGAGTGATAAGGTAACCCTGAGCCTCCTTTTCTCCAGGCTGATCAACCTCAGCTCCCACAGCCACTCCTCATAGGACTTACATGTTGTTAGCAAGTGGGGAAACAGCAGCTAAGGACAGGAGACAGTAAAAGCACCAAAGTCAGTCAGAGACCATGTCATTAGTTCTACTAAGTGCATTAGCACCCATGGCATCCACCTGATAATCATTAGGCTTCAGAGCAAATCTGATGTTGCTGAAACAAAACCTTCCAGAGCTGCCAGGAAATCTGCAGGCTCAGGCCTATGCCATATACACTTACTTTGGATTTCTGAGGCTTCATCTTCATTCTTCTACAACACATGTATTTGAGGTGCACTGTTGAGGTAGGGGATGAATCGCACCAAAAAATATGTAACTGCCACATCATAAAGACCATGTTCCAGTGTCTGCAAACAAGCCTTGAGGCACAGACACCTTGGCTCCCTGTGGTGAACAGAGAGATGTAACTTGATGGGCTGTCAGAAGCTTCGCCTTGTGAGGGTGTCAAGGTGTCTGGATCAAAATCTCTCCCCACTTCCTTCTGACAGCAGAAAATTCTCCTCCTAAGATAGAGCACTGCTTAGAAATGGCTTCCCTTTTGCTCTCACTTATTCCTGTCCCCCTTTGTCCTGCTGACTCCTGGAAAGGATCCCAAATATCCTTCCCTTTGTGCAGGTCCCCACAGTTCCAGCTGCAATTAGACCTGTGGTTTTCAGAGTTACTCTGAGCTCTAGCAGCAGTGGAGAAAATTCTGGTGAAAAAAGTGATGTTACATTATTATCATCAATATGCTGAAAGGTACAGCTGCTTTCCTTTTGTCTGTTAAAATTGTTTCTGTGTTTCATGCACAGGAAACAGAGGAAAAAGTTGCATGACCGCCTTCGGCAGAGCCTGCACTCAGAAAGGAATAACGTGATGAACATGGCCAATGGGCCGCACCACCCCAATCCACCGCCAGATAACGTCCAGCTTGTGAATGTAGGTTTCACTGTACACGTTTCAGCCTAGGCTGACAGTGCCACAGGAAAGCTCACCCCACAGCTTTTAAACATCTACCTGCTGCAGGCTGGTGAATGATTTCTCTTCGCTTTCTCCACACATAAAAAATTGCTATCTCAAACTGCTGCTGTCTTATCCATCAGAGAATAGTATTTTTGGTGTATCTGATGGCAATGGGAGGTTGCTTTTCCACATGTCTTTCTGTTGGGATTTCTCATTCCCTTGTTAACTACATTTTTATAGCTTGATTGAGATGCAGGCCTTTGCTACTTTCCCCATTTATCTCCTCCTATTTTGAGTCTAGATGGGCTATGTACGCAGGGGTGTACATGAATGTGCTCAAGTGTGTCAGTATGGAGGGGTGTACATGAATGTGCTCAAGTGTGTCAGTATGGTTTCTGCATGTATTTAAGTGACAAAATTTGTGCTTTGGAACATGAAAAAGGCTGAAATCTGGGAAGGAGAGATTGGGAATTATGTCTACAAATATGCTGTGAATTGCAGTTTGTAAACCTGAGGTTTGTCTGGGCTTTTTCAGCAGTATGTTTCGAAAAATGTAATCTCCAGTGAGCATGTCATCGAGAGAGAAACAGAGACCTCGTTTTCTACAAGCCACTACACCTCAACAACACATCACTCCGTGACAGTGACTCAGACACCTAGCCACAGGTACTGGAGGGGGAAGGCAAATAACAGCTGTAATATCTATCTGTTGCTGTTACAAAATCAAAGAGATGTGTAAAACAACAAACCAGTGAAGATCTATGCCCCCTTCATAGTGTTTTCATTTTAAGACTAAAATGTTTGATGTCCTATCACCTAAGTAATTATCTTCCCAGGAATTTATTATCTGACTGGCATTCCAACACTGTCACACTGAATTTTAGTATATGCAAATTGCTAAATCAGTGACAGTTCTGATGACTGGAAAGCCCTCCTTCCCTCTCCTTTTATTTATACATGCAAAATCACCTTGATGTGATTTTGATGTGTATGTGGATTCATAGGGTTCACTAAACTCTGCAGCTCCAGTTACCAACCCAAAGTCTGTGCTGCAGATCCTGTGTGACAACAGAGCCCCTCCTTTCCTTGGGTAAATTTCTGCTCATATGCAGTTACCACCAAAGCCCACTCTCACATTCCCCCTTTCTCTTTTCCTGGTTGCTGCTCTCCAGCTGGAGTAATGGCCACACTGAAAGCATCCTCTCTGAAAGCCACTCGGTGCTTGTCAGCTCCTCCATGGAGAATAGCAGGCACGCCAGCCCAGCAGGGCCCCGGGGCCGTCTCAACGGCATCGGCGGGCCACGGGAAGGCAACAGCTTCCTCCGGCATGCGAGAGAGACCCCTGGTTCCTACCGAGACTCTCCTCACAGTGAAAGGTAGGACACACTGCCTCATTGCTTTCAGCTGGCAAGACCTGGTGTTTTCCCAGATGGTTTCAAAGCTTGGCAACACAGGAGAAAATGCAAAAGTGCAGCTGTTCTTGGAGGGCATAGATCTCCTTATTCATAAAGGTGGAGAGCTGAGTAGTAGTTTAAAGTCCACCAAAAGCATTTCTTCCCTTCTTGCCTCTGCTGGATTTAGTCCTATTAGCCAGCAGTTCACACTTGGGAAAGCTCAATTGGAGTAATTAGTCAGAAAGTTCAATTGAAAAATATAAACAGAATTTTGCCTAATTACCAATTTCTTAGAGATGCAAGTGAGAAGACTGAGAGATTTTGCAGTGAGAAAGTAATGTTTTGATGCACAGGAGGAAGAGGAGGGCACTAAGAACTCCTAGGCAGTATAGAAATTATGCCACCACCTACTTTCTGGAGTGTTCCAGCTCCAAAACTCCCCTTAACCCTTTATTAAATAAAAGCAAGGAACACAAAGTGCAAGCCAGAAGGACTCAGGTCATTATTAAATCATGAATAGTTATAAATACACCTGGCCAAGTAGTTTTTTTCCAACCAAGTAATTTTTCTTCCCTGAAAAGGTTGGTTCATCAGCTCCTAAGGTCTGCCTAGAAGTACATCAGTCACAAAAAAACTTTAATTGAAAAAATCCTGCTCAGGTTTAGGCTAGCATTTTAGTTCAAGATGGCCCCAGAATAGCAATAGAAAGACTGAGAAGAAACAAGACATTTGAAAAGAGCTTTTCTCCCTGGAATCATAGGCAGAAGAAAAAGAAAACAAAAGGTTATGGACAGTTCTCTGAGGATTTTGAAATCACAAGGGATTTGGCCTTGTGGAGTGTCCATGATGTCAAAAATACAGCCAGGCAATCCCCAAGGAGACTGAGTTGTGTAGGAGACAAATTGTGGTTTTCAGAAAAAGAATGCGCAAGTACGGCAAATGCCATTTCTGTGGTACTCCCTCTACCACACAAACAACTGCTAAGCAGCAAGAAGAGGGCCCATTGAAGAAGGACCCTGAGTGTTGTACCACCAAGCATAATAAACTACCCTCTCATTAAAAATTATGTGTTATTTACCATGGAATTTAATTTGAACATACGTGGCTCACATGACATAAACAGCTATGGCTCCAATCCAGCAGAGCACTTTGACAAGATTATCTTTTAATTGTGCAAGTAGGCCCACTGAAATCAGCAAGATTACTCACATGGGTAGAGCTCAGCATGTGCTTAAGTGCTTTGCTGGATCAGGACCTGTAACAGTAAATACCATGTTGTCTCCTGCCTGGGAACTGAGCAGGATGCACGGCAATGCGCCTGACAATGGTGAGTAGTACAGCTTAGTATATTTGGGCATCTGCATGTGAGAAGTGAAGACCATTCTTGCTATCTGCCTGCATTGCATGGGACACCCAAAGCATCATTCTAACACGAACTGTTTAGATTTACATTGGGGGGGGGGGGGGGGCAGTGCTGGGGGAGAGGGGAGACCATATTCCTTTTTTTTTTCTCTTGAGAAGAAAGAAGGCATTTCATCAATTATTTTATCTCTTGAAGGTTGTACTATAGGTCAATAGCAGCAACATTTCTGTGATAATTCATCAGGCATTGACAGCCTAGCCTGTGCCTGAAGCAATCACAAATTTGCTACATGGGAGATGATAGTTCCCTGGGCATTAATTGCAGGCCTCATCTTTTTTTAGCAAGCAGGAAATACACTGCCAATTGTTGCTGAGATTGCTTGTGTATATAAGGGAGAAAGTGAGAGTTATTTGGAACTAAAAATTACTCAGAAACATAAAGGAATGTAGGAGCTGACAAATTACTTCCTGAAGCCATCAAATGTTGCTGTACTGTGAATTGGTAAACCAAGGTTTTACTCCCTCAATTTTCAAATTAAATTGAATAGGCATTACAAGGGGTTGTTTTGCCTCACCTCATACATTTCCTGGATCCCATGCCCTGCCACCTGTGTACACAAGCAGAGGGCACAAGCAGTTTTATCTTGGATGCCCTTAGCTGCCTTACGGGAGAGATCAAAAAACACTGTCTCTGCACAAAAGGCTGGACTATATGATGAAGCTGGCAGCATATAACAAGTTAATGTGTGCTGGTCAGCCATGGGTGCACTCTGATCCCCTTTCAGTGAGGCAGCATAGTTAGCCATGAAGCTGGATAAATCAATCACCTTTTAACCTTCCTTTCAGGATGGGCTAGAGCTACCAGAGTTCAGCTCCTGAGCCTCAGATTGCAGATAACAGCTAGTTAGCACTGCCCTGTTAGGGTGTGGGGGAATAGACCAGAAATGTGTGAATGCACAACACTCCAGTATGAGTAACTTGACACTGCTGGACGCCTGCACAATACATTGAACACATTTAACCAACTCAATGGGTTAACAGAACCAGTGTAGCTAAAATCCAGTGTGTCACAAAGCTGTATATCCAGCAGTGTACCAACTGGGAAAGTAGAAAGGCTTCAGTTTTTCAGAAAATGCCTATTAAAATGTGAAAGGGATGAAAAGCTAACTCATGGAAGCAGAAAGAACTACTTAACTCATCCAATGCACAGACCTATTCATTGCTCTTTGCTTAACCAACTTGATTAATTCCCATGCATAAATCCAGGTTTGTTTTTTTTCCTTTCTCTTGCTCTTCAGTTCATGTAAATCAATGTGCAATCAATGTGCCTCTAGTGAAATCAAGTTACGCTACTGCACATCTGTCCAGAATCTGTCCCATTTTCTCCTTTTTCCTGTAACTCCATTTTTATCAAATGTAATATGTGCAACTAAGTCATAGATTGGATAGGAAAGATGGATTCAGATTTATTTTGGTAATTTCAGGCTCAGATAAATAAACCACTAATGGAAAACTAAATAATTACATCAATCATAGACATATAGCTTTTCTCAATGGGCCTGTGATAGAGCTTAGAATGATTTTAACTTTAGACACAGACGAAATTCGGGCGGGTGAATTTAGGATAAGAATAAAAGCAAAGCCAGACCATGCAAAGTGTCATGCTGGGCACTATGCTTTCAATCAAATGTTTTTAGGCAGATCCTCACCTGGCATGAATCCACATGACCTCATAGCATGTCTATTGATTAAAACTAGTTGAGAGCTCCACATTTTCTGTTCCGTTTCTTTGGGACAAACCCTGTAATGGCACCTGAGCTTCATTTTCAGAAATAACTTCTGACCACTAACCTTCCCACAGAAACAGGGACAAATTTTGCAGAGAAATCATGGGCACAAGGCCAGACAATCCTGTATTTCAGCATTTGTTCCCATATGAGGACAAATGATACTCTGTGCTTCTTTGCAGATAGATCTACCAGCCAGGGTAACTAGCACCCGGGAGTGGAGCAGCACAAAGCTCCTGGGATGGTGCTACATATGCTTCTTTGACTACACTTGGTGATCAAAATTAGCAGAATCTGGCTCTGTATTTTATCCAAACATTCCTTTCCTCCCTAGCCTGAGACAGTTTGGTTGCCAGAAGAGGGTGAAGCCCCAAGAGGACTGTCCTTCAGTTTCCTTCGTTTCTTTCCCCCTGTCTGTTTGCATGTATCCCAGATTCTGGTCAAATCCTTCCAGAAGTGCAGCAGCTGTTTTCCTTTTGAGAAAATACTTGCAAATGCATTTTGTTTCTGGCATCCTGTCTGTCTCTGGATCCCATTCCCGAATTCATTCCAGAAAGTTATTCTGGTAAAAAATTTACAACATCTCTATGGCTGGGATCTGGGAGTTTTGCTGTGCTCCTCCTGCTTTCATATGTTTTTGCCCAAAGTCCCAGAAGTCAGCAGTTTATAGGATTAATAGGAACAGGAAAGGTTCCTTAGTAGCCCTGTGTGAGGATGCTGGGGATCTTAAGGGAATCCCTGCCATTTCTCTCCCAGTCCACATGAGCTGCTGTGTTTACAGGTCATCAATGTTCCTGTGCTCGCAACCTATCCCCATCTCTTTTCTTCAGGTATGTCTCAGCTATGACCACACCAGCTCGCATGTCACCTGTTGATTTTCACACTCCAAATTCTCCCAAGTCCCGCCCCTCCACAATGTCACCACCGGCTTCCAGCTTGACCGTCTCCATCCCTTCAGTGGCGGTGAGTCCCTTCATAGACGAGGAGCGACCACTGCTCCTGGTGACTCCACTGCAGCTGCATGAGAAGTATGACCACCACCTTCAGCAATTCAACTCCTTTCACCACAATGCCACCCACGAGAGCAACAGCCTGCCACCAAGTCCTCTGCGGATCGTGGAGGATGAGGAGTACGAGACTACGCAGGAGTATGAACCAGCAGAGGAGCCTCCAAAGAAACTCACCAACAGCCGGAGGGTCAAAAGAACAAAGCCCAACGGCCACATTTCCAGCAGGGTGGAAGTGGACTCTGACACAAGCTCTGAGAGCAGCAGCTCTGAAACCGAAACCGAAGATGAAAGAATAGGTGAGGATACACCATTCCTGAGCATACCGAACCCCGGGGCAACTGGTCTGGAGCCAGCCATTGCCTTCCGGCTGGCTGAAACCAGGACTAACCCGGCAAATCGCCTCTCCACACCAGAAGAGTTACAAGCAAGGCTGTCCAGTGTGATAGCTAACCAAGACCCTATTGCTGTATAAAACATAAAACACATAGATTCACATGTAAAACTTTATTTTATATAATGAAGTATTCCACCTTTAAATTAAACAATTTATTTTATTTTAGCAATTCCGCTGATAGAAAACAGGAGGGGAAAAAAACTTTTATAAATTAAATATACGTATGTACAAATGTGTTATGTGCCATATGTAGCATTTTTTTACAGTATTTCAAAAATGGGGAAAGATATCAATGGTGCCTTTATGTTATGTTAAGTTGAGAGCAAGTTTTGTACAGTTACAATGATGGCTGTCCCATAGTATTTTGCAAAACCTTTTAGCCCTCAGTTGTCCTAGCTTTTTTGTGCACTGCATTATAATGACTGGATGTATGATTTGCAAGAATTGCAGAAGTCCCTCTGGTTGCTTGCTGTAGAGTCTCCAAATCAGAAAGCCCTGTAATGGCACTCCCACCCTACTCCGTGAGAAAAACACACACATACACACACACAGAGTCAGAAAGGAAAAAAAAAAAGATAAAAAAAAAAAGATAAAAAGGTAAAAAAAAAAAAGTTTCTTATATGAGAACTTTTATTTGCTTTCCGTATATGAGATGAGTTTTGTCTGCTCTCTGCCAGCCAAAAGGTTTGCTTCTTTGAGCACTGGGATAATAGTAGATCAAACAGCATGCTACTATTAATTACAGCAGGATAACAAAAAACATACAAACAAAAAAAAAAAAAAGCCAACCTGCATTAAATAATGTTACTTATAGAAAGAAAGTAATACTGTGATTTTAAATCAAATATATTATTAATCAGAGGTCAGCTTGTAATCACTAGGAGCTGCCATTTCATTATTTTCCAGATATTAATTGTTCTAGTTATCCCTTAGGATATGGGTTTAAGTTAGCTGTGGCTTTGAACCCAATACTCTATTTAAACAAAAAAAAAACCAAAAAAAAACCAAAAAAAAAACAAAAAAAAAAAAAAAAAAAAAAAAAAAAAAGAAGAAAACAACAAAAAAATTATATTAGTTTATGTTAATGGGGCAAATATAATAGATATCTGTAATCAAACAAGGAAGAGATCTAGCTGGAAAACAAATGCCACCAATAAAAGTGCAATCAGTTTTCACCTCTATTTCTTAATGTTGATTTCTAATACATGATTTGTTCTTTTGTTTCCCATCAATTTTCTTCCCCTTTTTCCCTTCCTCAGAAAGAACCCTGACGAGCTTCTAGCAATACCTTATTAGAGTTGCTGTTGGAGTAAGGCTTACTCTTGGACAAAAAAAGGCCTTTCAGGGAAGATGATTTGCTGAATGGTTAAAAAGTATAGGCACATAGGAGGGACAAAGCAGATGTATGGAGTTTATTTCCACTCACCTTTACTGACTCCATTACCTGGGTTATGAGAGGCAAGGCTGATGCAGAGCCCAGTTATGAAGGCAAGCACACCATGTGAGTTACAGCCCTAGTAACCCATGTGTGACTATTTAATATCAGCGTTTATATAGCCAGCGACAGTTTAGAAGTCATTGACTAGTAATAAACAAAGATGCTGTCAGTTCTGGAGCAGATGCATCTATCCAGACAGAAGCAAATGGCCTCTTTTGCACTGAATTCCTATCAGTTTAGTCAGGGTCACTCTGCCTCTTCTATACTTTTGATTTTTTGTTGTGTGTTCATTTGGCACAGCATTGATTCAGGATTGATGTGAAAAACAAATGTTTTTCCTAGACTCTGGAGATTCTGAAAATGAGAACATATGTTTTACAGGTATTACTGAGCTCTAAATAAGAGCCCTGTCAAGACAAAAATAATTTCAGCCAAACTACATTCATCCTTTGGGCCACATTCTGGTCCTAGTTAAATGCAGAGAAATACATTGAGGAAAATTTGTGAGATGCAAACCTGAGAAACAAAAGTCCCAACTCAGTAAATTGTTCAAGCATACGCTTATGCTAATCCCAGCAAAAGTTACCTTCAGCATGTGCTAGACTCTCATTGACACATCCAGCACATGCAAAAAGTTAAGCATGTGCCTAAGAGTTTTGCTGAACAAGGTGTCCTATTGATTTGAGACTGAAAGAAAAGTATAGCAAAAGAAGATCTTTGCCAGGATGACAAAAATCTGTGAGTTCCTCGCAGTATAAATAACCATATCACATTAGTAAGAACACAGGTTAGTCTACCTGAACACCAGATTCAGCAGAAAAAGGAAAATAAAAAACCTTAGTATAGGAAACAAAGTTGTCCATTAGAATGTTAGTGATAGAACCAAAAGGCTAGGAAACTAGCACAGCTTTGGGCTATGTAGTGGCTGAAATGGCACTGCTTATTTGAGAAATCTATGGGAGATGGCAAATACATACTGTCTGGACTAAAGTCCCCTTTGCAATTTTTCCCTAGCTGGCATGTACTTGAACATACTTTGCCTTTGCAGACTGAAACAAAAGTTCTCTACAAATTCTATACACCGTATTCTCATTTTCATCCCTTTAGTCATACCTATTTATCTGCAATCCCATGCAGCAGAATATCCACCTCTCCAGTAACTCTGCAACTCAGTAATACAGAGGGCCAGGTGGGCTTTCATAATGAAGGCCACAAGTTTCCAAAAGATTTGCACTGTTGAGTTTCCTCGGGAACTTGAATATCTGTCCCTTCAGGAAGGCCTCTGACACTGCAAAGACCTTGCAGGACACATGAGACAGAAAAAGGATGGCAGAGAAACAAGAGATTTGCCCCAAAATCACCCATCTTAGTGGCAGAATAGAGATTATAACACAGATGATTTGTAAACTCTCCAGTATATATCAACCACAAGGCCAGCTCTCATAGTATCTATAATAGCCCAGACAGATTAATGAGGATGGAAAGGGAACATGCCTTGACATTGAGTAGATCATTTGACTACTAACACTTTTATTTTGGAGGGACAGTATAAAATGAAGGAGCAATTCCATTTTTGAGAGCTGTACATGTGAGATTTATTTGGTATAGGTCTAGGGAAAAATGTCACACCTCTTCTGTTGTTGTGCCTCAAAGTCAAATTGCTGTGCAGTTCCTGCTATTCCTTCCCCTTGGAACATACACAGTATGTTATAGAGCAAGCATGAAATTAGGCTGGAGACTTCACATGGACCTAAGAACAAGAAAATATGATTGGGGATATGGCTGCCTAAGCCCTTAGATCTTTGTGAAGAACTCAGCCTTACAGCACAATTCATGCAGCAGTGAATTCAGAAATTGCCCTTGGCTTGGCACGCACAGATGTGGGAGGAGGACACAGACCCTCACCTCTCAACTTGCGTTTATCACTCTGTGAGGGTGTTTCACATCAGTCAGGCCCACACCCAGAAGTTAGTGAGTCTATCTGGCCACAGGTGCTGCTGGCGGGCTGCAGCCAGTTCCTGCTGGCCAAGAGGCTGGAGGCTGCAGCAGCACAGAGCAGAGCCAGCAAGTGCCTGTGGAAAAGGCCAGCTTCCCTGATGGGGATATTTGCTTCATTTCCCAGACCTTTGAGCCAGGCAGTCCCAACCCTTGAGCCATCACTGTGTGATGCTTGCCCGTTCTTTGGCTGAAAGTCATGGCAAGAACTTTGAAGGCGGGGGGTGGGGGGGAAATAGTCCAGTGGTGGCAGAGTTATTAAGCTTGTCCTGGTTTATTTCCATGTCATTTAGTTTGAGACATGAATTTTTCCTGTGTATGTGTTTATATGCAGGAATTGTTCCAAGATGAAAGGCTTCTTTCATGAGTGTATAGCTAGATTATGTTGTGCAACCTGGTACAGCCTGCCTATTTAAGGGGTGTAGATCATTACAGCTCCATACAGGTTCTCATGCAACAGAGAAAAGCCTACTTCCTCCTTTTGGCCCAGTCATTCCCTTCCTCACGTGAGCCACCCCAACACACCCAGGTTTAAGAGATCAATCACTGCCTTTATCAGGGAAACAGGAAAGCTCCTTCTTTCCAGTACTTCAAAACAACAATGCTGCATCTCCCTGCTTCTCTCACACACATTGCAAGCAGTTTCCTAGGCATCCAGGATAGCAAACTGGTGTCTCCTCAAAGGACACACCTCTCAACCTGCTGAGCACTTCTTGGCCCTGCAGTATGGCTACTTACCATTACCTGGTACCTGGGTCTTACTTCTAGTGAGAAACAAAAAAGCACCTAAGAAATGCTGCAGAGAAGGGCAGACAAAGAACATGGCCAATTATCATCATTTGTAATTCTCTATTCTATTGTAAATATGTCTTGTACTTATGTGGATGTTTTTTCATTATTTACTGTCTTTATGGATATTGTGTTAAATGAGATGCTCTTAGTTTATTGTGTAACACTGTAAATAACATAACATCCTTTATTATTTATGCATAGGCATCTAACACTCAGAGAAAGTTATCCTCATATTATTTTAAGATATATGTCAAAAAGATGTTGCATTTTTCCTTTTGCTTTGAAAAAAAAATTGTAATATATCCTCTTTTTCCCCTCTTTTCCTTAAAAAAAAAAAAAAAGAATGCTAATTTATTGTTCTGGAGAGAAAGGGGATGTAACTGAAAGGCAAACTGTTCAAAGAACATGCTGTGGAAGCCACAAGCTACTGATAAACTAAAGAATTTATTACCCCAAATACAGCAATAAGTAATTGTTGATTTATTAAGGTTTTGTTATTCATTTTCAGTAAAAGAGGTGCTGGATTAAATTGTTTATGTGTGGTCCTGGCCCAGTTGCTCAGCAGACTGTGCCAGGTCACTAGCTACCATCTTTCTGTATCCAAACATTGTTGTAAAGGTCTTGTTCTATTGTTGTGGACCACTGTTCCTTGAGATTTTTGACTCAACCCTATGGGGGGCCTCTGGCAGACACTCTTGCTCCTACAAACATTTTTAGTTTCTTAAATTAGAATTACAAGCTCTACCCTGACCATTACTAGTTAAGGTGGATGGAGTTTGGGGAGAGGGAGGAGTTGGGGGGGAAGCAGAAATGACACAGTCTTGGGACTGTGGGAGGCTGCTCTACAAAAATGTCACCTCACTGTTCAGCAACAGTCAATAAAGTAAAGCAGATAGTAGGAACTCTTAGATGACACCACCATGCCTCTATATACATTCATTATTTGTGCCAGTTGTAAATCCAATGAGTGGTCCTGGTCTTCTTGTCTCAGGATAGAAATAGTATAACAGGGAAGGGTTTGAAGGGCAACCCAGATAAATAAATATCTGGAGCTGGTGAGGTCTGGGGAGCACTGGGTAGGCTGAATATCATTATTCAGAAAGAAAGGACATCAGAGAGAAGATATTAAAGATCTGTTGAAACATACTTATCTTGTAGAAGGTAAGAAAGGACTGGATGTTTAATACCTCTTCCAATAAAAGAAATGGAGTTATCAATCAAAATTACTGGGCACCGTATTCCCAGAAAGATGTAGCTCTTCATGTAAGAGATAGGGAGCTTGAAGAATTACTTGCTGGAAGGGATTGTGGATTGTAAAAGTTTCCATGGGTTCATGGTGGGGGCCAGATTTTAGGCATTAATCCAACAAGGATTACTAAATCCATGAAAAACACATTAGATGCGGGAAATAACTGAACTGAAAACATGTGGAGATTGTATAAATTGGAAATACTGTGTATACTGCTGCTCTTATCCTTCTCCAGCTCTCTGCCACACTTGGAAACAACGAGGGCAAATATCCAATCTAGCTGTGCTTACATGATATAAGTATGTAAAGCCATTTGCTGTTAACAAGCATTAAACAAGAGAAGGAAATCTAGGCATGAGCAGAGGAGAGAGGAATGCAGTAAAAACGTTTTGGATGTGTTTCACATCCATTTGTTTCCAGGGCTAGTGCTCCCAGGCCTACCTGTGGGTGCAGAATGAGATGCCAAACTGAGAATGGAGGGAGAAATGGGAGGATGGAGGTATGGAGGGATGGAGGGATGGAGGAATGGAGGGACAGAGGGAAGGAGGGACGGAGGGACAGAGGAACAGAGACAGGGAGGGAAGGAGGGAGGAAGGGAGAGATGGAGGGAGGGAGGGAGGGAGGGAGGGAGGGAGGGACAGAGGGAGGAAATGACTGGCAAGGGTTTTCTGTCACTTTCCCTCTTCCCTGGTTCTCTACGCAGAGAATAAAGACCTGGTGGTCCAGTCTGATTTCAGTTTCCCTCAGATAGCTTCCCTGTCTTTCTATTTCATGTGGAGGGAACCTGTGGCTGTGAGGCTGGATGCTTAGGCTATTTGCCTCACCTGAATGTCTTAGCTGTATAGGGCCTTGTCACTTCACAGCCAGCCCAAGCTAGCACATTATGGCACAATGCTACAATGGAGAAAAGGATGGTTCTTCCATTGCAGGCTCTTGAAATGGACTGCTTTGATAAGACAGACCCCTCCTCAGACATCCCCACTGTTCTTTCATGCATGAAAGTGGAGGTAGATGACTTCCAAAGCAATTAAGTACCATAAGAACCACTCAGAGTCAACAGGACTAAGGACCTCATGACACATTTGATACAGACAAGAAGGCTTTAGGGAACACATCCTTGTGTGTCCCAAATGAATGTCCTTGCAAAAGTTGTTTGTCAGTCCATGCTGTCTTTATCTTATTGGCTTTCTCTGCCAAGCTTCTGCCTCTGCACTTCCCCACAAGGTCTGGAAGCAGAAGACATCAGGGAACACTACAGGAAAACCAAGCAAACCCTTCTCATTTCTGCAGCCCACAGCTGGGTATGCTCCTAGCATGCCAACTCCACCCAGTTACGAGCACATGATTTGGAGAATGCATTCCCCAAATTAATTCTCGCTGTCTCAGTTACAACTGATGGAAAGAAAACTATATCAAATGCCTTGAGAGGTTGCAGTTAGTTAGTGATGATTAACCTGTGCAGCAGAAGCAAAGCAAAATGGTTATTATGAGTCTGATAACTCTTCTTTAGTGACAACAGATCCTTGACAATGGCACATTCAGGGCTAAATCTCATTTTACCTTTCAGAAAAAAAAAAAAAAAAAAAAAAAAAAAAAAAAAAAGATTGGAGCCTTAGGGATTTCTGATCCCAGAGTGCCTTTTCTACCTGATGCTATGACCTTTTGCTGGAGTTATTTCAGAGTAGCTCTCATTAGAAAAGTTCTACTGATTGTAAAAAGTATTTCACATGTCTCTAGACTAAAGCTGGCAGGAGAAATGTCATAAATCACTGATATCCTCCTCATGTCCCCATTTCCACACATGAAGACAAGGACTGAAGGACAGTTCAACATCTTCCAGCAAGGAAGAGATGGAACAAAATCAGGCCAATGCAATATGGAAAGGTTGCCATGTCACTTGGGTTGGGCACAATATGGTGACTCCAGAAGGTATTTAGAGTGCTGCACTTTCTAAGCATGGCAGGGACTGTCAAACGCTGATACAAAGCCTTCAGCATGAATGGAATAATTTCCTTGAAAGCTAGACCTTGCTCTCTAAGGTTTTAACTCCAGAAGGTGGCCAAGCACCAACTTTAGT
Organism: Vidua macroura; assembly: GCF_024509145.1. NCBI lineage: Eukaryota > Metazoa > Chordata > Aves > Passeriformes > Viduidae > Vidua > Vidua macroura. Next base: position 44,654,552 of record NC_071611.1, read on the forward strand.
TGGAAACTGGACTTCTAACGTAAATGGCAGCTGCTAAGTTTCCTTGGGGATAGCAGGAGTTCCCTGCATTGATGTAATGCCTTAGGAACTAGAGAGGAAACCTGGCAGCAGTGCATAGCAAACACCTGAAATAAGGCCAGCTCATTTGATGACAGCAGCAGAGGAAGTGTCAAGGGAGTCTTTGCAAGGTTATATGCACATCAGTTGGTAGGGAGTACAGTGATTGTTAACAACTGATTAAGTCATTACCCTGGTAATGGCCAATTTGGAGCCATGCTTCAGAAGCCAGATATTGTGTGGGAGGTATTTTAACTTACCCTGCACATTGCTGCATCAGTTGGGTTATGCATTCTCTATGTGTACACACACACATACAGTCTCTCAATTTTCTGTAATGATTTCCTGATGTTCAGTGCATGCTTGGTGACAGGAAAGGAAAAAATGTCCCAACAAGGCCATTCAGCAGCTGCAAAACTGCCTGCATCCAAGAGAAAACACTTTTTCACCTCAGAGAGGAAAAAATTGAGGGTGGTATGTGTCCTGTACAGCTGTGAAAATACGGAAAGGGAATGCCTTTTTCTTCCCCAGTTGCACAGGCTGCAGAGGAGCTTTCACAGGGCCACAGCTGAGAAGGGACTGGCAAAGTGGAACATTAAGGGGACTCCAGCTAGGGTAAAGGGTGGCCATGTGCCTCTCATTTCATTGAAATAACCCTAGAACAATGGATTCAATCCCAAAAAAAAAAAAAAAAAAAAAAAAAATCACTAAAGAGTCCCAAATGGTGGGTCTTGGGCCTTCTATATGTGGCAAAGAGAGACAATTTCCAAAGAGCAATTATTGTCCCATATTCTGATTCTCAGGATGTTCCCACCTTGTGCTCCCCTTCCTCACCCTAAGGGCCCCAAAGCCAACGGTGAGGTGAGTCAGATCCTACACAGAAATGGACAATAATCTGCTCAATGTATATGAGAAGACCTGTGCCTAGAGCAGCATTCCTAGGAAAACCAAAGGGAACTACTAGTGCTGTGAAAGCAGTAATCTAAAAATAAAGGCCAATTAGGAAATAAAGGCCATTTAGAAGAATGTCACAGTATAAATCCAGGAATCTGAAAATCAGCATCCTATTTTAAAATCATCCCCTAATCAAAGCTCCAAAAAACCAATTAATGGCATCCTCATGATACATGAACCATCTTAATAATTAAAAATGGCCTGTAATTCAGTCAACTTAATTAACTATCTGCACATACCATCTTATCATATACAACTAAAACATGCAGTATTTATCTGATGGCTAATTATTATGAAATAAAGCTGAAAGTAATAAAACTCCAAATTAGAACTGGCAGACTACAGCTATCTTGTGTCTGTTTTATAATCAACCTCTCAGTTGTCATGGTACTAAATCACACATTCTGGGTCACATCAATGGAATAGCAGAAAGGAACTCTTACGTAGTAACCCTATTTGTTTTGTTTCCAAGTGCCAGCTTCCTTCAAATATAACTTGCATGGCCTGTTACAAGCTCTGATTACTGAGGTAACAGATTTGAAGTTCAGGTAACATAAAGTACAGGTAACGGGATTATTGTCACAAGCAGGTCTTTATTTTCCTGTCCAGTACAGTCCAGAGCTTATCTAATTACTCCTGTGCCTCTCATAATTAGTTAAAATTGTTGGTTTAGGGCTTAAGATGTGGAAACCATGGTGTTTTTAGTAAACTTCACTTTCTGTCTTGCAAATTCATTTGACTGACAAGAGCTGTACTGGCTCAGCAGCAGAACAGCTCTCAGCTTGGTCCCAAGGTGATTGCAGTAGGCCTTCAGCTGCAGAGGAACAGCATGCTTTCTGCTCCTTCTTTGTTATTTCACCAGGATCACATAATCAATGTCAGCATGTACTTCCAGGCTGCTCTTAGAAAAGATTTTTGGTTCAGGATCTAAAAGAGCTGGTTTTGTCCGTTTCCCACCTAATTTCCATATGCAGGCACCACATCATTTAGATTTTTAAAAATTAAAAGAGATTGGGGGTGGGGGGAGAACAAAGCTGATGCTATGACATTATGTCTTGGAAGTAAAAGATAAACAGCTTTGCCAAAGAGTCCATATTTAGCTTTGTCACATGCACTGAACAAGATACCCTTCATCTCAAACTGAGGTGATGGGAAATGGACCATACTGCCTGTGGAAACTGATGATGCTGAATTTCAGAGCAGAGGCTTGAGCCCCCTTGCAGTCTGTCACCCAGAGACCTGGATGCCCTGGGAGCTCTAAAAGTATTTCAGAGTACTGCTCTAAACAGGCGGCTGAGTGCATTGTAGTGCGTCAAGCCCTTGGCATATGTGGAGGTTCCAAAGGTCAGCCATTCTTGGCTGCAGCTTGCTTTCAGGGGTGATAAGTGCTCCCACTGTGGCAGGGAAGCCCCTCGGCTTGAAGACACCTAGCCAGAGCTTTCATCCTGAAGTAAGCTGAGACACTCAGAATGTCAGCAGTGCTCCTGCCAGCCCAGGGGAGGAAACAAATACACAGCTTGACTTTCTATGTATTGGCCTGAAACCAGACACTGTTTCAATACTCTGCTATGACAGCTATGGTAGTAAGAATTACTTCAGAACAGAGGCATCCGGTGACTTAGAAGCTGAACAATCTCTTGCACCAAAGAGCAAATGTTTTCCCTGATTTCTTGGAGGGGTGGTGGGTGGGACCTGAGATGATGAAATGCAAAGGAAACCTGCAGCCTGTAGGCTGGGTTAGCATCCTTCAAAGCCTGGGGGCACAAAAAGCACTCAACAGCAGATGGTCTCACCCACTACCAACATGGAGCCTCACCCTTGTACATCTGAGCACCGACATGAGTGTCCAGTGACTGCAGTTTTGTATCCAGCTGTCCCATTCACCTATAGATAAGCATTGTATCTATGTAGCAAGATGTTCTTGCAGAACTTGTAGCAACTTGCAGAACATTATCCACTGCCCATGCAAGATGTTTATTTTGCCGAAAGCACGTAATTGCACTAATCCAACTGTTGACTCTCACAGAGGACTCCTTAGTAACTCCAAAGATCTGATCTCTTTGTGAGAGTCCCCTAGATTTTGCAAGCTAGTATCCCTCTAAGGGGACAGGATATCCTCTTTGCTGCTGATAGCAAAGTAACAGTGACAGCAGAGAGCCAAGCACTGGCCACAAGGCTACTTAGCTAGACTTGTGCTCAACAGATGGCATTTCTAGGAATTGGTGAAATACCTCTATGGTTAAATGTAATAGTCCTAACTCTCGCTCTTGTACTCAGGCTAGTAAATGACACATCATCTCTCTCACCAAGATCTACCTATGCGCCATTAATGCTTTTGTACATCCCTAAAGAAAAAAAAAAAAAAAGAAAGAAAGAAAGAAAAAAAAAAAAAAAAAAAAAAAAAAGAGTTGTTTGCTTTTAACATAGAAATGAAAAGAACTGGGTTAAATGCATAGAGTCTTCACCCCTGCCCTTCCCAGGAGAAACATTGCTTCTTTTCTTGGTCTTTGAAGAGCAATCATTTGTCCTGGAGCAGAAAACCTTCTACAAGGATTGTAGCCCTGATTTGCATGTGCTGATTAGCCTCAATATCACCACAGCTTTGTTGTGCAGATGAGCACTCCGAAGCCTCTCAAAAGATAATGTATATTCGCTGGCTTAATTGACAAAGCTGCAAAGGTCTGGCAGCTTGTTACTATTTTGCTAATAGTAATCACTAATTCAATGCCTGGGATTAAAAATATGATTTCTAATTCTATTAATAAGTGACAGCTATAATGTCACTGTGCTATGTAGCACATAACCTTGTTATAGATGAAGTTTGTTACCATACTTTTGGGTTCTCTCTCAGGTAATTTGCAGGAAGTTTCAGCTGCAATGGCCTGTTTGAAGTATGAAATACCTATACCATGCAATGTCTCAGTACTTGAAATTACCCCAGAAAAGAAATCTATCTGACCCTAGTGCCACTACTAAAAAGGGAGAGAAAAATATTTCTGCTGGTGGCTGAAAGTCAACAAAGCTGCTTGGAGTGCTCAGTAATAGTCTGGTCATGTTCCATGATGTCTGAAAATTACTTTCTAGAGTACATTTGAAATAGGCCATGACCAGCTTCAAAGACAGGGAAGTAAAGATCATCTCTCTGCTGCTCCCATTTCCTATTGACTGCCCAGTAATTCTGCTTGGATATCTCTGTGTGGAGAAGGGCAAGAATCTGACCAGAGTGAGTATTTAGGACCTTTGGAGAAGAAAGGCATTAACAGTTCAGAAGGCATAACTGAATAGAAGTGACATAAATTTCTTGATTATGAGAGAGAGAAAAAAATCAGCATAGTTCTAACACTTAGGAATGCCACACCCCTGTTAGGGAGAGCACCACAGGCCTTTGGGCTGAATAGCTGGGACTTGCACATATATGGACCTTGTTTCCTTAACTCCTACATGCTGCAGTCAGACTGCAGTGGCCCAGGACAGGACAAGCACTTTGATTATTTAATAGAAAGCTAATTCTAGAGAGGCAGTGCACAGTAGTCATCTCTCCTGTCTCCTATGTCAACAAGAACACATTTGCTGCACATCAAGAGTTAGTACTACAAGAAGGAACAAAACATGTGGGACTATTGTATTATCCAGCTTTATTAGATAGAAGGTTGCTGTTGAAGAAGCAGCAGTTTTCTTGTCCATTGCAAACAATTATGCACAGTGGCCAGAAACAGCATGACAGTAGTTAGCCCTGTGTGATCAGGACTGGAGTAAAATAAATGTGAAATAAAACAGCCAGTAAGGCAGTCTGCCACACTGCAGGGAGAGGTCTGCTCGCCTCCTGGCACTGAGACCCTCCACAGCAGAAAAAAAATTACAATGGATTTCAGCAATTAATAGCAGTAGGCTTCCAGAAACTGAAGCCTTTCCTCATTTACTCTACGAATGGAGAAAGAATGACTTAACTTATTGGCTGGGGCATGTTTATATGGTTGTCTACTAATGACTCCCAGGCATTGGGCCAGTCAGCATGCTTGTGCCACATCTGAATAGTGCTCACTAGAGCATTCCTGCATCCTTGCCCCTTCTGAGTAGAAACACACTCATCTTCCAAAACACCATGTAAGTGCTGAGCCTAATCCTCAGACTGATGTTTGTCCTACTTTGGTTCTCCACCCTGACTTCAGACAACAAAAGCACACTAGAAAACAACACTCAGATGGGGACAAAGTTTTGTCTTTTGATCTTTTGCCCATCTAATTTTTCTCTGAGATCTCAGCTTAACTCCAGGGTGGCTGCAGCCAAAGCACCTTCTGAGAAAAGTGTTGTTCCTGTCTTGCCACTCTTAATCCCAGCCAAAGCAGCTTTTCACCTGAAGAGGACTGCAATTTTGTCCCTGCAGAGAGATTAGCAGCAGACCAGGTAACATTTTCTTGCTGCCCCATAGGACTCTGGGAGTTGGTAAACTGGGTTTTTCGAGGTGTGCTGTGGTCATCTTGCAAGGATAGACAGTAATTATCAGGTTGCACTTTGTCACTGCCAGTTTTGTCACTTCTGTGACATGGCCTATAGGATGGGCCATGCCTCAGCCCAGAGGCTCAGCTCAGCTCCCACAGACCATCATCTCTCTGCAGTTTTTCATAGGGGAAAACAAATTGACATATATGGCCAGAGAAGTCTTCCTATGTTAGCCACAAGGAAAGGAACAGGACCTTCAGGGACAGGCACTTTGAAAGCTGAATCAAGCTTCACTGTGAAAGGTGAAGCTTGACCAAGGCAGACAGTTCTTCAGTTGCACATCTTGCCCCTTGGCCATACCTGAAGTTTTCACCATGAACAATCTCTGCCCCCACAGTTACTGAACCAGTATCCCTTCTCACAATGAGGAGCCCAGCAGCATTTATATCTGATGCTAGTTGCTGTAGTTGTAATTACTAAAAACTCTCTCTCTGTTAACAATTTGACCCTCACAAGGTCACAGACTGGAGAAGGCTGTTCTAAACCATTGACACTCTATTGCTTCCCTACCTTAATTTGAACAAAACTGAGCAGAAAGTCCCTCATTCCCTACCTGTTTCACCTACTTCATTAAAAATATCTCTTGAAGATATATCTGCAATTCTAAGAATTTTTCACTGCAAACTGAAGTGAAACATAAACCAATTGAAACATAAAGGCCTTAATCATGTTGATATGTATTGTCTGGTTTCTTTTTCAGTTGAGGGAGCTAAGTTATATTCTCGTTTTCCATGCAATTGGAAGAGAAGTAAAAGACATTTCTGGAAGTGGGAAATAGCCTAAGCAAGGTGAAAGTCAAGAAGGTTAATTATTTTTTTTTAACTGTGCATTGAAGTGCAGCCCCTTAGAAAGTCATTTTCTGGATGTGTAGACAGTGTTGCTGTAAACAGCAAGAGTAAGCCAGAAATTTGATAAGATGGCTGGTCTTGCTTTAATGCTGATCTATCCTATTCAGTGCTATTCATACATTTAAAAACTCTGCGAGGGCAGGCAAAGTCAAGGCTAAATGAATGCAGTAGGAAAGGGTTTCCAGAAGTTACGGACAAAATAAAAGGAAAACCAAGGTATCGTCTCCATTGCAACTAAGTCCCTGTAGCCTCTTTATTCTGTCTTATGCAGGGAGGTACCCAGTCTTTGAACAGTGTCAGATGATTAATTTTGAAATTAATGAGATCTTTAGAAAGAAATCTGTTACATCTCCAGTATTTAACCTATTTACCAACTATAGTGAATGTTTTCTTGGGTGTATTGCTCAAGTGGCACTGTCCTGACTGCAGAAATGCAGACAGCACACATATGGATTGTGCAAATGATTCCATACTGAACCCAATAATGCTGAGGCCAGCAGACAAAGGTCTGTTGGATGCAAAGTCTTATATAGAAAGGACATACTAAAAGGAGGCAGAGAGAATGGAAAAGCAGGTGTTAGTCTGTTTAGTCATGTCAGCTTTCTCATGCTGTTTAATGGCAGGCAATAAAACATTGTTTCAAGGACACTGACTCAGCTTCAGCCAAGGCATCTCCTCTAGGAGCCTTCTGGAAGGATTGAATTCAGTTATCTTCTTCAAATTCGCAATTTCTTTCTCCAGTGCCTGAGAGGAATGGATCTGCTTTGTCCAGCATGCACTGTGCTGCCTTGCATCTGCCCATTCCTGGTCTCTCGCTGAGGGACTTCAGGATAAGGCACTTCAAGTGGATGGGAATATTCCCTTCCAGCCCTGAACAGACTCAGTCTATTCAAAGCAGAGTATCTATAGCCAGCTACACAGCTCTTCCATTCCAGGACTGGGCCACCAGTTTATAGGTGAAAATGCTATGTCATCTGGCTCCCAGACTGACGTATTTTATGCAGGAATCCCAGCAGAGGGGTTCCTTTTCACCTCAGAGGTCTGAATTCAAGCTCACCTTTGGATTAATCACCCTAATATACTGAGCTGATGCCTGTTAGATAAATACAGCAGAGAAGCTTGGTGGCACCTCCCAGATGGGGCTTTGAGATGGAAAGGGTACAGTAAAGGAGTTAAAAAGCAAGTGTACTGACCAGAGAGAAGACACAAGCCCACATATAAAGATCCAGAAGTCTCCTGTGCTCATGACAAAACAGAAGGGCAAAGAAACAGCAAAATTGCAGACATCTCATCCACCATGATATCATGCTCAGTGGGAGTGGAGTCTGACAGGGCCACAAACTCCAGACAATTTTACCCAGCCTTTGGGATTATCTGTGAATAACTTGAAGGGCTGGACTTGCACTTGATTCATGCAAGACATGAATCAAACATTGTCCATTTTCTACAACCCAAAATATCAGACAGAGTACATGGTCAGGTAGGTAAGGGAGTCAAAATTGATTTTCAAAGGTAATTTTTGTCTATTCCTGTTTTTTTAAAAAAACTGTATTTATTTCCTTGTTTCAGGATGACATCTCTCCCAAAACTGGGCATAATCTTTGGTTTCAGGGGCAGAAAAATATCTATCTGCTTGTGTGGCTAGCATTTTTATGGATGTCTATGTGTGTTAACAGAAGTATGATGTATCTGTTTAAACTGTTTCAACAGCTCAGAGAGTTATGGTGAGAGATTTTTTTCAGATTAGTCCTTTTAGCAGCTGATAACATATGGGTCTCAACTGAAAGGCTATGATGTAAGCCTTGCAAAAAGCCTGAAAGGCAAATTAAGCAATAACACGGTTGGTGCTCTGGCATCATAACAAACTGTTTTTCTTTCTAAGAGGTGCACAGTGGGGAGAGGTATTCCCTCCCCTTCACTCTTCTTTCATTCACCCTCAGGCACAAGATGACAGACTCTGTGCTAAGTATCTCAGGCTGCTTAGTACAGCTGAGGGTACCAGCTGTCCTGCTGGCAGACCCCAACAGCTTGACAGAAGGACAGCACCTGGAGGAGCTGGCAGGCTCATTTCCTCTCCCCCTGGGCTCCTCCAGTCTACCCCACAGCCATGTAGGAAGGACATCCCAAAGAGATGAGCCTAGGGAGAGGAGAAGAGAGAGAGAGGGAAAGGCAGAGAGGAAAAGACTATGGAGTTCGGTTAAGAAGGAATGAAAGACTGCTTTAACCCTAGACTGGTCACACTTTTCCTGGTCACCATTGCCTGTGGATGGATAGATGGCAGATATAGCACCTGAACAGGACAGGACAGGACAACATGGGAGCACGGGACAGCCCTTCTGCCTGTGCACTCTCTGTTAACAGCCAGAAGGCTAGGATTGGCTGTGCCTGCTGCCCCCCAACTCTAAGTTCCACTGTGCTTGTTTCTTGCTGCAATCCAAGAGGTTGGGAAGGAGACAGGAAAATGACAGGGAGAATGAAATGGAGAAGGACACTGCTGGCCATTATAGTATGGGACAAAGAGCCACCAATCAAAGTTTAAGAGAGTAGGAGGGGGAAGGGAACCATTCCTGGGGACAGCTGGAGAATTTGCTCAGGCAATAAGCAGAGGCCTGTCCTGAGCCCTGCCAGGAGCATTAGCAATGCTGTCTCTCTTGGTCAGAACAGGGACAACTTTTCTTAAGATCCAAAACCAGACCTATGATTACATGGTTCATTTCTGAGAGGAGGTCTGCTCAAAGAGGCTCTGAGAGGGGGAGCACAGGGCAACAACTCCCTGCCTGCTCTGGGGAGCTGGCAGTGGGTGCTCAGTGGCAATTTCAGGATTTCAGGATGCCCTGGTTGTGAGCCATGCTTCAGGTGGCACCCACCACCTGATCAAAGAGGGCTGTGGTCAGACAGCAGTAACCATGAGGTGGCCTCACTACCATGCTGCTGCTTGAGCAATTTGCTAGGAGAGGAATAAAAGGCACCCCCAGAATGGGTCACAGACATGCCACGATGCCAGGGAGAGGTGTGGTGTGGAAGAAACAGGCAAGATCTGTGCAGTCAACAAGAGCTCCAGTTGAATGTTGCATTGAATCCTGAGACTTCCTGAAGTCCATCTTCATGTTCCAGTGGCAGTGCCAGCATAACAACTCCCAAAGCTAGCCCAATGCTTTTCTGGATCCTTGGAAATCTAGGCTGGCCTCAGTAACAAAGTGCAGATACACATTAGAACATATAGGCATATCCTGTGCTGTAATGCTGTGGTGAGGGAAACCTCTGTTTTTGAAATCATTGTACTACCTAGCTGAACTGCATAAAGTTCAAATTACCTCTACTGGCTGTAGTCTAGCCAGGAAACCTTGACCTCTGGAGTGAGATCATTAAAGCCGAACTTCTGGAAGCTCAGAGGTGTTTAGAGAGCCTGTTAATTACTGTACTAATCCTTTAAACAATGCTGGCTCCTGGCACTTCTGGAGCATTAGCACTTCAGTAGCACTTGAGCCCAGACCACTCCACTCCCCCCTCACAGGAGTACCTCCTGATGAAAATACTGCCAGTATCTTTTCCAAATCCACACATGCATAAGTAAGGCAGTCAGGAGACTCACAGGGTGTCAGAAGCTGGCCCTGAGCATTTCTTAACAGATGTGAGTCCTTTTTGTCTCATTATCTGGAGCTGATGTCATCTGTTTGCTGTGTTTGTCTGACACTTATGAAGCCTTGGATGGTTCCTACCCACTGTGGAGCAAGCTGCCTATTTTTTCCAAAATCATGTCTCTTCTAACACCTTAACCCCATAGGCTCAGCAAGCCAACAGGTCAGCAGAAGGACAGAGCACTGGATCCAGAGCATGGGTTTAATGACAGTGTGGAAATCAAATGCCTAATCTGTGAAAAATGCCTATGACAAAATATGAACAATTAAACCATAATCACAGTAACACTGGGAACCGAGCTCATCAGAACAGTGGTATTCATTCAGTCAGACAAAGTAGCTGTTGCCCAGCAGCTCTCACTCTTTCCAGCTGGACACTCATACTCCCAAACACAAGCCTTCCTTATAGGAGAGCAAATGACGCCCCTACACAGCAGAGGTAGTAGCAGTGGTTTTTGGACCCCTCATAGTTAATGATTTTGTCTTGCTGATCAATGATTTTCTAGCAGGTTTACTGGGCCATGGTTAAAAAAATCAATCACAACTGGTTTGTGTTACTGCATCTACTATAGCAACCCACATCAGCTACCACTCTATCATGGGCATGAGAATGTTGCTTAGAACTTCTGGCCATCAGACTTCTTGCCTGGTACTCCTTCGGCCAGGCACATACAATTTCCTAACGACATTCAGGCGTCTCAGCCTCACTGATCTATGCACTGAGGTTTCCAGCACAGCTGTTCATATAGTGGGAGCCCCAGGGGCCCTCAGGGATTCCCTACTGTCTCACAGACTACACCTGCTATTCTGCAGGCAGTACAGAGGAGTCCAATAGCAGAAGCTGAATTCATGTCCATGTTTAACGATGAGTGCAGTGTCTCCTGGATAAGGCCTTACCCAAGGGCTGGCATTTCCCTGGCTTTGAAATTCATACAGCATAGAACATGCTGCACAAAGCATGTTGAGACAGAGACACAGTCCCTATTAGCAGGATCTGTAGCTGTTGACAGACATTGACTGTTATGGCAGATATTACTTTTGGGGGAAAATAATATTTGAATGAGACAAAAAGAAAGGAAAAGCAAGAAAAACCTCTCAGGCAGCCAACTGGGAGAGAGGCAATGGAGAGTCAAGTGTCCTCTTCCTTTTTTTATCTCCATGGCAGCAGATGATCCTCCTTCACCACAACAATCACAGAGTTTTTCATTAGTCACACAGACTCCCTCCTGGTACTCTCTGCTTATGGGATGCTGTGCATACTAAAGCACCCCTTGCTTAGGTGCAACTGTTGCACAGCACCTGGTTTTTGATCTTTGTGCTTACATAAAACAGGTTCCCAAGTATAAACCAAAGCAACCACAGTCAGGGAAAAATACAAGAAAATGGGGAAAGCAGGCAGAACTCTCAGATTTGTGGCAGTCACTTTCTGCGGGAGCTCTGCACAGCAGAGAGTCAAGGCTGCAAGACCATGAGAACAGCAGCAAAACAACAAAAAGAGAACACTCCAGCAGATGATCTGCAAAACCACAGCACCTTGGGGGAAAGAGTACTGAGTTGCAATTAGAAAGCAGGCTGCACAGTTCCAAGTTTCAACTTGCAACAAGTCTATCTGCAAAAGCCTTTGACCTTAAAAGAGCTAAGATACATACAGTACCCTGCAATCAGCAGCTTCAGCAGGGAAATTTGCAGAAGCTTTGCATTGGAGTAATCAGTAAGGTAGTGCATGAAGTGCTATTTTTCACTTAGACAAAGGAAGTCCAAAGTTTCTGCCCCATACCTGGTATAGACCCATCAATGCAAGGATCTGAGCTGCTTTCTCTCTCATGCCTTATTGCTGCCATGTGTCTATGTCTGCTCAGAACAGGACTGTGCTCTCTTGTACAAAGACAGGAGCACTCTGTTTCAGATCTGGAGAGCTGGACAAGTGTTTATGCTGGGGATCCGGAGAGAGGTTACTTTTTCCGGCTCTGCTCTAGTCCTCTGCAGCTTGCTTGTGCCAGGCTTAAACAGCTGTAAGCTTGTCCTCTTTCTTCTGGTGCTAAAGTCTCTGCATCTGATCTGAAAGTAGAGAAGAGTCAGAGGTGTATTACTTAGCTCTTTCTGCAGACCCGAGAAATCACTCCACCATGTGGAGTGTCCTCAACTACTCCACCAGAGCAGAGATGTCCTCAGCCAAATGAGGACACTTGAGCCATTGTTCAAGAGAAAATTGGGGCCTTCAGGAAAGAGTAGCCAATTAACGAATATTACAGACTAAAACTTTGCTGCAATCCATGGTTTTCTGTCTCTCCTTATATGAAACAGTTTTAGCACTGGCAACTCAGAGCAGATAGTCTGTGAAAACACAGTTTGTTTGTAAAAGAAATCAGGGAAGTTCTCTAGTTTTGACTGTGACCTCATGTATCTCAGTAAGGCAGACTGATGAAGAAGGCTACACCTGGCCTAATCTTGGATTGAGAAGCATAAAATTTTCCCATTCTGAAAGAAGTCTTTCTGTTGTTTCTGTGTGTGAGCTTCAGTTAACTCTTTAGTGGCTAGCAAAACTTAACAGCCTGCTTGTGGCCTTAGAATTGGATCTAGACCATGTAGGTATCAGTCATGTAACCTGAACACCATCCATCAGGTCTGGGATCATCATGGCAGTTTCAACAATTATTAGACAGCTCTGGTCCTTGCATCCATTTGTGAGCAAAAAATAATAGTGGCCAAGCACTTAGGTCTGAATAAATCCAACAGCTCTTGTTCCTTGGGCAATCAAGTAATGTGAACAAGCCGTATTTTGCAACCTAGCAGGTAAGATGCTGATTTTTGAAAGCTCATCAACCTTAAGCTAAAAACAACAAAAGCTTTATTTCTGTTACAAATAGCAATTCAGTAAGAAGGTCTTTACAGAGTTGATCTATGAGGCTAGTAGTAGATTAGATACTTAAGTGTATGTATTCTCTTGTATCCTCAAAATAACAGGATACAAGAGAGAGAAGTGGGAAGAGAGAGACATGCCCTTCACCTATGGTCACTAATGTGCCATAGAGGAGTTTCCAGTTTGAGAAGGATAGCAAGATGTGGTGTCTGAGGGAGGCAAGCAGTGCAGCACCTTCCTAACAAGAAGTCTCTTAGGCTTGATAATCATGTCAGACCTTTGCCCCCCGAGAAGAGCAAGAAGATTACTGCCCCAACTTGCCCTGCCATCTCCTTCTACAGACTGGGAGAAGACTCTTGCGAACTTGGCAAACAAAATAGCTGCTACAAAATTACATGGTGCATAGCAATGAAGAATCAACCACAGTAACATTTTTGAGAAGAGGTAATAGGGTGATGTTTTCTTTCACCATGTGTGTTGCTGCACAACACTGCCTTGGACAAACAAAATTTTTCACTCTGAGGGGGCAGAAGGAGATCTTGTTCAGGCTGTTATGTATGTCAGGAGCAGCTTAATCACCAGTAGGGTTGCTTTCTTGCCTGAGACCATTGCTTTATCTTTCAGGAATCATCAATGTTCCACTTAGGAAATATTTTTGCCTCTAATTATTTGTATGTGTGTGTTAGCTATCCAGCAAAAGATGGCATGACTAAATAATCCAACAAGTGTTTTATCAGCTTGTGTTTGCTCCTGATTCAAAGACAATGCCCCCCAAACAGTCATTACCCAGGAATGCAGATCTTAGGACTTTGGCATTAGATTTCACTTAATGGAATTTGCTGCACAGATAAAACACAAAAAACAGCTAGTCCTGACTCTGAGGACATTTCCTGTGATAACAAACAGTTGACATAGGAAAAAATATAATTTATCCACTGGTTTTTCTGAGGTCAATGATTTAAAAAAAAACAAAGGGGGAGTTCTGAGGGATGTTTTTTTACCTTCAGACAAGCACCCCAGAAGAATGGGTTTCAAATTGATGAGGTATTTCATCCTGATTTTCAAGTCATATTAGCTCACTTGTTGCCAGACATGTTCTAGAAGACGGGCACTAGAAACTGCAGAGGAATTGTGTTGCCATTTCAGCAGTCAGAAGAAACCATGCTTCATAGCTGGTGCCCGAAGAGCCCTCTGGACAGGCAAGTGTGACAGATATCTGACCCTGGCCAGAACAGTGGAAATGAGTGTTACACGTACTACAGATGTCTTAAGAAGAAAACCAGCACCCACAAGACATGTTGATCCTGATGGCCTCCTGTGTCTGATGTCTGCCAGGGCAGTCATGGGGAACCTTTCTCTGGTATGCCACCGTGCTCCACCAGTCTGGAGATTGAACATGCTGGTAAAAACTCAAGGAAAACTGGAAAAGGCTTTCACCTTTCCAGAGCACAATATCTCTTACACAGGCAGTTGTCTCTGTAAATTTTGCTATCATGTGTTCTATGTCAGGGACCACTGTCCCCTCCTTTGTGGATTTGGCTGGCTGCAATGGGTATGGAAGGGAACTGAGAAGGGTTGTAATGTGTTTTAAAACCCTGGCACATTAAAAATTGGTGTGATTTGCAATTGCCTTTATTAGTTACTTCCTGGGCAGTCAAGGTTCCAGAAAAACTAAAGCATCAAATGGAGACCATGTATTCAGAGAGTTATACTGTCCTGTCTTAAAGGATACAATCCCTGCTTTTGCCTTCTTCATGTCCCACTTTCCTCTCACGGCCCTCCTATCTGAATTTGTGAAGGTTTGCCACTGTTATACTATGGGATGATTTATTTCTTTATGCCAAAGCAAAGACCTGGGCTGTTTCACAGTGCCAGGCAAAGCATAAACAATCTGGCACTGCTCCCTTTGCAGGCAGAGAAGCACACTGCACAGAAAAATGTGTGCACTGGGAGTATGAAAAAGGAGCATTCTTCTCAGTTCCTGTGTCTTGCTTGCCTCCCTCAATGACAGTCCTGAAACTACGGAGTGTGATGCATTTGCCATCTTTGGTAAAAAAGAAAATAACAGTCCAGCCCTAGAGGGTATTACAAAGAAACACTGAGTGATTTGACATTTGCTATAAGAAATGGCACAGAACATGTTCTTTTCAGGAGTAGGTTTACCAGGTGTTACTAGGTGAGGCATTTTTAATAACAGTATACCTGGGTAGGCACAGCCTTTCCCAGGGAGAAAAGAATAGAGAATAACTCAGTCCCTTAGGCAGGCAGACTTCCCTTCCCTACCCATACTCTAAGAGGATGGGTATTGCAAGGGTATGTGGTGTAGATACATTTGTAAAGTAAAACACAGTGTGCTATGGGGTTCCTTGGTTGTTAAAGCCATGAAGTCATCTAAGGAAGACAGCTGGTGGTGGAGAAAAACATTTCCTCTGGAAAGGAACTCCATTTTCGATAATTTTCCACATGTTTCTAGAATACGAATCTGCCTATCCAGTATCAGATTTCCTGAAGTACAAAGGAAGATGTGGCAAGGGAGTTATCAGCCATGAAGGATGACATCATGACTGGCATCTAACAGTACCCAGGAGCCTTTTCCCATTAGGAGCTAGGTGACTGTCCTCTCCAAAGCTTCACATTCATAATAGGCTGACGGTGACAAATGTCACCCAGAGCAGAGCTCTTTCTATTCAGCTCACTTTCACAATAATCAAGTACTAAGAAGTAATGCATTTTTGCTGCTGGGAACTCTGCAGACTTCCAGCTAGTTCTGTAGTTTGGAGGGCAAATGAAGATGACAGCAAGCAGAAGAGGTTATTTGTAGAGTGAGTTGGAAAAGTCATTTGTTCCAACCATAAAGTGGTATGGCTGAGATTAAAAATAGAAACCCCTTGTCAGAAATTTCTGCATTCACTGTCCATACTTATAGCATTTGTTGCAATGTGGACGTGAGCCCTTTGAGAGCACTGAAATTTTCTTTTGCTTATATCCTCCTTTTTCTTAATTATTTTCACTTGTAAAAATCCTTAAGTATCAGAAAATGGATCTTTCAAGAAAGAACTGCCTTCTCAAAAAACACACTGATCTAATATTCATCAAGAAACAGGATATAAAAATATGCAGTTTGCTTGCCATCAGTCACTCTGTCCTATAATAGTCATTGAAGGTATTCACTAATATCTCAGAATTATATTTCCACATGTTTTGTGGAGGCAAAAACTTGGGTAGGCAATCCATTGTAAAAGGGACTGTGATTTAACTTCTCCAGGTGGCCCCTGGGCTGCCTTACTAGCTTGTATCACCTGCCTAGCTGGCAGTTAAGGGCCAGTTGAAGGCACAAAACAGTGTATGGGGACAAAATGGGGAAGAGTAGCTATCTAGTAGAGTGAAATCCTGTAGAATCTTCTTTGGAAAGTGAACTGGAGTTGTGAAAAAATTGCCTTCATTAGTGCTTCTGCTAGCTTGATAGACTTTCTGAGAGGAATTAAATACCCAAATTCTCTTTATTCTCCTCCAGGATAAGAAAAGCAAGCAGACAAATTGCCTGTTTCCTCTAATTCATTACTGCTCTGAACAAACAGAATGCAGAAATCCAGCAGTTTCCATTGCCTCTGTGGTCCCAAAATGAAGGATACATCTGGAAGTCTCTTGGTGGGCAGTGGAGGTGTCACCTTGAATTAGGCATTTAGGACAAAAGACAAAAATATGTATTTCAGCCCAGAAAGGAATTATACGGTCCTTGCAATATCACAAACTGTGCTTCGATATCCTGTGAGAACTTGAGTGATAACATGCTAAGAAAACAAATCTTGCAGGCGCACAACCTGTTTTTTTCCTCTGACTGCTAACAGAGTTTGATGGAAGAGCAGTTAATTAATCTAGATCTCTATAAAAGGATCAAATCAGGTGAGATTTGAGCCTTGCTCTATGTTAAAGCTGAAATTGTATTCCCATTGATTCAGTTGTGAATGACAATTTGCAGCCTTGACTATCAGCTCATCACACTCTCATGGAGCCAGTGGTGATCTAAAGCTCAACCTGCTTTCAGGAGTTTCTTCAAGCCAGCCTGTGATCTGCATTAGCACAACTGTGTGTTGTTAGGAAAGCAAAGATGTATCATGCTGTGGTGCAAATTCCAGCAAAATGTTTGCAGATTCATTTTAAAAGATCTTTCATTGAAACTGGGAGCTCAAATTAAAAATATAAGGAGGCTGTTTTAACTGTTGATTCCAGCTTTCATTAAATCCATCTGTCCTTTCATGGATGAAATTAAATTCTTTCTTGACTCCACAAACATAGTACCTGGCAAGTGCAATTATCAGAATGAAATAAATACTTAGGTTCTGAATAAGTTCTGACATTTTTCTCGTTTGGTTCTTTGACCTTTTCTATATGCAGCCATTGTGCTAATTCATCTAAAATGGACCCTTTGTGCAATTTTGTCTGTAAAAACTCTTTCAGTGGTTTTACTAAATTCTGTGGTTTGCACCTCTAAACAAATCAATTGAAGTTAACCCAGGATAAGCCATTTTCTCTGGAGGAGCTTTTAAAATATTTTTAGGGCTCTGACAGGTGAATTACAGTGAGTCAGCTACAGGAAGTTAAGGATTTTTATGACATTCCTTGATCCTGGTTCTTTGCTACTGCTACAACAGAAGTAATCACCCTGGTTCCCTTAGAAGTCAGGGGAGATCGGTTGTAAGCAGCAGAAGCCAAGCTGCAGAAAACCCCTTCCCTCAGTAGCTCCTGCTGCTCATAGGCTGGGAGCTGCTCTGCTGTGCAGGACCTTGCACAGACACTCTCCAAAATACTGCTTTCAGGTTTGCTGCCTGAATTGCCTTTACAGCTTGGCACAACTGGGCCTTCAAAGATTGGTTTGTCAGTTCAGCAAACATGCCACAGAGCTGGAAGAACCTCCACTGGCCCACAGTTTTGGCCTTATGTGAATTCACATTGGCTTGATATGGCTTACTTAGCAGTGTAGTGACATGAATCAGCCTGAAACTGTCAGTAGGCTCTGTGCCATTTGGACAGGTAGCCCAAATTTGTTTTCAGGTTTTCTTCTAAGCATGTCAAAGGGCTTGCTGAAGACAGTAAAGTCCTGAAATGCTAAATCACTTTCCAGATTTGATGCAAAAGTGCTGGCCATTTGTTTTATCAGACAGCCTCTATCAGGTCTGCAAAAAATTGCATGACCTTGGCCTGTACATAACACCAGCAAGTATCACAGAATCACAGCATATGCTGAGTTGGAAGGGACCCACAAGGATCATCAATTCCCACTCCTGGCCTGGAGTCTGGCCATCCTATTACTGCAGGCAGAGTTTCATGGGCCAGAAGTGAGCAAGACATATCTGGGCTAGTTCTTGGCTATAAGACTGGTTGTGCCAACATCTTAAGGACCTACTGGAAGGAAACGTCTGGGAAAATTTTGGTAAAGTCTCTTCTATCTGACATGAAGAGTCAAAGGCTGCCCTATTTCTTTCCTAGGTGTTCAGTGACATAGATCACTTGAGATCAGACTCAAGAAAGGGCTACTGCAGCACTATTTGTCTCCTACAGCTACGACGGAGAATTTCAGCTTGCACATTGGATGCCCTCCAAAACAACCACTGTAATGACTAGATATTGGATTTTCTTCCATTTCCTGCCTGGACCTCTCAGTTACATTTGTTATGCTCAAGGAAGAACTGGTAGACAATGGCCAGCAAGCTGGTGTTTTTTTGTTGTTGTTATATTTTTAATGAGATGATTGTCTACCATGCATATCCCTCCTGAAACAACACATGTATGTGAAAATCCAGGCTACCAAAGAAGGTGATAACTTTCATATTTATCTAGTGTGTCTGTTTTTATATGTGCATTTACTCCACTTAATTCAAATACAGTGGGTTTCTCATTCTTATTTTTCCTTTGCAGACTCCATTCTGAGGCTGGTGTGTGAACTGTCTCTCATTCACACACAATTTACTGTGTGTGGTCATACCCTAAATGAAGAGTTTTCCATAAAGAAATGACAGCCTTTTCAACCCATGGCATTTTATGCTATACTTTTACTTCCTTGTGGAGGAATTGTAACTGACAAGGAATTAAACCTCTTCATTCTGGTGATACACCCAAACTGTTATTTGTGTCAGACTTCCTTTTCTTGCTGCATGGATTTGTTTTGCTATGTTTTTCTCAGTAATTTAGTAGCTCTTTCCTTCAACTTTCCCATGTCATGAGTCTTTTTGGGAAGACAGACAGTCAGACTTCCTGAATTTTATTTACCTACTAAACAAAATACCTGAAAGTAATTTATGAGAGCAGAGGTTTCACAGCAGATTGAACTCTGACTTTGTGTGTCTTGTTTACAAGGGATTTGGCCTATCCCACACGTCTACTGACTGAGAAAGGCACAGCAAGAAAACTGCTTCCCATGCCTTCCCTTTTTTTCTCCTCTTCAAAATTTAACACACTTCTGCTTTACCTCTTCTTCTTCTTTGAAGACCTTTGTCTGCTGGACTTTTCCCCACACTATGGCAAGGGAGGTCACAGACTTGATGGAGTGCTGTCCATAAAAATAGGTCTGCAGGAAGACTGAAGATGTTGGGAATTGTAGTCCCAAAAGAAGAGCTGCAATTCTGGCTTCCAAGGGAGGGAAGGTGATGTCCTGCATTTGCACAGGTCACAGCCCAGAAGAGCACAAAAACTAAAAGAAAAACACACATGCTGCATGACTAGTTTTACATCGTCTGGTGAAAACAAGTAGAGTAAAGGGAAAATAGCTCTTATCTCTACAGGTTTCCTCTGATACCTTCTTTTCTTCAGTATGTTTATGGATAGAGAGAAGGCATAGGGGAAATACTATTGATTCCAACTTAGTCCTTAGTCTCTTTTCCACATTCTTTATGTAAATACTCAGAAAACACAAGGCCAAGACTCCAAATGAGGATTTTTCCGGCCATTTTCATCCTGTGTCTTAGCAGTTATGATCATGCTATAAGAATTTGTGCTATCAGTAAGTTTGGCCCCTCAGAGACTGGTCATGCAGCAGGTCAACACAGCTGGGTCACCACATACCTCAGAGCAAGAACAGCTGTAGCCCTGTGTAGCCTGTCAGGTGCCAATCTAAGAAGCTTTTTAAGGCCTCCCATCCTGGGCACTCCTTTTTAAACTGAATTAATGTCTTTTAGAGTATCAGTCATTTCAACACAACCTGCATTTAGGTATAGATCCCTTCTCGAGACCTGGCTTTGAGGCAGGACTTGCCCATCCCCTCTGTGCAACTCAAGTATGGCTTCTTAGTATTCAGTGAACAGCTTCTCCAGTTTTGATTGTTAAACTTCCCCTGCTGCAGTTTAATTTTCCATTTTGCAGACTGAATGAAATATAAGACATGGCTAT
Organism: Vidua macroura; assembly: GCF_024509145.1. Taxonomy (NCBI): domain Eukaryota; kingdom Metazoa; phylum Chordata; class Aves; order Passeriformes; family Viduidae; genus Vidua; species Vidua macroura. Next base: position 44,674,792 of record NC_071611.1, read on the forward strand.
TTAAACGCAGAACAAGGTGCTACTGAAGACATGAAGACATGTCCAGAGAAGAGCAAAGAAAGGTGAAGGGTCTAGAGCACAAGTCATGAGACTGAGGGACATCTGAAAGAACTGGGGTTGTTTAGCCTGGAGAAAAGGAGGTTCAGGGGGAAACCTTATCACTCTCTACAGGAACCAGAAGGGAGGTTACAGCAACATTGGGGTCAATCCCTTCTTCTAATTCAAAAGCAATAGGACAAGAGGAAATTGCCTCAAGCTGTACTAGTGAAGGTTTAGATTGGATAGTAGGAGAAATTTCTTCAGCAAAAAGATTCTCAAGCATTGGAACAGGCTGTGGACGTGTCTCCATCCCTGGAGGCCATTAAAAGATATGGAGATGCGGCGCATAGGGACATGGATTGGTGGTAGACTTGGTGGTGTTGAGTCAATGGTTGCACTTGATGATATTAAAAACCTTTTCCAACCTCAAGATGCTATAATCACAGAGTCATTGTCTTGGTTTGAAAAGACAGGAGTCTGTGAAGAAAGGCAAGGGCCTCCCATGAAATGGAAAAAGTAAACCCCCTCCCTCCAAATTACCACAATTTCAAAATAAAAAGGCTCTCAGGCAAAGATATGGGAATGGGAGTAACAGTTCTTTACTAGGAAAAAAACTAAATTTAAAAAAAAAATTAATTAGTACAAACAAAACTACTGATAGAGTCAGAAACCTGACACCCTGAGGAGTCAGGGTGTTGGCGATAGTCCAGTTAAATGGTGGCTGCTCCCCCTGGAGTGGCAGATGAAATGCTGCTGAAGCGATGATCCCATAGAAGGGTGTAGTTTTCTCTGAAGGTCTGGTGATGGAGTAGATAGGCCTGGTCTTCCTCTGGGAATCCTGTGAAGAGGTTGAGTTGATGTCCCAAGAAATGCTGATTTTATGCAGGTAGGGATGCTTGGCTCCTCCCTCTGGGTAGAGCATCTCACAATGGGATGATGTAACTCTCTCAGTCATGCAGTGAGCCATTCAATGTCCCATTAACAGAAGATATCTCCCCGGGGGGAGACATTGTTCTTGGAAGAGATAAGAAAACTGCCCAACAGAAGATACCTGCCCCACCTCCAACAGATGGCAAATAGAATATATGCTTATCTTACAAGCCTGGACAGTCATTTAGGTTGGAAAAGACCACCAAAATCATTGAGTCCAACCTTTAACTAATCATGACCTTGTCTGCCACATGCAGTCACTTCCTGAACACTCCAGGGATGGTGACGCCACCACCTCCCTGGCTAGTCCATTCCAATGCTTAATAACCCTTTCCATGAAGAAATTCCTCCTGATGTCCAGCCTTACCAGCAGGTCACTAACAACTTCCTCCTGGATTCCAGAGGGTCTGTCCTGCTCCCTATCCCTCTCTACTCTCAGCTACTACTCCACAGCTGAGGGGACTTGTTGCCCTAGGGATGTCTTGTCTTGTCTTGCTGTTAAAGACTAAAGCAAAGAAGGCATTAAGTATCACAGTCATAGAACACTTCTTATTATCTTTCACAGCAGCGGGCAGATTTCTAGTTGAATTCTAGTTGAGCTTTTGCCTTTCTAATTTTCTCTTAATGTGACCTAACAACATCTTTTTACTCTGTGTTGCTGCCCCTTCTTACAAAGGTCATAAACTCTCTTTTTCCATGAGTTCCTGCAAAAGCTCCCTGTTCAACCAAGCCAGTCTTCCTCCCCGATGGCTCATCTTCTGCCACATAGGGATAGCCTGTTTCTATGCCTTCAACATTTCCTTCTTGAAGTGTGTCCAGGACCGCTTTGTTTATTAAGGACAGTAGTGGTGCTGTAATTCTAAAATTATATTATACTGAATATATGTAAATGTGTGTGTATGTGTACAAATGATAGTACACTGAAACAATAATTCCATGGTCCACCGGATGAAAACTACCATCAATTATAAATTCAGGCCAGCTCCAGCCTAACACTGACAATCTTGTGAGTTTATATGAGGATCTGGAACACCCTCCCAACAGTCTTTACCATGTCCAGCAGTGACACCAGCCCCACAAACATCACTAGATTCAACTTGTGTCGCCACAAAACTGCTTTGAACACATTGGTGGGTGTCATATTATGGGGGTTTACCCTAGAATTTCAATTTTTTTAAGAATTCCTTACTCTTCTCCAATGTCTTTCTGTTCTGAACTTTGCAATTTTTCTTATTACCACACCATCAGAAAGAAGGGCCTTTCTATTTCACATTATGGATTTTTCACACACACAGATCGAAATGCTGCTTCTGCTTTCAAAAGCTGAATTTATTCATATAATAGGTGTGGTGCTTTAATGATGGGAAAAGAGTGCAGAGGTAAAGAAATCTGGTTAAAGAAACGTGAAACTGGAGAGTGCTAAAGCAGAAGGTCCAGAAGTAATAAGATGAAGCCATGAATTTCAGGCACTCCTGAATAAAGTGTCTCTCAGTTAGGATACCTGGCAATACAAGGGACTACATTGCAATAGTCAAAACTGAGATAGATGATGTGGAAGATAGGTTGTGTGGAGGAGTTAGGGTGGTGTGGATGAGGACCACTCTGCTGCAAAGAGAAAAGATCATTCAGTTGTACTGGACCATTCAAAAAGAAGATAACTGGGGGGTTAGGAGGATGGAAGAAACCAGGGGGGACATATGGAGAAAGGGATATACAAAGAAGTATTTGTGGGCTGCATAAGCATCTTTTATTATCAAACATTTCCTAAATTTTAAAAAAATGAGGGCCTGTGATTTTATTATTGTAAATGGTTTCCTTCACTGTCCACAGTACCCATCCTTAATGTCACTGACGCTTAGCATCTTGGTCTCCTTAATACCTACAACAAGGAGAAACTGCTGTACAGCAATGCAAGACTGCTCTTCTTTTCTATGTCTTTGCAGCATCTGGCACAGTAAGAAGCCATTTCCAAATGCTGCACTCAGATGATAATGAGTGTGAGATCTGGCAGTTCAGCACAATTTGTTCAAGGTCTTTATATATCAGTCCTGGTGCTTGTTGAGAAGCGAGGAAAAATTTTTAAGAAAACTCTGTTGAAGAATATGTCAGTCTCAGAAGTGTGTTTCCTGAGAAATGAGTGTGTCCCTACAACAGTGCTTGTTGGCTTTCAGGCAACAGTTTGTCCTCAGCAGCTGGAGACAGATTCCTTAGAAACTTCTTTCACTCATCTTTCATTGCCCTCATCTCTGTTCTCCATATAGACCCAAATAACTCAAATTTCTGCAACAACAAAGTTCAGATTCAATGCGAGTTCTGGCAGGTCAGAAATCCCAAACACATTTCCCTCTCATGGGATCCATTCCCAGTACTGCAACACTAAAAGCTCTGCTTCCTTGGGGTTTCCACATCACACGTCATGGCAAGCATGAGCTCTAGCATATTCACCCTCAGCCAGCTCTTCTCAGGAAGAAGCACCCTGCTTATATTTAATCATTCTACATGCTGCAGCCTCTCCACATCCCAGTCGTTCCCGCAGTTCTCCTTTGGCTGCACAAAATTCTTCTGTGATGAATGATGAATTGGAGTTGGTATTCAAGATATGGATATCTTAGATCGTATGGATTAACATAGTAATATAGCCTGTTCTGTTGTCTTCCCATAGGCTAACTTTTAGATTAGTTCCTTTTTGTATTTTTACTGTTTACTGAACTAATGTTTCTGCAGACCAACCCACAGTAATATAATAATCTGTTTTTTAGGGAAAATGTAGAATTCATAATTCACCACTTTGTATGCAGTGTTGACACCACTGTTGCCACATGGTAACTGCTTTGTATTAAATACCACAGTTTAATCGACAACTTTTTCTTATGTTATTTTGCTTCTTAAGATTTTTTGACAGTTCTTCTCAGCACCACTTGTTTTACTACCCCAAATTTGTGTGCTTGCCAAAGTTGATTGCCTCATTAGGAAACTACCCCTTCTAATTATCATCTGTAAATAAGCTGTAAATTCTGACTTTTTATTCACTTACTTTTTCCTTTATTTTATTCTGTTCTTTAGCTAGGCAATATATTTTTGCTTGTAGCCTATCAGAGCTAAAGATCTTCAAAATCCTGTAGGGAATCACAGAATTTATGGATGCAGCAAATATAGTCAAGAAGAGTCCTTAGGTCCTAAGAAAATATGGATCTTTCTCACTAACTAATTCCATGGCTCTCCAAAATAACCCTCACAGATCAGTGAAACATTACTTCCTCCCACAAAAACCGAGCACTCTCCTCTTATTTGTTATATCAGTAAATTCTGTCTTGTATTGCCCAGCATGGACATCAGAATTTGTAACCTGCACTGCCCACAACATCTGTCTCCACAGGTCTTTTAAAACATACCTTACTTGCCACCCACCATTCCTCCACTGGGGCTGTTGTAAATGGTAGCTCTCACACCACAGTCACTATGTGGGAATTTCATACTTGTGCTCCATTTGAAGTTTTGGATGAATGGCATAATTTCATTATTTTAAGAGGTTGTTCTATAGGTTTATTCAGACACAGATCCTCAAGCATATCTCAAGAGTAAATGAACAATGAACCTCAGAGAGCTCATTCTGAATGAATACAAACATGAATGTATTTAGTTTTCTGCTGTGGCCTTACCTTCTCACCTTGACCTCCACAACCATCTGCAAGTTTTACATAGCCTGTGAAGAGCATCCTTCTCCTGATGAGTGGAGTAAAAAGATATGCCCTTGGCATGTTGCTTCTCTAAGGTTTTTGTCCTGCCTGCTCATAACTGACTAACCAGAAGGATTCCTGTTGTCCTCATTTGGTCCCAATTGGAACTTATTTCCTCTTCCTGATAGCATCTTTTACCCTGCTGTTTAATCCTACCAGCCTTTCTCTTTTAAACTGAGTCTTGCATATTGCTTGTGGCCAAGTAGTCACCTGCTGTGACATTTCAGCACTCGATTAATTATCACTCTTCTGCCAAGCTTCTGCTACAGTCTGTTTATTAGTAGTTTCATTTAAAACTATATTTTCAGTTCCTGTGCATTTCTAAGATGACCTGTATTTAACAAGATGTATATATATTTATATATGTGTATGTATGTACGTACCTATATACTATGATTTAATTTCCTATTGCCCATTATCTGCTTAGAGAATTGATATCTTTTAAGACTTCTCCTTTCCTTTTCTTTTCTATGAGCTTCTACTCTATCCTTTTTCTGAGGGTCCTGTTTCTCTCACTTCACCCTTACAGACACAACATTCCAAAGAGTATCTTTGTTGTACTTCATTGCTTTTTCTACTTTTTAATTTTCTGATTTGCTGTTTGACCGCTCAGCCCACTTCCATGCTGGATTAGCTGAAGACATTCCACTCCAAAATCAATCCTTTGAGTGTTTATGATGAAACTGAACATTTCCCCCTCACACCTTTCATATGTCATCTACTCCGTCATTCATTAAGGTTTTGCTTTTCCACATCTCTGACTGGCCTTGAATATGCTCCTGGAAGGACTTCCAAAGATGATACTGTCTAAAGTCATAAACTTTACATAAAGAATCTTCTTTCTTTCCCATCCCTTTTTCAACCACAACTGACAATCACTATCACCTCCTTTCCAGCAGTCCCTAAAAAGCCTAGACATAGGGAGCAATTTACTACCTTTGCATCATCTGCCAAGCAAGTTTCCATGTAGTCCTCTCCAATATCCTCAGCAGATACTTGTACACATGCTATTTATATGCAAGCATTGTAATTGCCTGCAACTTGCACTCTGTCGGGATACCTATTATCCTTTGTGCAATGCAGTATATGTGCCCTCTCATTTCTCTCTTTTTTAGTTACCTAGTGGTTGGATTCATCCCTTTCACAGCTGCAGTGCACTGCCAAAGCTGCATTGGACTACCCTGACATGTCCAAGAAATGTCATGATAAATCCCTCTTTCCCACTGAGTTGTTCCAGACCAGTCTCTTGGGTAAGTGGTCTGTGCATGGGAGCTGGGGAGTGATCCACCTGCCTGGCAAGCAATGACATGAGCTATGAACAGGTATATCTTTTGCGCTCCTGTGCCTTGCAGGCATTCTTGGAGAAGAAAATGCTACTCTTGCATTCATTTAATCATTGGTTTAGACCGGTTACTTGGTTTCTATGTGTGGTTACTTGGTTTCTATGTGTGAGGACAGGCTCTCTGTTACACTGGCTGGGTGCTGGGGCTTGTTTTGGTTACAAACACTAAAAAAACCTACATACACAAACTCTGTGCACCTTAAAACTTAAAAGCAGATATTCTTCCAATCATATTTTTTCAGAATGAAAGCCTTTCCTGGATCCTCAGCATACTTGAAAGGTTCTATTTCAATTGCCTTCTCTCCAAAAAGGACTTAGCCAGAGCACACCAAAGGAAATTCTGCCTGCATTAAATCATACCCGTTAAGTGCATAATAGTTAAGTGCAGCTAAAGACAAATAATTTGTTGGTAAGAGGTGTACTGGCCTGCTATCTTTTACATGGCATTCATAAAGATTTTATCAGTCAAGGAAAGACTGGATGATCTCAAAAGCACTAAACTGGAGAATAATGCATTTTCCTCCTAGCACACTTTTAAAAACAAGGATATTTGGGTATAGCCCTGTGTTGTATTGTGTTTTGATTATCATATTTTCAAACTCTGTGTTCCTAAGTTCAACTAATGGTTTACCCCTGTACCCCCTTTCCACTCCGACGGTACTGCTCTTGTCAGTCCTCCTTAGGTCTGCCCCCTTTTTCAGCATAAGTGCTGAATCATTCCCTTGTCCCCGTGCCTGGTGCCTTGTCCCCGTCCCTGGTGCCTTGTCCATCACCCGACGGTCCCATCCGTCACCTGACCCCTTGTCTGTCCCATCCCAGCACTCTGGAAGCTTCCACCAAGGGCATCAAATGATTGGGCTAGAACCAGGGGTCCCTCCTCTAACCCTCTCTGATACATTGTTATCCCTGTCCCTTTTCCCGAGAGCCACTCCCAAAGTTTTCCTCATTGGTCATTGGGCAATTCCCTCCCCTTTCCCCTCCCCTGTTTATAAGATGTTGTCAAATCCTTCTCGGGGCTCTCATCTGTTGGTTTACCCTGAAGGCAGTTGGTGCTCTTATGAGCTCCCAATAAACTTTCAGATTACAAACCCCAGAGGAGAGTCAGCCTCCTTCCTTCGGTGATTGCTGTCCACCTGTCCTTCGGAGGCTCTCCCAGAAACCTGAGGGAACACATGGGAATGCCCTCTGCCGCCATCGTGCCTGCCTAGCCGGGTCACTCAGGTGGACTCTGAGTGGACACGACAGCAGCTTGGTGCCCAACTTGGGGTCCGAGAACATCACTGGACCCCACAGAGGAGAGAGCCGGACAGCTCAGGATATTTGTCCTTTGGATATTGTTCCTATCGCTTCGGAGTTTTTGTCTCCCTGGTCGGCAAGCTAGCCCGGTGGGATCAGACCCTGTTCTAGTGGGTGGCGCTCCCGGGGAAGGGACTGGCAGCCTCCTCAGCACCCAAGAGGTCAGTCCCCCACCAAAGCCACTGACCGAGCTCTTCTGTTCCTGTCCTGGCTCTGGGATTCGTAAGTTGCTTTTCTCCCTCTCCCTTCTCCAGCTGGGGTGTGGGGGAAGCTTTTAAAAGCCTTACTCATTTTGTGGTTTTTCCCGCTTTCCCTTCTCCTGTTGGGATGGGGGGAAGTTTCTTTCTGGCAGGGAGATTTTTCTCTGACAGGCTGCCAGTGGCAGGGGTTTGTTTTCTTTGTTACTTTTCTCAGTTGGTGGATGTTGCTGTGAGACTATTTTACTACCTGTGACAGAATGGGTGCGAAGCTGTCTGTCTCACAGTGAAGGCTTTATAACCAAGTTGTGGGGATCCTATCGGGGGGTGAGAAATAGTTTAAAAAAGAAACATTAAGCGGTTTGTTTGGTGGTTGTCTTTACAGTTCCCAGATGTTTTGGCCCGAAAATTTTTAGAGGTGTCCTTTTGGGACCGAGTGGGTAATGAGATTTTGAGATTAGGAGATCCGTCCCTCTCCAAATTTACATTCCTGGCTATGCAAATTAGAGATATTGTAAAAAATTATTTGGAAACGCAGGAACAACTATCTGTGGGCAAACTGCAAACCAGTGGGCAAAATAGTTCTCCCTGTCCTAGTCCTCTTCCCTCCCCCTCTTATCCTAGACCAGGGAGTCTTAAGGGATCAACCCGTCATGTGGTGCAGGGCTGCCATCATCTCCCTGGCTCCCCACAGAATTCCCGAGACCCCCGCCCAAGCAGTCCTGGCCAGACTGTTTGGGATTGTCCCTGTCCCCCATTTTCTCCTAAATGTACAGTCCCGTCCCAAAAACCCACTGTTCATTTTAATCTCCCCAATCCCAAATCCCCTCAAAATGGCCCCCGGAGGGCCCAAGATGGCGGGCACCACATGGCAATTCCCGCCACTTGTACTCCTCCACTCCATGATCCTTTTCCCTCTCCTTCCCAAAATCCTCTTCTCCCTTCAACCAACCCCTTCTGGTCCCCTGATTTCCCCTCTGGCTCCTTTTCTCCTCCCACAGTCCCTCCTGTTACACTTTTAACCCCACCTCCTGGCTCCACCCCTTCAGAAAGGTTCCTATCTGATGTCCCTCCTCGAGGTCCCAGACACGCCCCATCCAGCTCCGCCCCCAATTCCCACAGTTCCCACAACCTTTCTTCCGGTTCCCATGCCGTGGCTTCCGGGGAGGGAAGTGGGGGAACCAAAATCACGAATCCTACCCAAATGCCATCCCTGCCTTTTCTGCTGCTCCAGTGACATATGTCCCGCAGCTGGAAAGTAGGCCATTACTGCATCAAAGAACTATGTAAAGCCCAAAAAGAGTTTAAACAGGAAAGCGAGTATTTTCGGGGCCTTCTTAAGGCAACTTTATCAGCTAATGAGTTAACCCCTGCAGACCTTAGAACCATTTTCTCCTGCCTGCTTTCCCTAACAGAATTTCTGTTGTGGGAGGCAGCCTGGGAGAAGGAGGTTCGGGCTGTTTTACCAGAACTATGGACTGATCAGAATATGGTTGTGGATGATGAGGATTGAATTATGTCCATCAACCATATGTGTGGGGAAAGAAATTGGACATCTGGGCAAAAGCAAGCATTAGGGTGGCAGAAAGAGCATTTCTTAAGTTAAAGCCAGATGGCCCAATTGATAACTACCTTTCTATTAAACAAGCCTCTTCTGAGTCCTTTTTGTAGAGCGACTGCGCCAAGCAATAGAACTACAAGCGCAGGACAAAGAGGTCAGGTGAGGAATTCTGACAGAAATAGCGCACCAAAATGCTAACGAACAGTGCAAAGCCACGATCCTTAGCCTGCCCCTTGACCTGCTCCAACCCTTCAAATGATGTTGGAAGTATGTGAAAGAATGGTGACCATCACTTCAAAGGATCAGCAAGAGCGATTCAGGCTGTTGCAAAGACTTGCTGCTGCAGAAGCCACAGCCGCCAGACCTCCAACTTCTCCATCCACGGTGCTGCCATGACGCTTCCCAGGGCCATCCAAGGGGACCAATAAAGGACCAGCTTCTAAAGACCAACCTTGCCACTTGTGCAAAGAGAGAAGACATTGGATGCCCAATTGTCCATTGAGGGACGAGTTTTTCCATTTCCACAAAAAGCACCAGAAATTGAAGGACTCTCCTAAAGGGAAGACTTCAAAAAACTAGAAGGGCAGCGCAGTCCCTTCCTGCGCAAGGACATAAATGGGGTGGGTCCAGTTCCATCTACGGGGGAAAGGAGAGACTGGTCGACCTATCTGAGAATAAGGACACTTTATTACCAGACTTGACCATACCTGATGAGAAACCAATCACCAGAAGATCAGCTGGGTTCACACCCCAGCTGGGGTGTCACCCAGACTATCCCAAACCAATTTTAACAACCTATTCCTTTTTTGAACCTTTTAGGCTGGCTCTGACTGAGGCTTTACACCTTCGGGACAGTGATTGGTGGTTTGTAACAGTTGACACCCAAGCACCAGGGACCTGGAGAGAGATCTGTAGTAAGTATATCATCCTTGGGGACACAAAACACACACCTTTTGACATCACTATTGCCCGAGGTCTAGTGACATCATATGGCTGCATTGTGCTCACCCTCTGGTGTACCCACTGAAGGGCCAGATCATCGTCCAGGCACTCCCAGTGCCTGAGCCACTGTGGGACAGCGAGCAATCACATCAGCTCCAAGAGAAGGTTCTCCCCACAGTTTGTTGGGCTCAGGTACTGGGAAGGGAGAAGCCCAGGACTTCATGTGGGTTACACCGGGGAGAGGAGTATAAATTCATGAGTGGACTCTTAGACACAGGGGCGGATGTAACGATCATTCCCTCTCAGAAGCGGCCGTCACATTGGGAATTGCAAAGCATGGCTGGTCACATTCAAGGTGTAGGGGGAATACAATTAGTGAAGCAATCAAAAACTGTCATAAAAATTGAGGGGCCGAATGGGCAATTGCCCTCTGTGTGCCCATTCATTTTGGATTACACAGAACCCTTGTAGGGGAGAGACCTAATGGCCCAATGGGGAGTCACAATTGACATTCCTGAGATTCCCCAGGTTTTTTGGGCAGCAGTCACTGAAGAGTGCCCTACCCAAAAACTGAATTAGAAGACTGATACTCCAGTTTGGGTAGAGCGGTGGCCACTCAACAAACAAAAATTGAAGGCGCTTGAGGAGCTTGTAGCGGAGCAGCTCGCTAAAGGGAACATCCAGGAAACAACATCTCCTTGGAATTCCCCCATCTTTGTCATTAAAAAACCAGGCAAAGACAAATGGCGGGTCCTTCATGACCTCCGAGAAGTCAATAAAGTCATCAAAGATATGGGCTTCTCCAATCAGGGATGCCATCCCCAGCGATGCTGCCAAAAGATTGGAATCTGGCCGTTGTAGATATAAAAAATTGGTTTTTTCCAAATTCCCCTACATCCTGATGATGCCCCTCACTTTGCCTTCTCAGTTCCTACCATCAACCAAGAAGCCCCAAGGAAGAGATACCACTGGTAAGTTCTCCCACAAGGGATGAAGAACAGTCCAGCTATTTGCCAGTGGTACGTCTCTTCCCTGCTGTCCCCTGTCTGCTCAGCAGTTGATAATGTCATCATTTATCATTATATGGACGACATTTTGGTTTGTGCCCCCACCAACGATATGCTTACACATGCACTTGAACTGACAATCCATGCATTGGTTGTTGCAGGGTTCAAGCTTTGTGAAGATAAGGTTCAACAGATGCCGCCTTGGAGGTATCTGGGTCTGGAAATAACTATTGTGCTGCAGAAACTGGATATCAAGAACAGCATCAAGACTCTGGGAGATGTTCAGCAACTGTGTGGGTCCTTAAATTGGGTAAGACCATGGCTGGGCCTTTCTAACGAAGACCTAGACCTTCTCTTCAAGCTATTGGAGGGGGGGACAGACCCAGCACTCCTAGGTCTCTTACCTGGGAGGCAAGGACCACACTAGAGAAGGTACAAGAGAAAATATCTGCCAGGCAGGCTCACTGTTATCATCAGGGCCTGCCTTCAAATTTATTATACTGGGGAAGTTGCCATGGGGTGATCTTCCAGTGGGAGATCACCCAAAAGGGAAAAAGAGACCAAGACCAGAGGGACCCTCTCTTGATCATAGAGTGGGTCTTCCTCAGTCACCATGGGTCCAAAAGAATGACACAGCCACAGGAACTGGTGGCAGAACTGATCCAAAAAGCCAGAATTCGGATCAGGGAGTTGGCAGGGTGTGATTTTTGAGTGCATTCACATCCCATTGAATTTGAAAACGGACCAAATAACCAAAGAGATGTTGGAGCAGCTCCTCCATGAGAACAAGGCGTTGCAATTTGCATTGGACAGCTTCACCGTCCAAATTTCTGTTCAGAGAGTGGCCCACAAATTTTTAGTTTGGGTGTTCAATTTACACTATCACTAAAAAGTGTTGAAAGCAGAGTACCTGTGGAGGCCTTGACAGTTTTCACGGATGCGTCCAGAGCATCCCAAGTCAATTGTGACTTGGAGGGATCCTCAGACTCAGTGGTGGGAGGCTGATACTGCCAAGGTAGAAGGATTGCCTCAAGTAGCTGAGTTGGCCGCAGCTGTCCGGGCCTTTGAGAGGTTCTCAGAACCTTTTAATTTGATTACTGATTCGGCTTATGTTGCCGGTGTCGTGTCCAGAGCAGAAAATGCGATTTTGCAAGAAGTCTCCAACACCCAATTGAGTTATGTATGAGTTGCTTTCAAAGTTAATCAAGTTAGTCTCCCACGGAGAGCAACCATTCTATGTAATGAACATTAGATCACACACAGACCTGCTGGGGTACATTGCCGAGGGTAATCAGCATGCCGATGCCCTCACTGCAGCAGCTATCCAAATGGCCCCACTCTTGAATGTGTCCGAGCAAGCCAACATCAGCCACCAGCAATTCCACCAAAATGCACGTGGCCTAGTACAGCAATTCCATCTTACCCATGAACAGGCTCGGGCCATTGTGGCCACATGCCCATCTGGTTCCCTGAATTCTTTGCCATCTTTTAGTGCTGGTGCGAACCCAAGGGGTTTGCACAGCTGTGAAGTGTGGCAGATGGATGTTACACACATCACATCTTTTGGCAGATTTAAGTATGTACATGTATCCATCGTCACCTTCTCTGGGGCAATCTATGCCTCTGCTCACAGAGGGGAGAGGGTTTCTGATACCACAAGACACCGGGTTCAGGCCTTCTCCACACTGGGCATCCCTAAAGTCATTAAAACAGATAACCCAGCATACAAATCCAAGGATTTCCAAGGCTTCCTGCAACAATGGGGAATAGAGCGTAAGACAGGCATCCCCTATTCCCCAACAGGTCAATGGAAAGGGCCCACCAGAGCTTAAAGAAAGTTTTACACCAACAACAGCCAGCAATGAAGGTGGAGTCCCCCCAGGTGCAATTGTCAAAAGCGTTATTTACTTTAAATTTTCTGAACTGTTAGTATGAAAATCTAAATCCGCCGATCATCCATCATTTTAACAGCAACCCTCAAACTGGTTTGAAAGCCAGGCCACCTGTGATGGTGAAAAATCTGGAGACTTGGGAGCAAGAAGAGCCCTATGATATGATAACCTGGGGGCATGGATACACTTGCATGTCCACTCCCTCAGGGTTGAAGTGGGTCCCTTCAAAGTTTGTGAAGCCCTATGTCCTCAAGCTCCCCAAGCCATCAAATACCTCTCAGGTAGCGAGTGCCACATGGAGGAGGAAGAGGCGCCAGACACTCTCTATCTAGAAGCTAATGTTATCGGTCCCTGACCTCTCCCTATATTAGATTCCTTTTCAGATTTTGTTCTGGTCCTGATTCAATCGACATCAACACCAAAGACGAGCATCATCCTTTTCGTCATAATGATGTGTGTCTTCCACCACACATGTGTGTGCAAGCATGGATTATACCTCAGCCCCAGGCCAATGTTTGGACCACACTAGCCAGAGCTCTGCATCAGGACCATATTTGTTTATCCACCTCCTCGGCCTCTAACCCCACGCTTTCCTGCCTCATGGGAATCCCATTTAAATTAAACTAATTCCATTTTGTTCTCCCCAAAGCCTCCTCTCATCCCAAGAGGAAGTCCCGCTCCTTCATAGTCAGAGAATTGAATCCCTGGATGGAGTGGGTCAAGAAATTATCAGTCATGGATAAAAACCCCAAGAACTTGACCTCCTAGGGTCTTCTAAAGCTTTTGGTTGTGTACATCCTGACCCCCAAGCTCACCTCTATATAGAAGTGAAACAATACAAGATTAATTACACAGCTAAAAATTGGTGCCAAAAGACAATTCACATCCCAGTGACCTAGTGACCTCAACATCCTAGTGACCTCAACCCCTGATAACCCCTGATAACCCCTGATAACAAACCCCACTGCCTTCCCAAGGGCACTTTTTTGATTTGTGGGGACTGAGCTTGGGCTGGCATCCCCCCTCATCTGATCGGGGTCCTTGTACCTTCGGCCGATTTGGCTTGTTTACCCCCAATAAAACCCAAATTGCAGATTGGAAGTCGAAAAATGTATCCAACCAATTGGCCCATCATAAAAGAGACCTTAAAGAAATAGATCCCAATTATGATTCAGAAATTATTCATTGGTCTAAGCCAAAAGGGGTCGCAGTCATTGCATTCTTACCATGGGTGGCTGTGGCCAAAGCATTCAGGGAATTGGCTCACCTCAAATGCTGGGTGGCTAAACAAGCCAATCTTACCTCAACCGCGCTTGATCTCCTATCAGATGAGGAAATAACGAGGCAAGCTCTGAAACAGAGCCACCATTGATTTTCTTTTGTTACTTCATAATCATAGATGCGAAGAATTTGAAGGGCTCTGTTGTCTCAACCTGACATCCTGGGCTGAGGACGTCCGCAATACCATTGTGAAAATGCAGAATATGCTCAAGGACATTAAGAAAGAATCTATGGACTGGCTGGGGGATGTGTTTGAAGGATGGGGACTCTCCAGCTGGGCTGGATAGATTTTAAAGACTGGAGTCTTATTTTTGTTTGTTATTGTGGTGCTCATAATAGGTTTCACAGTCATCAAAAAGATGCTGATGAAACTGATAAACAGGGTAACTTCCCCCATGGAGGTTAACCGGGTAGAGGCCCCCCGCCCTGCATCTGAAGAACAACCATGGTGCAAAACAGTACCTACCCAACCTACCCAACAACCATGGCTCAGGGACCTCTACCCTGACTCTGAGTACCTCCCTCTATTTGAATTTACTTCATTTTAAAGTTATCTTTGTTGAAATTTCCGTTCCTTCTTTTTAAAACAAAAAGGGGGAATTGTTGTATTGTGTTTTGATTATCATATTTTCAAACTTGTGTTTTGATTATCATATTTTCAAACTCTGTGTTCCTAAGTTCAACTAATGGTTTATCCCTGTACCCCCTTTCCACTCCGATGGTACTGCTCTTGTCAGTCCTCCTTAGGTCTGCCCCCTTTTTCAGTACAAGTGCTCTCTCCTCCCCTCCCTGGTGCCTTGTCCGTCACCCGATGTCCCATCCCAGCACTCTGAAAGCTTCCACCAAGGGCATCAAATGATTGGGCTAGAACCAGGGGTCCCTCCTCTAACCCTCTCTGATACATTGTTATCCCTGTCCCTTTTCCCGAGAGCCACTCCCAAAGTTTTCCTCATTGGTCATTGGGCAATTCCCTCCCCTTTCCCCTCCCCTGTTTATAAGATGTTGTCAAATCCTTCTCGGGGCTCTTGTCTGTTGGTTTACCCTGAAGGCAGTTGGTGCTCTTATGAGCTCCCAATAAACTTTCAGATTACAAACCCCAGAGGAGAGTCAGCCTCCTTCCTTCGGTGATTGCTGTCCGCCTCTCCTTCGGAGGCTCTCCTGGAAACCTGAGGGAACACATGGGAGTGCCCTCTGCCGCCATCGTGCCTGCCTAGCCGGGTCACTCAGGTGGACTCTGAGTGGACACGACAGCAGCCCTGGAAACCTTTGGCAGTAACTCTGGACACCAGGGATAAAATGCTGCTCCCTAGTGGTAAATCAACAACCCCCACCAGTGTGAAGGCAAGTCACTCTCTAGAACAGGTGTTTGATGATGTAAAGCACAGGATCTCTGAAATAACGGTAGTGGTTTTCATACCTCTCTTTTCCTGGACTGTAAACAACTGTGGTAGGAAATAGTAGGGAAAGAAACCCACAAAGAAATGCTATGTTGTCAGCACCATGGTCAACATCAATTCTCCAGGCTGCCAGGACCAGAATGGATGCACTTTCCCAAATGAATAAGGTTTCCATAGTGTTCTAAAGTACCTCTTCCTTAAAACAAGTATGGTATAGGAATCAATAAGTCCTGTTAAAAGTATTAAAAATGGACCAAAAATAGATCTCAAAAGGTAATTGTTAAGTGGACCAGTGTGTGAATGCAGATTATATTAGTTGTATCCCTGAAGGACAGATTTCAGTCCAAGGGCTGTTCAATACTTTAATCAATAATATGGAACGAAATAGGAAAGTCACTGCTGATAAAATTTGCAGAAGAAACAGCAATACATAGAATAATGTATGGCTATGGAAGGGTTCCTCAGGGAAATCCAGATTACTGAATTGTGTACTGCCCATTATGTAGGCCTTTGTTTTTTGGTTAATAGTAAATATCAGTAAGAAGCAGCCCGTGGTGAGGGAAAAGACAGTTTTGAAAAGTAGTGCCTCTGGCAGGCGTACTTGATGTGCATTTTAAGTGAGAGGACCCAGCTGCAAGGGTTAACACAGTCGCTCTGTAGAGGGTCTGTGAACAAGGAGCAGAGACAGGGAGCTACAGACTGTTGGCTTCAGCTGTGGTGACACCATCCCTACCTCACTGTGTTCAGCTTGGTGTCACTGGTATGGAGAGGATGCTGGAGGAGGCAAAGAGATGAAATGGGACAGCAGAGGGCTCACAATACAGATATATATGTGGTGCAAGATCTGAAAATGCTGCCTTTAAGTAACAGCTTCAACCAACACCTTGGTTTATTTAGAGAAAGAAGAATGGGATATTGATCGCTTTAAAAGCAGTTGTTTTCATCCTGTGGTTACTGATGCAGAGAGGGGACCATCCAAGAGAACTAGGTACCAGAACTAGGTACTGGCCTGAAATCAGCTTTTGTATGGGGAAATGCTCAAGAATATGTAAATTTAAAAGCCTTGAAAAGAGAAGGTTGCAAATAATAAACCAGTACTACAGTATTGGTTTCTATTTGCAAACAGTACTAGAGGGTAAAATCCTTCTAAATCCAGGAGTTGCAAAGACAAAAGAGGATTGATATGATTGTCAGGTAGAGTAATTGTTGGAGTGGTGGATCATTGTTTCATTGAAAGCTACATATCTTCCTGCAGAGTGAGGCATGCTAACTTACCAGCTACACATGGCTTGCAGATCAAATGAAGATGGAAGTGTAACAGGGCACGTAACAGGTACAGCATCTCCCTGACTGAGAATTAAAATGCTTCTGGGGCCTGTGCTCTGTGGACTTGCAGAAAGGTCTGGAAATTTAGGAAATTTATTGAGGAAATTTATTTCAGGTACTACTTTCACTTGACACTAGCAGCTACCACAGATGAGCTACTTTCCGTGGGAAAATCTCATTTTTGGGAGGCAAACTCAGGAACACGGTGCAAAGGCATTTCTGATTCTCTGAGAAGTTCTGATGTGTGAAAGAGCATGCATTAAAGGTTTTACAGCAACTACTGAAGTGTAAGATCTCTTCCTAATATCAGTAAAAGTCTGAATGGAAGAAATCTTAGCACCCAAAGCTTCTCAACTGAATTTGGTTGCCTGACAAGTATCCTGATCTCAATGTACCAGATGGCACAGTCTCCTAGAGGGATGGAGCTGTGCGGATGTGATGAAGATAGCTGCAGGTTTCAATTTCAGTCCCAGACTAATTTTCTCTAGTCACTGATGCAAAATATTGATTTCAAGAGAGATTTAAAAGTGCTGCTAATCCACAGGGGAACGACAATATATATTTAAATCCCATGTGTTGCTTAGAACAGTCAAAGATCTTATATTGTAATTAACAGTGTGGTTTTGAATACCTTTAGTTTTCAGTTCTGTACAGAACAATCTTCAAGATGAGAAAAAGAAATAAGATAGCAAGAGTACAGGAATAGAGTGTTATGAGAAATGAAATAAACTGCCCCAGACACATAGTCTCAGGTGCACATGGTGGGTTCCTTCCTTGCTCACTCAGCTTAGTGGCTTCAGGTCCATTGCATGAGGATGCCAGTTTAGAAGAAGAGCTCCAATGTTACAGGACTTTGGCAGAGTCTTGACAGTTTCATGGTTTCCTCATTCCAACACCTTTTATGATAATTCCCTGGCCACTAGAAGAGCTGCTCAGTGTAGGACTCACTGAGTCCCTCACTGGGACTTTCCCAAGCAGTGTAACTACCAATTCCCATGATCTCTTTTTGGTCCTGTTCTCTCCTGAGTGCTGTTTTCTTCCTCCATGCTCTTGTAAGCATGTGGCCAAATATATTATAGCAGCCAGCTCTACTTCAGGTGGAGAAGCTCTGATCCTTGATGATATCTCAGACTCTTCCCCTCTATTTCTTGATTACTTTTTGTTTATCTGTTCTAGTATTTTGGTGTTAAGTGGAAGAAGTGTGTGAACACAAATCGATACCAAGTGTTTTTGGAGCAAGAAACACCTCAAACTTGCATTGAGCCTTGGGTGTCTAAGTCTCTAGGGTGTATTAGAAACTACTTGCTAAGTACCTTATCAGAGCTGGTTGAAATGTTCTGACTGGACACCTGTCCATCCAGCAAATACTCTTTTGATTAGATTGAAACATTCTGCAAGAACATGCCAGTTTTTTATGAAAATTATTTAAGTATTTTGTTTCTGCCACGCTGAAGCTTTTGGCATGATGAATTTGGTACACTGGAATGGCATTATTATATGCAAAATGGCAACATTGAGGTGAAAATTGGAGCCTTTGCTGAAATGCTGCATTTTGATAACATTATTTTTATTACACTTTAAAGATTAATTTTAAAAGGGGGTGTGTGAGGGAGAGCTTTGCGGAGAATTGATAAAAGGAAGGCTTATCAAAATGATATCTTATGCTTTCAAGCTACCTGTCTTAAAAAAGCTCCAGATGCTGAGCAATCTGCTCTTCAAATATAGCCTGTTATCCTCCCTTCCCACATCAGCAGCCCACTTTAGCCATGCTCCCAACCTGTCCCACTGGATTACCTCCCTTCCTTCCAGCAAGAAGCCTCTCCTTCAGACAAGTGTCTTCTCAGGTCCTGCTAAAGATCTGTTCCAGATCTGCTTTTCTCAAGGGGAATTCACAAAAAAGGTCTAAGGACAAACAGATATCCAGGAAAATGGGTATGCCCTGGGGGAGGAGAAGATGTGAAACTCCTGAACAGCCACTTTTCTGTTGAAAATATTGAAAGGAACATTAAAGAGCTTGGATGGGGTGTTGCAGAGGGTGCCAGGATGCAAATCCCATAGGGAATGTGTGCTGAGTGTGCATCTCCAGGATGAAACCCTTGAGACTCATCCTGCAAGGGAAAAAGCAAGCTGTGCACCCATGGGAGAAGAGGGCAGGTGGAGGAGTCAAAAAGCAGACAACCATAGGCTGATGGGGAATTCCCCCTGAACAGAGACTAATTAAATTTGTGGTGCCATGCAGAGAAGCAGATTTGTCAGTAAGACTTCCAAAAAGGTATTAGATGCCTTAAATGGGTACAATCTGCATTTGTAATTACACTGTTTAGGATAACATTTCTGTGAGGTACTTAGCCTTGTTGTTTGGGGAATATACTGATCTGCAGCAGGGCTTGGGACTGGAGTTCCTTTGCGCTGAAAAGTCTTGCAACAAAAGGAACATTATACAGGTTTTATTGATTACTCCAAAACATTTGGTAGCCAGCCACTGCTCTAGGCTGGGCTAGACTGACCATCAGTGTGACTCTCTGGAGTATTTCTAATGCCCCTCCATTATATTACATTAGTGTGACAATGCAGGCAATTCTGCTCTGCAAAGCCAGAGCATTAGGAAGCACTGCAGTATTAATGCAGCTTTCTGTTACCCAATCTGCTGTTGGGAAGAAATACAAGGAAATATAACTAATCTTTGATATTACACCTGACTTGCTTTCAAGGGAGATGCATTGTCTTCTGGGAGCCCACATCAGCGATGTTACTGAGACAATCTCAAGTGTAGTTAAACGCACCAATTATTATCCACTATTAGTGTGCCTTGTGGTTGCCAGTGAAATATATATTGAACAGCAGTCTGAGAAGCATTAAGAAGGACTAGAGAGGCCTGGATACAATGGGGACCACTCCATATATAAAGAAAACTGCCTGTAGGGCCACACACACAGAGTTGTTGTTAAGTGACATGGACAGTGGGATCAAGGGCACCCCCTCAGCAAGTTTGGCACCAACATCAAGCTCTGTGAAGCAGCTAACATGCTGGAGGGAAGTGATACCATCCAGAGGGGCCTGGACAGGCTGGAGAGGTGGGGATGTGCAAACCCCACGGAGTTCAACAAGGCAAAGTGCAGAGTCCTGTACCTGGGTTGTGGCAATCCCAGACACAGCTACAGGTTGAGTGGAGATTGACAGCAGCCCTGAGGAGAAGGACTCGGGGGTGACGGCTGATGAAAAACTTAACATGACCCAGCCATCAGCACTCCCAGCCCAGTAAGGCAATGGGATACTGGGCTGAATCCAGAGCAGTGTGGGCAGCAGGGTGAGGGAGGGGATTCTGCCCCTCTGCTCTGCTCTGGTGAGACCCCTCTCAGAACCCTGCATCCAGCTCTGGGGTCCTCAGCATAAGAAGGACTTGGAACTATTGGAGCAAGTCCAGAAGAGGACCACAACATTGAGGAGCACCTACCCCGTGAAGCCAAACTGAGGAAGTTGGGTCTGTTCATCCTGGTAAAGAGAAGTCTATATGGAGACCACATAGTAACCTCTGAGTATCTGAAGGGTCCTACAAGGATGTCAGAGAAAGACACTTTGTCAGAAATTGTAGTAATAGGACAAGGAGTATTGGGTACAAACTGAAAGAAGGGAAATTTAGGCTAGATGTTAGGAAGAAATTCTTCACCGTGAAGGTGGTGAGACATGACCAGGTTGCCCAGGCAGGTTGTGGATGCCAGCCGGGGGCGGAGGGGTGGGGGGCTCCCAGCAGTGTTCAAGGTGAGCAGATAAAGTGTTGAGCAGCCTGGCCTAATGAAAGGTGTCCCTGTCCATGGCAGGGGTGTTGGCATTAGATGGTATTTCAGGTCCATTCCAATCCAGGCCATGATTACCAAAAAACAACAAACATGAGACACATAGATGAACCTTTGGGTAATGTGAGGCTGTTGGATATGAATTTATCACTGCTTGTGCTGAGCAATGTATCTTTCTGATGTGACACTGGAGGCTTAAATGATTGCAAAGCAACAATGGTTTCTCTCTTTCAACTGTGGAAGAAAATAGCAATTTCAAATAGAAATTAAAGTCTTCAAACACTGTGAAGACATAAACAGACTTTATGGGCCACCTACTCTATAACCCATGACTGAAGGGAAAGGTAAACAGAAATGTTTAATCCCAGAAGAGTGACAAAAATAACATTTGGGATTAAACTACAAACTTTACAGAAGCATGGAGGAGTCATGGGAAATTCTAGAGAAGATCAAGAGGATAAAGACAGTCTTTTATATTGTCTGTATTTCTGCACAGAGAAATACAAGATTTCATTGCCTGAATTAACAATGACACTTCGGTTTGTCTATCTGGGATAAGGAAGACATATGCACATATTTACAACATATGTGTATTGTACCTCTGGTGATTATACAGTTAATGATACTGTTCCTTCAGAGTTATGTATGCATTTGTAAGCAGAATCCTGTCAACAATCCCATTAATCCCAGTGCAATTACTTCTGATCAAAAAATTAAACACAGATGTAAGTCTTTTGGAACTCTTCAGCATTAATTCCTGAAGACATAAAAGGCCAGTTTTAAGGAAATTGTTTTTTTCTTTTCTGGGTTCCTAATATTTTTTCTGTGATCTGAGTCCCAATCACCCCAAAAAGTCAGGTATGAACTGTCTGATGACTACCAAATCATGACACTGCTCTGAGAAATGGACAGGCCTTGTGCCATGTGGGAGGTTTGAAGACCTTGGAGTGGAGCACATCTGCACCATGGTTAAGGGCTCTTGATTTTTTACTCAGAGACATTAAAAAGCCTACAACCATCTCCAAACAGATCCTAGAGCAGCATATAGACTGCTGCTAAAATTAGACATTTTCCAGGGCCACTGAAATCCAAACATTCAAAGAGAGGTTTTGTTATGCTTGTTACTTTTGTAACAAGCATAACAAACTCCTATCAGTATGGCTAGTTAAGTGAGCTACATTTCAGGACAGGAGAATTTTCTGCCACCTAAGGAGTTCAAGAGAGCATGTGTAAACAATATATATTCACAGATGTTTATACCGCCGTGACTTATTTTTAGAAAATACTACTACTGACACTGATCATACTTACTCTTCTAAAGAGTTTGGTACTTTTGGTTTCTTTCTTGGAGGGTCTGGACCTTTGACTAGGATCTTTATTTGCCGTGTGAGAACTTCAGCAACTCAAGTTGTGTCCTAAGGGCACCAGATATGGCCCAGAGGACTGAAGTATTTGGAAACAGAGATGCACATGTGCTGCCGTGCCCACCTGAAGCCCCCCGGCTTCACCTGCCCAGCTGCGGCCTAGATAGCTGCAGGGGACACTCCCCTGTGTCTTGAGGAAGAGTCGGGGAGCAGCTTAGACTGACTGCTTCGCTGTCAGTCTGGTAAGAAGGAGACACAGCGTCCAAGGAGGTAACAAAGAAGCTGACTCAAGGCTGGGGAAACAAGCACAGGTTTAATCCAGGCTCCGAGGATCTCCAAACACCAGAGGACCCAGCAGTCGAGACCACTCTCTGCACTCTCTGCACTCTCACAACTTAAATACAGGGGCAGTAACAGTGGGAAGGGAACGCCCATTAACCAATGAGGGGATTTGAGGGAGTGGAAGGTGGAGGGATAGATGGATACAAAAACCAATAGAGGAAGTTTAAGGGAGGGGCCCCTGGCCCTCGCCTAGTCATTCGACACTGAGGGTAGAAGATTCTGGAAGAGTGGGATGGGGAGACACGTGATGGACAAGGTACCAGTGGGGGGACAGGGGGATGACTAGGCATTTTCAGGGAGATTGGCATTGAGGGAAAAGGCGATATAGCTTGGGGTAAACCATTGGGAGAAAATGGGTGGTAGAGGGACAAACCATTACAGAACAATTACAGAAATGTAAAAATGCAATACAACACACATGTAATGAAAAGCTGATATGTTCACTGAGTGTTTCCCACTGCTCAAAAGTGGGAGTACCATTGTTCTGTTCTCTGCTCAGGTCTCAGGGTGGTTTTGCAAGTTAAATGATCAAAAAAACAAAAGGCTACAGAGTCAGCTGATGATAGAGTGTAATAAATAGTAAAGTGTTGGGAATACTGTGTCAAATGAGCAGTGCTTTAGCTATGGGACATGAAGCCATGGGAACATGGGCTCCATAGCTACAGAGAATGGTCCATGGCCCAGTTGCTGCCAACTGTAACAGCAGTAATTCTTCTCCCAGTGCTGCCTTTTCATCTCTGACAGAGCATGTGCCACACCCAGGAGAAAACATTAAGGGATTGGAATCCCTAGCATGTTTCATCCCTCTTATTGCTGCTCTGGATTCTAAAGCAGCACACACACTCTTTCATCAGACAAGTCACTTGTTGTCTTCTTTCAGCCCCTGAAGTAGCAACATAGCAGATAGATCTTCTTGGTAAACCTGGCCAATGATTTCTGAAATCATAGTCTGAAATCCTTGCAAGCAAACATATATGTAAGTACACAACACTTCACATTTACCGAGTAGCATATCCAGAGCTTGATGCCTTTGGCTCTTGTGATGGCTTTGACCTACAAAAACTCCAGTCTACCATTAATAGGGGCATCAGTTTTCTTCTGACCTTTACATACTGGTTTCCAAGTAGGCTGTCTTGCTGTCATACTGTCTTACTTCCCTCTTCTGCCACAATGGCAGGGCTTTTTCTCCCAGCTGTTAAAACCTTTCCTCCAGCATGATCTTCTTGCCAGGCATTTCCCTTATGAGATGTGGCTGAGTCATCCAGGGGTCAACTACTCTGACATATTACTGGAAATGTGACAAGGCAGGGGAGCTCACAGCAGCTCCTCCCATTGCTTTTCAGGCTGGCTTAGCTCACCAGAGGCTGATTGCTAGCTGCCTGCAGGACGAAACAGGAGGATTGTGCTGGCAATTTGGCACCCAGCACTGAACATATTGGTTTCCCAGTTGCTGTTTCCTGGAAACCAAATAATCTCTGTGGCCAGCACCATCCCCTATTATTCTTTATTAAGAATGTAGCTCAATGCTTCAAACTGGCCACAGATGCATCTCAATTAATTGGCCTCCTTGGTAGATTTTCTGCTCTGATGTAAACAATGATGCTGCCTTGGGACAGCAGAGCTTAACGAGACCAGACATGCTTTCCAAGAGGAAAGTGCAGAGAGGATGTGTGTGTTGAATGACAGAGGGAGCTTCACATACTGCTGAAGTCTAGCAGGCGTGAATGGTGTGTGCTTATCCAACCCACTGCTCACACAAGCACAAAACCACAGAAGAGCTCCAGACTCTGGAGAATGATTGAGAGAAAGCATGAATGCCTTGGAAAAGGGCTGCTCTACTACTTGTTGCTGGACAAAGTACCAAGCCATGATTGCTGGGCAATGCAGAGGTTTCACCAAGCAGAAGCCCCTTTTGTTGCTCATAGAATGGTGCTTGCAAGGTTTTCATTGCATCCTCATGGCCCTTCAGAAGGCACAGCCCTGCTGAATGCTGAGACTGCTGTCTCAGGACTGTTGCTCCTTAGGTGCATGGGGTAGAGCCAAGGTTGGGATTTCTAGCTTGGGAAGAGCTGTGTCTCCAAGTGTTTAACGCAGTTCAGCACCCCTTCCCTTCATGCTCATTTCTCCACTCCTGGTCAAGTCCACTGAAGCATTCTGAATTTGTCCTTGGGAGACAGACTTCCTTGAAACTCTCTGGTGAGTACTCATCCATTTCACCTCTTCTTCTGTATTTTTTTTTCTAAATCCTTCCACTAGAGCTAGTACAGAGTCTAATACATTTCCTGAGAAGCACTAGTATGCAGCAGCCAGTGATGTCTAAGCCATAGAACTTAAGAAATCTCCAGCCAGACCAGTAGGGGCCAAGTTCTTGTGCCAGAGAGTCCCTGGCAGCAGAGCAGTATGTTGAAGGCTAGATAGGGCTTAGACATATCTTACCATGGATGAGTAGCTATGCTCAGATATGTCACAGGGAGTTTGTAGGTAGGGATGGAGACATGTGCTCAAACCTGTGATCTGTGTATGCACTTTGAATGATTCTTCCACCGACGATCCCTGGACCAGTCTCAGTCATTCTAGCACTGGGTGTGAATGCCTCTATGATACTCAGTTCTATTTCTGCAGCCCAGACAGGACTTTTCTGCAAATAGCTTGGTTTATTTTTACTGTTAACATTACCTGAGGAATCACAACCTTTTGGTACAGAACTTGTATTTCAACAGAAGCAAAACAGACTTTTTTTACATAAATGGAAGTATACTTAAACTGTTCTAGTAATTTGTCTTTTTCTAAACAAACAATATATGCAGGAAATAAAAGCACCACTTTGTTTAGAAAGAATAACCAAGATTAACAATTTATCATTAGTTTTCTTGTGAAATAAAATTTCATTCTTAAGTACACTGAAAACAAAAACAGGACAAAGAGACAACAAATTCTAACTGTCTTTGTTTCAAAAGACTTTTAAAATATGTCTGTTTCTTAGTTGAGTTTGAGATCACCATCATCTGCTTAAATCAGAAAACACAACCATACCTTTCCTTAAATCTGAAAACATTGGAAGAAAATTGTTAGATAGAAGAAATAATTGAAAAGCTAGTGTGTCCTTTGTTTAGAAATCTGTTTGCTGTCTCATCAGCACTTTTTGTCTGACACAGAGAAAGAAACAAAGCATGTCAAAAATCTGAAAATGCCACTATAAAGACAAAACTACCACTTATTATTCATTACTCAGATGTTGTTTTACTCCTAGAGATACAGTTATGTGTCCAAGTGAGCCTCATCCCAGTGTCACGATGAAAAACACTGCTCCCTGCTCATTCAGCACTCACTAGTCTGCAGACCCCAGAGTTGTGTGATCTGCAAATTGTGCTGCAATCTCAAAGGTGATGTATTCATTTCCAGCAGATTTGCATACAAATGGCTTGGAAACCGCATGCTTTCAGTGGTGAAGCTGGCTGACCAGGGAAAACCATTTCTTCAGAGTGAAATGTGCCACAGGCATATAAAAGCTATAGGCTGATGCAGAGGTAATTGGATAAAACCCTACAGCCTGTGTGCTTTACCGGATTTCATCCTAAATGAGATAATGCTCCCTACTGACCTTTAAATCTATGAAATGCTGACTCTTGGACTGCTTGATTATGGACTTTTCTAATAGAAATTCTCCTCTTTGGTTTTTAGACTGGATCACAACGTAGGATCTAGACATTTTCACACAGAGGTACCTGCAAAAGGGACATCATTCAATTAGTTCACAGAACATCTCTGTCTTCTCCAATACTTCTTCTTCTTTTTTAACATTAAAAACTGCTTTTGTTGGGAGGCAGGGAGAGTGGATTGGTTCTTCAGGAGCAACTTGCAGGTCCTTTTTCAGCTTCTGAATGTTGGATGTCTGCTGTGATTTCTTTGTGAAGGGTTGACAGGAATTAAGGAATTATTTTTTTGCCAGAGGAGGAGGAGGGTGTCAGTGTCGTGACAGAAAAAACACCCCTATATAAAATGCAAGGGCTTGAACATGTGGCTGGTACACACCAGCTGATTCACAGAAGTGTGCGGTGTTCACTGCTGTTTCATGCATTTTCCCCACCTCTTCTTTTTGTTCCCTGCCAGAGAGTTGTGCAGGTAGGGCAGTGTTCAGACCTGCTCACCTGTTTGCTGAAGTGAGAATGAGGCAACTACTGGCTAGGAAAATGCTGGAAAAGCTACAACCAGTGGTGTCCTCTATAACCCAGAATTGCCCACACAGAGGAAACATCAAAGGAGACAGAAAAAAATCACAATCAAATTAGAAAACTTGAGTCCACTAAAACATCCAAAAACTGTTTTACCAGGGAAGTTGATTTTGGAAAAATAAAGCAGAAAATTAAATCAAACCTTTAGCTTCAGTCTCTTGCTCATTTAATCAAAATCAATAGTATTGTGACAAAAGGTGTTGAACACATCAGCTTTTTGGCTCCAGGGCGATCCTGGCAGGGATTATTAAAGGGTAGTATCATAGTAAGTATTAAATGGTAGAATCATGAAATTAAGAAAGGTAAACTGTTGAACTGAGACCATAAATTTATAGTATAGGAAATAATGTCCTGTCACTCTCTTGTGGAAGAAAAAACTAGTCATCAATTAATATATTACTTTCATGTCTAAATTTTATCGGAACCTGTCAAGTAAGTTAATTAATGTGAGGGTATATTCTATGAAGAGGGAAGGTGTGCCCTTTGTAAATAACCTGGATCCTCAAAAATAGTCATCCTCATAATAGATGCATAGACTCATAGAAGGATTGCAAAGTACTTAAAGATCATATAGCTCCAACCCCTTGTCATGAGTAGGGATACTTTCCACTAGACCTAGTTTCTCAGGGCCCCATCCAATCTAGTCTTGAACATTTCCAGCGATGGAGCATCCACAGCCACTATGGAAAACCTGTTCCAGTGCCTGAGCACCCTCTCAATAAAGAATTTCTTCCTAAAATCTAATCTAAACCACTCTTTTTCCATTAAAAAACATTGTCCCTTGTCCTGTCTCTGCATGCTCTCACATTCTTTATTCCTCATTTCTATAAGCCCCCTTAAGGTCCTGAAAAGGCTGCAATGAGGTCTCCTTGAAGCCTTCTCCAGCTTGAACTATCCCAGCTCTCTCAGCCTGTCTTCATAAGAGAGGTACTCCACCTCTACCGTCATCCTTGTGGCCTCCTCTGGACTCACTCCAACAGGTCCATATCTTTCCTGTGCTAAGGACCCCAGATCTGGACAGAGTACTCCAGGTGGGGTCTCACAAAGGCAAAGTAGAAGCAGAAAAATCACATCCCTCTATCTTCCGGCCATTTTTCTTTTGCTGAAGTGAGGATACAGCTGACTTTCTATGTGTGACTCATGTCCAGCCTTTCATCCACAAGAGCCCCCAAGCACTTCTCAGCAGGGTTGCTCTCAATGACTTCTCCCAGTTTTCACTCCTGTCTGGAATTGTTGATCCAGGTGCAGCATCTGGCACTTAGACTTGTCGAATTTCATGCAGTTCATAGGCTCAGTTCTCAAGTTTGACTGGATCTGTTTGGATGGCATCTCATCCTTGTGTTTTGTCAGCTGCACTGCTCAGCTTTGTGTCATCTCCAAACCTGCTGGGGATGCACTCAATCCCACCATCTGTGCCATTGATGAGGACATTGAAGAGCACTGGTCCCAGCAGAGCCCTGACGGACATCACTTGTCACCAGCTTCCACCTGGACATACAGCACAACTCTCTGGTGGCATCCATCCTGCCAATTCCTTATCCATTGAATAGTCCATCATCAAATCCATGTCTCTCCAGTTTGGACATCAGGATGTGATGTGGGACTGTATCAAAAACCTTACAAAAGTCTAAGTAGATGACATCTTTCAGTCTTTCCCTGTTGACCATTGCCATCTCTCCAGAGGTCACCAGACTGATCAGACACACTTTGTCCTTAGCAAAGCTGTGCTGACTGCCTTGAATCACCCCATCATCTCTTCTTGCAAATTCATCACAAACCTGGACCAACATACAGATCCTCGACAAATGAGAGGGATTTCCTGAAATGCTGGCATACCTACCAGCCTAAAACATTTTTTGCTGGGGGAACTCAGGGTTTAAAGTCTCTATTGTGAGGGTATGCAATGCTTGTGTGTCACTCAGGTGTTCTTCACCTCCATCTGCTAACTGGGATCTCACAGTTATACTGGAAGAAAGGACAGAGACAAAACCACACCAAGGTGCCCTTTCTCCTAGCTTGCATTGCCCAGATCAGTTCTTGGCCTTCTCAGGAAAGGAAATAAAAATGGTAGGGTAGCTTTTCTGTACACTGATAATTAGAAGCAGAGACAATTTCTTAGGCAGTGCCACAGATACTATGACTATTGTGCATCTTCTTTAATATTCTTGACCTCTACTACAGCACTTAAGCACATACCTCACAGGTCTTTCTATTTACTGTAGCTATGTAACAGGCTGAGGGATTCAATTGTTTTGCCTTAATCTCTTTTCTAGTCATGATTTTTGCTGAATAGTAGTTATTCCCTAGATTGTCTCCTTGAACTCAGCCTCATTATATTATCATTTTGACAATGAACTGCATTTCCTATCTGCTGGCTCCAATTCTCAATATAATCCAAATCCCTTGGAATCTGGTTACGCTCTTCCTTGCTATTTGTTCATCCTCTGCATCATCTGTAAACTCTGAGCTCTCAGAGCTTTGAGCTCTCAGAGTCAGGCTATGCTCTCTATCTTTTGACTAGGTTAAATCTGGATCTTCTCCACTAAGGTCTGTGGAATTACTCCAGAGTGAGAAAACGGAAACTAGAGCTGGATATTGCTTAGGTTTTCAACACACTCATCTAAGTAATTTTATATTTATATATAGACACATGTTATGAACAACAGATGTCCTAAAACTGACCTTGAGGACATTTTCATCTATTCTATTCCTATGCCATTTTTCTAGTCAACACTCATTTTTCCTCAGTCCTGAGTGTTTGTCTGAAGTTAATTCAACATCAATAAATATGATCTTATTGTTACGAATGAAGTTTTGGCAAAGCGAATATACTTTCAGGTTGTGTTTACACTCTTTTTTTTTCCCCTTTAATTTCCTCCATTTTTTAAATTCCTTTTTCTCAATAATTTTTTTCTTTACTACAGAGAAAAAGGGTTACTGTGCAGCAGACAACTAGACATGCCCGGGGAGAGTAGGTTTATTGTGCTCCCTGGAATAAACAATAAAAAACTTGCAAAGTGCCTGAATGCATGGAGTTTGATACTCCACACCAATGTGAAGGACAAACCTAGTAGAACTGCTGACCTGTGACATAACTCTGCAATTTAGTCTTATGAAATCCCTTCCTTTCTGCACACCTCTGGAACACCAGTGTGTAACAGAAAGAAAAATACATTTTGTCGCTATGATTCTTTCCCTTCTGTTCTATTTTTCCCATGCTGGTGAATCTTACTGCTGGTCATAATTGCAATTTTCAAAGTCCTAAGGACAGACCAGACCACATGAGAATAGCATGAAGGCAGATGAAATCTTTTATCAGGGCGTTTGTGCCAAACATTGCCACACACCTTGAAGGTGTTAGATCTCAACCAAATTATTTTCTGCTTACACCTGTTGCCAAACTACCCCATTCCTCACAGTTTTCTGTTTTGCATTTTACCCCCTTTTAATTTAATTTCTGCCACAGGAGCAGGAGAGACATAGAATCAAGGCTTTCCTCCAGCTTATAGCACCTAGTATTGTCTGACCTGTGGAAACAGGAGTAATGTGATCCTGTAAGTAGAGGCTGTTTTATAATATGTGCACACAAGGGAGATCAAGTGTTTTTGGCATTACATAACTCCCAAATATTCAACTTTTACCTCTTACGTTCTCTTGGCAACATGTGGTGCTACACATATATATATATATATGTAGTTTCCTAGGTTTTTAACACAAGAAGATACAAATAGTGCCACGTGCAAATAAAACAAGCCCACCCACGTGATCCATCAGGATTTGAAATATAAGAATCAGCAGACATTGCTGGTGATTGGGTTAAAGGTCTAAGGTCACCAGCTAGCTGCTCTGTTGGGTGGTTGGGCTTTGCAGACAAGCCTTGGGGAAGAGGCGCACCACACAGAATCATAAATCAAACAGCATGGAAGAAGAAGTGTGCATTTTTATGCATGCTTAAATACACAAGTTTAGGAGATCTGGGTTGAAAGTGAGCCGGAGAAATCACAAATTATATCTCTCCCTGCATCATGCTCTGCCTGGATCACCAGTGATCCTATTCCTCCTCTGTGGTAAAAGATCTGACTGAGCTCTTGTCTTCTAGCTCAGATGCTGATTCTTCTCTCCCTACAAATAATATAGTAAGAAATATAGGAAAAGCACATCTCACAGGGAGGTTAAATGTGGGATAACCTGAGGACCAGATAAAACAACCTGTCTGAAGACAGAAGTTACTTAGAGACAAAAAAGAGAAAAAGTTGTCTATTTCTGACAGAACAACATAGAGAAAGAACAGAGTAGCATGAAAAATTGGTGAGTAAAGAGCCACAGAGGAACATGAATATTTTCTCAGCTTCAGGATGAATTTCCTACTGATCTGCAGACAAAAGTTACTGGAGACCTTCAAAGTAATTGTAGTTGGTTCAATGATAAAAGGTTCTTCAGAATGAAACAGCAAAAGTGTTTTCTTGAGGCTTTGCATGCTCTGCTTGGCCTTTCCATGTCCAAAGATACTTTTTCAATAAGGGTTTATACACTTACTGAAAGCAGCCAATACTGTGGCTCTTACTTCTGCATCACACCTCAGGAGAGTAGAAACACACAGACACCTTCTCACTGCTTCAAGTGACAGAGACCAGTTGATTGCATTGCTAGTAGGCTGGATCTCAGGCTCGCTTAGCCCTCAGGCTTCACTGCACAAGTACCAGTGGTGAGGAAAACAGCAACAAAAGCATTTCCCCTCTCACTCTCTCGGTGTGAAGTAATTCTTCCAGCACCTGGGCATCTAATCTCTCACAAGGTCAAGCTCCCATGATGTGCAGAGCTGCTCTACTATCAGCAAATGCAATGAAAATCCAGTATTATCTTCTTTGGTCAATGGTAATCCACTGAATGCAAATAATAACTGACAGTTTGTGCACCTGGATTTCAAACAACGGTTCTGCAATATCATTTGACATCTGTGAAATCTACATACCATGTGCTGGAGAGGAAGGTGCAGAGAGCACAGATAATGGGACTCCAATGCATTTTATGCCACTGGAAGGGAAGGATACACCATGTTTTGCCCCTGTCTGGCTTTATCTGTACTCCTTTTCCTCCTGTTTCCTTTCCATTTGTTTTCATAGGATGAAGCATCTCCAGTGTGCAACGCTGAAATGGTAGGTGCAACTCAGAGCCCTGATCTCACACAGTCTGTCTCCAGTACTGGGGCTCTTTGTGCAGCTCCTCCTTACAGGGTGAACATCCTCCCCAGGCTGAGCAATTCAGTTCTGCTAGGGCCCTTATCAGCCCTGCACTCTGAGCCATGGCATGTGCAGAGTAGCAGTGGAAAAAACATTCAGAATGTGTTTTCTGAAGTGTCTGCTGCTGAAGGGGAATTTAGCAAGGTAGGAAGTTGTCATGGTCCATTGAGGAGCCACATGGAGCCACATCAGACATGAGACAAAGCCAGAGGACAAATCCAGGACAAAACCTAATTCATGCACTTGGAATTATCTCCTCCATCAAAAAAGCCTCCTCTGAATTTCAGGAGAACTCACTAGGGTTTCTGATAAAACTGTTACCTCTGATTTCAGCAAGTTTGCTTACTGAAACATGAAAACAATTATTTTTATAGCAGCTGTAAAGCACCATAAGCAGCAGAATGTGAGGGCAGAGCTTTTTCTGTAGTAAAGTGTGCCATGGAGCACATATGTCAAGGATAGTGGGACTTCTCACAAAGTCAGAGAACAAGGAAACCAGAGGTGCTATGTGAGTTTGAAGTTGAAGAGAAGTGATAATTCAACACAGTGGAAAGTTGCAAAATCTGCACTCAAGTGCAGTATCAGCTAGATGCTGTGAAGAGTGCTTTTTAATTTGGAAGTCTCTTCCCTTTAGTTCCAGCAGTTACCTCTCTGATAGAAGCTAGGAGATGTTTTTTTTCAGCATTAATCAATACATACCATAATTTCCCAGCCATATTGCCTTTTCGGATTCACATGTAACAAGTTCCACTGCTATGCTGTCATTTTAAAAGGACTTACAGCAATGGCTACTGGAATATATTGAATACATATTTTCATTAAAATATATTGAAAATATATGAATATATTGAAAAATTACAGCAGCTTAATTGAATTATTGACAACCTTCCTCTTCATCTCATAAATTTGTCAGCGGAGTAATCCAGCATTCCCACAAACTTCATGAAGGATGCTATGCAAATTGTAATCCTGAACATAAATTGGCAGAGAGCATGCCTGTGCACATTATGGACCTAAGATCAGGAAGAAGCCATGTTTTGATGAAAGCAGCTCAAAATCATACCTTTCTCAGGTCCATATGTAGATAGTGTATTAATTCTCACAAGAATCTGCAGTCTGATATCTAAAAGTATGAGATGCACTAATTTGGCTAAAGCCAGCATAAGGTAATTGTAGTACAGAAGAAAACTTCAGAAAAAAAAGCAGAATAATTTATGTCCATTTCAATTCCACATGGTATGGCTTCTCTCACTGGTGTTTGATTTAGAGTCTATTGAGTTGCCCATTGAGAAAACTAACCTTTAACGCCTTCTATAATAGCTATGCTGGGCTCTTATGTTCCCAGCAGCAAAATTTATTTCCCACTTTCAGGCCAAAGAAAATTGTTCCAAAGAATGTAGCTGAGACATGCTGATGTGTGCATTCTCTATATGTGCATACGCACATATCTGTGCATGCATGTGAATGCATGCTCCTTGCAAAGGACATACCTCTGGTAGCATGATACCGATGCTAAAATCTTAGATTAATGCCACCATTAACCTCAACATTTCTCTGAATTTATTCCCTTCTAAAAGGAGCAGAATCTTACCCACTCCCTTGATTGATTAGAAATGTCGTTAATCCTGTTGTCATGCCTAGTTGGTGTTCACAGTCTCTGAGCTACATAAATTCATCCCACATAATTTTCAGATTGAGAGTTTTTTGTTAATTTAATTAAAGTTAGTTTTCTTAAATTTGCTGGAGAATGAGGTTTTGGGATTTTTTTAAATCTGTATGTGTACCTTTAAAAGATATTTAAAGTCAGACTGTTACTGGTAAAATTGGTTTTCATAAAACAATCTATTATGTCTACATAGTCTACTATAAAAATTTGACTGTCACCATCTTGATTGAAACTGTTTTTAAGAAACACTTACAAGTTCTGTTCTACTACATCTATTAAAATTCTTATTCTATTTTCTTTTTTTAAATTGCTTTTATAAATAAAGGAAATTAATTTTATGTATAGTTATGTGTGTGTACAGTATTTCCTGGGAAAATGCCTTTGAAAATTCATTGATCTAAAAAGGAGTTTCTTTTCCTCCTTAGGAACTTAATTCTCCAAAGGAAAACTGCGTGCCTACATTGAGTTACCCAAGAATATTTCCTGTTCTTTAGATATTCACTGTCAAGCAAAAAGAAGTTTTACTTGAATTTAGCATGAGCTCAAATAAAATAAATACAGGAAATTACTTTAGAAAAGCAGTGCAGCACCCTCTAGTGTGGACACATTTACATTAATAAATAACACAGCTTATGAATACCTGATTAATTTGATGTTGACCCACTAGACAACCCAATGTCTGATTCAGACTTTGTTACTAAACTTCTCATTGGCCTTGGGTAACTTGGTTTACTTTGTTTCTTTTTCTTCACATGTAAAAAAAACAGAGAAAAAATACCCTTTTTAAAACACGTTACACTGTCCTAATGGCAAGTTCCTCCTGTACAAAAGGCAAACTAGTATCCTAATAATAACCACATAATGATGGCCAGATTGTCCTCTCTACCTCCAGAAAATGTACTGTGCATTGCCAGGGCTAGGCAAGCTCTCTTGTGTCGTGCTGCACATCATCTTTCAGGCAACAGCTTTGTTTTTTTCAGCGTGATTTGCACCACCAAAGCCATGCTTTATGTATGAGGATCATAGTGTCTACTGACAGGTTTTCAAAACTCATCAATAGTGGACTGGTACTTCTACCCCTTGGAATGTCTGCTGCACATTCACTCATGTAGACTGGAATACCACTCTGCCATTAATCAATTCCATTATCTTGCACCTTATTTTGGGACTTAGTAAAGGACAGAACTTGCTTGGGGAAAATGAGTGAGAAAGAATGAACAGAGACTTGGTCCCTGTATGATTACCTCTTCTAATGAGGTAAATAGATCTTCAGAATGTCTGAGCTCTTTACAGAGACAACATTTAGCTATAAGAGACCATATGAGGAGTTGATCTTTCACTTCTACTTTGTATTGCCCTTTTGTCATTCTCCACCATTCCTGTTGATGATTACTGAGCATATCTATTGCTAAAAGCTGGAGATTATAATTTATACCAGAGAGAGAATTTCCCAGCAGTTTTAGTACACTGGAAGTAATGGGGAGGGGCGGGAAAGAAGATTAGTGTGCAGAACTCTTTCCTTAGAGTGATCTTCCTGGAGTTTGTCTGGGACTGTGCTCATCGGGCATGTATATGTGATACGCTCATACATAGGTATATATTCTTTTCAAGCCATATTGCCATTCCAGGGCACAACCAGATCCATAAATCCCAGGTGGAGTTAGAAAGGATATCTCCCTGTTGATACTGTATTGACGGGACTGTGTTGCAGGACTGGACCTGCAATGTAATAACCAAGAACTTCTTTGCTGGAACTTGCTGGATACAAACCACCAAATCTTGAATGTCTCTGACTCACGCGTGAAGTGACAAACTAATAAAGTAATTAAGGTCTTGTCTAGGCTGGACAAGTAGAGAGCAGACAAGGAAATAAGCACCAACACACAGAGACAATTCAGATGTACTGATGCCATCTTCATAGCTGGTTTTCCCACTGCTCAAGCACACGGAAGAAGACCAGGTCCAGGCCAACCTCCTTCTAGTTAACCAAGTATTTTATAATTGTGAGAGGTGGCATAAACCTTTCTTCCTGTCTCCTAGTTGGGTTCTTCTCTCCTTGCAGCCAGCAGTTATGTCAGTCAAAAGGCCCTTCCCTTCTTCAGTTCTTTTTAGCCCTTATGAGAAAAAAAAAATGCCTATCAAAGTAGACCAGAGGAGATAGCAGCCCTTTTTGTTTTCCCTCTGCAATAGGATACAAGGCATAAAGTCAGAAGAGAGAAGTCTCTTCACCTGTGAAAGATAGGAACTGGGACATACGCAATATCCACGTTTTTCTTAGCACTATTCCTGCTTTTGGATCATACTATGCAGTGATCATACTTCAAATCAGAAATCTGTGGTTTCAAAAAAAGATGGGGAAAGATATTTTCTCTGTCTTGTAATCAGCAGTCTTCAAAGCCAAAATTCAGATTTTCAGCAGGCTTAAGTTAACACATGCTGATCTCCAGCAGGAAGTGAGGAGTGAAAAAATTGTGAAAAGTAGTAAGATTAGAGATGCACTGTAAGGAGACAAAACATTCTATGGGTTCACAAACAATATATTATTGGATTTAATACCAGTTACATATTTCTTCTTTTATTTAAAATAGTGGTTTTGGAGCATCAGTTTATACTGGGATCAAGTCTTTCTCTGATGGGACCAGTGTTTTGGATATCTCTGCACTACTGGCAGGAGGACTTACAAAACTTGCTTATGCACAGTCACAAAAACCAGCAGCATGAAAGTGACAATGAGAGATTAGGAATATTCTTGGACCTAGTTATCACAACTCTCCACTATCTTTAAACTTCTTTTCTTCTTTTTCAAGCAGAATTGATAGATTCTGATGCTGTAAGAATGTAACATTCCAATTATTCCTGGCCTTGCTTTGGACCAGTTGCAGGTCAGGTAGGACTCCGTGTGCAGAAAAGTGGCCAAAATGTGTTATGCATTTGGCGTAGGAGGATGCTTTTTTGAACATAGTGCAAGCCTTCCCTTAATAAATTTTTAGGTGTTATTGGCTCTGTCTTCCAGTATAGTTGCATTATCTATTCAGTATAGTTGCGCTTAATCTGTGGATCAGGCCTTCTGACTGGCAGTATGTCCAGAAAAAAGGGGATGTACATACTGCCCAGCTAATAAAGCTGGATACTATTATTGCTCTGTCTATATCCACCAGCTGGGACCAAGCCCTTTCTGAGCAACATAAGGCTAAGGCCACATATAATCTAGGATTTAGCCAGAGGATTTTATCTTCTTCAAGATAATTAGCATATTTCATAAGGCTAGATTAAGCAAACTACTTGGACATGAGCTTGTGATTATTTCAGCTTCAACAGAAAAGCTTGGAAAGTCTAAGTGATTCAACTAGAATTTTAGGAGGCTCTTACTGTTCTGAATTATGGCTTTTTAAAGCCAAGGCCCTGCATCTCATAGGATGGAAAACAGAATTTTTTTCTTCTGTAATGGTGGGGACAATACAGTAGCAGTTAAATGGGGGGGGGGGGGGGGGGCCGGGGAAGAACAGCAGCACTGGGTGGGGAAAAAAAAAGCTGCAGAAAATCTGAAATTAAACCAACAAAATGCATATTGGATAGTTGGTAATTCACAGGGGTATTTTTCCTATATGGAGCAAAGTGGTTTTTCCTTGTTTGCTTTGTGATATGCTTAACACAGAGAGGAAAATACCAGGCAGGGATGTGCCTGTGCTTCTGTTGCCTTGTTGCACAGAACTGAGCCACAGATGTGTCTAGGTGAATCAAGTCCAGCATGTGCTGGACTTCTTTTTTGCTGATGTAGGATAATAACCTGTTAGCTTGGTGTGCCTGTGCTTGGATGCTGCTTAGGAAAGTTTTCTTCCATGCTGTGCTCATCTGCTTCTCATACAGTTGTGCCCACATCAGCCCACAGCTGGGTCCCTCTGTGGAGCCTGAGAACCTCAAACAAGACTGAGAACTGTGCAGGAGCATCCCAAAGGAGGATGGATCACAGAAACACTGACACAATGTTGGACATCATTCCCCTGAGGGGAAAGAATACATACTCTGATGGATGGCAAGACAAGGAAATGTCAGAAATTTCATCATTTGTGCTAGCAGGATTTTCATACATGTTTCTAGCTCTTGAGACACACTTTGGGGAGGACACCGGCGGCTGACCAGATGGCACTGAGGATATGAAACACACACAAGGCAGATGCTTTCAACAGCCCTGATCGTCATTTTGCTTTCTGTACAGATCTCAGAATTATTCTATGTACTGCTCCTACTCAGAGCAAGGGCTGGGACAGTAATGCACCAGCTGCACCTCTTTTCTGAGTATTCTCCACATTTGAGCTTTTCCACCATCATTTACATCTTGTATGAGTGATTCAGGGGGAGATTTCACAATCTTCTGATAGCTATGTGCATCTCTTTGGAATGCTATCAAATCATTTCTGAACCAAAATTTATCAAATCACCTAAACTGGCAGAACAACGTGCCTCATGGTGCTCCCTCAGTGAAATAGGATGTGACATTTTCAAGCTATCTTTCACTGCCCTCCACAGTCAGATTAAACAGAAAATGCAGAATGTTCAATTGTAATTGGCATTATTGCTTTTAAAACACTTGCAGTTGCAAATCAGGATGAGACCTGGTAAACACAACATACCCACGGTGGAACCTAAATGAAATTTCAGGAGCAAACTTCATCCAATGCAGTGCCTCTGCAATGCCCAACACACAGGAGCGATGTGGGTGACAAAGAAGATACCACTATTAAATCACATGTGCAAGCACTGACTCATGGTGAAAACACATATCTCATGGGCTGTTTCCAGTGATACAGGTATATGAAGATATCACTGCAAAGTTTTTTCATTGTGATAAACTTGTGTAGGCAAATCCTGTGTTTTGGATAGGTGAACTGGTGCAGGATTCTCCTGATTCTTTCACATGTCTAAAGTTTCTTCTTCTTAAACTGAAAGCAAAAAAGAAAGCCAGAACAGAATAGTATAAAATTATAAAATGTTCTGCTCTGTGCTCACTCTAGATTTTTCTCACCTACAGTTTCATCAATGTTTTAGTACTCAGCAGGTAGCAATTAACCTTTAGTCAACAGGTTCATTTATCACATTAGATTTCCCAGGAAAGCAGTCCAGACACAGAAGAGTCCATTCTACTGCTCATTATCTCCTCAGTCAGGCAGGGTTGAAATTTTGAAAGGTTTTAAGAATTTGCTTATATTTCATTTACAGCAAGGAGAAAGTTCTGTTACACCATAAATATGTACCAGCACCAGAAAATAACACAATACTGAAAACAAGAATTTCATTACTGAATTAATATTTCTTTCTAGTTAGAAGTACATTTTGTCAGTTTCATCACCATGTCTACTTGTTCCCTCTCCTTCTCTGACCAGGTTGTTTCATGGGACTGGAGTCCTTGTGTCTCACTTGAAACATCTGTAGCCTTATGTCCAGCCATGTCTACCTGGTAGGACATCTCCTGCAATTCATCCAAAAGAAAACTGACTAAGATGAGTAGACTATGTTGGAGGTGCCTCTCTTTCTGCCTCTCCTTCCTCAGATGTGCAGGCCATTTGGAAACAGCAGTCAGACTGTTTAATTTATATTTTGGTTGTTATTTTGAAGAGAGAGAGAGCTCCATGCCTCAGTGAGGTTCTTCCTGCAGCACCTGTCTATGCAGTGCACTGCAGCAATTCTATGCTGGAATTGGGGTCCCAGTGTGGCATACACCCTGAAAACAGATCTGAACTTTTCCTAGAGAGACGAATGAAGTCTCTCATTTGGACAAAAGAAAAGCACATAGAGGCAAAGTAGTTCCCTGAGATCATACAGCAGGTGAGTGGCAGAGTGTGGAGAAAATCAAGGCACCTTTACTCCCAAGTGAATACCACACTCTACATCAAGTCACACACTACTTCACATTAAACTTTTTATGTTTATCTGTCCTTTGGATCAGAAAGGTTGCTCTGTCTTTCTCCAGCTGGAATGTCAACCTAGCAAATTAAAGTCAGATTTGACAAAATTAAATGGGGGAAAAACATAATTCTGTCTTCTTGGGTGAAAAGTAGTGTGTGGACCACACTTTTGCCAGAGGTGTGCCCAATTCAGATAGGTTTCTGAAGTCTGGTCAGTTAACATTGAATATGTTTTTCTGAACATCATGATCTTTGAGTTATAATAAAAGGAGAAAGAAAAAAATATTAAGACAGTGTGCAAGAGAAGGGAGAGGATGTGCTTTCCATTAAACTATTTCAGTGGAGTCCTGGCCAAGTGAATGGTTTCTTCTCCAGTTAAAAATTAGAGAGAGAGTTTCTTTGGCCTGGTTATCCTTTTTGCTTGTTCTTGTGCTGAGTGTTTTCTGATCCACTTTCTTTGGATTAATTCCTTGATTTCTCTCTGTTTCTCACCTTCAGAGACATGAAGATTTTTTTTTTTTTTTAATGTCCCAGTAACACACTAAACCTGCTGCATGGTGTTTCCCAGTCTGATAAGCAGTGAAGAAAAGCCAGAGAAAAATGGCTGTGCATTAAAATGCCAGCCTTTGTTCCACTGGAAAAAGACTGGCTAATGTGCTGTCAGACAGAGTCTTTATACTAATGATGTCAGCTGTGAAAATTCAGTGCCCACATGAAAAAGCATTTCCTTTACATGGGGCTATAAGAGTTCAAACTTCAGCATTTCTGCCCTGGTGTGTGACCATCTTCCTGAAAGAAGAGATGATTGCTAGGCAAAGAGCCAGACCTCCCTACATGGCAAGATATCCATGCATGTCTTCCTACACATTCTGGAGAAGGGAACTTGGGATCCTGCACCCATGCAACTCTTGCCTCCTGCATACCGAGGCATCTTTGTGCTCTGCCCTTGCCTTGGTGCAGCCCAGTCTACAGAAAACTCCCTGCAGCTGGCAAAATAGTTGACAAACTGGCTGTTATCCCACTTCTCCACTGCTCAGATTGGGAGAGGGGAGAAAGAACAAGGCTGTGTCTCATATTCTGAGTTATTACTCCAACACCATAGTTGCTATGGTATCCCAGTGACACCTGTGCACGCAGTACGTGCAGTGACAACTACAGGGGGGCAGTTCCTGGTTTACCTCAACTCAATTTTGGAGCAGAAATTGATCAAGAACAAAACAGTCTAGATGAAGTACTATACTAAAAGACAAAGGTATAAAGTAGGCAACAAATGAGATAAGGTGAGTACAATTTTGCTAACCCCCTAAGCAGAGGTGTTGCCAAGCACTCAAACATCCCCATCACCTGATTGCTCTATTCTTGACAGCCACAAGCCACCCATCCATATTTGGAGGGCAAAGTGCAGTCATTCTCTGCAGCAGGGAAAAGCTGTCTCTGTGTGTGGAGCTGTCTGACTGCTGGGCACTGCTGGGACTGGTGAGCTTGGCTGCTCTCAGCCTGGCCCAGGCAGCTTGACATGCTACAGTGGATGCCAAGGGGAATGCAAGCTAATACTCTGAACAGGAGCAAAATGCTGCCTCATCAAAGACCTTTGATCTCAACCTGTGTTTTATTCACCTCAAAGCTATTTCTGGATTAGATGTGGGCACTGAAGCCTCACTTTTTAAATTTAATATTCTTCTTTGACCCCTTTTTTTTTTTTTTTTAAGGAGAGAGACATTTAATTTCTTATATTAATTTCTCCAATAAAGGACACAGTATTTGTTGGAGATTAAAGGCTGTACTGCTCTTTGGCAGACAGCATAGTTCTGTAATTCCAACCTATTCACATCCCTCAGCTTTCCCTTAAAAATGCCAAGATTTCCCTTCCTTGCCAAATGATGAAAGGGATCTGCCAGCTGAGAGGGGGTTTTAAAATAATTGCAAGTACAAAAATGGCAAGTAGGAAAAAACTTGTTGGGCAGTGAACACCTGTCACTAGTGCAGCCCAGAAGAGCCCTTGCTCATTTTGGGCCTGTTTTGACTGATTCACCTGGTGACTTCCAACATTCAGCTGTGAAATGGTGAAATTGACATGCTGCTTCAGCTCTCAGAGCTGCACAGAACAGAGCTTTTTGCAACAGTATTTGGATAAGAGAGGGGTGGTGGCATTTTGGATGCTGCATACTGAATATCCATCCTGTAAGGCTCCACACTAGTGCTGCTCCCCATCAAGGGAGCTAACAGGCGGCATAGTACAGACAATGGTCATGTCAGAATCAAGGAGGGATACAGGTTTTCTATGATACACAAAGGTTTGCAGTCCCTGTCTGAAGGAAGAAAAAGTATGTCATTTGTCTTATACTTAACCTCCATGGGCTCTGGATTAACTTTGTCTACATATTATTAATCTTCATTGTTACTTTGCCTCCCAAACCTAGCAAGATTTTCTGATGACCTTCCTGGCTTCAAGATTTCCTCCATAACACAGAAATACAGCAGGATAGTGTCAGAAGCCAGGTATGAAGAGCTAGCTCTTCAACAACCCTCTCTGTGGCATGAATGAAAAAGGATACATCTGTCATAGACAATATAGAAGGAGTTGTTGGGACACCTCACTCATCCTGACACAGAAGACAAGAACTTCCTACTGAAAAGTGAAGATGAGAGACTGGACCTTGGAAAGCCCACAGACCAGAACTATATGTCAGTAGAGACTAACTACCTAATCAGCCAGACCTTTCTCCAAGGATCACACAGTGTGTACCTGCATATCCATCCTTGCCAGCAACATTCAGCCCAAATCCCTTCTCCTACTCCAGCTTTCAAAAGGGAGGTAGAAAATGAGGGAATCTCATCAGAGTTCCCTTGTCATGCACATGGTGAAGAGAACTACTTTCTCCTCCTCAACACTAGTAACAGGGTGGTCAGAGGAGAAAAAATAAGTCTCCCAAAATATTTAAAGTAGGGATCACTACATCCCACATCTCCCTCAGAGACTTGATTGATTTGACTCTCATGGCACATGGCAGCAAAGACCTGATCTTACCCTTTAGTAGAAACATGGTTTATCACTCACAATATCAATCCTATGCTTGGTTTATCAGCATTACAGTGCATCCAGATCATCAACCAGCTGGGTGAGAGCAGCCTAAATAAAGGCATCAACAGAGTCCAAAGCTTTCATTTCTTTTCATTCAATAATGTAATATCTATTTTACAATAAGATTTTTTATAATGTCTCTGTTTTTATACCATGTTATTACTCTTGTGTACTTAAATAACATTAAACTTCAAGGGCAGCCTCAGTCATCTGCTCCAAATCTATTTACATACAAGTAAATATCAAACAATAGTGCCACTGTCAACAAAAAAAAAACCAAACAAACAAACAAAAAAACAAACAAAAAAAAAAAAAAAGAGAGAGAGAATAAGAGAATATATTTGCAAACTTGGGATGACAGTTCAGAATGAATGTCAAGAATATACCAGCAGCCATAACAAAAAGATACCAATGTTTTTTTCTTTATTTCCTCCCCCATGCCACCCT
The DNA here is from genome assembly GCF_024509145.1 of Vidua macroura. Taxonomy (NCBI): domain Eukaryota; kingdom Metazoa; phylum Chordata; class Aves; order Passeriformes; family Viduidae; genus Vidua; species Vidua macroura. Next base: position 44,717,809 of record NC_071611.1, read on the forward strand.
CCAAAAGGCTACATTAAAATAGGTATTTTCTAGCAAAGTGTTTGGGTTTTTCCAGCACACTGGGATCGATACTTCCTCTCCAAATAGTTGGAAAATGAATCACTGATCAAATGCCAGCCACAATTTATTAATTGTGCAATGTTCTGATCTCAGTGCAAGGCCTGCTCTGTGAATATTTCTAGACTTACTAAGTGCCTATTCTGGTATTTCTCCCTCTCTAAATTGCTTTTGTTCTTGAATGTCACCAGAGCATCTTAGTGGACACATGCAGTCAAAGCAGTTTTCTTAAGAAAGCCAATTGTTTACTAAATAATTCATCAGCTACACAAAAGCCAAAAAGGGGCAGAAAAGCCCCAGAATTAAACACCACTTTATGCAAATCAATGTTGCTCATACCCTTCAGTTTCTGGAGGCAAGTGGTGCTTTGCACAGAGCTTGCACAGCACAGTGTGTTCAGCAGCTCACCCTGGCCATACAAGGCAGGCTGGAGGGACAGATTGGTGTTTGCAGCCAAGTGAGTGACCTAGCTGGTGGTGGGTGAGCTGCAGACCTCCTTGCCACGGGATGGGATATAAGTTATTAAATTTTGATGTGCTTTCCACATCCCGAGTGGCTTTACACCAGTATCCCTTCCCCTCAACACACTGCACAGCACTCTCACCCCACTGTCCCACCCCAATTTGTTGCTACCACAGCACAGCATTTTGAAGTTCTGAAGGCAAGGAATAATTTTCTCCCTTGGAAACAGTAAAATGCAAATTTTCTGCAGATGATAAGTGCCTTGGTTCCTTGTCCTCGGCCAATTCTTTTTTGCCAGGGTGGAAGAAATGAAATGAGCTGAGGAAAAGAGCTGATGTCCTTCCATGTGAAGAAGTGGAGACTGACTGGAAACCCTCACTGGCGGACAATACTTCCATGTTCTTTCACAATCTGGACACATCTGTGAACGTCTGGTAGTCTGCTTCTGGAAAACCAAGCCATTCCTCGAGCAATGGAAAGAACAAAGCACATGTGCAGTGTGTCTCCTGTTTGGGTTCAGTTACACTTCACATAAGGCCTCTCCTCAGCAGGAGAGTGAGTCAAGACTTCTCTACCTCTCTTCTAGGACTGGGTAATGTCATTATCACTGAGATCTCTCCTCTTCAAACTGGGTTGTAACTGGCCTACATACTCACAACTTGTTAGAATTACTGGGACACACACATTGTTACTGCATAACATTCATTTTCTGAAGAAATTGGTCTGAAAATATTTCTCTGCTCTTAAGCAAGCAGAATGTGCCTGTCTCCCTCTCTTCACCTTCATGTTCATATCTGGCTGTGCAATTTTTCATTTGATTTGTTTAGTTTAATACTCTGAATTTAATTTAAAGAATTAGTGTTGCTAAAATTACACATGTGGTGGTCTTTGCTGTAATTTCATTAAAAGGAATGTGCAATTTTCTATCACAAAGGATGAGGGGGTGGGAGTGGAGAGAGAGCAAGACCACTCCAAAGATTGTCAGTAATAGAAGTAAACCTGGCTTTGATTTAACCAGCATCAGCCTGATGTATTTATAGATTTTCAATTACATATATCATAGCCTGCAATACATTCCTAATATTACTTTGGAATTTAAATCACTGCCTTAAGTTTTTTTTTTTTTTTTTCCTTATCTGTTTCAAGTCTAGTACTTTAAAAGAAAAGAAAAAAAAAAAAAAAAGAGAGAGACTTAGTAATGGTGTGTCCAGAAGAAGGAGATATCAGTTTTCTGTGCTATTGAATTGCAGAGGTAACAAAGGACTGCCATCAACACATTAAGGAATTAAATTTCGAATGGCAGTTTGGAATGGATTTTTCTGCAGCACTCAGCATTTTCCTATACGAGGATTCTTCTGGAACAGCTACCCCTGATGGTCCACTCTACTATAACACTTGCTCCAGAGCAGATTAGATTAAATTAGTATACTTATGCCAGCAAAAGAATGGCTCATACACAGGGACTGAATCACAAATCACTCTTTTTCTTTATGTTAATCCCATAACATGAACCAAATTAATGTCCCTTTGCAGACAAACATTTGTTCTTTGTCAGCACAGGAACATTTGAGGAAATTAATTCAAAATTACTTTGAAAAGGGATTTGTTAAATTCCTCTAAAGCCCAGCTTAATTTAATTGGGCATTAATTCGTTGAACTCAATTCTTGTCCTAAGATAATTAAACTCAACAGAATTGTGACTGTTTCAGCTCTGAAAGAAAATATCCACACTGTGCTCTCAGCAGTTCAATTACAGCAGTGGAAATGCACACCTTTTGTTAAATTTGGATGATTTTTCTTCAGTGTCCTGTGCTCACAAGTCCTCTATGATGCCCCAAGACCAAAGTCCACTTAATTTGCAAAGGTCATAAGGATTTGACCTCAGATCTTTGGCTCCTGTCTTGCTACTTGTAATGCACTACTTCAGCATTCCTCCCAATACTGTCCCTAATACCAGGGTGCATTTGGGGATGGAGTCAGTAGCCCTTTTTATTTGTATAGACATTAAACTCCTCTGAGCTTACATAGGACATAGAAAAACTCAGTAGGGTTATTTTTGCCCTGGATACATCAGCTTGAGTCATCAGCAGATCCTTTTTGCTCAGGCAGATCCTTTGTAGTGTTGAACAGCTAATTGGGTGCTTGGCGCAGGAAGGGTCTTGGTAGCTTTTCCATGCATCCTTGTTTGTTATGGCTTTTTTTTCTTTTTTTTGTGTTTTTTTTTTGTTTGTTTTGTTTTGTTTTGTTTTGTTTTTTGTTTTTTTTGTTTTGGTTTTTTTTGTTTGTTTGTTTGTTTGTTTGTTTTGTTTTGTTTGCATGGCTGATTTTAGCAGCTGATTCTAACAGCAAACCAGTTGAATGGCTGATTTTACCACTCTCCACATATGGCAGGTCACAGAAGCAGAACCTTGATTTAGGGAGCCTCTATGAGATCAGGCCATAACAACACAGCAGATGGGAGCCCAAGAGTCAGTAGTAGTTGTGAAAGAATGAAAATGAGCTATATAGCACCACAAAAGGAAAAGAAATGTTTCCCTGCCACTGCTGTGAGATATTATAAAAGTCTCTCTCTCTTAGGAATGCTCAAGAGAAGCTATATTTTTTGCAAGGTACATTTCAGCCTGACAAAATGCCTAGGAAGAATGGGCTCAAGATAGAGAAGTGTTACAGCTGTGCTATATTTTGCCTTTGCATCTTTTTTGGTATCCATAAATGCACATACTCTCCAGATAAAGCTGTATTATTGTATTGGGTTTGCATGGCAAGGTTTTGCTAGTGGAGGAGCTACAGAAGCAGCTTCTGTGAGAAGATGCTAAATGCTTCCTCTGTGCTCAACAGAGCCAGAGCCAGCTGGCCAAGGCTGAGCCCATCAGCAACAGTGGTAGAGCCTCAGGGATAATGTATTGAAGAAGGAAGGGTGATGGGGGAGTGTAACAACTGGGTAACGGCAATTGCAGACTGAGAGAGTGAGAGTATGTGAGAGAAACAACGCTGAAGACATCAAGGCCAGTGAAGAAAAAGGAGGAGAAAATGCTCCAGGCACCAAAGCAGATGTTCCTCTGCAGCCCATAATAAAGACCGTGGTGAGGCAGGTGTACCCCTGCAGCACATGGGATCCACAGTGGAGCAGAGATCACCTGCAGTCCAGTGGAGGATCCCCTGCTGGAGCAGATGGAGAAGGAAGCTGTGACCCCCTCAGGAAGCCCATAGTGGAGCAAGTTTGTTGGCAGGATTTACAACCCCATGGGCAACCCATGCTGGAATAATTAATGAAGAACTGTAGCCTGAGGTAAGGGCCTACATTGAAGAAGTTCATTGAATACTGTCTCCCATGGGAGACAGTCCATGCTGGAGCAGGCAAAGAGAGTGAGGATTTCTTCTCCTGAGAAGGAAGGTGCAGCAGAAACAACATGTGATGAACTGATCACAGTCACCATTCCCTGTCCCCCTGCACCACTGGGGAGGTGTGGAGGATGTAGAGAATTTGTGAGTAAAGCTGAGCCTGGGAAAAAGGGAAGGGTGGGGGGAAGGAGTTCTAGATTTGGTTTTATTTCTCATTACCCTATCCTGATATGATTGGTAGTAAATTGACCTAATTCCCCATGTCTGTTCTGCCCATGACAGTAATTGATGAATGATCTCTCCCTGTCCTTATCTTGACCCCTGAGCTTTCCATTATATTTTCTTTCCCCTATCCAGTTGAGGAGAGGGATAGAGCTTCTGACAGAATAGCTTTGGTGGGTACCTGGCACCCAGCCATGATCAACCCATGACCACCCCACTGCAAACAGCAGTTCCACAAATGTGGGGACACACAAAGCACACAAGCTACACAGAACAGCTGAGCCATACAAGGAACCAGCAGTTAAAATAACTCCTTTTCTATCTGTTCCCAATACTGTTTTTCCTCCAGCACCTTGTGGAAGTTTGGCAGCTTTGCAGTAGCTAACAGAAAACTAGAAGATAAAAGGCAGCATAGGCATTCTGTTAAGAGTTTCTTACAAAATTCTCATTAATCATGCAGCAATTCTGCATTTAAAAGTCATCCAGCAAAATGTCTGCTGGTTTTTTGTCTCAAGATGAAAGGCAGAGGTAATATTCTTTTTTTTTTTCCAGAAAGGAAATGGGGGGAGGGTTGGCACAGACTGATGCAAGAGAACAGCGGCTGGTGGAACATGTTACAGTGTCCTCCACGGAAGTAGAAAAAGGTAATTTTCCTGCTGGCTGTCAAAGAGACTAACCAGACCAGAAGGGTATTGGTAAGCACAGATCTAAAGACGGCATTAGTCTTTCATTAAGTGGTGACACTGTTTTGCTTGCATGGCATTTTCAAGGCTTGCTTAATTAAAGGAAAACATATTCTAATGAATATACAGTGATGGTAACAACATCCTCACTGTACAATGTACTTTCTGCCCAGACAAAATAGAGTTTTGGACAACCAGTTCTCACTTCAGGCTGTCCGGTAGGCATGTCCCTGTCCCTCATTTTTGCAGCTATGCACAATTACCATTCTCCATTAGCTTGGCCTTACGCGACTTTTGAACCTGATCAGCATGAACACAGCAGCTGTGTCTGGTTTATAGATTCACTGCAAGGTGGAGGGTGCAACAGAATTGGATGGATAGAAATCAATAGAGGATAGCACCAGGAGTCTGTGTATGAATCAGCCTGACAGACATTCAGGAATTTAAGGAGTATAAAGGATTAAAACTGGGGGCTGCTCTTGGGTACATGAGAAGAGGCAACCTGCATATCTACAGACCCTTGAAAGAGGTGAAATATCCTGACTCAGGTTAGCTGTGACCTGCTTAGGTCTTTGGAAAATTTACCTCTGCCTGCATGTGACACTGCATGGTATGAAGTGAGCTGGTAACATCAGAGGCCACATGCTAGGAGAAGGCAGTCATTCATTATTCCATTACTTATCACATGTAGTTGTCCTGCCAGTTTCACCTGTATTTTCAAGATGACTTCACTCCTTCCTTGCCTCTGCTGCTTCTCCAGCATCTTGGCTGTTGTTTGCTTTCCTCCTTACAATTTGTTGTTCGCATGCAATTACATATGGTTTTCCTCCTACCATAAAAGATGTTGCCACTTCCAGCACTGATAATGTCTGAGGTGCAGGAGACAATAAATAGCAGAGTGCAAAGGTCCCCCTTACTTGAACTGACAGATCAGAAATTTAAGCTGAAGTGAGTTTCTGACAGGTTTACAAGCAAGACAATCAGCCCAAGAACAATAGTTGTTTTAGATGTGTATCTGCAAAGAACAACAATCCCAAATAAGGAATTACACCTCTGACAGAGTGTACAAGCCCAGTACTCTATAGCAACAAGTTCATTGAGATTAAAGTTGTATTAAGCCTAGTTTCCCCAGTTTGACTTTATTCCAGCCTTTTGCTACTGCAGATAAATTTCTTCTTCTCAATCAGTGATGACTTTCCCAAGAGCAGACTTAAGATCTCATGGAAAGCCATAAGCACACTTTTAAAATCTAACCCTTATGGTAGCTTATGCTACCAACATATGCTCACACAGTTACCTTTGGTGAAAAGTCAACCTGATGGTGCTAAGTCTGAATCTTCAGGGTTTATTTTCAGCAATACACCTCTATGACTTCTCCAGCTCTGAAAACAGGTAGTCAAGACCACAGGACAGTAGTAACTGAAATCCTGAATGTGATTTCTGAGTTTGGTCGTTACAACATATGGCCTTGAAAGAGTACACTCACACATGTCTATGTGTCCCAGGGCATATCCAACATCTTGCAGCTGTTCTGAGGGCTCTGCAGAGGGACCTGGACAGGCTGGATAGATAGGCTGAGTCCACCAATATGAAGTTTAACAAGTCCAAGTGTCAAGTCCTGCACTTTGATCACAACAAGCCCCTGCAGTGCTACAGGCTGGGGATGGTGTGACTGGACAGTGCCCAGGCAGAAAGGGACCTGGGGGTAGTGGCTGACAGCCAGCTGAACATGAGCCAGCAGTGTGCCCTGGTGGCCAAGAAGGCCAACGGCATCCTGGCCTGTATCAGGAATAGTGTGGCCAGCAGGACCAGGGCAGTGATTCTTCCCCTGTACTCAGCACTGGTGAGGCCACACCTTGAGTGCTGTGTCCAGTTCTGGCCCTCAGTTTAGGGAGAATGTTGAGGTGCTTGAACATGTCTAGAGGAAGGCAACAAGGCTTGGTGAATGGTCCAGGACACAAGCCCTATGAGGTAACTGGGGTTGTTTAGCCTAGAAAAAAGGAGGCTCAGGGAAGACCTTACCACTCTCTGCACTGCCTGAAAGGTGGTTGTAGCCAGGTGGGGGTCAGTCTCTTCTCCCCAGCAACAACTGACAGAACGAGAGGATGCAGTCTTAAGCTGTGCCAGGGCAAGATAAGGTTAGACATTAGGAAAAGATTATTCACTGAAAGAGTGACTGGGCACTGGAATCATCTCCCCAGGGAGGTGGTGAAGCCACCATCCCTGAAGTTGTTTAAAGAAAGACTGGACGTGGCACTCAGTGCCATGGTTTAGTTGATGAGGAGGTGTCAGGTCATAGGTTGGACTTGATGATCTCAAAGGTCTTTTCCAACCTAGTTCATTCTGTGATTCTTGACTCTGGGTGTGTTCAAGCCTATACCAAAAAAGGTACTTCTTGGTTAATAGTACATCACACAAGCAGCTGTGGTCAAATCCTCTGTTTGTGCAACCTGCCCTGTCCAAGGAGTGTATTTTCACAACACAGGATCATGAAGGTTGGAAAGGACCTCCGTGATCAAGTCCAACCTTTAACTGAACAGCATGATGTCAACTAAACTCTAGTTCTAACTGCCACATCCAGTTGTTTCTTGAACATTTGCAGGGATGGTGATTTCTCTACTTTGCTGGGCAACACATTCCAATGCTTAGCCACCCTTTCAGTGAAGAAATTCAGTGATTCTTCTGACATCCGACCTGAGCCTCTCCTGATGCAGCTTGAGGCCATTTCCTCTTGTCCCATCGCTGGGAGAAGAAACTGACCCCTACGTGGCTAGAGCCTCTTTTCAGGTAGCTGTAGAAGAATGATAATTCTCCCTTTTCTCCAGGCTACACAACCCCAGCTCCTTCAGCTATTCCTCAAATTACTTACATCATAACTTAGCATCTTCTTTCTGCCTACCTTCATGCAATAGGTTTAAATTGTTAGTGATATAGGAAGAGAGTGTGTTGTGTTGTATGTGTTCTAACCAGTGAGAAAGTGAACAGAAGATGGTATACCATGCCTAGTCTCCCTCCTTCTTACTATGCAATGTCCTTATTTCCACAATAATCCCTTTCCTTCTGAAGGAAAGGGCTCACCTGATTACAAGGTAAGCAAGAACGTTCTTGGAAAGGTAGCAAAAGAATAACATCTATGACTCCACAGGAACACTGCACCTTCCTTGAAGGTTTCATGGCATCTCTTACCAACTGATCTCAGCACTCGGTACTCAAGTGTGCTGGATTTCATGAATAATAATTTCAATTACCTACCTATCCATATGCATCACAGGCAGTTTGATTGTAAGACATCCAAAGGAGAGATAAGTTCCCCTCTTTTTCCCCTGTCCTACCACTATGCTACAGCTACTATAATGGTCATTCCTCTGATCTGTACAAAAAGGCAAATTTTCAGACTTCTGAAGTCAACAGCCCCAAGGAATTCTCCTGGCTTGCAGATTTCCCATTCTCACCACATGTGCTTCAAAAAGAGCTGTCTTGAATGTATTTTGAACATTCACTCCACATATTTGCAATGGAAAGATAAATTGCAGATATGCATAACATATATTATACATAATAGCTTTATCTGTAGGTAGATAGATGGATATGTATACTAGCATTATATAGAATTATATAGATAAATATACATTTTTCAGTATCCTCTTGCCCTTGAACTGAAAGCTGATGGTTATTTTCTGGCAAGCCTCTGGTTATATTTTTTCTCATCTAAATTTTGTCTTCCTAGCTGAAATCTGCATCAATCTCCAAAGATTAATAGAACAAAGAGGCACTACTGGAGGCTGCTGGAGGACATTTTTCTTTTAAATTCTGATAAACTTAAGTGCTGGCCATTAATTTCTGTGTCCCAGAGGAGTGCCCGGAGCCTCCAGAATAATTTCATTCCAACAACTTGCATAAAATTTTGCAGTGCACTTTGGATCCAAGCCAGGTTGTCAGGATTGTTATTTATTGCAGCTAGTAAAAATTATTCTTAGCTGTTTTAATTTGGAGACATTTGAATGACTTTGGTGGAGCAGTGCTCATTTGGCTTGGCAGCCCAGCAAAGACCCTGTAATAAGAACTAACAATGCTGACATATCAGCTACTGTCACAGCAGTTACCAGTGGATTTTTAATTACTCAGGGGAGGAAGGGCAAAAAGGAGAAGGCAGCCTTCTTACAAAGACATTGTGAGTTAACTGCCTGGTTCAAGGCTCCAACATTGTAAATCTCCACTTTCAAGCACTTTCATTCTCACATACTGCCTTTTTTTTCAGTTTTTCATGTAATCCATTAAGCAACCCATGGCCACCTCTACTGATTAAACCCATCTTCTTTGACTATGGGGAGCTAAGGCCCTCCTTGGGTCTTGGCAAACAAGACTTAAAGCAAAGCCAAAAGACAGTTACCCAAGAGAGAAGGTGCAGCCAATGAAGCGGAAAAGGGCATGGTAAGGTAGTGATGCTGAGAAGCCCCATCAGTCACCACTGTTAAGAATGGTCAATGGTTTGAGGCCAGGAAGAAACCTGCAGGGGCAGGCTATCATGTCCTGCTGTGCGAATGCTTCAGGCCGCCTTAAACTGTCATCTGACGTGAAAATTTATGAAAATTCAATCTCTTCATGCAGAAGGTATCTGCTCTACTATAAAACTGCCAAAGGGAAGCAGAAACCTCTGAAAAATGTTGAAAATGTATCTAGGTTCTTCGCAAGGCAATTAATTCTTCATCTCAGCCACTGTCTGCTTGTAGAAGCAGAACTTGAATTCATGCTGTGCCTGGAGAAACATGACCTAAGCTACAACCTTCATCTCCTTGCTTCATAGAGCATTTGCTTTTACGATTGTTGGCAGGCTGGCTGACCCTGAGCCCTACCAGTCAACCTGCATCTGAGCTGCATGAGCACGGGAGATCAAACTTGTCTTCTTCCTGTGTGTGCTTAACTCCTAGTCTAAGTAAAGAAAAGCTGACAACTGTGTCTTTCTAGCTGATATGGACTAGGTGGCTGACTCCATGTTTTTTCTGTAATGATATCTCCTCACATTAAACCTTTCTAGCTGACATAGCTAGACAATGATGTCATTCTTCCCCTCAAATAAACAGAGTTCCAAGCTCTTAAAATCAAAGGCAATATCTCCTACTATTCCCTCTGTGCTAGATCCCAATGTCTTTGCAGACTGTGTATTTGTGCCCCCTGTTATTTTTGCTTTATTTTTAATGTGTTGCATTGGACTTTATGTTTCCCTATTTATCCTGGCCACCTGATCAAAGTGTTAAATAATCACACAGAATCACAGAATATGCCGAGTTGGAAGGGACCCGCAAGGATCACCAAGTTCAGCTCTTTGCCCTGCACAGCACCATCTTCAAGAATCACACCAGTGCCTGAATGTATTGTCCAAACACTTCTTGATCTGTGTCAGGCTGGTGCTGTGACCACTTCCCTGAGGAGCCTGTTCCAGTGTCCAACCACCCTCTGAGGGAAGTATCTTTTTTAATACCTATTCTAAACCTTCCCAGACACAAGTTCAGGCCATTCCTTCAGGTCCTGTCACTGGTCACCACAGAGAAGAGATCAATGTCTGCCCCTCCTCTCCCACTCATGAGGAAGTTGTAACTGCAATGAGGTCTCCCCTCAGTCCCTCTTCTCCAGGCTGAACAGACCAAGGGACCTCAGCTGCTCCTCATACGGCTTCCCCTCAGGACCCTTCACTTTCCCTGAAGACTCTTCACCATCTTGGTTGCCCTCCTCTGGACATTTAGGTTAATATCTTTCTTACATTGAGGAGCGCAAAATTGCACACAACATTCAAGGTGCGATCACAACGGTGCAGAGCAGTCGAAAACTTGAGGTGACATGCCCCTGAAGAAAGTCAGACCTGTTAATATGACAAGCTTTTTTGTGCTCTGTGGTTTCTGACATCAAGATTCTTTGAAGTGGCTGTAAGTTATGGCATTCAATTAGGCAGTTTATTGCTTTTGAGGTCTCTGCAGCCATTATGGACAAAAGCTTAACTGGGGTAGTAGCTCAGTGTGGTTCCACTGACTTCAGTTAAGCAACACAGATTTCTGCCTACTGAAATTCTGGTCTTGCAACTTTTTCTCTTTTTCTTTTGCCTTCTCCTCAGAATCTCTGTAAGGATGAAGAAGGATGAGATTTTCAAAGCTGCTGAAGTCCACGAAGTGATGAGGTCTCGCCAAAACGAATGGGAGCAAGACAGCAAAATGTCTTACTTGTTTTGCAGATTTAAACTTTAATGTTTAGTAAGTGAAATGGATTTGTTCCCATAGTGCAGTGTTACAGAGTTATAGTGTTACAGAGATCCAAGACCATCTGAAGTCAAGATAGCTTTGCATTAATCAGGCAAGTTCATGACTATCATGATAAGCTCATCCCAGCTTAATGACTTCTTCAGGTCTTTATGCAGCACCTACAGAACTGCCTGGCTTCTCACTTGCTCTCTCTTTAGTATAAAGCTGACGTGCTGGGTGCTATAGACCTGACTCAGCAACTATCAAGTGTTTTAGTCCCTTTCCTTTTTTCAAAGTTAAAAAAAAAAATTGATTGTAGCTCATGTTTCCACCTTTTATTCCACTCCTGGTAGTCAAGACCACTCTTACTGAAAGAACACATTGCAGAGCCTGCATTTCTCTTCTGGTGTTATTTTTATACACCACTTTTGATTTCAGGAAATCTTTTCATCCTTACTTCACTGATGTTTAGTAACATTTTAACTGCATGTACTTCAGTGAATACGTCCCCACTCTATGCTTAAGCACATGCTGTCCCTGTGGAAAGAGGGGAGGATAGTGAGGATGAAGAGAACACAGGTCATGGCAGAAATCAAGATTTGAGGTGAATCTGACAAGTGTATTGGCAGAATAGGCAGTTGAGGAGAACCACAAAAAATAGAGCATAAAACCATCAGACTTACAGAGCTTCAGATAGGTAGCAAGTAAATTAACTCCCAAAATACTTCCAGCTGAGGTTTACATCTGCTGGCTGAACAAATACTGGCAGAGTGGACCCAGAGATTCCTGTACCAGCTTGTGCTTGTGATCACACATGAGATTATGTCCCATGTGCTTCCATGTTACTACATAAGTTCAGAACCATGCAGCTTCCTTCCATATCTTTAGGATTTAAGCAGGCAAATAATAAGAAAGGAAATAAAGTGACAGACCCAGAAAAATGTGAAAAATGGGCTCAGAAATACCTACTATCGCTCTAGTATATTTCTGGTAGAGAAGAATTATCAATTCTTCATCACTCAAGAGAATTTAGACCTTTGCCGATGTCTCCACTCTACTGGACAATGGTGACATTAAACCTAAAGGGAGAGAAATGTTCCTTTAAAGGGCCACGGTCAGGTTTACTACTCATGAAGCAAAACAGATGACACTGCTGTTGGGCTCCAAAAGCAACTCACTGCTTCCTGGGGCATCTCCAAGCAGTACAACTGCCAGGCAGGTGGGCCTGCCAAACACAGGCATAAAATGTGCCACCTGTGGCTGGAAGTATGGAATGCAATGTGGCTGGACGTGCACTGGAAAAGGGACAAAGGACCTCTCTACTTCCACTCCAGCAGTGTTAGGAAGGGGCAGCAATTCCTCCCTAGTACCCAGTGTTGGTGGGGGGATGCAAAAGGCCTAGCAACCTCAGGCAACCAGCCAGCCTGCTGAGGGGATATTCATCTTGTGAAGCTTGGCTCAGCTTTGAGCAGGAAGAAGAAACAGTGTCACCATTTCCCAGAAGTTTAGCTGACAATAGCAGTGATTGCAAATGCTGAGCAAAGTGCTTTTTGTCACATTTTGCTAACAAAGCAGGGGTCATGTCCTTTCTGCCTGTTGACATAGAAATATCTTAATTAGATCTTTGAAAAAGAAAGAGAAGAAAATCTAAAAGCTTGGAAGGTATTTTATTATTTCTTTGTTATTTTTAGTATTAAAAGTATAGCTCAAGTAGTGCTGGCACTAGGATGCATAATCCACTTACTAGGGCAGAAAGGGCTCTGAAGCTGCACCACAAATGCATCATTTGCTAACAGTAATGAAAAAGACATCAATCTATATCTGCAAATACCATTAGAGCTGACTTGGTTTGAGGACCAAAGGAAGCTGAAGCTGAATTTATGAGGCTGACATCTCAAACATTTGAGACCAGAGATTTCTTTTCTCCTCTGTTTTGTTTCATCCTCCCTTACTTTTTTATTTTTAATAACTTGACCCTCTTTTTGGGTCAGCTCTTAGCCCTGTAATGAAAGCAATTTAGTCAGGAAAGGTCTCAGAGTGATTTGGGCCTGCCTTGTTCCAGGGGCTGAGTGGGACCAGCCAGCACATGCTCAAGCACCCTGCCCTGCAGGCCTTGTTCCAGTGCTGCACGGTGCACACACTTTGGGATGCCCACACTGCAGTGCAGTGCGGGACTGGGAAAGCTACAGAGCCACAAGGGAGATACCCCATCCAGCTAGGGACCAGATAGGACCTTCTCCAATATAGGTGTCTCTCTCCATCCCATCTGACACTGTCCATCACACAGCTCCTCGAAGGAGCCTCCTAAAGGAGGAGTGAGCTGTTGGAGAAAATATATGGGATCAGGAGTGAGCAGACATGGTTAAGAGAGAAAAAAAAAATACACTACTGCTGCTGTACAGTAGTTCTTTTAGTTAATACCATGTCTCCAGCTGTGACAGCAGGAAATGCTTGCTGCATCAGCAAAAGGCACAAGCCCATTCCCTTACATGAGTTTCTCCAGCTCTTTGTGAGACAGTCTGCTGTCACAATCTCCTATGCCAGCAAATTCCAAGAATTCCCTTCCCCTCTGTATACTCCTCTGTACAGAAGCAGTAAAAGAAAACAGTTTCTGTCTTTTCTGTTTTAAACCACCCCCTTGGATCCAGTGTTGCGGGATTTGATGAGCTATGGTTCCACTTTAAGCTCCTCTTTACTGATTTTGCATGTGCCTGTCTCATATCTTTCAGTTCAGTCCCAGACTAATAGCTCCCACCTTTTTAGTGTCCTTTGAAAGTAACTTTTTCATCTCCACAGACATTTTAATTGCTCTTTTCTTTCCATTCTCTGTATCCAGCATGCTTTCTTGGAGACAAGAGACAAGACCTGCATTCTCTGCACAAAATGCATTAAATTTTCTCATTCACATAATTTTCCAGCATTTTGATGGACATGCAGAATAAAGTGGTGCCAGCACTTTTTTCTGGAGGACATTCCACAAACACCCATGAGGCAAATGGGACAGCACACAGCTTTACAAAACCATGTCTTTTTTTTTTCTCAATACAGAGTGTTTATCCATGTGCTCTGTGATTTTTCTCTTGACTGTAGACTTTTATCATCTTCTCAGGAGTCTAAGTCAGTAACTGTTTGGTAGTTTCAGCAGCCACCTGACACCCTTGCTGTTTGCAATGACAGTTTATGCACCTCAGGGTGTTCCAGGGGTTCACACCACAGCTCCCACTCAGCTCTCTAGTGAATGCCATCTGGCCATAGGAAATTGTTAATATCTTATTAGCCATGGAGCCAAACACTTTTCAGGCTTTCAGGCTCCTGGCATTGCTGCAGACTGGCACTTGTAAAATTTGCCCTTGATCTGTCTCCTGGCACACACCAAGCAGCTGGAAGTGAAGGTGACCCATTTTTCAGTGTGACTGTGCTATTTCTCTACTGACACTTAGATACACCAAGGGTTAGTCAAATCCCCTTTGTAGGCCATGCCAGTCGGGACAAAGTGCTTGCTCCCAGCTCAGAGATTATGTACTCCCCTACAACTTTTCTCATATCCTGTGCCAGCATAAAAGTTCCATTATGATGGGCAAAAGCCAATCCTTTCTGCATGGGTTCCTCTTCTCCAGCAAAGTGTCCTGGATTATTACCATCTACTTCTTATAACATCACCTACCAAAATTTGAAGGTCTGAATTTCTCTGCTGGCTCCTCAGCCTCACACAAGACAGGATTTCAGACAGTGCTAACAGAGAGGTCATAACCTCCAGTCTCTAGTTTCAGCACTGAAGTAGTAAATTTCACCTCCCAAGGCAGAAGTAGAGAAACTATGCTTCTCAGGTGAGGCCCACTGCAGTGCTGCAAAGGGGTCTGCCTTATGATCAGTGGGTGTTAGGGATGGCCCAGGCACCTAGGAACCTCCCAGTTATTCTTGATCTGACCCTGGCAATGGAGGTCTGGCCTCAAAGATATTCTTTCCATTCAGTGCTTTGCATGTCCAAGCGGATTTTTTCAAGGATGCTGTAAGATGTGGTGTCTGACATCTTTGTGACAGCAGCTTGAAGGCACTTGGAGATTTTCACACTATGTGAAGGCTCGCAGAAAAATGACTACTGGCCTCTTTAGCTCCATAGCTCTTAACATCATGGATCATTTTAATGGGACTGCTAACAAACCTTAGGAGAAGACTGTAATCTGAATGGGGTCAGACAGTGGAGCAGGGCCTAGCTCAGTGTGTCTGTTTTTAAGAACACAGGGTGCTGGCAGTACCTTCAAGGCTCTTGAAAAATATGGGGACTGAGTGGAGGTAATTAAAAAAAAAATGCCTAAACATCAAGCCTGTCACTTGCACTTATTTCTGTAAGTTCTTTCTTATACTCCCACAACAAGCTACAGGAGGAAATTGCATCTCCAGAAAATTGGCTGAGCTGAACATGCTGCACAGCGTAGCTAAGGAACTCCAGGGGTTAGAGAGCAAAGGTCACTCAGCAGGTTAGTGCTGTAAGGGCAGCCAGTTACTCCCAGGAAAGCAAGGCAACTGCATTAATATTTCTGATTCGCTGATGAAACTGATCTGTTTTATCCTTGGACTTTGTAAGGTGCTGGCACAGGAAAGGGGTAGAGGCCTTTCTGCTTAGTATAGTCTAAAGATAGGTTGCTTTTTCTTTATTTCTGCTGATTTTTTTTTTCCTAGTTTGTTGATGGAAAGCTTCCTTAGTCCTTTTCTTTTACTAAATTTAAGCCACGTTTTCATGCTAAGCAGCTACTGACTGTCTTACATGGAGGAGGGCTGCCTGTGGTTTTACACAGTCTTGCAAAAGGCACAAGCTGACCCAACGCTGACTGTGGAGTTACATAGCTACAAGCTTGAAGTCATCAGAGAGGCAGAGGAGAGGTGGAGCTCCTAACAAGAACAGCTAGACAAGTGCAAATCAGCTAGAAAAAACAGCAGCATTTACTTGCATTTACTTCTTACTGTTGAGAGAGAAGTAATCTTGTACTTTATTGGTTTTGCTAAAAACATGTGTCCATACACCCTGGAAAATGAATGATTTGTCTCTACAGTACCTGGTTTGCAGCAGTTTACTCAGTTACTCTAAGATGCCAAGAGTTCCAGCTGGTGTCCATTGCTGTCTTGGGAGGAGCTCAGTAATGGTGTCCACTCATCTATGCTCGCAAAAAGGATGTAGCAACCTAGACAGAGCTCACTAAAAGACACACAGCTGTCCAGGCATCAGGCTATAGGGAATGCCTAAGCATTCGACTGGGTTGTAGCAGAGATAGCAGTTGTGTCAGATGTGATCAGGTGGATAACCTGCTCTGCCTGGTAGCAGAACTGCAGGATGAACTAGAAAATTTAAGGAATTAGAGCACCAGAAAGTGAGATAGACTGGTGGAACCAAGCTCTGACCTCCATGAGACAGGAGCAGCCACCAGAAATAATGCAAGATCAAGGGAATCCTCTGTCCAGCCTCCAGCAAGGAGGTAGTAGTTGTAAAGAAAGGAGCAAATGGAGTGTAGCCCATGCTTGGGGTGCAAGACAAATCATTCTTCGCTTACCTCACTCCCCCAGTGAGGTGTATCTGCACAAAAA